>NW_026913126.1:1200000-1800000 GCF_034315485.1 Pezoporus occidentalis | reverse complement strand
CCCTTTCAAATATTTAAATACCACAAAGAAATAGTTTCAAGGCTGTGATTTTATCTTCATGCTAAAGGACTCAAAAAGTTAAGATTTTAATCCACTGCAAGAGATTTGCTGAATAAATAACTTGTTTGTAAGAGCTGGATTAAGACAACACACTAAACCTACTCCATTTAACTACAACACAGTGAATCTTGTCAAGAAAATAAACTCTTCTTTTTATCCTTACTTATGCAGAGATCTATGAATAACTCTCATAACCAGCTAGTGATCCTGCCTGCATTATCTTGTCTGTAAACATGCTCTGCATGCTGAAACAGCTGAAAGGAACACACAGGATTAGGAAAAATCACAGAAGCTGAAAACATGTTTTAACACAACTGTGGGAGAAAAAAATCCTCTCCTCCAGGTGGAAAGCTTTATAGTCTCTCTCATCTCCCCTTATCCTCTCACATTGCCCAGAATTGCCCTACTTTGTCAGAAAGAAGCTATGATGAAAAGCTCCTTAGAATGACCCAACTTGAAGTAACACCTCCCACTTTAATTTCCCTAAGAACAGATAAAACACTCTACAGGCAGCTACTTTGAAATTAATGTTTCTCAAAAGGTACACTAGCACTGGTTAGAAAACAGTGATGTATCTGAGTAAACAAGGCACAGATCCCAAACAGTTTGTGACTTTGTAAACCACTGCTTAAATTCTGAGTTTCAACATTTGCTTTTAAGCCCAGGAGGTCACAGGCACATTATAAACTTCATCAGCTATCCTGCTCCTGTTAATGCTACCAGAATGCTGGTTGGCAACATCAGTTGCAGGAGTAGTGGGCTGCTTGTTTAAGAGCAGCATCTAACACTAGCCTGCTATTTAGCAGGAACAGCTATTTAACAATATAAAGGAACATTGCAGAGCAATTTAGGGCAACAAACACATGGCCCTATTATACTGCCTCCCTGACATACTCTCCCATGACCCTGAATAGGCTTAAGCCAGAACATTAACTTCTCTGAAACTTGCAACATCTAAAGACTGCAATCAGTCAGCAGTTCTCAAAGATTGCGTACTGGAATTTGGAGAGACCCTATGTCACAGGACAAGCAACTTCAGTCCAACTTCTCAGGCCCTACAGCCTTTGATATTTTCTATTACAAGAATTGACTTCTTTCACATTATGAACATTAGCAACACCTCTGGTTTTGTAACTGAGCTAGAAGACTAGACCTGTAACACAAAACACCTACTTAATACCATTATTTAAATCTGGGTTTGTTACTGAATCCGTCTGATAGAAGAGGGTAAATTCATTTTACTGAATATTACTCCTCACATAAGGAGTGAGAGAAGAGGTTTATCATAGTCATGTAACCCCATCTCAGTGACACGCTTTGCTCATGTACCATACATGGAGGCTGCGGGACCTTGAAATATCTCATAAGAAAAGTAAATAATAGTGTACAGATTCACTTATCCTTCTTTGTGAATGGCTATGTCAGAAACAATTCCTGACGACCCTTACCTTTCTGCAGACTACCTGCCACCCCCTTCAGAGCCCAAACTGACTCAGTAAGGAACACAAAGGAGATTCTGACCTTCTTTTAGTGCTCTAATGGGGTGAAAGCAGCTGGAAAATTGTATTTCTGGGTGTTGCTGCCTGCCCTCTTTGAGCAAAGAAGTCTAATAACCCATGCTGATGTTACAGATATACAGCAGGCTCCAGAGAAGCCTATCCCTCAGCACTGGAAATCTGCAACCTTACATTTCATGTGAGAACACTGCTGCACAGAAAGAAGGAGGTGCATCTAAGGCTTAGACTCAGCAAAACCTCATCAAAGCTGGAGTGATGCTGTACTTTGCTATCTTGAGTCTGTACTTTTGTCCCACTCAACATCTGCTGACAGAAGGGATTGTAAAGCGATGCCCTACCTCCTCAAGGGTAACATCCAAAATTACCTGATTTGTTTGTCATTTGATGGGGGAGGAGGGTAGTGCCAAAAAGGAAAAATTTGCTCCACAGCATTAATTAACTTAAAATCCAGTGTTACTATTTCCACTTGTATTGGTGTTGCTGTATCACCAAGTCTTCCAAAATACTATATTTACCAGAAAGGAATACAGTGATGAAATACATCAGGTTAAAAATCAGTATCTGAAACCTAGACCAGACTTCATGGAATGAACAGTGTAAAGAAATTTAATAACGTCAGTATGTAAAATGAATATCTGAACAGCACTGTTAAATTGCAAGATTTAAAATCCTGTCTTTTTTTTTTGCTTAACTTCTTCCTGTATTAAAAATGGCAATGGGGCAAAAAATGTCCTGGCCTTGAATTACTGTGTGCTAAGAAAATAATTCCTCTTTCCACCTTTCTTAGAGAAACCTGGGCATTCATATATACAACCTCAGAATCAGATGCACATTCAGTGTCTGTTTACAGCAGATATTGTTACAGCATTTGCAAATAGTTAAATGCTTTTCCAATTAGAATATTTCTCATTTAACTTCTTTAGATTAGATTATCTCCTAGGAAACTATCTCAGCAAAGCTGTTGTCCTAATATTTCCTTCCCCGGTCTTCTGCTATACACCCTTACATGTTGTGTGCATACATACATATGCACATACACACACACATATGCTTCATTTCAACAGTGTTTCTTCTCCAGTACTTGGCAGACTGTGGCCTAACTCCCTTCTTGTTATTTAGTTTAATAGTGGAGTAGTTTGACTGAAAAAACGTATTTTTATGCAAAAAACAGTGAGATAAGATCATGATTTAGCAGCAACTGAATGACTAATACCTCTAATTCCAGAAGTGGGCATGAGAAAGAAAATTTATTCCATACCCAAGGTGTGTGAAATATTAAATCTAAACTGAAATTTAACCACAGAATTTAGATAGCAGTTCTAGTCTGGACAAGGGGAGTATGAGCCCTCCTGGGATTGCCCACTAATTTTGACCAGCAGAGCAAGTTTTAGGAGAGGATAACCTATCATGGACACTCACTCAGCCTTTAGTCTCTTTCTCTGAATCTCTGAAATTTCATAGCAACACATAAATGCTCATTTATTTTATGTGTCTCTTTTCCCTAAGAGGTGAACTGAGAACATCTGATTAACAGGAGTGCTAAATCTCATCTTTCCCTTAGAGTTCATTTTCTGACACATACAAGATTAAATGCTTATGTTCCTAAATACAACTTTCATAGTGCATGGGAAGGTTTTCCTGCTGCAAATTGAACATTAATGAGACCCAGCAGAACATTTGCATGTAGAATGATTAAAAACAAGGCAAAGTCAAAGATCAATCACATGATCTTCAAAAACAGACAGAAGAGAGAAACTAGAGAGTGGGAATTTAAACCTGCTAGTACTCTTTGAAAATTTAGTCATTTTTTTATTCATACAGAAAGGAATATTAGAGGTCCATGAAAGTCACCTGGAAATACCATATATTTCATTGACCACTCTTCTTTTGACACAAAACCTCAGGCCATAGCTGAAGCTTGAAATGACAGAAGTTTGGCTCTAATGAAAAAGAAAGGTTTGGAAACAGATAAATAACTGTTACTGCATATGAACACTGCACAATGGCAATACACATGGTATGTTTTTTGTCTCCAGAAGACCACTGCATTTTACATATTGCCAAATTTCAAATATTTAATCACAAAATCAACTGTGGAACAAGATGCATGGATGTTAATTTTTTTCCTCCATTCAATGCCCAATAACAATTCCAGTGAATATAATTGTGCAAATTTAAGCTAAACTTCTGGTTTAAACTTCATGATTAAACCACGACAACTTCCTATATTAGATGCTGATTTGGAAAAGAGATCAGATATGGAAGAAATTCTTGCAGTAAAAAAGCATGCAAGTTGCTGCCTGTAGAGCATGGACTTTGAAAGATGAGTAGTTTTCTTCATGTTTTCTCTTCAAATTCAAAAGAATCTAAGAAGTCTATGGAAAGTTGGAATTACACTAATGATCTCAAGGAAGTTTTTACAAATTTTTGTCAAGATTTTTCATTGTCTGATCAGAAATATTGTCCACTTCTCTAATTATTTAGAGAAGATGTAAAAAAGTGAACGCTACTTATTATTCATTGATGCTTCTATAAGCAAAATTATAGCATAGATTTATTCATAAAATAAAGAACACATCCACTCAGGATATATGTTCATTTTATTCCCTCAATTGTTTCATAGGATCAGCTGTCTTTTCTCATAAAAACCCTACCACTCTTCATAAAATGGGAAAAAAAATATACTGGTGATGAAACACACACAGAGTTCATAAAGATGAATTACTACATATGCTGGTTAATAATGTCTCAGTTTAAAGCAATATAATCCCTGAAAGTTGTGCATCATAAATTGTTTCATTTGAGAAGTATATATATGGATTTGTTGGTATGGCCAGAAGAAAACTAACACATTTAAATATGTGGTCCTAAAACATATATGCATGTATGCATGCACTATCCAAAAACTGGAATCATAGGTAACAGCGATATAAATGTTAATTTATTTCTAATCCTGTAGAGGGCTATTTTCTCTAATAGTTATGGAAATGGAAATACAGTGATGTCTAAAATGAACATAGTATATTTTTGTTTTTCAAAGACCAAAAATTTCCACTGAATAGTTCTGGAAAAGTTGTCTGACATATTTTGGGCAATACCTATATGGGTCATAAAAAAACCCTTCCAAAACAGAATACCGTAATACATTGGAGAAAGCCTTATAAATCAAAGTATTGGAGAGTTTTTGAGAACTGCAGTAGTAGGATTCATTCCCTTGGACCACAGATTTTGGAATACTCATGTTCTGATATTTCATATATGTATACACATGCATTAAACTTATTCTCCAGTATTCAGCATGTCTGCATTGGCAAGTAATCCATCCAGCATTGACAGAAGAGCTATGAAGAAGTCTCTTTGAATGATATTCTGCAATCTCTGGCTTCAGGAAAGGTAGGGTTTCCCTCATCTTTCCCATCTATTATGAAAGTTTTGTTTCTCTAGAGAGATGCTATAAATGCAACTTAATCTATTTCACATGTTAATATTCATCTGCATATGCAAATACCTTAAATCTGGGGAGTCCTGTTATCTGAACAGGACTGCATTTTAACCTGTGACCTTTACTCAGAACATCTCTGCAGTGTACCTTCCAACCATGGCAGTGCTTCAGGAGAGCTTCATGTTGCCCTGACCCCACAGCCTGCACCTTCCCAAGCCAGCAGCAGTGAATGGAGTCTAATATCTGTGTTCCACTTGTGTGGAAATACTTCAAAGACACACATAAATTCCACTGCTTATTTATGAAACACTTCAGAGCTGTGGCAGTTGACAGGTGTTGATGTACAACCAGGGACAACTTAGTTTGAACTGAAGTTCCAGCACCAACTGTAAGTCAGTATTTGTAGCAAAACTGGGATGTCTGTGAAGGCAGTGACTTAAGAGGGCATCTTGCTCTGAACTTTAAAACATACCACATTGCTGTTGTTTCTTGCAATCTGAAATGCACCTCTTTTGATTTCCTAGGCTCCCCATTTGTGCTATTGTGTTGGAAAGTTGGAGGGGGGAGACACAACCAAATATCAGACAAAAGGGCTTTTTTAAACACTGTTTATTCCCTACCTAGTCCCATGCCTGTTTCAGATTTTGAAGATATAATGTGCTACAATAATCTTGCCTATCTCAAGCTCATTTAGATGCTTCAAAATGTGAAAACCATTTTTGAATTTGCCCCCAAATTTCACCCTTGCCTAAAACCATTCTGCAACCTTCAAAAACCTTCTGGTTTCTTTGTCAGGGCAGCCACTCCTGAAAGAGATCTGAACCACCTTAACCAGAAGATGGAGATGTATCTGTACTTCCAAGCCAATACAATTAATTGGTAATAACTACTAGAATTAACCATCTTTGCCCATCTGGCTTCATTACTCAGAAACAAAGCATCAACATCTCTTTCCTGCTGTCACTTCTGTTCCTCTTTCATATATATTTTGCTTAATCTTAGACAGCATTACATCTGAATTTATTTAAAAGTCAGGTCTCATATTACTTTTTAGTATCTATGCTTTACCCTGTATGAGCACAGCATAAGCAAATAACATGCTCTGCTTGCTGGGTTGCATTTTTGTGAGTAGAAAGAGAGAGTGTTTATTTGGAAGAGTGCAAAACTGGGCAGATTCAGTGACATTATGGCTTCTACCTTTACATCTGCCAGTACAGTGGAAGTATGACTATGGAATCCAACAGGTATTTGAAATAGGATTGAAATAAGACAGCAGAAGTCACTATTCCTTGTTAGCCATGCCATATTCACCACCCCCAAGTGCAAGGACATTTTTGCATAGGTTGTCAGCAGCCACACGCATAGGCTTGGTAATATTAATATAAAAGCTGACGTGAAGCCTGTGGGGATCAAGGCAAAAATAAGATATCTCAGCCCCAAGAACAGAAACATCTGAGAGGCAGTTGGAGGAGATATTAAGCCTGCATAATTTCAGCTTTCCTGTTATTTACTTCTGGTTATTTATCCAGTTTCTGTGCTACAAGTTTACTTCAAAAATGGAAATGCAAAAACACTACCCACTAAAACGGACCAGCTGGTGCCATTTTACAAATATTCTCATATAAAAGGTTTCTCTTATATGGAGAAGCTCTAGATATCTATGTTGAACATAAACCTAGTATGATCAAACTCAACCATCCAGTCCTGACCTTCTTCATAAGTTTTAGTTATTCTTCTAGATGTTACTATTTAAAGCCTTTCTATGATTTATAACGTGTTACTCCACACTTTATTTTCCAAAGCCAGGTCCTAAATAAAGAGCAAAAAACACTTCAAACAACTTAATCCTTCCTAGAAAAGTCTGTTAGCATTCAAAGATGACATTACATCAAAAGCAAAGGTTAAACTCCAGAACACATTCTTTGAATGAAGTAACAAAAGCTCTATTATATCCTTTGATCACTTGAGCTCACCTGTAGGAAATGTTACACCTTTTTATTAAACTGTTGAATTGTCTTTGCTGTACAAGATGGAGACATGCTTGACAGGCTTAAAGTCGTTAACACCTCTGAGGAATGCTCAGCAGAGCCTATAATACCCTCTCTTGTCTATGCATGTTAGTACAGCAGCTCTATAGTTTCCTAACAGCCTGGACTCTCTTTCCTCTTGATATTTGTGCAACAGATTTTTTGAAATGAGTGAAATAATATCATATTGGCAAAATTCTCCATGACACAGATGTGCACAGTGAAATATTTGATAGTTAGAAATAAACTTCCCTAGCACTAAATTAGCAATTTTAGTGAATTACTATCACACATTTGTAAAATAACTCATGAGTTAATTAGTATAAAATAAAAAAACAAACAAAGAAACAAACACCAACTTTGCACTTTTATTAGTGTCTGGCCAGTACATTTACCACTACCCATTACCATCTACTGTATACACAGTGAGTCCATCTTCTATTCACATAACATAGACTCATATCCTCACACAGACACACACATAAAAATAAAGATCAACACTGTTATCTTTGTTTTCTCTTCTTTTAAATTCTTTTATACATTTATCTTCTTTTAGAAGTGTAGCCAACTATAAACATACCTTCACTTATAAATAAATAAATGTTTATAAGGATTTTTTGGCAATCCAGACTATTTAATTCTAATATCTTCAGCAATGGACAGCTGAAAGGTATTCTCCCTCAGCCTTTGTGGATCCTTTTTTTTTCCCTTTTATACCTTCAGTTCTTACACAGAGCTCATCTTATCATGCTTAAACAAAATTTTTATAAAAACTAGCATTCCAACATGGATGCACTCCCTTAGACACACAGAACTGGGTGTTGATTCTCCTTTTCTTCTCAAGTTGCACTCTATATACAATATTCCTTACATGTCACAAAGCTTTTTAATATTTCTAATTCATTTTACACTTCAGGTTCTGAGACATCTTCTGCTGAATAAGCACTCACATACATGAAAGCTTACTGCTAGACCATCGCTACATACACATACAGAAAGAATTCTTACATAGCAGTGAATGCTATAAGGCAGCTAAGAAACAGCACAGCTACTAAATATAAATGATTGATAGCAAATTTTAAAAAGAACATGTACCCTTTAAAAAAGGAAGTGCATGTGCTCTCTGCATTGTAGCTGAAGCCCTGCATGCAAGCTAATGAAGTCACCAAAAACTAGTCTTACATCCTTCTCTCATACTTGACCTATGATTTTCTCAGGGAACTTTTGACTTACTCATGCTTGTATTCTTGGCCTATTTAGAGATAACTATTCAGTGGAGGCTTATAGTGAGATTCTGGATCTTAATCCTGTTGTCTCGATTAGTCTCTCTAATGATTACACAGTTTGATTGCCTCAGAGGGAGGTGGAGAAGAATGGGGTAGAGGGAAGGGAGCAGTTTGTATAGTCCCCATTAGCTTCTGATTACAGGAAAAACAAGATAGTGTCATGTTGGCTGAGTTCAGTGGGGAGGAAGGCAACGTGCCTTAGAATAATTCTGTACAATCAAGAGATTAGAAGGATTAAATGTAACCAAACCTTTCCTAAAACAGAAGGATGAGCAATATGTTTTTAAATGGTAAACACTGGCTAATTTGCTGACTCATTTGTGAGATTGTCTATTGACATAGAGAGAACTCTAGCAAGAATAAAGCAGCTGCCTATACCTGTTTCCCTGCTGAATCACATGGAAGTGATTTAAGATTACTGTATCTATCTGTTCATTGAAGATTTATCTATCTCCCACCGCTGACTCACTTGGGTAATAAAAGCTCAGTATTTACTAAAACTGAATTTTTCTGTACCTGTGGGTAGCCAGAATAAATGAATAAAAGCTGTCTCACTTGAAGAATTTTTCATTGACAGTTTCTTCATAGGTTTGAGTGATTTAGAATTAGTATTTTTCATAAGATTTAAAAATGGCTTTTATAACAATTTAGCCAGGAAAAAAAATAACAAAACAAACCCTACATAAATTCATTTGCTAATTTCCTTTGAAAAAACCTACAATGCAAAAGCAAGTCTAATAGACTTTCTTAAGTTAACACGTTTTGATTATTTCATTTTATGAAAATAGTTCATTATTGTCAGTGTCATATGTAATTCTTCTACTCCAAATATTTCCGTTTCTGGATAATAATTTCATCTTTCGGGTGCAGAAGCAAGCTTCATTTTGCTCCGAGTAACCCTTTTCAGTTCCTGGAAATAACATTCACACCAGTGAAAAAACAACATCCCCAGTACTATTGTCCTAAAAGCCTTTAGCAGGTGATAGCTTCAACTGAGAACAGCAGCTCCTCCAGCTGGAAAAAAATATGTCCCTTTCTTATCAAACGCTTTAGTCTGTGCTGCTTACTCACTTTTAAAAGTCATTTATCCCCACTAATGTCAGACTGCTCTTCTCTTCTACACACAGCATTCAGCAACGAGGGCTAACTGCAGTGAAGTGTGCAGTCTACATTATCCAGAAGGATATGGAAAGCAGTAGCGATTACTGTATGCGCATTAACACCAGAGGAGTGAAAGAGCCGAGGCCCGTCAGTTGCTGTTCTCACAACATTAAAATAAAGATGTTAAATGAGACTTTATGAGGAGTTTAAGACTATGTGTGATGTCAACAGAAATCTGTAAAATAATATCTGTAAGAGGAAAGAATATCTTTTATGAGTTCAGCCAGGGTAGATAGAAAATAGAAACAAATTTCTGAAGCCCTTCATCAGGAGGAAATACAGGAGCCCTAGGTTTCCAGACGTGTTTTAGCCATTGTGACTGAAATTTCCAACCAACTTAATTTTCCAAAAATGAATGCAATGGCATACAAAAACTGAAAGTTTCCAGCTCACACAGATACAAGGGCTTGAGCTCGCAACAAACTCAGACATAGCCTGGAAAAACAAATTTTGAATCACTCTTGGCTGCAGGCACCTGGCCTTCAGTCATCAGGATGAGCCTCAGTTTAGCATTTCGAGATTAGTTTACTTCATAAGCACTGTTCTTAACATAGAATCATAGAATAGTCTGGGTTAGAAGGGGTCTTTAAAGGTCATCTATTCCAACACTCCTGCAATAAACAGGAACACCTTCCACTATACCAGGTTGCTCAAAGCCTCATCCAACCTGGCCTTGAACACTGCCAGGGATGGGGCATCCACAGCTTCTCTGGGCAACCTGTGTCAGTGCCTCACCACACTCACAGTAAAGAACTTCTTCCTTATGTGCAATCTAAATCTATCCTTTTTCAGTTCAAAACCATTACCCTTTGTCCTGTCACAACAGGCCCTACCAGAAGGTCTCCCATGTCTCTTATAAGCCTCCTTTAAGTACTGAAAGGCCCAATAACATCTCCCCGGAGCCTTCTTCAAGCTAAAGAACCCCAACTCTCTCAGCATTTCCTCGTGAAATAAACACAGTTCCCTAGATGGACTTTCACCAATGTCTAAGTTGGAGAGCAGTCAGCGTCACTATTTTCCCGTTAGGAGACAGAATCTGAGGTTTACGCAATTTGTGACAGAGCATAAAATGAGTAGGGGGCAAAAAAGGTTTTTTTCACATTCTCAGGACTGAGGTTTCCACATACATGCACTCTTCTTGTTGGGAGCTCAGGTTCATTTGGAAAAGTAAATGTATAGGCAGTAGATGAATGAAGGATCTGAAAGATCAAGTTAACATGAATTTTTAACAAAACAAAAATGGTTATTTTCAAATAACCATCCTAGAGCTGTCCTGTTTTCCAGATCATTCAGCACTCTAGTAATCAGTAAAGGAGTTTAGGGATTCTTTTGACACATTATTCGTCACAAGCAGAAACTAGAAAGTCATAACACTAAAAAAAAGTTTGTTGCCCTAGGCATGTTTTAGCTTACTGTCAGCTCAGTCTGTTTTAGTGTTTCACTTGTAATAGCTCCCTTGTTGTACTTATGACTAATAACAATAAAATATTAACAATATAGTTTTGCTTGGTGACAACTCTAGGGGCTAGAATGAAAGCTGTCGTTGTGTCCTTTGTTTTGTTTCAAGTCTGACAACTACTTTTTCTTCCATTACCTCTGTAGCATTTTGGTGCCAAAAGGATCAGTGACATCAGTAGCGTTGTATTCCTCACGCATGTAAGAATAAACAGGTCACTGTGCTCTCAACTTAGGGAGTTTGTTTTCCTGTAGTTTCTCCTCAACTTGATCTCCTCAACAGCCTCCAGCTTTCTCCAGCTTTTCCAGCCTCCTCCCTGATGTTGTTAAAATTATTTTTCCTCTTTTTGAGCTGCCTCACTGCCTGTGTTGATCTCTTTCATCTCTTCTAGCTCCTTCCTCACTCATTCTTCCCACAACCACAGTCCTTCTAGCTGATATGATCCACAGAGCCCCCAGACTAATGCTTTCTTCAAAAGCCAACCCTCTCCCTGTCTGTACTGCAGCAATGAAGGTGAAAGATTTGCCACACCTCAGGAAGCACTGCCATAAAACCAGCCCAAAACATCTGTCACGTTACATTTAAAAACTTATAAATAAATTTTTATTTGGTATAATACTGCTTGCTTATAGTCATGACTACAGGCCCCAGGTGAGATCGGGCATCATCTCTACCCATAGTAATAAACAGCCTTCAATGCATAGTTTGCAGTATAAGCTTAATCAGACCACAGAGGAGGGAAGCAGATACTATAATTCTTATTATCTCATTTCACTAAGAGGTACAGATGAGTTTGTTTGAAATCTTTTGGCAACTGCAGCAAAAGTGTTCAGGCAGTACAAGGAGCTTGATGCTGTGTATACTGAAATGAGTTTGTATCATTCTCAGGGTTTGGGTTTTTTCTTTTCAAAAGCTTCATGTGGTTCTAGTACCTACAGAATTATAGTGTATTTGTTTCAGCACTTGTGCCTCATGAAGTAACAAGTGATCTATTAAGAGGTTCTCAAACATTTAATTACTAAATTCTAAATTCTCCAGTAAAGTTTCATTTTTTTAAATAAAGTCTATGTTTTTAATCACTTGGGTGATGTCATGTGAATGTACAATTTTATGGGCAAGCTAGGATGAATTCTCAGAATTACAACGAATAAAATTAAAAAGAGAAAATAAAATAAAGCTTGAAAAAAATCAGTCCTTAACCGCTGGCTAATATTGAAGTTCACTTTTACATTTTCTGTGAAATCTGTAGCCAGTCATTCAAACCAACTGATGTCTTTAAAATATGTGATGCAAACAATGTGACAAGATTAGAAAAGATTTGTGATCATGCAGGTATCCTTATTTGCCCTAATGCTGTGGTACTTACCTCTGTGAAGTATTTCAGTTTCCATAGTTTGTCCTCTCAGACTTTTGTATTCTGGTGTTTTTTTAATGCTAATCACCAGCTGACTCCAGATTGCATTATCCCTTGGCATTATACTGGTGATATGATTCATATTACCACTGGCAGGTATCTCCTGATAATTGTATAATTAACTTACTATGTAATTACCATTGTTTCCAGCAACTTGTTAGATGATTCCTACCTTGTTACCACAAAGTAGCACATGTTGGCTTTGACACTGCCAAAACATGTGGTGTTTGAAGACTTGTGAGCTTTATGATATTTGGAGGGCTTGCAAGATAGTTTGTCATAACTGGGAGACTGAAATGGGAGCTGCGTCAGATTGAAGGTGACCGTCATACTTAAATGGATAATAGCAATCTCTAAAGCCTCCAAAACTGTTTCTGTGAATAAATTATACAATCTCAAATTATTTTGTTTATATGCAAATAGAATTTGTTTATAATAATAGAATTATATATAATCTATATTATATTCTATAACCTAATTAAACAAATAGAATTTGCTTATACAAATTCTGGTTACATGGATTCTTCTATGTGGAAAATTTCAACATATCTCAATACACCAAGCACTGCATATGTCATGATATGCCGGGTTTTAAATTTTTCTAGGTGTCTGGTTTTGACATACTACAAGCTCCATACTTTTCCATATTGTCTGTTTTTTGCTCCGGTTTTCAACCCATTTATTTTTTTCTTAAGATTCCCACTCCATTTCTCTAGACATTTTGTTTCATTCACTTATTGAGAAGAATTTTCAAACACAGGATTTCCAGGGTCTTCTCATCCCACACTCTTCTACAGAAACCAGGAGAAAAAAAAAATGTCCCCAGCGCTTCATGGTGCCTTTTAAACATCAGTTTTTATCAGTGATATCAGTGTTTTCATTTTTCCTACACGCTTGAGTCTATTGCTTAATTTTGTTCCAGCTCTGTTCAGTTTTGCTAAATGCTGCAAGGAAATTGGAATTTCAGTTCAAACTGACAAATTCTGCCAACACCCATGGATTGTACAAGCACTTAATTGCCTATAACCAGAACAAACATTAGTGTAAATGCAGATTATATCTGCAGATGGATAGCAGAAGCAGAGGTAAGACAGATGTATTGGCAATCTGGGAGTTAATAAACTTTGTGTTTGATGCAGGCATATGACATGTTCTTTGCTTCAACTTTTTAGGCTGAAGACCAGGAATACCTGTTCTAAACCATCTTTTTGAACTTCCCTGGGAATGCCTAACAAACTACACTGGATATGGCCATGTTACTGCTATATATAAATAGTTAGAATTGAGTTTAGATTCAGATGAGACCAAAAACTCTGTTTCTACTAAAGACTTCTCCAGCTAGACAGGCCAGAAAGGTGATGTTCACTATTACTTAAATATCTGCCAAACTGAAGCTTTAACATTAATGGCTCATCCAGGTCATGCCACTTCTTCATGCTTTTTTTTCTTTTTTGTATCATCCTCTATGATATTTATGATAATGGCCAAATGCTTTCAGTGAACCTAATTTCATTGGAATAATATCTACACATCTAATTTAAAAAGTAGAACACTTAATTTAAACAGAATATACATAAAAGGGTTTTTTTTCTCTTTTGCCTTATACTGCTATTGTTAAGCCTGAATCAGATATGAAATCTAAGCTTGTTACTGGGAAAAAAAAATCCATTCACATTCAAAGTTTAATGCTACTCAGCTTTCCGTGCAGTCACTGCAATAACACTTTATCTACCTATTATGGGTGTCCTTGACAAAATGTTCACAGAGCTAATCATTTACTGAAAAAATTAGAAATGAGGGTAAGAGGATATGTGTATATATATATATATATATGTATATACACACACACACACATGTGCCTGAGTGTGTGTATGTATAAGCATATATATACCTAGAGGTGATATTTTCTGCTCTGGACATTTGCAGCTTCTCACTGAAGCCATAAGAACTTAGTATAACCTAAGCAGGAAAATCAGGGCTTCTGGATTCAGTTCTAAAATTCTTACAATTACATAAATTGTTTTGAAATTCTTAAAATAACAACCATTCTTGCATACTGTTTCACTACTAGTATTAAAGAAAATATTGCTGTCAAATGTAATCCTATTCAGTGTTTATGGTGAAATCATACAACCAAGTGACAAAAACTTTCAGAAAGTTATGACTCCCAACTATTTACAGCTGCTGGCCTAATATACATTCTGGTACAACTTTTTTTTTAACCTCTTAATGAAACCTAATACTGCAGATCAGAGTCTAGCTCCTTAAAACTGCAGCTTACAGGATACCTTTGTGGTGCATTAATCTTTTAACCCCTTGAGGCATACTGAACATCAATTACACAGTGCTGTTGCCCAGAGGTAAGATATGTGAGGTGGAATGGAGACAGACTACAGTAGCAGCATCTCACACACAGATCAGGAACAATCCATCTTCTTCAGGGTGTGGGGGCAGAACAACTTCAGAAAGGCGTCAGTGCGTAATGCGGTATTTGAGTGCATTTGAGACTGAAACTAACTTGTCGCACAAGGAAGAGCTCGCAAATCATCCTGACCTTCCTGACCCCACACAATCTGCTGCTGAGGCGCAGACTGTTAAAGAGCCTGCAAAGGTACACACAAAAAGAGAAATGAGGACACTTACAACTGCTCTGTATTTCTCAGAGCATTCAGCTTAGCAGGAGGAGGGAAGGTAAAAAAACACCACCAAAACTGAGAGTTTCTATTGGTATTAAAGACAAGACTGGTCCACTCTCAGAAAGATTAAAAAAAGGAAAATCAGCTCAAAGAACATAATATGAACTCCCTGTTACTGAGATTTCCCAGCAGCTGCAAATATTAAAAAGTGATTTTTCCTACATAATAAGACTCCTGTGGAAAGTACAATATACATATGCCTCCTCTATATGTTCTGCCAGAATTTTCTTCCTAAGGTGTTTCTCAGATTAAGATAGCAAGAGTCCTATGGTTTAAGGAAGTAAAAATCTAAAACATGCAGAGTGTTTCTTCTGAATTTAAGCATGTTTAAGGATAGATAGAACTGGTATCATCACCTCTAAGGTCATCCAGTACTTCCTGTTATAGGACTAGCTTCTTCTGCCATGAATATATGTACACCTTTCACAAGCAGCTACATGACATTTCATCAAGGCTTTCCTTGATGCTATGACATGCCAACTCTTTGGAAACTCACCAAAGCAGCCAGTTTAAGAAACCTCTAAAACACTGAATAAAAAATGCATTGGCTTAATAAGGATAACATTGAATAAGATAAAAATATACTGAATAAGGGATGTGTAAAAAGCATGAAAATGACATTACTCAAAGATTTTCACTGAGGCTGAAGAAAAAGAATGAGTAACCAGGAACCAACACTGGTGTCAGGCTCCAGGAGAGTTTATTACCTGTTTTTCATTGCTCCTTGTTTAATAGCAGACAGAATAGCACAGAAGTAAAGGAAGTCTGTGCCCATCTGTGCTAAATACTATGCATACCTTTATATCTATTGTACAACTAATGAACTATCAAAATTAGTACACATTACTGGATTATTACTTTCTTCAGAGAATATTGGGTACACCTCTTATTGTTGTAGTTTTTGTTGAGGTTGGTATTGGCTACTCAGTTCCTTCTGTGAACAGGCTTACTCCAAACTCCTTAGGAATTCTTGTTTCATTTGGCATTGCACTCCCCTGTGTTTCAAGAACGTTTCCCATTTTAGAGGTATCCTTTGATATAAGTATGCTCTGAAAGTGTAAAGGCATAAATATTTCTCTAATAATCAGATAGAAAAGTCACTACTGTAAAAGTCCATTATCGCTTTCTGTTTGCTTGCCACAAGTCTGACTATTTTCTGTGACAGCCTTAAGTCCATCAAGGTGTCTCCCACTTACAGTCATCAACATTTTTTACAGGAGGCAGAAGTTAGAAAACAAACCAGAGCCAATGTGTGGGCCTGCCCAAAGTTTCTTAGTAGCATAGGCAAAATTGAATTTGTCATATTTAAGATAGGGAAGAAATAACTTATTTTATTTTCATGCATAGGGTGGCAAAATTAATTTTTTATTGCAGCAAAAATGATGCCATCTTCTGCTCATGCTTAGCCTTTGCTTAAAGCTAGCTGCAGCTATCTCTACTTGCCTTCATTTACAGTGCAGCAGTATTTTAAGTACCTGAACAAAGGCATGAAATATTTAGGCATTTGCTTGAACTGTATAACTAAATAATTAAATGCAGTAAATAAACACTCACTTTAGTAAAGCACAAACATTGTACAGATTATAGTTCTTCCTAGACTCCGTATTTTGCAGCTGCAGAAGCTTTCTGTGTTTGTAAAACAAGTTTACACAATCACAAGTTTTATTCAAGGAGGAGAAAGACTAGATTGAAGTTAGATACTTTGCACACAGTTTATGGAGTCACTGATTTTAGTAGGGCCAGAGTCTCATTCCCTCTTTTTTGGAAAATAATTGGCAGCATCTTTCACTAATGGAGCAGCAAGGGAGAGCCTTGGCTCCATTAGATCTTCAACTTCTAGATAGATAAAGCTAATCTAAAATAGTCTCCCTCTATAGTTAATGGATGCAGATAGACATCTCCAGAGGGTGTTTCATCACACCCAGTTTTATACCAAGGAAGAGCTGCCCTCAGGAGATGCATGCTTTTCTGTGCTGATTATAGAGAGAATACAAATGACTTGTGCACTTAGATGTCTGGCTTTCAGGTAGATAACTTTACATTAAACAGATACCATTCTAAATAAATATTTAGAGGTAGATATTGTATAAAGTCCTGTGATCTCACTTCCAAATAGAAAATAAAAATGCAGAATAAACAAGTTATGTATTAAAACTGATGTATAGATGCATGCAAAGAGGGTAATGCATCTCTCTCAACACCATTAATTTTTCTGTAACATGTTAGACAGCCCTTATTTTTTTGGTCAGTCTGAGTAAAGCACTTCTATGTTATAGTATCTATAAAGCCACACAGCTGGAGTAATATTCATTGCCTTCATATATAGGCATTTAATACCTCATGTGTGTGGCTCGCAAGATGCCTTACAAACATTAATGAATTTAACTTGCCTTTGAGAACAATAGTATTACTGTATTGTCTATATAGCTGTTGAAATTACAACAGTACACATGGAATAGTTTCTAGTGCTTGAGAACTACAAAGTCTCATTTAATGTTCACCTTATGAATGTATATATGAAAACCAGGCTTTTGAAAGCTGCTTTTTTTGGGGAAAAAGTTTTGGCAGCAGTGCCAAAATTACAATCACCTCTCTTTTTTGTGCAACCTGTGATTGACAACTGTCATATAACGAGATTAAAATCAAACATGCTGAGATACTTTAAAATCTTGCCAAATGCAGAAATATATTTCTGAGGCAGTTTGAAGGAAAGGTTGCAACTTACTACATGACATCGTCTTTTCCATCATAGTATATTATGCATAGTATTGTGAGAGTATATCATAAGACTAATTGTGAAACAGGTATCACCACTGTTTTTAAAATGTTCACTTTTTGAGCAGTTTTTATTCTGAATTAGAAAAAACATCAAAATTGTTCCTGAAATATTTTTTTATACGTTTTACCTGTACTCATAAAAAATTCATTTATTTTCAAGTGTCAAAAACTCCTTACAGTTGTATACCATTAGATAAGCATGTATTCTATACATTTTATAATGTGCATGCCTACAAATATATACATATATCCAGACAGATGCAGAAAAAAAGCCAGTAACATTGGAGACAGTTAAAATTTTCAGGAGAATGTGTTTTATTATTTGATCATTGAGGAATGTTCCTAATAACTTTCTACATGCATATATCTCACTGCAGAAGAACATTCCAAAGACTATTTCATAAACTTGTGCCTTGAAGTATCATAAGTGCTTTGTATTTTGAAAAAGAAGTTAATTCACAAAAATATTGCCTAGCCTGGAATGCTTTATTTATCGCATGAAAGCGCAAGATCATTCAATCACTTGCTTGTTCAATCCTTTAATGGTTTTGGTCATTAAAAGGATTATTCTCTTCTGAAAGCAGACAACTAGACTTTTGTCATGTGTATTCGTTAACATATATACATCTCTATGTATATATATGCATATCCACAAACACAGAAATTACAACATCCCTGCAGTATCTTTTATTCTTTATTTTTTACACTGGTAAAGAGTAGACAATATTTCCATCATTTTCTACTCCAACTATCAGAACATTACCTTTTTTAAGAACAAATTAACTGTCCTCTCTCCATACAAAAACATTACAGGATTTTCTTCTAAGGGTCCAGAGAGAAATCCAGGAGCCTCCAGAGATCACTGCCAACTATCTAGAGTCATCAATCTCAGTATTAAAATCCCTGGTAGGCCATCTTCCACTAAAATAATACTGTTGAGTATGTTAGTACCATAGTATACCCTGTCCCCATTTCCAACAAGAAAAAAAGAACTATAAGTTATTTCTGGATAATTTTGTTCAGTATGTCTGCTCCCTCACATTACTCTGTCCCAAGTACCTCTCTCAAGTTCTTCAAGGTGGGGTTTCTCCCCTGCAAGAAGCAAACAGTTCACAGGAGGCTGTTCTTTCTCTGAATGTGACATTTCTTGCCTTCCAGCTTATGGGAGAAGAATAGATAACAATGACTGAAGACTCAAGACAAAGAACACTGAATGACTGAAGAATGCAAGGAGTTACAATATAGGCCATTTCTCCCCCTGAAGTTAGCAGCCTGTTGCAGCCACAGGGCTTTTCTCATCAGTTGAGCTTACCTGCCTTAGCACTGTTTTTGGATCTCAATGCCAGAAATACCTAGAGAAGTATCTGCTAATTATCTGATAAATGTGTTTGTTCATGTCTGAAGTGCGGCTTATCTAATTGCCAGTGCCCTTCCTATTTTTCTCTAAGGGGTGGGTTTAGCTGATAATTCTTCCAAAGAGCTTGCTTTTCATGTAAGTAATTATGTGCTTTGCTTGCTTGGAAGGGATATTAACTCATCTGCCAATTGCAGCAAACAAAAAAATATATTCTCAAGGGGGGGTCAGATCTAAAATAAAACAGAAGCAAAGAATTTTGGATTTGTGGCTTTAGACTTTATTAAAATTAACATAAAGGTAACAGTGAGACTTGCTAGAAAGTACTGGTAGATCTGTGTAACTGGAAGTGCTGTCTTAAGGGCATAAACTTGTAAGGCCAAGTCACTAATCAGCTTTGTACTTGAGAGGCAGGAGATTGAAAAGTTAATAAAAACAATTAAACAAACAAGAAAAAATTAGGTGTTATTAAGAAGGTAAACTCTTGCAAACTATTGCAAACTTTGCAAATCCTTTGGCAACTACTCCTACTGCTAAAATTCCCACTACATGTTAGGTCTTACCAACCCAACTTCAAGGCCCAGATGTCCCTTTCTTCCTGTTTTGCAAATCATCAGGACCTATTATGAATCTGCAGAAGGAAGAATATATCTCAGCTTTATTGAATAAAGCTAAAAAATATGCGATCGATTGTAACAAATAAATATTGCATACAAAATGAAATAATGCTTGCATTTATCATTAGAACAAATAAGTGGATAAAGGACAATGTTAACACAGGTGGTTATATAGGTTCATTTGGTGGTGTCCTTCATTAAAGGCTTTTAAAGAGGCTAAAATTCAGTGGGACTATATGTATCTGAACCAAGATACACAGAACACCACAGAACCAAGAAACCAATTAAAAGGCAGGAAACAATGAGCAGTTTTTGCTGTCTCAAGTGGCTGTAACGCTTGTCTGTCAAAGACCTATGCCATGTAATGGTATATGTTATGCAATGTGAACATTCTTGAAAGGGGATGAGCTGATAAACTTTATTGTTTACCTGGACTGACTGTGAAGAACTACAGACCAACCTTGTTATAAATAGTGATAGAATAATAGATGAACTTCAAGATAGATTAACATTAAAAAGGGGGGAAAGAACTTTCCTTACTCACAGTTGGGAAGGGGTGCTCTCTTGATTTACTGTTACCTCAGTACAAAAAATTCTTGATAATATACTGGGAATTTTACAAAAATGTCAATCCAGTGGTAAAAAACAGCTTGTGAACAAAAAAAAAAAAAATACACAGACTAGGACTCTTCATCTTGAAAAAGGGATTACTGACAGGGATATAACAGGTTTATAAAATCAAAAGTGGCAGAAAACAATGAACTGAGAACAGTTGTTCATCTTTTTTCATCAATAGAGGAGCTAGGGCCAAGAACTAAGATTAGTAGATTGCATATTCAGTCAGCAACAACAACAGCAAAAGAGATTTCTTTATACAACTCATCTAAGTTCTGTGCCAAAAGCTATTGTAGCTGCTCTTCCTGTGCTTTTCCTTATGCTCTATCTGTTGTGAATTTACATTCTCGAGTTAGAACAAAACTATTAAAGCTGTAGAGCTAAAACAAAATACAGGACTTGAAGGAACCAACCTGGCTATCAAGCTTATCAAATCTACTTAAATGACTTCATACAGTTTCATGTAAAGCTGAACAGCTTCAACTTTGAAATGTGCCCAAAGGTTAACAACATGATTTTCAATCTTAAGTTGATCCAAGCAAATTTATTTCTAAATTATTATTTATAAATTATAATTTATACTTTATATATTGTTATTTTATCATTATAAGCACTGTTTTTTTAGCTACCACTGTATCCTAAAAGCTCTTTATCGCCTCAATGTCAACTGTTGCTCTCAGCTTCCCTTCATCTCTAATGAGCAACAGAAGCAGATCAATTATACCTCCTTCCAGACTTCGTTTTGCTGATTTAAAAGAAATTGAGGTGTTTATGAAATTAAATCTTTGGACTTGATGAAATTGCTAATATTTTATACATTTTTTTAAAGCAAGGACAGTTCATTTTGATGACAGTACCTTTTCTAGAAATGAGGTGTTTCAGCCCTTAATGAACAGTGTACTATGCAAGTACGAAGTCTGGATGAGCAACAGGGGAAAACAGCTATTTGTTTGTTTTTCTTGGTAGTTAATTTCTGGCACCCTAAATTGAAACAAAAAAGAATTAAAGAGAAAATGGAAATATCACAATGAGAGTCAGAAAATAATTTTAAAATTATCACAAAAATGTTCCCTGCAGTAAAAATGGATTAGCATCTAGTTAGATAACACAGTGATGAAACGAAGTTGTAAAGATCTGTATAAAATGTACAACTAATGTGAGAGGGCTGTTGAAAGACTAACCTGTTCCTGGAGACAGAAGATCGTAATGGGGCATATGCATTATACAAGAGATATAAAATATGTTTCTGCATGCAATACTGGAGCTTTTCATTTCCTTTTTTCAGTGTCTTTTTGTCCTGTACAGTATGCGTGCAAGAACTTTTTCAATGCATGTAAAAATATTTAGCTATTAGTAATTACCTATGCTAGGTTTAATAATCTGCATACATCCATATGCTTATGGTTTAATATTATTTGGCAATTACAGTTTTCCATCTTGAATATCTTTCCAATCCAGCTAGATACTACCCTTTCTGTCAGTACATATGGTACAGCCTGATCTCAGCAAAACACATTATAATTCAGTACCATTTCACTGAATTAAAAACAGTAAGATTGGTAAAATTCACAGAAGAAAAACAATGATACGAGATCAATGTTTACTTCTTTTTTTCTTTTTAATCATCTTGCCATAAGTATTCTCACACATTCAGAAAGAAAAATGGATGAAAAAATAGAAGTGAAACAAAAGTATGGCAGTGTCTTACACATCTTTATAACAAAGAAGTAAATATTTGTTTCTCAGTGGACTAGACTTGTGCAAACTCTCAAATACCCTAATCTTACTATAAATTTATCCTTCCTACACCTTATCACTCGCTATATTTTTTTCACTCTAAATAGACTGCTACTGTCATTTTTGGCTGCAAACCCCACCGAAGTATGAAATTCAATTAAATAAATGTCTATCGCTAAAAGTATTGCAAAAAGCTGCTATTCCTATAGGAATATATTTTAAGCAAGATAGTGCAATTTGATGTGGCTGTCTTATTTAGAGGATGTGCAATTTATCCATGGAAGTATTCCTGGCTGACTGGAAAGATCTACATCTATGTTATTTCGATATGTTATCTGTATCACAGCAGATGTCTCACTGCGGTTTTCCATGCAAGCACTGTGTTGTGGGAGGGAAGGCCAATATTGCAGAGAGGTGCCAGCTCACAAGGGTACAGACCTTCAGTGATAGACCTCCACACTATAGGAGTCCAGTCATTGCAGAAACTTAGCAAGGTCTTTAAGCTTTTGAAAAAAGGGGGAACAAAAGACACCCTAAGCATAATTGACTGCTGTACTGTTACTACTAATAACCTCTGCTCCAATCACATACTCCTTTCCAAAATGAGACATGCAGAATGCCAGATGACTTCTGTCTGAAGCACTATGAAGAAAAGCATAATCAATACTACAACCATTTCTCTGATGCTCATGCAAACAACTACAAGGAAGTATGAGAAGTCAGTGGCAAGCTGAGGGAGAGAGATGTTCAAAGTTCCCTGATACTGCTGTGAAACAAGCATGCTCCTCCAAAGCACTTTTTGCTTCAGTGTCAAAGCTGCACAAAAGTCAAGACTGCCAAGTAGCCTGAAGGGAACTGTGATGAAACCTCCCTCCCCTCTTCTAATTTACTCCTCTCCCTGCTTCCTTTCTCACTCTACTGCTTTCCCTTCAGTTAATCAGGATGTCACATAATATTAAATTATTACATGGTATTCAATATTCAGTTATAACAGGATCTGGAGTAATTCTTACAGCAACGCTGTGCAGGCAGAAAAAGGATGAAAAATTTTCTTGCTGCTTTCTGAGAAGCTGAAACATAAATTCCTTCATGCATTGAGACCAGTGTTCAGCCACTTCTCATGAAGCTTACCTGATGCCCTAGTTGTGGGTATTTAAAAAACATAATAATTTTAGAAGCTCTGTGTAGATAAACATCCCAATTCTATTGACATCTAAGAACATTTGGGTGTTTCAATTCCTTAAGCTACTTTATAAAAATCCATGTATGAGAATGTATCTCCCCTGCAGTTACACTGACTACTGAAGAGAGATGTAAGTAAATGTCGCACTAGCTAGCATCAACACCAGAAGCAGTCTAAACACAGCATCCTGATGTTGTTTGCAACTGATTACTGGAGTTTCTCAGGCAGGTTTTGAGCCTGCAATGCTCAAGGCAGCTGAAGTTATGTTACCTAGACTAATTTACTGAGTTGATGGCACAGTTAGTATAGGACACTCTTAAATTTCAGTAACAAGTTTCAGCTCATAAACTTTAATATTTGTAAATCAGTAAGTATCAAGAATTGCAAGTACAGAATTAGTTTAATTATTTTACTATAGCAATACAAAAAACGATAAGTTAGAGTATCCATGCTTAAAAGTAGTTTGAAGCCAGAGGCTTTTCCCATAGTGGTAGTTTATCATGTTACATGAATATGTAAACTTCTCTAAACTTAAGTTTACATTTCTGAGTTTAATTATGAATTGGTTTAACATACAGTTTAGACCAAACAACACCTAGCGCACTTTGCATATATTCTCAAAAATATGGACTACTACTTTTATGCTGATTTTAGACTTCTTCAAGTTACAAACTGCTTTGAACATTAAAGATACGTGAATTTCTTATCCCTGAATTCAATACAAACCTTGTTATTAACATAAAGGAAATCAGAATCAGATTATCAATTAATATTTAGTGGATGGCACTAAAATGGTTAACTGTGAACACTACTTGGGAAAACAGTTTTCAGCAAAATTGAATTAGTTTCATTTAAATGAGTATTCAGTTAAATCGTAGTTTCCCACTTCTGAATTTCTTTAATTCAGACAGTAGTAGATATAGTTTCTATTAGACCTTCCAGTTTGAGTGGCAAACTAATAAAGAGCTCAATAAAGCAACCATGGATCATTTTGATATAAGATTCAAATATGCTTGCCTTTTAAAAATAATTTTTACTCTATTACTTTGATTTATTATTTCTTGCTACATCCTGTCTTGAAATCATTCTTTCAGCCATTGTAAATATGACTATATAACCACTTTATTATAATTTCTGTTCTGATTAATAGTCATCAAGCCCATATATCATTGCAAACAATCCGCATTAGTGAGAAACACGCTAAAGGACAAACAACCCTTAACTGCAGTTATTTTGCTAGAACATGTCTTACCATAATTACTTTGTTGTTTTCAATGCAAGGAAGAAATTTAGGTTACCACTTCATAATTATCATGTCTATTTTCAGAGCAGAATTGAAGTCTGGTCCCAATGTATTGTACAAAACTTGCAGTGATTTTCAAACACTTTGATAAACTTCCCAAGTATACTTTTGTTCTGAAATACAAGTTCAGCTCCTTCAAAAGGCCGGAGCTAAAGGCTTTATTCTATTTCTGTGACCTTTTTCTTTACTGCCTTCAAGTAGATCTCTGCCACTGCAAAATACACTTCCATATACACATACACAAACGCACACACACCTCTTTTTTCTGTACTTTCTTTTTCCTTGAACCCCTCTATGTACACCCTCTCCCATCCCTTTAACTTTCTTCTGGTGCTCCCTTCTAAGAAAAAGTTCAAAGACTGAGAGGTTTAGCACTGTTTGGATAAGCATGAAATTCTAGTTGCTTATCCCAATTACACAAAACCTCTAAGTCTTTTGAACTTTCCCTTAGAAGGGGAATGCAAAATTTTATGCTTATCCAGGACACCTGGATTTTCAAACCTGAGCTGGAATTTTATGAGAACAGGCTCTGTCTCACAGGGTAGTGCATGTACTGGAGTGAATGCAGAAATAAGAGGAGAAAAACACTGACCTATACCCCTGGACTTACTACTGGTTTGTGAAAACTTT
Organism: Pezoporus occidentalis; assembly: GCF_034315485.1. NCBI lineage: Eukaryota > Metazoa > Chordata > Aves > Psittaciformes > Psittacidae > Pezoporus > Pezoporus occidentalis. The sequence goes on along the minus strand of NW_026913126.1, from coordinate 1,774,724 downwards.
GTTGACCACCCTTCTGTCTCATTTTCATGAAATAAATGAAATTACCTACACATACAAGAAAGTTGTTGAGGCTTTTAATTCATAACCTGTTGCGTGTGCATTACTATAGAGAATGAATATAACAATGCTGTTGCATCTTAATGCATTTCAGTGCCAGAAGCTCCAGACTGGCCAGTGCAGGAAGCAAAAAAGAAGTAAGGAGCCAATTTTTCTTTTTCTCTCTCTCTTTTTTTTTTTTTTTTGCACATGATAACAGTAGTAAAACCTGTATTTCAGTATTTAGGTTTGTATATGTTTCAGATATTCCATTTAGCTCATGATATAAATTCTGGCATCAGAAAATGACATCAAATTTCCCTTTATGACATTGTAGGTTGAACAAAATCCCTGAGATTACGGTTTTGCCATTTAGTCTTGAAGCTGTTCTCCTGTTCCTCAGCAATAGCATCTCTAGAGTGGCTGAGCTCCTCACTTTAAGCTTTCTTTTCTATAGTTATCACTGTTGGCAAAAGTATGATTCAGAGAGTGGCATTAGAGAACATTATTGCAATGCAAGAATAAATGGTCTGAATATTGCCCCATAACAATGGAGTGATAGAGATAGCAAGGCCTCTGCCTTTCCTGTGGTGCCCATAGCAGGCATCTTTGCTGTGTTTCTTTCAGTGTCCCTAGTTATGACAGCACCATCAGAAACGTTTATGTTTCATACCTGTGGTTCTTACAAGAGTGCAGTAGACACAGAGAAAAATAATGAAAGTGGCATTATTAGCATTAAATGTCATAACACTTGACAGTTTCATGTAAATGAGGACCTTACTAGGCAAAAAAAAAGAAGAGAATGCTTCTTTTTCTTTAAAGCCAATTCAGGACTAAAATAACAACTGATCCAAGATGGAATCCAGGAACGCAGTGCCTGTGACACACAGAGGCACAAATTAGCTTCTCTTACTCTCTGCATTTCCAGTTAGGAATGGATAATTTGCCTATTTCAATATGAGTTGCATAATTCTGCTTTTACCCTTTCCTCAGATGTTAAGAAGGAGTGGGAAGAGAGTGAGATAGGGAGGAAGGGAGAGATGGAGAGCAGGTGAGCAATGAGGGCTGGACTGAGTGGCAGCACAGAACAGGACCAGCAGTTTAGGTCCTCACCCTCTTTCCCTCTCTGTCAGAAACACAACACAGGGCTTTTACACCTAAATGCTGCAAGTCAGAGCATTCCTCCCTGTTGTCACAACAGATATAGCAGGTCCTCCTGATGTGGCTTCCAGCTTTCTCGTTTTCTTGCCTTGTCAGAAAGTTGCCATCATTTAGAAAGGGAAACGGTCTTTTGAAAGGATTAGGGCATAAAACACATCTCAATCTTTTACAAAAGAGAGACAGAGAAAGACAGAGAACAGGAAGGGGAAAGGCGAAGTGTCAGATGTTGCAGAGTGACTGGACAAGAACAACGTGCACAAAAAAAGAAAAGCAGATTGATTGAACTTCTGTTCTGTGAAGCAGGGGCAGGAAAAATGATACCTGACAAGCAATTAAGGCCAGAGCAAAGCAGTAGGGGCAAAATGTAGATTATGACAGTGTATTATGTGACACCAGCAAGGGAGAGGTAACCCCCTTAAAAAAAAACACTACCTCTACAGTTATTGAACACTGACATGGGAAGATTCTGCTTTCTACAATTATTGGATACTGACATGGGAGGATTCTGCTTTACTATTAACTGCATATTAACTACAGAAATGTAGAGTAGCTGCAAAAAATGCTGTTTATTATTGTACTGACAAAGCCTGACAAGTCTCTTTTTCCCATTATTAGGCTTTTCTTTTAAACTGCAAGTCAGGAAATCCTCTTAAATATTCAGGTTGCCCACACCTCTTTCTCATCACAAAAAAAGGCCCGTACGCTTGGGGTTTGCAGCTTCACTTCTATTCTATTCTATTCTAGTCTATTCTGCCCTATTCTATTCTATTCAGTGTGTATGTGAAGTGGAATTGTCTCTTTGGATTGCAATAAGAAGGAGGCTAATTAAATTGGGGGGGGGGTGTTGGGAGGATTGTTTTTTGGGGGTTTGGTTGGTTTTTTTTTTTGATGGAGTTTACTGGTTACATTCTTCCATGTATTTAGCAAAGCTAGCAAACTGGGTCAGCAACTAAATGGCTAAACAGTAAGTGTATCGATCCGGCTATGCAGTAAAGTTTGTAAGAGAAGAAGTACCATTTCTTATACTTTTAGTAGCCAGACCTGCAGTAGGAAGATTCTGAGAGCATATAACTTTTCAAGTGCCAGTTATGCAAGTACAGTAAGTGCCCCTGCCAAAGGGCACTTCTGACTCATAGAGTACCCATTTACATTATTCTGGCACTGGTTGCCCACACTGAATTCTTATTTGTAAATAAATCTCTGCCCTTACAATTGGTCTGCTGACTGGCCTCTCCTGAAGTTGAGAGGTTCACTTCTAAAATCCTAATTCAGAGTAACAGTCTTCTATAATTTCTTTTTATTTTCCCTTTCACAAGCTACATCTCAAAGGAATTTTTCAGTGAATTCTAAAAAATACTTTGGTGTGGAATGCAGCTTGAAGAAGCAGCTTCTATGAAGGGAAAGATAGGGCAAGAAAATCCTGAAGCACAACCCAGGAAGGTGCAGGAGAGCTCAAATTTCAGTTAAGTTGCAAAAAACAAAACCCCAGATCCATTAGTTTGAAGAATACCAGTACCTGTCATTTCAGATATCACACTGGACAGTACTCCCATAGTCACTGGGCTCCAAATGAAAAAAAAAGAAATTAAAATTAATATTCCAAGGCAAATAGCACAGCCAGATAGGTCTTATTTTTAACTTGCTTTAAATTTTATGTGGTTTTGTTTTGTTTTTTTAAAACCTCTTTATTTTTGTTTAGTCACCTAATTCACAACACAAGAAAAAGGAATTTTTCTTAACACTTTCTAATTTTTCCTCCTCTACGTACAGCAGATAAAACTTTTCTGATAGCAAACACCATTGTAATTCCTAAAATACAGGGCTGCAGAGCCAGGGATGGGCTCTACTGAAATTGCTGAGAGGAACTTGACTTAATGTGACAATGGCTGCCCTCAATCAAGTTTCAAAAGATTTTGTGCTGCTAAATAGCTGTTTTGGAAGGGATATTACCTGGCTCATAAATTACAGCAGGATGTTGGCAAGCTTGAAGTTCTCTGGGCAAGACTTCAGCAGTCCAGCTAGAGGCTTTTTTACACACTCAGCGTCTACTTGGCCACAGAACTATCCCATTTCTCCTGGAACATCAGAACCAGCCTAAACTAGCATCAGTCCTGACAAAAGAGAAGAAAATCTGTCCTGAACATGATTTGAATCAAATCTGTGAAGCAATGTAGATAGAAAGTTCACAATAATTTGCAACTGTACAACACATCATATATCTGAACATTAAAAGGGAAAATCCTAATATAGGCGTTTGAAATGTATTAGTGGTTATTTAACCATCTTATTCTATTTTCAGCCTACTTAAAGCTGAAATAACTAGTACATTGAAGAGATGCTACCAGATCACTGTATAAATTAAGAAAAAGATTACAGTTATTGTATCAACAGACTTTCAAAAGGACATTTTAATAGCAAAAAATATTCAATTAATAACAATTGTGCATAATCTGTACTAGTAATTTTGTTATTTATGTTAAATATGACCCAAATTTGGTTTTGGCAGTTTTGGAATAAGAGGTTTACACACCAACTGAATTGGGGACTGATTTCTTTAACTTTTTGGTAACTTTTCATTCTCAACCTGTGATGGAAAGTCCAATGATATGCAAACAGGCAATATATGATGTTCATCATTTACTGTTCAGTAGCTGCAGAAATTTTTAGAAGTAATTTTTGGCATAAACTACTTGCACAGAAACTGTGAGCCATTGGAAAAATTAACCCTTTCACTTTGGATCATGTTATATCACATTTTTCATCATTACTGCTGTGCCATCTGTTACCACTCCCTACCAAAACTATTACAATGTGTTTTAAACAAACTCAGCTCCTTCAAGCTGAGAATGACAGGCAGTCAGTGCATGGTACATTTCATGATAAGACAAGAAAACTTGGTCAAAGACAGCCAGATTCTACTTTTCACAAAATAAGGTTTATAATGAGGTTGAAATCTTCAAGCAGAGCTGTGCTGGATCTCAGTCTATGAGGCTTTATCCTAAAATTCGTACTGAGAATTTCAAAACAAATTTGAAAAGTCTGCAGAATTAAAGGTCTATAAACTGACACACAATGGATAATGCTTAGCGCACATCAAATGTATGTCAGCAATAAGGACTGCCACTCAAGAAAGAAATTTTGCTGGACGTTGCAGGTTGTCATCTTTAAAGCTGCAGTTCTGATACAGACAGCTCATCTATTATGCTCCACAAGTCTTCAGTTTGGGGATATCTTAGTACAGAACTATCCAATTAATTGCTTAAAGCTGTAGTAATGTTATGCATGACAAGCAGGAAAATTGCTCTGATTAGGCAAAAGCGCAGAGTCAGACCTCAGAACAATGCAGTTATATTTCCTTGTGAATACACAGGACGGCAAAACCAAGACAGCTCTTCTCTTTGAGTGGATGTGAAATATGCACTTGATGCTTTCATTAAAAATCAAGTAAATGGTATTTTTATATCATCACTGTCACAGAGGGCCACCAGACCCCTTTTACTGAAAGAGAAACATCTGTCTTTGAATGGCATGCTTGGAACAGCATGTCTTAACTCTTTCCATTGGAATATGAACAAAAGTTCTTTCTACTAGAAATATATAAACAGAAACAAGCTTACTTTTGCTAGGATAGTATTGTCATTTCTTTCTTAACATCTTGCTTTGCGGAGGTGGCTGAGCTTTTTGGGCTGGAAGTCAGCTTGAAGAAGACAGTAGTTCTCTACCAACCTGCACCACAAGAATATTGGTGAGTCAGAGCTTAAGTCAGTTCAGCAGTTCAGCTATCTGGGAAGCATTATTTCCTCGGATGCCACGATCGACAAAGAGATAGACAACAGAATAGCAAAGGCATATAGAGCCTTCAGACAACTCTGTAAAAGAGTCTGGTGCGATAAACACCTGAAGTACAAAGATTAGTGTCTATAGAGCCATCGTACTGTCTACTCTTTTATACGGGTCTGAATCATGGGTTATCGCCATCACCTGCAACTCCTCGAACGCTTTCACCAGTGCTGCCTCTGTACAGTTCTAAACATCCATTGGACTGACTACGTGTCAAATGTTACTGGCCTCGAACAGGCAGGGGTCACCAATATCGAGGCCATATTGCTGAAATTCCAGCTGCGCTGGTCAGGGCATGTCTCTAGGATGAAGGATCACCACCTCCCTAAGATCGTGTTTTACGCTGAACTTGTCACTGGTAGCTGCAGGAGAAGTGCCCCAAAGAAGAGATATAAGGACTCCCTGAAACAATACCTTAGCCTTGGCCATATTGACTACCATCAGTGGTCCACCTTGGCCTCCAATCGGGAGACTTGGAGACACACCATACATAATGTCATTTACTCCTTTGAGAACTCACGCAGAACTAGTCTCGAGCAGAAAAGACACCGTAGAAAGAATCGCACCCTGCCTATACCACCCAAGGAGACCTTTCGCTGTGCTTTTTGCAGCCGGATTTGCGTATCTCACGTTGGCCTTTTTAGTCATCAGTGCACTTGTAGTAAGCGTGGGTAAAGCCCTTCCCAAATCTTTGTTTGCGAAGTCAAGCCATGACATGACATGACCACTGAGAATGCTTTCCCTTTTCCTAGGAATACCCCAGAATATGTTGGCAGTGGAGACACAGCACTGGGCACTTGGACTACCTCAGGAGAGCACAAATTTCCACCCAGCTGCAAAAAGGGCATTAAAATTGAAACAAGTGAATAATTAAATATGATAGACAGAGAAATATGAAATTAAATCAGAAAAGTGTCCTAGATTAAGACAAAAACTCAGAGGCAGATTGGACATTCTATAAACCAAAAAAAAAAGACACAAATAAGATGGCTCATACTCTAGTTTCACTAGTGATAAGTATATGCTCAAGCAGCAAAGCAGAGGTAAACCTGGAACTCAAAGAAAAGTTAAAATAAGAAATTTATAACAGCATATAAGAGAAGTATCATTAATAACTGATGACCTTTGAAAAGCATTGGGAAAAAAAAGCCAACATGCAAGAAATGAAATGCAGCTCTGCATTTTAGAAATTCTTTTTTGGTGAAGTCCTTTGACCTCAGCCATTCAGGCCATGAAATTAGAAAGGAATTTACTTAAATAAGTTGAAAAATCTTAGTTAAAGCAATAACATCCAGGATTGTGGTAATTATTATTCACAGCCTTAGTAAACCAATAATTTATTTATGTTATATTTTATAGTTTTATAGGGATACACCACAGTTTGAAAGTTGTGTCAATATATCCATGCACACTGAAAATGTCCAGTGATATTCTTACATTCTTCTGGACCAAGGTCCTATGTAATAAACATTATATATGAGATACTACACACATAAACAGTATATAAACAAGAAATATGAAGAGCAAGAGAAAGTGACATGACCTAACTTTGAAGTTAGATATGCTCAGAACAGGAGTCTAGACCAGACAATTTCAAAAGTAACCTTCTAACCTCAACTATTCTCTAATTGTACAGTGGTTTTTGTCCTATAAACTACAAGCAAACAACTTGCCTTGTGAAGCTCCTTGTGGTTCACCACTGGAGAGCACCTTTGGGAACCAATATCTGTGAGAAGTTGGCAGGGTACCACAGAAGTAGCAGGGCCCCACATGATCTATAGTGTGGGGCTGATGGCAGTAATGATATTCCCAACACCCATCAGCTAAAGCTTGAACACATATTGCCTTCTGCCTTACCACAGATTTTTTTTTTTATATAATGTTTTGCATAAGTGTTAGTTCTTGCAACCAAAACAATCAGAAAGGACAAAAAATTGTGGAACTATAATTTACAAACATGATATTAAGCTCTTGAGAAATATAAAACAAATGAGACAGACAGATACATAAAGATACATGCAGTATTGAGATTACAAAACAGTTTACACACACTCTGAAGCAAGTCTTTCTGAAGGAAGTTTTTTTATGGCAAGTGTTGAAAAAAGAGAAATCAGAGTACAAACAATAATGGCCACAGCACTTGGATGGAGTTACAAAAATTAAGGATGATAAGCAGAACAAACTGAAAACAGATCTCAAAAAAAATGCCCTTCAGTGTATTTATGTTTGGTTTTCAAATCATATTTTGTCAGTTACTGATTTATTATAAAATGTTCAAAATTATGGAGACTGTACACCAGGGTTTTCAAAGAAGGTAAAGAAAGCCTAATAGCATGCCGATTCTTGTCTCTGCCATAGACATAGCCACACAAGTCCATTCATCCTAAGAGATACTCCAAGTGAAGTGTTAGGCTTACATTTTATATTTAGCCCATAACTATATCTGAACCCTGCATTGATCACTTTCCTCTTTCCCTGTGCTAAGGAGCCATTCACACTCCAGGTGGACACAGAAGAGCTGTTAGAAACAGCATGTAGAGATTAGCAGAAATTAGGTACATCTCTTGTTGGAGCCCTGTGTTAGAAATAAAAGCAGCTCAGAAACTCAGAAGAGAGTTGACAGTTGACCCATAATAATCCTGACCTTCGGCTGAAGTCATTTTAACTACCTTTGGGTTTGCAAGACAGAGGATGAGATAGCACCAAGACAGCTAGCCTGGGGACAGGCTTCAGGTTATTAAGACAGCTACGGGGTTAGCCAGGAGGGATAATACAAACTTCGGTGAATTTTCCTGAGGGGAAGGGGGAAAATGGGAGTTGAGACCAACCACATAGCCTGCCTGGTAGCAACAGTTATACAAGGGCAGCCTTCAGCTAGCCAGAGGCGTCCACGAAAACTGCACAGAATCAGTTCTGAAATCCAACCGTAATGTCCATTTGTTGTAGAAATTAATTCCCCAAAGAAGACAGCAAAGGAAAAAAATCAAACATAGCATATTTTTCTGACATTACAAAATGAAGTGCAAGTCTTATACCCTTCTCAATATACTACCTTTGTTAAAATAAGTACTTCATTTATGATGACAGCCAAATCCCCAAATATTAGTACTATGAAGCATTATTAGATATTGAACCACTGAAGAAATACAGTAGCAGAATATATAGCACACATTAAACCACTTAATGCAGAATAATAGGTACTGCTCACTTGCTTTCCAGTAGCATTGGATTGCAAATTAGTTGCAAGAGGATGCTCCATTCTCTCTTTGGTATGGATCCAGCAAAACTACTGCCAGATCACAACTCCTGGGAAATGTGGCACTTGGCATAGGATTTGGCACAAGGCTTTACAAATGTCAGCTTTCCTGTAAAAACATCAGGTCTGTTGTCTTGAAAACATCAGTTATGAGTAATTTGTTTTCTTGATATTACTAGCCAATACAAATAGAGAGGGGATGGGATGTCAGTCATGTGCAGCCGTGCATTCAGGACTGGATTTTGGTAACACAATTGCCCAGACTAGAAATAAAAAATATTATAAAAATATAATAGAAATTTTGGATTTTGATCAATACTTTGGATCAGTACATGTTGTGTTTAAAGGTATATCTGCCCAGCACTTGAGAATACCTGTCATTACAAAATAACTGACAATTAGGAAGAAAACAGCAAACAATATGAGCTAGGTACTCATGTTCAATCCAGAGTTACAGCATTGCCCTATATCATTTTCTTAATAGATACTTGATTCTGAAGAGTATAGAATTTTAATGTATTTTTAAAAAACTAATATTCCCTAGGAATATAGAGCACTAGGGAAAAGTTAGGATGTGAACAAGATAGATAGTCATGCAATAAACTCAACAGTCTATGATATTATTTTACCAGTCTGGCAAGCAATGAACTTTACTGAATCAGTACACATAAACTAAGCTCCTGGCAGGCCCAAGCCTTTAAGTGGTTAATTAGTACCTCACTTCTAATATATTCCTAATGTGTGGGAAAGCAGAGAACACCTGCTTCAAGCAAGTACAAGTAAGTCATCTTTTGGAAAATGGCTATTAAGTTTGAGAAGCTAGAAAAAACTTTTTGTCTAAATGGACATCTTACTCCATGCACACGTTCGTAGTCACTTCTGCATGTATCAACCTGCCAACACATAAACAGTCAGCCCTTTGAGTCATACATTCTATTTGCAGTAGGATGTCCTCAAAAATCTCATACTAAGAGCAAAGCAGTTACATCTGAACCTTAAGAAAAAAACACCACTGAAGATCCTAAAATTAAACTTTGCCCAAAATACCACCTTTTTTTCAAGTTCCCCTTTTAATACAAAATTAATATGAATGTATATTTTTCTGTCTAGCCCTTGTGTAAAACAGGTATCCAGGAAGAAGAACACAGAACAAATCTCAGACATAAAAGCTTCGATATGGGGCCAGTGTCAAAGTAGGTCAATTTTTAGGACTAACAGCCTTGGCAGTGTCCCTTTAATATCTTTATCTGTTTCTGTAAAGCACATTAAGAAAAGTTTAGCGTGAAAGAGGCTACAAATGTGTTTGATATGATATGGCAATAAGTGTACATTTTGAGCATACTAAAGCTGCCAAAGTACATTTCAAACTGCTTTTCTTTACTAGCTAAGGGCCCAGTTCAATGAAAAATCATCCAGACTTCTGTACACTAGAAGCTGCAGAAAATCTGGTTTTCTGTGACATCTGTAACCCATGGTATAGATTTCAAGGTGGAATCTGCCTCTTTCTTTCAGGGATAATGAATATTATTTGTCTATTTGGACCCTTCAAGTTGAGATCAGGGCTGGATGTTGTCTATGTAGAGCTGGGGAAAAATGTTTGCCTTGAAGATTTAAAAGTCCTGAGTACCTTTTTTACAAGACCAGTACTGAATTACATTGTGTGCTGCCTTTTATTACTAGTGATTTGCTTCCAATGTCCATTATGAACATGTGATTATAACTCTTTCATTAAATTTTGATGCTGCAAGAGGCAAATGCTCTGCATCATATTTACAGAATTGCTAAGGAAGGTACCTGTAGCAAAGAAAGTTTTTTCAGTGAGAACTGAAATCCAAAGATATTTTACTAGTTTTTCTTGTTTTCTGCATTGATTAGAACAGATGTTAATTCAATGGTTAATTCGTACAGAAAGTATCTAAACAGTACACATATTTCAGGATGTGGTTCTCTCTGAAAAGGGTAAAGTTTAAAAGGCAGTCTCAAATTTTACAAAGAACCCCTCCTAATTAAGCTTTGGTGAGGTAATTCCAAACTGCTTTTATTTTTGTGATGTCTTGAACAATCTCTTTCTAAAGTGCTATTATCAATTACTACTCTTAGGACTTTATGACTACATCATTCTGGGCTCTTCATTGTTTCCACAATTGCACACCATTGAAATAAGCTGGAAGTAAATTTGATAGGTTTGTTTTATTGCTTTTCTTTCAAACAAGTCAACCTGTAGTTTTCACCACTTTTGTATCATCTGCAGTAAAGCATAGAGTAATCATGGGCTCTGTTCTAATCTCTTCTATCTCACTAACTTATGCAATTGAAAAAGCAGACAGGTTTTCAAGCACGCAATCCCTTCTTCAGGTCTGAAATGGAAACAGCTAAACTTTATGCATGTGAGTTATACTCACATACAAGCCTGCTAAGCGAACAAAGTGAAATAAATTTAGATAGCACTGTATTCAAACCATTTCCTAGGAACATTTCTGAAGTTGCTTACAGAATATTTTTTAGAAGTATAAACATTTAAGGAAAATAATTCTATAATACAGGAAAGTAATAACTACTAGGAGATGTTCTAAAAACAAAAATCCCATCAAAAAGAAACTACTAAGGCTTAACATGAAGACTGACATTCTACAAAATATCAAAGAATGAAAAGACATAAAGTACATATTAACACAAAAATATCTTTTCAAAGCATATATGCACAATTGTTAATTAATGGCAAATGGGGGTCAAATTATTTCTTGTGCAGAGCCACAACTAATGAAGTGTAAAACAGGACTCATTGTGCAATATAAAAATAAACATGTTTACAGTAGACACTTGATATCTCCAAGCAAACAACTCCCAAGACCTCATCTTCAACCAAAATATACTTATTCCAAATTTTATTTATGGCAATGTAGTGTTTCCTTTGAAATGAGTGGGGGAGAAGTTTCAGTTTTACAGTAGGGCTTCATCTCCTCATGTCCATTCTCAGCACAAGTGGATAGAAAGCAGACAACAACATTTTAGCTGTCAACACTTAGTGTTTAATTTTTTTTTCTCCTAAAATTATGTTGATTAGAAATGCATCCCTCCACTGTTTCTTTATTCTCCCCAGAAATGTTTCCTGCATTTGACACAACTTTTACATTTCTGCCAAAATGGAATCTGAAAAAATCATTTTTTGCAAGAAAAAAATAGAAAAGGGATGACTTACATATTAGCTTCCATAACTATACACTGAAAAATCTACACATTCTTGCTGAAATTCTTGTTATCTGCAGTAACAGTTATGGCAGGGCTAATTGTCACAAATTGTCATTTTACAATGCCTCTCTTTCTTCTTTTTAGGATTCTATTCTCCTGGAAAAGTAAGCATTATCTGGCCTTTTTTTTTTTCTTTACATACTTTTCTATTTTTTTTTCCACATTAGTTTGTTTTAGCTGGCACTCCCTCTATTTCATTGCTCCTGTCTGTGGATACAATGTATATAAGGAAACTTTTGGTTTAGAATGATCAGATTAGAAATATAATTTATTAGAAGAATTAGTCCTCTAGAGTTTCTTCAGCAGTATCTCAATTAGCAAAACTGGTTCAGCAAGATTCATGTGCTGCAGGTCATCTCAAAACAGCTGCCCGATTGCCTGATTTTTCTTTCATATCAGACCCCAGTATATAAAAACATTATCAGAACAGAACTCTGCACTACTCTGATTTAACGCAGGGTAGCAGAAAAATGGGTGCCTCATCCTTGCAACAAAAGTCCTTTTGCAATAAACATCTCTGATAAGAAACATTCATAAGCAACAAGTCTTAAGATATGGGGGTTTTTAAGGCTTGCCTAGATGCATCTCATCTCATTGACATTTCTACAGAAAAAAAACCCTTCTCAATCATAGGCAAAAAGCCGCTGTTGATGTCTAAGAGTCAGCCCTGAAGCTGAGCATGCAGTGAAAGAAACTACAAGGCTACAGCAGCAGTCTGCTGCATACACCTCTTCCCTACAGCTTTGTTAATCTGAAACCAAGCCAAAATCATAAATGGGCCCTACCTTCTCAGAGAGCCTAGCTCTGCATTTGACTGTGTCCAAGGACTGGCAAGTTCAATCATAACAGAGTCAGAGGACTGGGAGAAACAATTTGAATGGACACTAAATCCCAGCAACACTGGCAGGCTTCTAGGATAGAGCAGGGAAGAGGAATCTGTAGCCAGGTGTCATTTAATTAATAATGGCAATGAGGTATCTGAAGCATTTCTACTTTGCTAACAGCCACATACTGGCAGGGCTTTTGTTTTGTTCAGGCATTAATAAACAAGGCAGTAACTGCAGAGGAACTAAGGAAGGCACTCAGTTTGCACTAGGGCAGCCTTGCGCTATGAACCACATGCCTTGTCATCTTTCACATTTCTGCATTCAAAGTTTGAAGATAGGAAGGTCGGTTTTAGAGTAAGGCTTGAATGCAAAAACCTTCTATGCTGAAATCATGTGAGCTGGTGTAAAACCAGCTCTGCGTATTTGTCATCCAGGAGCCATAAGTGAGAATCACTAAGTGCATCTAACTAAATATATCCATTAAGAGAAAGCCATCAGAACTTTAAAGGAACTTTTTTTCTGTTTCTAAGATTCATCTTTTTAAGTATCATGTTAACTTCATCATTCATTTAGTACAAATATAACCCTTTCCTATAATTTACATTAAACAGGGAACAAGTTTCTTATAAAGCAGATTGTAGACACTGTACACATTTGCTACCTGCTACCCCAATTCCATACAAGATGTGAGAAATAAATGTGTTTATTATATAATATTACACCTTCTCAGCAAAAAGCATATCACTGAGCCTGGGCAGACAAGAAAACAATCCCTCCTTCAGGGCACTGCATTGCAGAGTTTCAAGTACAGAAGAAATAGCAGAAATACAGAAGAAATAGCATAATGTGTAAAGCAAGTTCCTAAGAGGTAACACTACCTCAGAACCCAATGCTGAATATTTGTGCACACAGAAGAATAAATATGAAAAAAGGAAGAACAGGGTGGTCATGAAATAGCCTTCAATGAAACAAAAATCACTGTGAATGACAGTAGCAGCAAAGGAGTGGGATATTCAAGACTAAGGCATTGAAAGAAATTCTTCCCATTTGAAGCCAAATTTATGTGAAGAAAAAGTATGTAGGATTAAAGGAGATAAAAGATCAAAAGGCTGAAATTATGTTTGTTTAACTGGGTTCATGAAAGTGTATATTAATGTGTGAGCTGCGCAAACAAATTAAGTTTATGTAGTTTTGACATATCCAACAAAGGGTAATGAAAACCACAGCTACCACTGAGAAACAACAGTGGGTAACCAGCTCTTGCAAGGGAGAGGTTCAGGAGATGAGAAAATGATAAAGATCACTTGATAAAGAGATACTGGGAAAAGCAAAGCCCATACAGTGTTATATCTTCTGATACTTCAAATTTCAGCTTTGTCATGGATAACTACAATCAAAATGCAGGTAACAACATGACACAGAAATGGAAAGCAAGCCTGAGGTTATTTTCATTTGAGACACAGGAGTTGCCACATAAATTGCTGAGAACTATTTGGCCTCCAGAATTTTTCTGTCCTCTTTTCACTCCAGGAGCTAACAAGACGAGTATAATAACCCAGGCTCCCTTCAGGTGACTGGAAGCACTTGCTGGGGTCAGGGTTGCAAATACTTGATAACTTCTTGTTTGCACCTGGCTGTAACCACTTGAACTCCTCTCCCATCCTATCCTGGTGTTCCCTACACTGACACACACACTCTCCAGTTGATACTTCATTTGTCTGAAAAAAATAAAAATGTTCTATAAGATAAAACCCCTTCAGGCCATCTCCCCAGTTACTGATCAAGAGTATTGCTGAAGAGATCCCAGCGCATGATAAATTCTACACTTAATCCCACCATTTCATACACTATAGGTTTAAGACCACCACTACATTGCCCAGTAATAGTACAAAACATTATTGATAAAAGCTCACATGCCTTTCCAACTGAAATTTGATTCAGTTGTGTTGGCAATTCCTAGCATTTTTAGTGACCTCAAACTAGATCAGTCTACCTGTTAAGTGATCTTTTGGCATGGCTTTATAACAAACTTTTTGCAATTTATTGTTATTTAGTCTCACATATTTATATGTTCATTTAGCTGCTCTGAGATCTAAAATGCTAATTTTGAGTTTCATTCTTTAATTCTGACATTTCTAAACTTACAACTGCTTAGTTTTCAGATGAAACCACATTCAAAATTATTTTTAGTGTGCATAATATAGATACCACTCAATTCAAATAATAAAATTTCATAACCAGGAGGACTGAATTTATTACAAAATATTTAACAAATAATGCTGCACTTCTACAGCTGATTTGTAAAAACTATTTTTAAATAATTTCATGTCTTTATATGCATGCATTTCAATTTTCTTCTATTTTGAATATTCTGCAGCTACAGTCAAGGCTTAACAAAGTTAACACTGAACAAAAAATTATGTCTGTCCTTATGACATTTTTATAGACTAACAGTAATTTATGGACTTGTAATTAGCTAAGTTTATGATCTTGCTTTAATTGATGCTTTTTAACGTGATCAGTACAATCTCAGTCTGAGGTATAAAACCTAAACTAAGACTAAGCTGAAGATGGTAAGTACGGAAAAGGAAATTAATAAACCAAAGTTTTTCCTTGTTCTTTCCATCAAAATCTAATTTTGGAAATGGTTTGGCATGCTATCTGGTCCATATTTGTTCTCCAGACGTGAATTCCCCCACTTCAATAGACATTTTTCCAATACATGTTGTAACAAAACCCAAACAGTTGATTTTTTTCCTTTCAGGTGTTTTGGCATTTTAACGTCAAAGAAACACAAGTGGTCTTACATGGTATTTCTGCATAAATCAAGATTTCCATCCTAAAAATCCCTATAAATTCTTGTGTGAATTTTGCTAATGGACAGCATAAAAGGTCCAGCTTGGTCTGATAAAAATTAGAAAGACAAAGCACAAATCAAAACTAAGAAAAAAAAGTATGGCTACAAAGCTGTCATGCAATATATATGAGTGATAACACTTGCAACCTACTAATGTTTAAGATATTTTAAGTAGTTTAACAGCATACTATTTCTTTTCTTTTTCTGCTGTTGAATACAGTGACATATAAATGGCAGGAATTATGACTAGACCATGTTTATGTCACTTTATATTTTTCATTCATCTTTCTACATTTGATATGTAATACAAATTTCTACAATCATTCCAGGAGTTCAACATAACAATGCTTCAGTATTGCTATAGAAAGCACTTTTATAAACAGAGATGTGGAGATGACTGCAACACCACAGTCTGTGTTATCACACAGCCATTAATTATTAAAAATGACCTGAATACTGTAGCCCTACTTAGAATTTCTGGATATTTCATTTTCAGTGGAAATAAGAACAATTATCTTTATTACTTTAATAACAGCATTACCGACTGATCTTTTCTAAGAAAAAATGCATCCTTTAGGCTTGGAGAAAAGAGGATAGAGACAGTGGGGAGAAATGGAGATACAATGATATGAATTTACTGCATTCAGTCCATAAGTCAAGGTGGCAAATTTCTGATAGGAAAAGTAGCACTTGATGTGAAAATAAAGGAGAAAGAGAAAAGTAAACCTGAGAGTCAAGAAAAGTGTTTCTTTCTGATTCAAACATGGTATAGGAGTTAGCTGCCAGCAGTATGAAATATTTCATGGTTTAAGAGCTCTGTTTCATATTTATATTGCACAGTATTATAAGATTTTAACATTCCCTTTGGAAATTACTTACTCTTTTAAAAATTAAGTACAACTTAAAATCATTTTGTATCACAATAGCTTCTGAGGGTTAAAATTAACCCTGGAATTACATTATAAAATGGAAACAGGCATGGAACAACTATTAATTGTTGGCAGGGGGATTGGAACTAGATGATCTTAAGGTCCTTTCCAACTCTAACTATTCTAGGATTCTATGATAGTTTTACTGCTCACGAGAGCTGCAATAAATCACACTAGAAGTTCCAGAGAAGACTTGCAGGATTTTTTTCCTCTGGTTTTGTGTTGACTCTTAAAACAATTAGTTTAATTTTTTTTTTTTCTGTTATCAGCTTTTGTATGATTAAGAGCCATGTAAGGAAGATCATTAAATAGTAAATGATTTTTCATCGGCCATATGGTCACCTCGGAGATTTAGGAATCTAGTTTAGGCCCCATCTGTGCCAGTAAGTATTTACTGGCAACGTCAAGAACTCCATGCTGTACACAAGTGGACAAGTAGCAGAGGAAACCTAAATCTGAGGTGACATGGTGCCACAGACAGTTTGTGTATAGATCCGATCTCAGATGCTCAAATTCTGGCCTTTGTCATACACATAAATTCTGACATATTATGGGAAAAAGGAAATTCATAACTGGCTGATGTAAGGTAAGGAAGGAACTTCTAATTCATGTTAAAATTTCTACCAATGTAAAATGGTCAGCAGAACAAAAATGCCTTTTTGATAGCTATGGTTTCATGTCTTGGTATAAGGAATCCAATTATATATCAGTATCTGCTGAAAAGGAGAATTGACTCTCTAATAAAGGTAGCAACATTGAAATCAGAACTTACAAATTTGCAGCATCTTGAGACTCTAATCACAAAAACTCTCTCTTAAAATCAGGGCCCAGATATGACAAACTGTGTTACAGATAAGTTTTTAAACAAAGCCAAAAGGTTGGATGGTTACCTGAAATCACTAAACTAGAAATTAACTCTGAAAGGTTGGATTTCCATCTGAACCGGGCATTGACAGAAGTGGAAATAAAGCTTATCAGCACTTTGGGTCTACCTGATCAGGTTTGAAGGTAAGGATATGGATTTATATAAACCTCTTCCTTTTGGAAAATTCTCCACTTGTTCGTGCTTTTCATTACAAGCTAGAAGATAAACAGTTTTTATGCTGCTAGTGATTGCTCTCACTGATTTTGGGCAAGGATGAAAATTAGAAGTAAAACATAAGAAGTAAGGTTTTCTTTACAGGGGTCAACAGGAAAACAGGCTTTTGTTTATTCAAAGTTGTTCATAAATGTGCAAAAAGATATATCTCCCTCTCCCGCACACACACACACACACACAAAGGAAACACTTGAAATGCCTCAGTTTCTCCTTTTTTTTTTTCCACTGAAACAATTAGTTTGTTTCTCAAAATTTAAGAAATCCCGGAAAGAATTGTTCCAATTACAAGTAAACAATTTTGTATTAAAAAAACAGAATCTCTTTTTGAGATAGCTTTCTGAAATTTAAATGAAAACCCCATTACAGTCATTGAGTAACATTCAGTAATGAAATGTGTCAGGCAGGGTAGTTAGAGCAAGATTTGCTTAAAAAGTGGCTGCGTTTCCAAATGTACGTTTTTGGGGCTGAATATAAGAAAGAGACCTTTTTAGTTTGGGTTTGTTTGTTGAGGGGTTTTTTTTGACAAAGTACATGTTTTCAATTTCAATATAAAGTTCATCAAATAGGTGACCAAATTTAGGGAGTCACTATATTTATGGCACTTGTATAGTCACTAGTAGTATAGCAATAGAAATAGTATAATATAGTCATCACTAGTAGTACAAAGTTACTAATAGTTACTAACAAATTAATACAAAACTTAGAGATATCATAGTATAGATTTAGTGAGAACTAGCTGTTTACAGAGTCAGAGGAGTGTTTTTTTTGTCTCCCTTACAAAAAGTTTTAATGGGGCAAAGGAAATATAAAGTGCCATGCTGTCTTTCCAGCCATAATGGCTTGGTTACAACCTATGGTCACAGCTGGAGCAAAGTGGTCTAGGCAAAGCCCCATTCTCTAATTCACTTTTAAGACTTCATACAGCAATGGAGCACAAATAGAATCACTGCTGTCCTTAAAGCACAAGGACTATATGTACCAAGCAAAAGAATTAAGAGTGGGTAGCCCCAGTGCATACACAGAATATGCATTTAAAGGTTACTTCAGGAGGATTATCACAGTCTCCTGAAACATGAAGCTGTAAGGTTCTGAGTTTTAGATGTGGCTGACCACAGATTGACTTGTACATGATCTACTTGTCATCACATATCACACTTAAGGAAAAAAAAAAAAAAGCTTCTATCTCCTTTTCAAATTTTTAAAACCAAAAATATATTCATTCTATGTGCATGCTGACAGCTGAAACATCGACAGTCAAGAAACAGTAAACAGAAAAAGCAGAATATCTGCAAATAAATTTGGAGCAGTTCTAGGGCTGCCACAATTTAAATGTACTGTCAAAATGGGCAGGGGAGCCCTGCTTCAGAAAGCAAACACACAAATAGAACTGAAAAAAAAAAAAAGAAGAAAATCCAAATTGACACAGCCATTTGTGAAACTCATGGTGTTTTTAAGGTAAAGGTTTAGAAGTGAACTGGTCTAATCTGGGAGCTGACTTTATTGCTCATGTATATGAACTATTGCCCTGGTGAAAGGCTCTACAGTTATGTATTGTTAAGTCAGTTAGCCAGACACAGTGTCTCAGGATAAACAGTGCTAAAGCTACACCTCAAGTTGGGAAGAGCAACCTGAAAAAAATGCATCCTTTCCATTCATGAAAAGACAATACACAAAGAGGGAGAAGCCTTTTGTCTCCATCCCCTTTGAAAATTGTGATGGGACGTTATCAGACTTTCTGATATAACAACCCTAGGTGTTTTAATAATCCAATATATGACAGTCTGCCACTTGCCCTTTCCCAGCCACTTTGTGACTGCATCTCTCACGCCCCTCACATATGTCTCTAACCCAAGACATAGGAGCCTAAAAAGTTATTGTGATCCCATAATCACAAGCTATCTATCTCGTATACTCTATCCAGGATTTTCTTGTTACAGAGTAGTACAAATTGTTTATGCTGAAAAGAAATATGTGCAAGTGTATGACCTAACAGCTATCTGAATGTTTTGCATCTAATATGAGACAGCGTTCTATACATCTTTACTAGGCAATGGTAGGTTTATCTCCAGTATTTTTGTTCTTATCCTGAAACAAATCACACTTACTTAAATTTGATAGAGGACTTTAAAATGTGTTAGATAAGTCCCACCCATGCACATTACAGTTTTCTTACTCAAATTCTGGATCTCGTTCAGGCTCCCAGAATTGTTACACAGTAGCTTTGGTATCTGGAGCATGAAGCTCCAGGGCTTCTATGTCACTTTGAGAAGAGAAAAAAGAGGAACAGAAGTACTTCCTTCATTCACACCGTATATACAAATAAAGACAATTGGAGATGATCTTATCATTTTAACAAGTGAAAACAAACCTCAACTATGCTAGAGCAGCTAAAAAACCCAAGCTTTCCTTTTGATGCAGCAATATGCTTTAGGCCAGTTTTAAGGACAAGTTAAAACTATTGAGAGTGTTCTTGCTGATGAAAAGGTTTTCAAGACCTTGGGCTCATTGAGCTAGGTGCTGGACAGATGCTGCCTACTCCAGGTCTCAGAAAAGAGAACATAGAATCCAACCTGAAATGTGACACAGTTGTGATAAAATTGTGTTTTGCCAGCTTTCACCAAGAGGAATAAAACAAAAAAAATATATAATTTTGTATAATTTTTAGATATTTTTTACCTCTCCTGTTTTAGTCCTCTTTCATGTTGAAGAGTATGTGCACTATAAATTTATCTAATACGATGTAAAGTACAATGTACTTTACAAGTAGAATGCAAATTTACTTTTTACTAATTTAAATTTAGTACATTTAATTTAGTAAATTCTTTTTAATTACAATTAAAAAGAAATCAAAAAGAAAGATGTCCAACTTAAGGCAAAATATATTTCAGTGAGCTTTAATGTCAATTAATCGTGAATCAGCATTCATCCTTGAATTGAAAGGAGGACGACAGATGGATCTATGTCACCCATAGATTCAACAGCAATTCTTACACTGTTTTCCTTTCCTCTTTATTTAACTTTAAAAGTTACACGAGAAAGAAAAAAAATAATAACATTTGTAGTAAGCATATCATAAAATTTACCCTCTTCTACCAAACATCAAAACTGCACAATGAAAAGCAATCACATACAAATATATCCAGGAGCAATGCAATGCTACTAGATGCTGTATTTCAGTGCATTAAGTGGTAAAAAATACATCATCGTAATAAGGGTGGGTTTTTTGTAACAGAAAGATTACCAATAACTTTTAAACCTATGTCCACAGTCCTGAGACCTAAGGAGAAAATAAGCTAGACTAATCTTTATTCCTATTATTTTACCTATCACTTTCTACTGATTGAATTAGCAACAGGAAGTTTATCTTCTCAGCTGTTTCCATTTAAATTGGTAAGGCTTAAGTGTCCCATAATTTTGAAAAGTTCTTTACCTTACATCCTCAGACATTCAAGTCTTGCACAACTCAGCAGGCCTCCAACACTAAAAACTTGAGAAACCTGGGCCCTCATAAATGATATATTCCCAAGCAAGGCTGAGAAATGACAAGCCTGGAAATTATATGTAAAGGCAGATCTCCAAGCAGTCTTCACCCAAGATCTTCACCCAAGTAAGGGTTGGGTAGCTGAATGTTGGGCCTGCATCCTTCTATATTCATAAAAATCAAATTTCATAAACAAAGAAGCTGGTCATCATACCACTTTGGAAGGGATTTCTGGAGAAGTAATTTCCCTTTTCTTTGAGATTTCACTCAGGCTTTGACATTTTGTATTGAATTCTTGCTGAATACAGGTGTGAATTTCTACTAGGAAAGCAGAGTACCCATCCAGAGCACCTCAGGATACATGCCAAAGCAAATACATACAAAAACACAACTGATGGATCAGAGTCTTTGAACATCACTGTAGGTTTTATTCCATCATTGATGCTCCACCTCATTCACCTTTGGCTGTGTTACTACGGGGTAGAGAGGGAGGGGGTTTAAAATAAGCTAGCTGTCATGATTACAGGGCTAGCTGCATCCATCTTCCCTTCCTTATTTCTCTGAATACACCCTGTCCTCTCCAAGGATATAATTCTCTAATCTGCCCGCTTTGGATGCAGCGCTGCACAGCATGTGCCTGCCTCCTGCCTCTGCCTATGCTCTGAGCTGGCTGGACACAAAGAAGACAGATCCAGAAGCTGGATAGCTATTAGCAGGGCACGGAGCCTCAGTTCGTAAGTCCCACTGAGAGACTAACGGCTGCTGGCTCATGTCCATGCAGGCAGATACTTCAGCTCTGCCTCAGTCTACAATATCCTGTGTGTCAGCTGCTCTTGTACAGCCCGTTAAGCTGATATTGGCACCTATGAAATTTCTATTCAGACATCCATGATCAGGAGGAAATACATCAGATAAACCACATTATTTAACAATGCCTTGACATATAAAGAATAAAATTTATATAAAAGTTTTGGAAGTGAGAGCTTTCATTCAACTCTACTGTAATTCAAGCCTTTCTGTTCTTATAGTGACCAATACAGCAAGCTATTCAGTGCATGCTGGACCTGGTTTCTCTACAAAACTTGCCCCATCCTAATTACTCCATTTGATCTCACAGTCTAAGATCTACCTTCAGAAACAACTCTCTGCCTGGGCTAGAGCAGAGCTAGCAGCTCAGTCAGCTCTTTAGTGTTGTTGAAGGGTAGCCCAGCTTGGACAACTGTTTCGCAAAACAGTTGTTTGCTTAGCTGGCATCTTTGCTAATGTCAGGGGACAGAGGTAAAGTAAACATTAAAATGCCTTCCTGAGCTGTCAGTGGACAATCTGACTGACAGCAGATACAGCCATTCTGCCTTCCCTTTCATTTTGCTCTTCCTAACAACCTTTCACACTGAAAGGAAACTAGTGTTTGTACACACTGACTGAACCACACAGAGCAGCCATTCTTTTGCAGCTCTGTCATCACACCACTTGTACCTAAAAGCTGGGACTGGCTCATTTCTCAGCAGCACTTACTTCCTTCCCCGTTCCTTATACAACTGGGGTTTAGGCAAGTTGATACGTAAAACATGACTCTGAGAGTCCATTGGTCAGTAGCATGATTGTCACTAGCAGCAGAAATGGATTTTGCTAATAGTCCTGCTGTATATAACTAACTTCATCTGTAAATTGCATTTGTGAGTATGAGCTATTAACTAATCAGTTAGCTCAAATATTTCAGTGCTCCTGAGGAGCCAGATCTGGTCCTCAGCCACTGTTCAAATTGACAGGTGCCATAGAACAAGAAAACCAGAACAAACTCACTAAGGTAATGTTGTAAGCACTTCAGCTAAACATCAAAGAGACAATCTCGTATCTTCAATTAACACTGGAGTTCCATATCCATCAAATTTCACCAGGTGATGCTTCATGAAGGAGATTTTACGTCCTGGGGGGAGGGAGGGAATGCCTACAACTTGCCAAGGTTCGTAATGGCCTGAAATGCCTACGGAAAAAGGTGAGATGTGCTAAAAAAAAAAACCAAAAAAAACAAAACAAAAACAACAAAAGATATGCTAGTGCATTATCGCTTATGATCAGCCCACTGTGCATTGCTGAGCCAGCTCAATGATCGAAGCCAACCGTAATGTGCTTTGCCCATTACTGAGGCCCTGGGCAGGACGACTCAGTAGGGTTGGGGTTATCACAGAATAATCACACCCTTGGGTATTGGGTACACAACCACATCTCAAACCTTGTAACACCCCAGAGGTGTGATTATCTGCTGTCGTGCTCTAATTCTTAATTAAAACAAGAGCTGCAGCTCAGATAAGATCTGTGAGAGGATTATGGTCATTCTTGGTTAGACAAGGGGGAACGTGTATCTTTGGAATTAAAATTCAGGTGCTTGGGGGAGCTCTGCAATGCTGAACTGTGCTTGAATCCAGATTGTCTTAGTTTTCCCTTTGATATGGTTTAACCAGGAGGCATCACACACAAAAAGCTGCAATCTCCTGGAACCAAACACTGAATAACCCAATAAACTGCACAGAGCTGCCATCATTCAAACATTTTTGCACCTTAATCACTTCTTGGCATTTTGACTTATATAAAACTGAAAACTTTAGGTGTGCTTCTAATGATGCTGAAAGGCTGATTCTTGTAACTAAGCGTTAGTACAAGTCACAGCAGCCATAAAAACACTGGAGGAATGTCTTGATGAAATGTGTACTAAACTACTCAGCTTGCACATATAGAGGTGGATATATGGCCTGAGGAAATATGAACATAAAGCACTTTCGAGATATTTTTTTTATTGAAACTTGATTTTATTTTTAACAAATATTAACCCAACTTAAGGTTTCTTTTAAAGGTTACATTTGCATTTACAAAGAACTTTCAAGCAATTTAACTACAATGAATTTTAACAAGGCTGCTTCCTGTCCTCACTGCTTATGTATTTTTAAATTTTATGAGACTCTTCGGGCAGAGTTTTGTAGCTGTTCAGATGAAAGCCTGGGTGCATGCATACTTTAAAAGTGGGCAAGGAGGAAAGAGAAGAATAAAAAGAAGAAAGGAAAATAATCAATTTGGTATCAAATTTATTCCAAAGCCTAAAAGTGCATTTTTTTCTGATTGTGAAAGAAGACATGCAGGGAGGTCAAAGGTCAAGCAAAGAGGAGACAGTATTGTGTAGGAACTGTCACGCATCACCACCTATTTTGACATGCACAGGGCCGTTTGTTGTCTGTCGAACATGCAAATTAAGTGCCTGCTGTCATAGCTAGCTGATATCTGAAAGTGGAAAATGAGACCACCTGTAACCAGTGAATGGAGTGATGGACAAGCATTCAGAGCTCGTCATTTCCAACGCCATTCACACTACCTCCGAATTGCATATGACATGTAAAAATCTTTTCTTAATATTCACAACCGGGAAGTTTGGGGAATTATGGAGGCTTCAACTGCTGCATCTAATGGGTTCTCCAAGCAGACAGCTGTGACTGTGAGCTGGCTTGATAATTAGGTGTCCAGGAAGATTTTATGCTATGAATCAGTTAAAAGGGAGAAAAGAAAAAGAAAATAATGGCAAGCAAAACTCACTGGAATGGAAATTATATTAACCCTTGCATGTCTTCCTCGGCATTTGGCTTTTCCAAGTCCTGTGAAGCAAGATTTGCAGAAATGAGACACGTAATAATTTGTCTTCTGTCTCTGAGCAGCACTGTCTTCCTACTCAGAAAATTGCACTCCAACCCTGTTTGATATTTTGTTTTCCTGAAAAGAACATAAAAGCATCAAATCAAAATATGCCAGTCCCTCTTCTATTTGAAAGCAAAGGCAAGGCTTTATTTTAATTTCTAGTTAGTATGGTGCATAGGATTTTAAGGAACATTCATTGTACTAAAGTCTTGTCCTGTCATGTGCCTGAACATATGAAAATCAAACAGTTTAGCTAGCTCTCATGTAATCCTTTTCACATTATCCGTACTTTTGTATGCATATCTGTCTTTGTGCATGGGATGCCATAAATACTGCAGGCAGTATAATACCAAGGAAAATATGTGATCTTCCTGATTTTTGCATTTGCTTGACAAATAAAGCTGCTCTAAACCACTTAGGATAGAAGAGTTTAGATGTCCCAGCTGCACAACAAGCTCTCAAAACCTGTTATCTAATTCAGGGCTTAACTAATTAATGGAAGTGTTCATTCCTAAATAAAAGATTAAGCTCTCCAGTTTGCAACTTCTGTGTTGTGTTCTGGCTGGGTTTCTTTTCAAACATAAAGGCGACATACATATGTACAGCGGACAGTCAGCATTCAGGAAGGGTATTCAACCAACTGAGGATGAATCAGAATTCGGCTGTGGAATATTGTCCACCAGTGCTTCCAAGCATAACTAGAGAGTTTGGAGAGCCTGTGCAAAGCCCTGCTACACAAAGATTGCAGCCCTGCTGCCAAGGAGTGAAGCCAGGCAGACAGAACTACAAGCAGGTTAGCTACTAGTACGATAAACAAGCTTCTCTGAGTCACAACACAGAAAACCTGCATTTAAATTGGCTTTATTAAAAAAAAAAATAGAACTTTTTTATTTACATTGTGCCAAGCTGTAAAACCTGGCAGCTGTTCCACTGTTGCCCACAGCCTTCATTCACTGCTGCTCTAATTTAGGTCTCTAGTGATTCTCTTTTCCCTCCTGTGGCAGGCAGAGTTTAGAGAAGCTGAAACAGGACTTGCTGACCTCTCTGACCAGGGCTGAGGGAGGAAATCAGAGAAGGAAGGAATGAAAAGACCTAGTGACTAGATACCCAAGGGAAAAGGAGCAGAAGAGTCACTGGAGAAAGAGCAATCATACCTGCACATGCTGAAAAGCAAGCCCTATCCCATCTTCTCTTGAATAAGACAGCTACTACCCTGTATCTTCCTCTGTGTTCTTGTTCCACTTATTTTAGACCTGCAAGTTTTCTTGGAAGCACTACTTCTCTTAAGTTTCCATATGCTTTATGGAAGAAAAAAGAAAGAAGCATCTCAATGATGTCACGAGCTAGAAAAACCCATTTGATAGTTTACATCTCTAAGATTGCTAGGAATAAAAGCAGGACAGACTTAGTCAGATACCACTCAGCCAGTACTACACTGCAAGACACAGCTGAGAAGGGTGCAAAGGCATAGCTAAACACAACCCTGAAATACTATCATTCTGTTTCCTTGTTTCTCCCACGTTAGCTTGTGCTGGGCAGACAGAAATGGCAAAGGCAAAAAATCCCTAGCAGGATCTCTGTTTCATCCCTTTACACCCACTTAAGAGAAAAAGCTTGTTCCTCTGTGCCTAAATCAAGATCCACACAAGATTGAAGACAGGCAGCACAAGGGTGGCGTCTCACTAATCATATACTAATCTACCTCACAGTAGAATATCTAAAACACCAACAGTTAAACCCATCCACTGTGTGAATTTCCACAGAACAAAGTGTTTGGCAACAAAGTCAGATTAAAGATTTCTTCTTCAAAACACCTTCCAATTACTATCCACATGCAACATACTCACATGCCCCAGCAGTTCCTTTGCAACTGTGAGACTGTCAGTGTGACTAGGGTTGAAAATATCCCTCATCTTTGAGCATATTCCAGCCTTTTATCTTTTTTAAGTCCCTATAAAAAGAGAGAAGAATAAGCATAAGCCTCACTGACTAGTTTCTGGTATGTCTCTGAGCCAGCTCACTGCCTGCAACATCTGTGCTGGCACAAGCAGGAAGGCAGCACACTGCCATGCAAAACCAAAAACCTGCAGCTTCAAGTAGGATTTAAACTGGCACTGTTTCTGAAGGACTCTATAGCATGGATCTACAACCAGGGCCACACTGTTCATCTGCCTATTAGGAAGCTGGTGGGAGTCCAAGAAGTTGGGGTTCATTTCTCAGTTCACCCCCAGCTGCAGAGCTACACCAGGGCACTGATGTCCTAACTGCTCTTAAGGGATACCATAGATAGCCATTAATAACAATTCTCTTTATATTTTTTTACTTTGTTGCTATTATGCAAACTAAAACAAGCTTTTTTTTCTACATATGAGCTATTAAAATATGACTCTACACACTTCAACCTATGGCAATGTCTTCTCAATATGGCTTGCTCCAAATTTTGAATAAGAACTAATCATTTTCAGAAGTCAAAAATAGGCCATCAAATTGTTGATAACAACAAGGTTGTTATAGAATAATAGAATCATAGAATAGTTAGGGTTGGAAAGGACATTAAGATCATCTAGTTCCAACCCCCCTGCCATGAGCAGGGACACCTCACACTAAACCATGTCACCCAAGGCTTCATCCAACCTGGCCTTGAACATCGCCAGGGATGGAGCATTCACAACCTCCCTGGGCAACCCATTCCAGTGCCTCACCACCCTTACAGTAAAGAATTTCTTCCTTATATCCAATCTAAGCATCCTTTGTTTAAGTTTTAACCCTTTACCCCTTGTCCTGTCACTGCAGTCTCTAATGAATAGTCCATCACACATTAAATTAGAGAGAGATCAAAGTCTGCCAGAAAGTTCTTATAGGGTGAGAGGGGAGGATCATAGAATACCAAGTTGGAAGGAAACTCAAAGATCATCGGGTCCAATGTTTCTAAGCAAATCATGATTGAGAATTACTGAAGTAGGTATCATGTGTCTTCAAGTCAAACCAAGGAGGGACTCGCAGATCACAGTTGAGCAACATTGCTGTGAGACTACCAGGTCTCATTCAGGCTATGAGAACTAGTAGTTTTAGCCAACCAACACATTTCTTAAATTTAAATATCACTGGAAATGTTTCAAACAGGTCACAAGCTGGTGCTAAATCCTTTCCTACCACAGGTCTGAGTAGCAAGGACAGGAGGGAGTTTGTTAAAAGAGAACTCCATTTGCTACCATATTGCAATATCAGGAACACAGAGCAACCATATTTTAAATGTCTGCCTGCAGTATTTCAGGCCATATGTTACCACTCTTTCCTTTCAGTAAGCAACAAGCCAAGCAGAGCACCTAATTTGCCGTTAACATGGGTAACAGTGGAAGAGTATTTGGGGAAGAAAGATCTCATGAACCCAGTCATTTAAGCCTCCTACTCACAGCTGTAAGTCACACACCTTGGAGCAGATCCAATAGGAGGAAAATATTCCATGGGGTAAAGTGTTATATTGCCAGCCTTGTCTGACTTAGACATGTCCAGGTCAATATGAGACACCAAATACTCACCACTTCTGAACATTCATCTGCTACTTGCATTTCCTTCAGTGAGTATATTCCCACCTGATCTGAGACCTGTGTTTCTGCAGATACTTCTTGAAGAGGTTTTGTTTGATTTTCTTAATTTATTCCATGTGCCCAACTTAAACACTTATCCTGTTGGAAGCAACACAATCCAAAGACCCAGAAGTTCTTTTTATTCTGGAAAGACAATATAGGTTGGGCAGACAAATTAAGCCCTTCACTTTTGTATGATGTTTTCATAGGAATCAGCTTATTCTGTCAAAAGAATCTGTCACCGAGAAGCAGCGTGACTGAAAGACACAGTAGATGACAAACTGAACATTACTGAACTATGTTCAACCTTATATAAAGCAAGCCAGTAATATTCTATATGAATGGAATTTACCCAGGTACGAGACCTATTTCTCATTCAAACCTAAGTCCATTTAACCCTAATACTAAAAGCTAAGCATGACTTAAAATGTACACTGAATTTTCCCTCTTCAAAAGGCAAATTTTCACCCTAATTAAGCAAATAAAAATATAAAAATTCTCGGGAGCTTTCTAGTAAAATTTCCATGTTACATTACCTATTTATTATATTAACATTAGTTATGTATTTAACCAATACCTGTTTTATGAAAAATTACCTGTACAAGAAAATACTTTGCTTGCTTTGGTGCACGTGCTAAAGAAAATATTTAGTTAGGATTAATATTTAAAAGCAGCAACAGAAAATTTTATCCCTATATTAACATGCACAAGGTACTTGTTTTTCTCATTATATTCTTCAGTTTCCAAATTAATATACTGAAGGTTTCTACCAAAAGAATTTCCAACAATATATTGTGCCAGTAATAAGGAAGAAGAAAAGTACAAACATGCTTTTCCACTTATTTTCTAGATAAGATTAATTTCCCATATAATATTTTTTAATTGACAGTTTTGTAAGTATTTTTCCATGTGACTTTTATCTAGCTACTTCAGAAATACTGTCTCTACAAATTTCTGAAATATATAAAAAAGCAAAAAGCAAAAGTGAAAAGAAAACACAGAGTGACTATAAAACATGCTATCAGAGGAAGTAAAAGGCAACAAACTGTACATCATACAGCAAAAGAAGTGAGCACTGCACATTGTGATGAAGTCCTCAAACTGGAGTTTTATGATGGCAGCTTAAAGTTTCTTACATGCCCTTGTGTTGCGATGCTGAATGAGACAGGGACAGCTGCACCAATTCTACACAATTAGTCAAGGTCAGACAGTGGAAAGGGAGGACACTCACTATTTGTCAAGAGAACAATGGCAGGAGGCTCAGCCTTTCTCTGCCAGGAATGGCTGCTCGCTACATGCATTCAATCAGCGGTGAAATAATGCCTGGCCCTTTTTTTTTTGTAGTAGAGAGGGGCAACCTTTCCAGATAATCGAAGTGTAAGAACTAACAAGGCAGAGCAGCAGCACAAAACCAAGCTTGTTTTAAGTACTGAAAGCATATGTTCTTGACACAAATTTATGTTTTGACACTTGCAGAGACGAAGATGATAATTTCTACAGGTTTCAAGAAAAAACATTAAATCCACTTAAAACTCTTCCCTCATAACTGATTATTGGAGTTGAATGTTAAAAAAAATAACCTGACAAGTTATTGGCGACTATTCTGCTTACTCTGAGAGGTTTTGGTCTTTTGTGGGGGGTTCTTTCTAAACATTTATTTTTTCATAAACCTAGAAATACTGTCAGAAAGAAAAAAGTTAAATTTTGGGCAAAGACACTTCTTTCAACATGGGTAGGAAACCAGAGCTGGAAAACAAGAAAAACAATCCAGGGCATCTGTCACCAGCAGAAGAAAAACAGAGAGGCAAAGCATTTTTAACAATGAGATTTTATTTCAGTGTTTAATTATGTGCACTTGGAGATGCACTTTGAGTTTCTTTATGACACAGCACAAATACAGAAAAGGCAAAAAAGTAGTTATAAATAATGGATATGAAGTAGTTGTTTTGATACAGAATTCTCATGGTACTGCACTGGCATAAATGGATTTAATTGTGCAAATTCTGTCACTTGTATGAACAAGTGTGGGTATGCAGAATATGGTTAAACTATTACATGGAGACTATACTGAGACCGCCTTTTTAAAAGGGCATTATATATTTACATATATTAAAAATTATTCATATTCACTGCAAACAGTATTTAAGCAAGTTTATGGCAGTTCTGAATGCTAACATACTTTTAAGTGTTTTATCATATTTGCATTCATCAAAGGCAAACAATTTTCAGATACTTAAGCAGGAATTCTTACCATTAAGGAGTTTGAAAGCATTACTTTAACTACGTGTAATTAAAAACATCAAAGGGCAAATATTCTTTATCTGGACACCACCTGAAAACTAGATCACATTAGCTTTAGAAGAAAAGAATTTCTCCTTCAGGTAGTTTTTGCGGCTACTAAGGCTGCACAAGCCACACCTGCAGTTGCACAGTACTGTAAAGGAGGGAAGGATGGTAATTCATGAACCATTGTACCAACATCTTCCTCCTCACTAGGAGGAGTAGGGCCAGCCCCAACCGTATGTACCTTCCTTTGTTGATGTCCTGCAGACACATCAGGATGTTTGAAAACATTTTTTAGTTTAAACGTTCACCATCTGTTTGGAGGTTTTTTCCTTCAAAAATCTTTCCCCCTGTGACCTGGAGCTGCATCAGCCCCACAGTTGAGGAGCCATCTGCCCTAGCAAAAAAAAAATGATTCTGAAAAGATTAGGAGAGGAAATGGGAGAGGTTTTACCTTCATTTAACTTCACACACCTAATACCCTACATTTATGACAAATCTCCACTGAGTTATATTTGAAAATCAGGGTTTTACTATATTAACTTTAGAACAGACCTTTTCACCTGGAGCAATTTAGAGAAATCCTTTGAACTACCACAAATTCAGTCCTTCATATAACTAATAAAGACTGAAATCTGTATTTTTGAACTGCACCTGTTAATTGAGACACAAAACCAGTGCACTAGCTTCTAATTCTAAATCTTTAACTTTGTTATTGCACTGTTTACAAAGCAAGGCATCCTTGACTGGTTTCTTTATTATATTTCCAATGTCAACTGAATAAATTAGAACAGGAAAACGTCAGAGCACAATGTACTTTTTCAAGCTATTTGGCTTAGTGAAGCAGGATGGATTCAGGCAAAATTACTTCTTTTCCAGTCTGGTGGCTTTGTAGGAAGTTAGTGCCTTTTTCTTCGTGTTTAGCAGTCCCTTCCCATCCTCTCTTTTCACTAGAAAGAAAGCCTGTGAGGTAAATGAAATTTGCAAATAGAAGTGACCACTGAGGTCACTTTCAAGCTGCTTGCTGTACACCTTGTGTATTGATAGGTGCAGTTACTGCTTCCTATAATGAGAATTTAAACTTCAGTTTTGTTCAGTCTAATCTTCCTCTCTCCCAACCCAAAGCAGCAGCTTTGCACCATCCTCCCTTCATAGCTCTTATCTATTTGCCAGAAGGTAAAGACAGTCCCCCTGTTTGAAAACAGTGATGATCAACAGAAAATAGTCAATCTTGTCTAACACTGAAGAAGGAAATTTATTAGAAAAAGGAAGACAGAATTTCTTAAGCTGTTCCCATCTTTTCACTAAATCTATCATAAATCAAACACAGCAAAAACCCCACTTGGGAATTACTGGATCTGAGAAAGAACTTATTCAAATGAATTCATCTAGCTAAAGGCAACTGTTATTTAACTGCATATTTTGAATTTTTCACTATGAAAACCTAGATATTTCTATTCCATACTGACTCTTAACATATTTAGAAGGCTGAATTTCAAAACCTCAGAACACATAAGGAAAAAAATATTTTGTGGCATTATTGATGGGTTTTTTTCCCAAATGAGTCTACTGCCATCAGTACCTGACTGGTTTGCAAATTTTTGCACAAAGCCCAAAAATGGAGAAATATTGCTTAAAACTTTAATCAAGTATAAACTATGCAAGTGACAGTGTTTTACATAAAAGTTGTACCTGCAGGGAAATTAAAAAAAAAAAACAACCTAATACAAATCTATATTAATGTGAAATATGTAGTAACTTACAAGCTATTTTTGCAGCATTCATTTAAAGTTACTAAGTCACCTTTTCACCAAACACCATTAAAATACAGATAGAAATATTTAAATTAGAGTAAAATCTTTTAATATTACTCTTTCTGAAAAGAGTGGACTCTTTTCAGAAGAGTGGACTCTACTGTGGACGGTAGAATGTTCCAATTATATCTATTCAAATACGTATATTCCTCATAATGAGATGTTTTTACATGATTGCAAAACATGTTTAAAATGCTTTAATTCATTAGCAATAGTTTTATAATAGCATGTATTCTCTTTAAAACTAGGTAAGTTTGATGGATACATAGTTTACTTATTCAGTAAATAAGAATACACAGCAACTTCAGTCAGGTTATAAACCAGAAGTTACTGATGGTGAATACAATGCTATAAACAACATTCAGAACAGCATCCAACCTGTCATTTTGATAGTACATTTATGCGTTTCTTAAAGAAGTTAATAGAGTCACAACTTGTGCATCACCAAAGCTAATCTGATCTATATAGACTGTCGGGAGAAGAGGAGATAGATAGGTAAATTAGAAAATACTGAAATAACTTTCTCACAGCTATGACAAGGAGGGAAAAGAGGTAGAACTAGGACTCTGAAAATCATTAATTCCTTTCTGATATCACTCACAGTGTACTAACTTAGGTCCCTAACAACCCTGAGAACCTTAAACACAGGAAAGTCAACTATAAAGGCCTGGGTGTATGGCAAATTATAAAACTATACAAAGTTATACTCCAAACACACTGTTAACACACATGTCTATGAACAATAGATATCACTGATTGCTCAATTCTTTCATTCATTAGGGACTGTAATGATAGGAGAAGGGGTAGTGGGTTCAAACTTAAACAGGGGAGTTCAGGTTAGATACAAGGAAGGAGTTCTTTACTGCAATGGTGGTGAGGCATTGGAATGGGTTGCCCAGGGAGGTTGTGAATGCTCCATCCCTGGTGGTGTTCAAGGCGAGGTTGGACAGAGCCTTGGGTGACAGGGTTTAGTGTGAGGTGTCCCTGCCCATGGCAGGGGGGTTGGAACTAGATGAACTTAATGTCTTTTCCAACCCTAACTATTCTATGATTCTATGATTCTAAATGTTATGCTGTATTGAAAACCTCTGAAATAAAGTTGTTTGAAAGACAGCAAATTGATTCAATAGCAAGGCATTATGGACGGATCAAATAAACGACCTTAATTTAAACCTAATAAATATATTTCTAGTTTAACAGTATCCATTACTAAGAGCAAGCACTTGTGCAGGCAAAATGCAGGTCACATAAAATTTACATCATAAAATAAACTGTCATTCTAAGAATTAGTGTTATTTAAAGAGGAAAACCACAGATGAACTAGAATTAAAGTAAAAACCTTTTTTCTGTCTTTCTAATATTAAAGCTATCATGACAACAAATGTGTGCCTATAGAATCCAGAAATCAAAATCTGTATATTCTCTGGAATTTAATATGAATCAAGATCAGAAATCCTGCTGTCAGCCACCCCAAATATAGACAGAATTATACTGTAAAGCTCAAAATAAATTCTTTCATAATAAAATTTATAAGCATGTATTACTGGACTTTAGCAAGAATTTCTCTTCCTATAAATCCTATATTTTGCAGAAACACACTTTGAATAATTTCATTCTTATCTGTTAGTTGCCTGGAATACTTCCAGGAAAAGAAGAACAGAAAAGTAAAAGCATCCAAGTATCTAATTTAAAATTCAGTAGTTAAAAAAATAATTTTGAATCTGCATTTAGTGGTTATTACCTCTAATACCTGCTAAAACCAGTGACTAAGAACTCAAGTTCTGGATATTTGATAAAGGGCCTTGACTTTCAGAGGACAAGTGCTCACTCCTTTCTGAATCATTAAG
The DNA here is from genome assembly GCF_034315485.1 of Pezoporus occidentalis. Classification (NCBI taxonomy): domain Eukaryota; kingdom Metazoa; phylum Chordata; class Aves; order Psittaciformes; family Psittacidae; genus Pezoporus; species Pezoporus occidentalis. The sequence continues at coordinate 1,740,777 of NW_026913126.1, read as the reverse complement.
TAGAAAATTAAGGGCTGTGTTCCTTCATCTTGGCAGAAGCATACCATATGATTTAGGTGATGAGTCACTGAGCTGGAATTTTGATGATCAAATATTCACAATGAGATCCTTGAGAATGAGCTACAGACCAAGACCAAGAATTATTCACAAAAGTTATCAGGTGAATAGTTTTGAATAATGCGCACATATGAGAGTCTTTGCTTATACAGTCTGTGAAGAAAAAAATATCAGTTGTAGAATACGTATAATTTTAAATTACGTATCTGGCTCCAAAACGTATTTGCTATAGTGGACTGTAAGCCTGAATGTAAACTGACTGCTCTTTTTATTTTCTAAGTGCAAAGTTTTCACAGTAGCCATGCACTGCAAGAATAAATGTCTGAATTGAAGCGATGGTGCAGGTTCATTGTGAAACACAAAATATATTGCTCCTTTGATCAAAGGTCAAACCTAGAACAGTAATGTAAACACACACCAGCTGGGCATAGGTGAGAAGCCTTTCATAAATCTAGCAGAAGTGAAAGCTGTCACTAGTTTCTTTTTATGAGCTTGTTTGATGACAGTGGCCTGAGGTACCAATTAAAGGGAGTTACTTTATGACATTATTAGCGCAAAGTGTGTTCAAAGGTGAGCCTATTTGTCATGCCTGATTAGCAGCAAGTATGGGAAAAAATTAAAAAGGTAACAAACCAAGCAAAATCTGCTTTTAAAAAGATACAGTCAAATTGATTTGACTTTCACTTGCTCAACTACAAATTTTAGTTCCTGCCGTCTTTGTTTTGCTTCTGTGGGTTTGTTTGTTTTTTTTTTAATTTAATGATTCAGAACAGGATTTCTTACCATCCCACTGGCACCACAAGTACTATTAATATTATAATGCAGATAATTTTACTGAGTATTTGGGTGGGAAGTTTTGATTTACTGGACTTTATAATCATGCTGTTGTTTTACCCTTTGCTCTTCTCATTCTAAGTCACTTGAATTATTCTGCTACCAGCTTGTGATTGAAAAAAAGGAGCATGTTAAAATCTTCAGCCATTATACTAGGTGACATCTAGACTTACTAAGTGTATTTAAAAAAAAATCTCCTAGAAAAACTGTAAGACTCTTGCAAACTCTTCTGGAAAGTCTAGAAAAATATTTTGTATCCCAGAGTCAGGAAACTGGATGAAAATTTGACACTAGATGTCCTGTAAGTGTAAACTTTTCCCAGAGTGCAATAGTCAGTGGGCCTTTCTCATTTTCCCACACCCTTAGCTTAATTAGTTTTGTTAACAACTCCCCAAATTTCCTGATTTAAAAATATGAGATTGATCACAAGTCAGTGATTTCAACAGTCTTCTATCTTATTAACAATCTATAAAGCTTTTTTCTCGTCCTAGTGTGGAATGAAAGAAAAAGTTACAACCAAATTCAATTATATTTAAGAAAGCTCAAAGGGACAGAATTCTTCTGTTGATCTAAACTAATCCCCATTTTTTTTCGTTTTTCAAGGCAACCTAAAAAATCTTGTGTAAACCCCCTACTATTTACCTAAAAGATTGTTTAGAATGATATCTAGAATTTGAATTATGAAACTAACTCATCTTGCCCTCTGTCCTAAATAGGACTCAACAAAGCCAAAAAAAAAAAAAAAAACAGCCTTAAACCTGCATAACTATCTCCCTCCCTCTGTAATATAAAAAGCCAGCTTTTCATTTCATTATCCTGACTATGAGTCTACATTACAGAATTCACTAAGGTGAATGTCATTTCTTCGACAATAACATTTTACCTGAAAGATCTAGCAATTTACCTGAGAAACTACTTGCACCTAGTCCAACTTTAAAACAACAGTTGTGTCTAATTCTTCTTAAGTAATCAGGAGGATATAGGTACAGCACTTGAATATCATGTACCGAGAATCTAATCTCAATATATAGCCATCCACAGATGTGCAGATCAAGAACACAATGCATGTGCTGTGTCCTCATCTCACTGGCTGAGACCCTTTTCACAGAGGTAGCTCAATACACTGAGATATGCTTTGACAACATTATGCAAATGCCTGTTGCATAGTGGTGAAAAGTTTATTTACAATTTTTGCACCTTTCTAAAAATGCAAAAGATGTCACTACTTTCATTAAAACTGCTACAAAACCAGATTTCTGCCACTGAACTGCATATGCTACTCATGTCTTTTCACAGATATTATGGGAAAAAATTATGACATGATCCAAATCAGATTCTGAGCCTAGGGTTTGGTTTGGGTTTTTGTTTTTTTACTTAAAACTTTCTGGAAGATGAATGTGCCTATAAATATGTATTCAGTTAGGCTGGCCAAAATTCCAAGGGTGTTAATAAATTGGGATTCAAATGTAGGACAAGAGAATTCCTTTCAAATCCATTTAAATAAAATAAATAAATCAGAAGCTAAATAAACAAAAACCCAGTCATCAAAAAGGAATGTTTGACTGGCAGAGAAATAATAAGTAATATTTACTTTAGATTTAACAAGTCAAACCACATTTCCTAACTGTATACCTATGCATCTTCATGGGAACTTTTCCTAGGTTTCTAGTGGTCATTAAATTGGTGAACCGGCAACAATTTCTTTCTCTCTTTCCTTACCCTGTCCTTCACAGTATCACAGTATCACAGTATGTTAGAGATTGGAAGGGACCTCGAAAGATCATCTAGTCCAATCCCCCTGCCGGAGCAGGAACACCTAGACAATGTTACACAGGAATGTGTCCAGGCGGGTTTTGAATGTCTCCAGGGAAGGAGACTCCACAACCTCCCTGGGCAGCCTGTTCCAGTGCTCTGTCACCCTCACTGAGAAGAAGTTTCCTCTCAAGTTTAAGTGGAACCTCTTGTGTTCCAGTTTGTACCCATTACCCCTTGTCCTATCATTGTTTGCCACTGAGTAGAGACTGGCTCCATCCTCGTGACACTCCCCCTTTATATATTTATAGACACTTATAAGGTCACGAACAAGGCAGCTTGATACTTTAAAAAGTAACCTCACTTAGGCTCAGTCCCTAATTTCCGATCTTTGTCACTTGTTTATGTCTCCTCATTACCTTGTTTATGATTTGTTCAGTACTATTCGTCTTCCAAGTTTATAATACAGAAAATAACAGCAATCTCCCTTTATATTAACAACATGGGAATCAAAATTGTTAAGAAAAAGGTTTTCAGCTTCACCACATTAATTAAAAATTACTTTTGGCTCCAGTGGGGGTTTCAGTCTTGGAGCACTTACTGAAATGAGAAAATGAAATACTGAGAGAAGTTTTGGAGCCAGGCAGAAACAATGTACGTACAAGAAAAAATCAGTAAGGAATTGTAGGAGGCCTATGAAATACTAAGCAAGTGTTATGGACCTTCATCACTTAATTAGGCCAGGGCATGAATGAAAGATCATGAAAAACAGATAATTAAAGCATCCTGTAGGAATCTATCCATTCTAATAGAAAGGCCAGCCAAAAAAAGGCAATAAAGTAGGAGCAAGGAATCACACCTAAGCACTTTTATTAAGAATTAACACCAATAATAAAATATTCATTCTTTCCTAAAAAGATTAGGTCAAACTGAGCCACAACAGTCACATCAGTTGCAGACCCAGAGAAGAACAACAACAGCAGTAAAGTAATTTCTCATTTCCCTTCTTCTTAGTATTTATAGGAGATTGACTATTGACCAGGTACTTCAGAGAAAATTAATGAATTTTGCATTCTGGCCTGAAATGGTTGAGTCTGTTGTGATTCTTGCAGGAAGAAGCCAAGCTAAGATCTGCCTCTGGCTCTCACCAGCTTCGTGCTTAATGATTTGCACTTCTGCTCTCCCATTACAGCACTTTACCCCAGCACCAAATCAACAGTGCTCTGACACTGGCATTTTTCTCCACTGACTTGAAAATAGTCTTTTTGGTGACTCTTTAGAAATCTTGGTTTACATTTGTATGGTAAAAATATTCTCCATTGGAAAAGTTTGTTAAAATATACAATAAGATCCAAAGACTGAAAAGCAGGTTGAAGCTGCAGTTCTTATAGAAATGCTCAAATAACTCATTCAAAAAATATTCTTCAGAGTTTCAAGAGGATCAATGGCATTCAAAGGGGTTGGGCCACATTAAGAGTGCAAATAATGTTAGAAAGAGGTTAGTCTGTTAGGGACTGGGCAGTAGTTGGGCCTTTCTGCCTACCCTAAGCATGTCCTCTTTATTATTTCTCTGTCCAGAAGATGGTCTGAACATTTGTTGTTCTATGCTACATTAAAGCATGAAAACAAATCTTCTGTTTGAAGGTCAAATGCCTGTAGAGATGGAAATGATTTTTCTCCTTCTTCGTTGTCTATGTTAAGGTCAGGGCAGGTTAGAAGCATCAGAGACCACCTACTGACCAAGGCAGAGTATCGACCAGCACCAAAGAGCATGAGCTGTGATGAATGCTGAGCAGTATTCCCCACATCAGTGTGATATTCCTTGTTTAAATAGCAAACTTCACACCGGTCAGTAAAGGTGTGATGAGAAGGAATTATCACTATTATCTTTTCACTTACAGAACTATCCAATGCCAACTAATACTGGGGCCATTTGGAGGTATCTTGCCTCATCACTTCAATATTATTGCCGAGACATTTGGAACTGATGATGTCCCAGTCACCCCTGTTACTTGTTTAACATGTGCAGGAAGGCACTAGAGAAACGTTATGTTCCCGCTGTGTTGTGAGCTAGATACCCAGGGAAAGGTTGTAGAATGTTGAGTGCATCACTTGTCCATTTCCCAGGGCACAAATAAACTTGTTTTCATGCTCAGTAATGTTTCCTATAGTCTCAAGACCTATGCACATTGCCACCTACATAGGGCAAAGACTAATGCAGACCGCATAATTTTAAAAATTAATGTTCTGCTGAAGTGTTATGCACAAGATATACCAAAGCAATTTCTATTCCCCTTCTTACACACTCTTTTTAAACACATAAATATAACAATGTTACCTAACTAAATAATATTTCATTGCCCTAGGAGGTCTGTCTACTGAAAAGCAATTCCCATACAGCTGGTTGTCCATCCATCTACCTTCATTTGTGTTTCAGCACTTCAAAAAGCCAAAACTTCTCTGATGATTTATCTTAACATGCTAAACTCAGGTAGCTGGGAAATAGCCTAAAATAAAACTCCATGCTCCTATCTTGAAGAAAAAACTTGTTACCACCCAAAACTTACCCCAGCAATGCCTGCTGGCGTTACAACACAGAAAAGAACAGACAGTTAATTCTGGGCTTTCTGCTGTTATGCTCATTTCTTTTAGGTGTTTTCAGTTCTATGAGACCTACCTCTTTCTTATCAGTTGCAAAAATATCCCAAAATTCTGTGTCTTCATGACTGTTAACATCAACTTTGAAATATTCTTTTTTTCACCAGTCTGCTTTCCAAGTTTAGAGTTACCAGTCTCAAAGACATCTTTGTGAATAAATCAAGAGATATAAAACATAAAGGAAGTATAAAATATTCTGTACTACTTTCACTAGTTTGTTTTGTTGGGTTTTGATTGGTTTGGGGGTTTTGTTTTAATCTAGTAGTAAGGCTTCAGTATCTATTCTAATCTTACAGGATTATCCAACACATATTAGTTTGAACATGAAGCCCTTAATGTCTTCTCTATAATGTTAATGTTCAAGGTGACAAAAATCTTGCTTACTTTATTGTGCAACAGTTGACACTATTCACTATATTTGTCATTTCTGTTGAACTGTAATTATATATATTATATTGCAAACTCTGCTTGCTATACTTAATGGTACAGAACTATAACTCTCAGGTAAAGTGATGTATTTAGAAAAAAAGGGCAGTCTTCTTTCTAAGTGTGTGAAATGCTCTTAAACCAGTCTAAATAATCTAGAAACTATTCCTGAGATCATGAAGAATAGAACTGGTAATCTCACCTTGCATAGTAAGGTAAAAGCTCAGAATCATTAGAAGGATGAAAGAACCATTTTACAATAAAACATTAGATTGCTTTCTGTCCTTTACAGCACAAGTTTCCAGAGGAAAACATAAGTATCCTAACTTTCCATTGCTGTATATACCACTTTGCTGACTAAAGCTGGAATATTGAGTAATACTTTAACAAACAAAATACTTAAGTGTTTTCAAATATATTCAGAAAATAACTCAATGCTTGATCAAAGACATTTTTTACACTGCCAAAAAATGAAAGTTATCTGTATGTACCTAAATAAAAACAATAGTGAACGCAGCACAGTGGAACAGCCATTTAACCTGTGAATTGCAAGGTTATTTTTGTAGCTTTGTCTTGTCGACCCAGTGCAGCAAATGATTTATGGTCTCCAGCAGAGCTTCATCATCATTGTTCTCACCTTTATTTCAATCATAGTTAATTAAAGGGAAGGTCATTGTCACCTTATGTTTTAAACCTTCTTAACATAATATATCACCCTGGGTATGTTTTAATAAGGGGACCTGTGAAGGAATGCTGTTATAGGAAAAAAAACTTTACAGCATAATCCATCCTGTTAACAATTACACCTTAGATTTACACATAATGAAAGTTAATAAGCAGACAGAATGAAGGCTACATCTTGATACTCATTCAAATTTTGATTAATTGGCTGTGTGATCTAATGGAATAAACAGTAGTGTGTTTTTCTTGACTTCTGGCATATGTATGAAGAGTGAGTTTCTAAAAGGAAGATCTTCCCTTGAAATAATTTTAGCATTCAAAACACTGTGCCAGTGGTAAAGAAAAAAAACTTTTAAAAAAGCACATATTTTAAATATTACCAAAGGAACCTCTTTTGATGTTAGATGTACAAAATAAGCCACCTTTAAGTTGAAGATTGGCTCAGACAGATTACAAAATATTCAGACAATGAAGACAATGGTTCTTAATGCAGTTTCAGTAGGTGTTAGCATTTTTAAACCCCCTGAGGGTAAAATTCAAACTGACTTAATGATTATCTGCTAAAGAGAAGCAACTCTATAAACCACACAGAGATCTAGGGGAAAAAACCCATTTAAATATATATTTAAATATTTACTCAAGAAGATCTCCAAAAATCTTCTATGCTTAATTTACATTAAACATCTTCTTAAACTCTCATGTTGTTTATAGAGGCAGCCAAAATGTGGGCTAAATATACATGGAAAATGGGTTTCCACAGTACTTCTATATTTGTTAGCCACAAAGTATTATAGAAAATCTGAATTCCAAGCATTTCAAGGCTTCCCAAGCTTATCTCCATGCTAGAAGACAAAGCTGTTTTTTTATTATGGTATTAGTGGACTGTAGTATAAGACCTAGAAGAGGCAATGTACAAAAATATAGTCCTTGTCATTTGCATGTGTAGTACCTCCAGTACTCATGTTGAAAATACAGCAGCCTTCAACTTGCTTATAGGGAGACCACTTGCCTACCTGGAGACAAGTTTTTACCTCATCCAACTGGCCTGTGCAAGTAAGTCGTGGACCACAGAACCAATCTGCCTACGGAGTGCTAAGAAATGGGACCTGGGGATAAAAGCCCTGACCATCAGCTTAGCTGGAATCACTAATTTTGTCTTCCTTGCTATACACACCAGAACTTCTCTATCAGTGGAGAAAACAAGTGGACTATATGGGACCAAAAAACATACTAATTCAGGGCCTTCTCATCCTGGTTGCAAAGCTCCCAGTGCTATTTCCAAAGGTAGAGTATGCATCTCTGACACATTAAAATGATTCTAGATGGTGTTTCTAAGATTTGTCTGCTTCAGTGGTTTGCAGAGTCAGCAAGAAATTTAATGGTTGCTGTGAAAGAGAAATTTTTATCAGCCCCTTCTTATGACTTAGTTGGAGACACTGGGAGAAGAACGGCTAAAAACTGCCACTTGGGCAACTTGCTTGTGACACCAGCAGATCTTCTGAAAGCATACATCTCCAGACCACAGAAACTTATCAGTACTCCTTGAAGACAATATAAATACATTATCTCCTTATTTGTCTTGACTTGCCTCCTGGCATAGTTAAAGTCCTGAGATGCAAACCTGTGAGAATTGCCATGGAGCAGTCACAGATCAGGTAAAGACAGCATGAAAAAAGGTTGCCATACACTCAGCAACACGCTGAAAAAATTGTGGCACCTCAAAGACAAACATATTAACATACTCATGCAACAACAAAACTCATTCATGCACGTGTAGTATAACTGCATACTGTATTCAGTCACCACAGAAGTAGTCTTCGTTCTTAATACACTGAAGTAAAACTTTTCTTAAACAACAGCAAATAATTTTGGCTAATAGCATAAAGAATACACTGCAACAATCCTGATCTTTTCAACGCATCCTGTGCTTATATATAGCCAGCATTTCAGGAGCTCCAGACTTTGTATTCTGCTATTAAGTAGCCAAAAATCAGAGCAGCAAAGAATTGGGCATGGGTGAATTCAGGTCTGTTGGTTCCTAATGACAATTTGTCTTACTCTGCTGTGGAGTTCTCAGTCATATTCATTAGAGCAATTCATTTTGCTTCAGGACAGAAGCATTTCACAGAGCAAAGCCTAAAACCAGTGTTGCTACTTTGAATATCGAACTACAGAAATGTACCAAGGGAGATCTCTCTTCATACGCATTCATAAGAGGAAGACCCATGACCACAAAGCATAATCTATACCAGTTTGAAGAGTTGGAAACCTGAAAGAACCACCAGATGTTTTAGTTCATGTCCAAGACCTTCCAACTGTATTTAGTTCTCCTGAGATACTGTACAAAATGAGATATTCAGCTAAAGAATATCCTTTGCAAAACTGCCGTTCTCCTGAGATGTGAGGAGACCTCTTAAATTTTGAGGCCTTAACATTTCCCAGTTCATCCTGTTATTGCTAGTTTCAAACATTCACGTATCATGAGTCAAACAAAAGAAAAAATCATTACCTCAATGCCAAAATCCCACGGAAAAAAAAAGAATGTATTTTTATTAGACATTTGCAAGTCTTCTGACCTCCCATTAATGAAGGGATATACATGTAATTGTGTCAACTCTGCTGATATACAAAGATAAACCTGTCCCCTGTTTTAGAAGCTCCTGCTGATTAACAGGTAGCATAAAACTTAAAACTTATCAAAAGTCAGCTACTAATTAACTAATTATTGACTGCATGAAGCTTCTCTGCTCTTCATATGCCCATCAAAGACCCATAATTAATAGACTCTTCAGAGTTCCTACATGGCTTTCCAGCACACCCTGCGGACAATGTACTCATTCCTCCTGCATTTTCAGGGGTTCTCCATTATCCTCTTCTCCTTTTCAGGCTTCGCTTGTCACTAATGTGAAAGAGAGAAAGGATGACCTATACAGTAACACCTGCAGCCTACCTTCATGACTCTTCTGTGGTTTCTTGACATCAGATTGTGAAAATGAGAGAGACATCTGAAAAGAGAGACCTTGGGATCCCTTTCATACAGCAAGTGTCCTCTATGCAGGTGAGTAATCCCCTCTCTCTGGCACCTGGCAATAAACCCATCTGCATTATGAGGCTCTTCTTAGAAAGGAGCAGGCAATCCAGACTGCAGCAATACAGTGACCTGGGCCTTCAGAAACAGCTGTGGGACAGTCAACAAAAGGATATCTTAGGCCCTCTTCCAAATACCAGGGTGTCATTCAAGACTCCTTTTTCTCTTCCACCAATTAGACACAACTAAATATTAGGTACCTCAAGGAAGAACTTCTGTTCAGATGGTCATTGTCAGCAAGAATGGGATGAAATACAAACTGTAAGAGGAGGTAAGTCCTAATGTGCCCCAATTTGCAGAAGAGGAAAGCATGAGCTTTTTGGCCTGAGGGACTTGGAGTTTTTGCTTGACACCGGTATTTAAAGTGACAGATGATTACCCAGAGATGGAAATAATGTGACATTAAAATATTCCCCAAGACATACAGCATTTGATAACCTAGCTCAAGAAACCTACTCAAAAATAATAATAATAATAAAATAATAATTATAATAGGAATTTACACTGTCTTGGGAAGCAGTAAAGGCAGCCTGGTTTAAAAAAAAAAAAAAGTGGTAAAAAAAAAAAATGGGGAAAAAATAGTTAAATTACTCAATGTCTAAGACCAAGATCTGGTCTTAATGCCAAGCAAAGACATATAAAAGTTAGGTAGAAATCAACAATGAGATTGGGTAACCATAGTGAATCATTTTTCTTACTGACATGCCTACCTATCCCTGATATGAAAGATCCCATGATCCGTACCATATCAGTTGCTGTATATCAGTCTAAAGAGGCACAATCTAGTATTTAATATATACCAGTACATTCTCAATTAATATCTAAGAAAGCACATTCACAACTCACTGAGGACATTCGTAAGTTGCAAACAAAGTTTAGCACCCATAAAAATCATGGCAGTTTCCTACCCCTACCCATTTCCCCCAAAACACACCTAATTCTATTTCCTCCCTAGACTTCAGAAATTCATGCTGTTTCAATATACAGCCAGAGAGTTTCTCAGCACAGACAAAATACCACCTGCCAGAAAACACCTACATTTTCTACATTTTTGTGGTTTAAAATACGACAACAATGCCACCTACTAATAGTCTGAGGATGTATTTACATGACTCTTTTCCCTGATTGTTGGGTTTCAGAAATCTAGCTGGTCTTGTATTTGCTTACCAGTTCAGCATGTCCCACTCCAATGTAAACGATTTGCTAGAGACAAAAAGTTAAAAATTGTGGAACAAGTTCAATTTTCAGCATTACACAATGGGGTTAGAGAATAGCTAGCAATAATATATATATATGTATATCAAGAACTGTTTACTATTTATATCTTTATAAATCATGTATAACATCCTGCTGTATTCATATTTTTACAGCATAAATTACGTAGGTGACAAGTTTTGACAGTCATACAAAATCTGATTTTATGACATTTTTCCACTTGCTGTCTTTGGTATTAAAAAAATCAGGTTAATGTCATTCTGCTTCATATTTATAGTTCCTATAAAATGACATGGAGAAATTTCAGAGCAGGTTAGTCACATTGATATGCATTTATTTTTCCTACAAAAGTGAGACTGCTTATATATAAAATCAGTAATTTTACTGTAATCTACATCTCAGCAAGCCAGACTGTTTATACTAATTCATATAAGAATCCTGTACACTAAGAAATGGCTATAAATATTCTCTTTGAGATTCCTAAATTCACCTGCCTCTTTCAAAACTATTCGCCTTTCTCCAGTGACTCTGAAGAGAAAGAACACTGAAAATATAATGGACTACTTCTACATCTCTAAAAGCAAACAGGATTCTGACTTACTTTAGTGCAAGCAGGACAACGTAAAACCTTTCTTACTGCATGTAATTTACAAATCAAGAGTAATCAGTTAGCACTTTCCTCTGACTTCCCCTACAAAATATTAAAAAATAAAATATGCCTGGATAACAGGACTCCAAACAAAAATCAGATTTTCATTTTTCTTAAATCAGGGAAACAAAAAAACACCATACAGTTACCTCATATACTAGCAAACATATAATATTGTTTATGCTGCCAATACCTCTTGTAAAACATGTAATAGCAAATACAGACACACAGTAAAGAAACCACTGGGTTTTATTTGTTACATTATGGCAAGCAACACGCGCTGTAGACTTCTTCAAATTATAGCAGGAAGTTATAGAGAAAGTGATGATACAGTTGACTGGCAAACCTGAACAGCTTTCTTGTTCTCAGCACAAAACTGGGAAGAAAACTGTTTCAGGGTCTATCAGAGTGAGTAAAACAAAAGACAGAACTCAAAAACAAAACAAAACAAAACAAAAAAGCAAGCATTAGATTTGTTTTTCCCACTACACTTATTTAGCATACATGTTGATAGATCAGAATTTCACACAGAAATGATACAGCCTCCCTGGACATCCCAAAAAGGAAACATGACAGCACTTTTTGTTATGATTTGGTTTTGGTTTTGTTTTTTTTTTTGTTTTGTTTTACCTTGGTATTTTGGGTTTGGGTTTTGATTTGTTTTGTTTTGCTGTATTTTGCATTTTTTTTGGCTATCTTGAGTCTTGCTTTGGTCTGCCTTAGCTTTAGGAAAATTTATTAAAGTTGTAGGGGATTGTTTGTTTGCTTTTCCAGTTTTTAATATTACCCTTACATAACACATATAGTTCTGCATAATGCATGATAATCACTGTCTGCAATGCAATTCTTGTTCTTTTTGCCTTATGATAAGAAATAAGTGCTCAGGATTCTGTGCTAACAGGGTTTTAGGACTGACTATAGGGTAGAAGAGAGGAACCCATGACAGACCTGCAAAGATCTGTAGCATGAGAAGAAACAAATAAAACTCTCGCACTAGCAGAGTTTATAGAATCATTTACTCCATTTCAGCCAAAAGAGTATTTCAGATTTAAAATATTTGTCACATTTCGTGTTAACATGAACAGCCAGCCCACCAAATATAGTGCACCTTTTTTTATGTATATTTTTTGAGGCTCTTTGACAATTTATTAATTTTCTTTAAGCTTAACTAGTTCCTATAAGTTAATATTTTAATATCCATGGAATCTATACAGCATGGCAGTAGTGTTTTTATCTTTATAGCAGTACATTGTTTAAACTCATTCATATGAATCTCTTCCATTTCTGTTTTGTCATAAAGCCATCAAGATGTTTTTCAGGCCAATGCAATATTTCTTAAATAGCTGTATGAAGAGTAAGTTTCCAACATGAAGCAGAGCTACTAAACATTGCTGAAGTTTAAATTATGAGTAACCTGTTTTGTGCAAGTTAGATAAATTGTCAGATGTTGTCCTAGACTCCAGAAGGCAAAACTCATTGCTTAACAAACAGTACCAACCTTTTGCTAAACAAAACATTTATTTTGTTATAAAATCTGCAATGACATTTTTGCTTCTGTCATTGTCTTCTGCCAAAGACCACTCTAACAGTGTGCTCAAACAAAGCTTGCAAAGGCACAGGCAAGCATGTAAAATCTTCTCAAACGATGGGAGGCCAAAAGATTAAAAACTCTTATGAATCCCACTGTTCTGCTTCACTGTAGGTTTTTCAATATGCCTTTACAGAGAACTCTATAGACTGTTAAATCTTTCAACAGGTTGTTTCTGCACTTTGATAACAAGCAATGGTATTTCAGCCCTTCTGGCATGTTTTTCAGAGAATATGCTGGAACACATCTTACATCACACATCACTCGGCCACAGTGTTTATTAGAAGACAATCCCTATTGAGAAAGTAAGTACCTTAGAAGAAATGCATTAAGTAAATGCAAACGAAACTAGTAATGACTGCGCAACATGTTAATCTGAAAGGACTACTATCAACATCTCATGTTAATTCTATCTCAAAGAAGCACCATCTTATATGACTACCATATGCTTTTATCCTTTAAAATTGTCAACTCTCTCTAGTGCCTATTAGAAGGGTTTCTCTCAGGCGTTGTGATCATGTTTCAAACCACTTATATTCTTGGACAGCCAAGGGACTGCATTTGCTCTATCAGAAACCTAATGCTGAATACTCAATACTTCAATGTGTCAAATTTATGTACTAGCATGAATTAAAAAGCACCAGGCAGTGAACTAGCAAAACTTCAAGGAAAACATACGGTGCTATTCTGATCTAATAATACATGTCAAGTTGCCATCTTTCATTGGTTCAATGGAACATTACATGTCACAAAATCCAGAGCATACTAGATTGTCTTTATAGATATTTTTAACATCATGATGCTTAAATAAGACTCAGGTAAAAATTAGAAATTAATATATCGTTTCAGCTCAGAAAATAGAATTTGACTTTTTTTTTTTTTTTAACTCAAATTCTTTTAGAAATTTATTTTCTAATTCCTGGTGGAATATAAAACAAAAATAAAATAAAAACCAACAAAAAAAAACCCCACACAATAAAACCTCCACAATTATAATTATCATAGATTCTTTGAGAAACGACACCTAGCCTAAGTATTGCATAAGCATGTGGATACCAGTTACTCCCCCCAAATTCTTTCTGTTTTATACACACTTCATCAATACAAGTTACATTTCTCATGCATGGTGTTTCCTATAGTTTTCCTTTCTTTTTCATTGAGTACTGCACAGTTGCCCAGCCCAATCCCAGTCCAAAGGGTCTAGAAAGTGTTCTCCTCTTTCTTGTTCAACTGCTTAACTCATGTCCCTATACACCTTGGTCAGAGAATCCAAACTTTCAGGCCCAGATGCAACTTCAGGAATACTCATAGCAGAAATAGCCTCTCCCCCATTCCACATGGAGGGCATGAAATTTGGGCAGTCAGCAAGAGTTTTGTCTGCAAGGCAAGGAATTCACACTGTGTGTCAATAGTTGAATGACAGACACAAAAGAACTTGAAAAGTGCTACGCTCTTAAGATAGATGTCACGGCTGACAGTTATGGTATGGAGCTGTCAGCTGGGAGCGACAATACATTCACTGCCTAAATATTCTTCTCTCTGTCCACCCCAGGGCTGGTACCGCCCAGCTTTTGAATAACTGCAGGCCAAGATTTGGTGCTTAAGGAACAATTCATGAAAACCCATACCTTCAGATAATTCATTCCTTTCCATAGATCACCTCTTCGAGTTTTGTGAGCTCTAGGCTAAAATTACAAGTTTGGAGCACGCTTTGTCAAGCTCGTGTTGATCAAGGGAACTGACAACATAATTGCTTTATCAAGATGAGTATCTTTTTGATGTTCTTTTAAGATTCTGCCCAGCTGGACTGCTACACAGAAATTTATGAGGTTTTAAAACAGATGTAACCAGGTTTAGAGCTATGGGGAGCCTTTTCTTCCTCCAGATGTATGTGTACTCATGTACACCTCTCATAGTTTCAGCTCTCTCCCTCTTTTGCCTCCTTTCCCTACCCTATACATTTCTTGAGTTAATCAAAAAATGCCTAAAATAATATACAGTGCTTGCAGGAGTGGGCGTATTAAAAAATTAATAGTACTTTAGAATACTTTAAGCCCTACTATATACTGTTTCAGACCATAGTTATCCCCTAAAGCTGCTAGCAAGTTGTCTAATTCTTATATCAGCCAGTGTGTAGAATGCAGGAGAAGAAAGGAGCAATATATGTTCCTGAGACTAAGAACAGACTATTTAGATGAGTATCAGGTAATCTGTTGATTTGAAATGTAAAGTATATTTTGCTGTATGGCAATTTTATGAAGTTTAGAAGAGCAACTTGTTAAGCAAAAAAAGTGTGCATCTCAAGACTGTACTTTTAATAAAGATATTAAAATAACTTTCTCTATGTAATTACTGCAGTCAGCCCAGATTCAGAGGATGTTAAACTGACATTATCATTAAAGTTTTATATATGAATTTAAAATACTTTACCAAGAGAATCCCTGGGAGGAACATTTAAAATAATTGCATGCTTACATTAGTTAGTAGCAATTCAGAATGATCATTCCCTAGTACAGGCTCTGAAAGAACTTTTATGAAGTTAGGATGAAAGCTTTAAACCCATCACATGCACAACATTCACTAAAGTTTAATGTGATTAAAGGAAATTATTTAAAGTTATATAAATAATCCAGTATTATATGTATTTATCTTCTGTAAGATTCTCTTGTGGAGAAACAGAAGAAAGATGATAGTGGTTGAAAAATCTGTACAAGGATAGGTTTGATGAATGAGCTTTGATTATGTCTCGTGTTTGAGATATAAAGGATTTGTTCTTTACTAATTAGTTTACCATCCAGCAATCAAGGGGTGATAACTACATAAAGAACTCAGTGTAATATTCAGACTCTACCTTATCAAGGTAGACTTCCAGTTAACAAAATACAAATGCATTATGTGATAATACTAAATGCTAAAAATACTTATAATATTTAATGTTTAAAAATAATTATCTAAAATAATTATTTCCTCATTTAAAATAATGTCCTTAAACTATTTTCATTCAAATATTGACACTTTAGTTCTTCAAATTCTTACATTCCTTCCCCATGATTTTTCCCCAAAAATGAGAGGTAGCTCTGTACACTGAAAGGGATTTTTGGGAGTATTTTATATCTGGTAGAATAAATTTTAGGCTACTTAGACCTAGAGTTCTTTCTAAAGCTTTTAACACTAGAAATGTATCAGTGAGTTCAAATGTTACTATGTTGTGAGCAGCATCAAGCTGAGGAAAAGACCTTCCAAAGTAGGATTATTCTAGGCCTGAAGCTAAAACCTGGCTAAAGTTTTAATTCTGATTTAACAGTACTCAGCATCTTGAAAGCTATCCTGAAGAGGTTTTGGTGGCATCCAAACTGAAACCAGGAAAGGAGCTCTTCCAGTTTAGGAGGCAATAGTAAGCAAAAAAGCAATGATTAAGATGAGGCAATTAAAATCACAGAGTGATCACCAAGCTCAGTCTTCACATGAGTCAAAGGAGATTTCTTTGTTTTATCTGATTTTTGGTTGTTAATTTAGTTTTTCTTTATTTTCCTTTTTAAAGAGCAATAACAACCAATTTACCTTATGATCTCTTTCTTTTCTCTCCTTCAGTTTTGAGTTTGTTTTTTTTTACATGAAATAAACTCACCCTTCCCTTCTGTCCTACCCTTCTCTCGCCCAAGATTCTGCCACTACAGGTGCCTCAGTCATCCAGAAACACTTCTTCTCATTACCTGCAAATATTTTTTGGTGACAAAAGAGGATCTTATAGCTCCTCAAACCCTCATAGACCAGTATCCTATATTCCCTGAACTCTCATGAATAAAATAAATAGATATTTATCCATGTGCTGAAGGTCGAAGACAACTGTAACATGAAAATTTACAATGTGTATACTTACTCCTCTATCTTTTACCAAGAAAAGATTTTGCTCTGATTCTGACAAGAGAACAGATAGCAAAATGAATGATAATTTAATGCAATCCTGGATTTATATGTCGAGGTTTCCCACTCAAACTTTAAAAATATTCTATAAAATGAATTATAAATTCATTATACTATCTGAAATAAAAACCACAAGTTCAACTCTGCCTAATTTTTGAACACACTATTTCAATGAATTTAGTTGAAGTGCAGGATGCTTAATCCTGGGCATAATATGGTCCACTGTAAATGCCTCCTGTTCTATGATGGTAGTTTAATTCCAATAATATACACAACTGTTGTATGCGTTTATATTCAGACACAAGGTAAAATGTATATTTGGGTATTCAGCTTTGTTCTTTGAATGCTTTGACAAGCTCTTACTTATTTTTGGTGTGCAAACCTTTATGGGTATAAGAAATATACTGATTAATTTGTCTGACAGTTTAACTCTGATTTCTGAAATAGTCTGAATCAATATTCTCATTTTACATATTATTTAAATTTCTATACATATATATGTTAGAGAAAAAACAAATTATAAAGATCTTACTCATACACATTGTTGTTACTCAAACACTCTCCTGTATCAGTATAACTCAAAACAAAAAAAGATTAGATGGCAATACAAAATAAGGTATTATTTTTACAAGACCCCAATCTTACAGCTATAAATGGAAAAACATATGAATGTGTTCAATGGAGCTGAAGTTTAATATTACTATCCAAATTCCATTTTATCCCACTGTCAGTGCCACCAAAGAAGGGGTTTTATGCTAGAGATAATATGATACCACAGTATAAGCCCTCCTCAGATTTCAAACAGGTCAACTTGTCAAAGCTTTTTAAGGGAGCCAATTACATTAATTTTCCACAGCAGAGAAATACATATTTCATTTCCATCTCCCACTAGAGATGGGGCCCAGGGATTCTGTTTCGAAAGGCTCTTATCACTAAGTAACATTCGTACCCCCAAAGGAACCTTTGGCAGTCACTGGTCCATTGATATAATTGAGCAAGGTATGAGCTGTCTGACACTGCCATGGCATTGCTCAATAGCGCTGTGCACTAAGCACTCGGAACAATGAAGCTTCAGCAGACGGCCGCATTGTCAATAAATTTCAATTACACTAATTGCCAAGAGTTCAATGAGTGCACTTTCAAAGGGGAGGGGGAAGGATGGATGGAAGATTAAAAAAAGCCTATGCCTACTAGGGCTAAAGAATAGGATGCAATAAATAAACTGCAGCTTCTAATGGGGGCATTAATGTATTTTTTTTTAACACGGCTTAACAAGATTTTACAAGGTGTACCAGTTTCAGGGATCCTGTTTTACATTTCTTTGTTACTGTCTCCAAACAACCTATACAGAGACTCAATTATGTGGCATTATCTTTCAGGGAAGAATCATTTTCTTAGGTTTTTATGTTGTTCATGTTCTGTTCAGGATGGATAATGCATTTGAAAGCAGAATGCTGTAATGTCAATTCCATGAGCAAATGAGGTTTCTCACTGAACAGGCATATCGTGACCAAATGCATCACCTTACTGGAGTGACACAGTCACATACTCCAAATTAATTAGAGCTAGGCAGGAAACTTACATATGCACCTATATTCACTCCAATCACTATTAATATTAGGCACAGAGCAATGTGTACCGTATATATATAAGTGATTGATATCCTGACCTCTTACCCACGGATTATTTACTGTAATGTCTGAACTTTCATTAAAATATTGTTGACTATTCTGAGCTAAATTTGGGTACACTCAGTTTGCTTGATATCAGGCAAGACCCCGAACAAAGTATTTCACATTATGTTTACTTCTGTTGTTTTTTTTTAATACAGTTTCCTGTGTGACATGGGGCTCAGAGGAAAAGGCACTTCACTTATTATATTTTCAGAACTTTATAGAAATTTTAGATGAGTAGTTAAATGTTTAAATTAATAACTATATGATGAAACAGTATGAGAACTTACAGGACTGTTAACAGTTCCCACTACTGTAGGAACTGTATGTATGAATGATAATTGCTTATGCCAGAAGGGACCTAAGGAGGTCTCTAGCTCAACCTCCTGCTCAAAGCAGGGTCACCTCTGAGGTCAGAAGAGGTTGCTCGGGATGTTATGCACTTGGATATTGAAAATGCCAAAGAGAGTTTGCCCAGCCTCTCTAACCAACTTGTTCCAATGCTTGACTGAAAAAGGTGGTGAAAAAGATTTTCCTTACGCCTGCTCAGATGTTCACATGTTTCAACTTGGGCATATTGCCTCTTGTCCTCCCAGCATACCACTAATTCATCTTCCAATAAAAGTCCTTGTTCTAAACACTGTTTAATTGCAAAGACAGAGTGCACCAGGTCTAACAATCATATAACCCAAACAGGTACACGTGGATGATGGCAATATAAAGAAAAGTGTTTGAAATTGGGACTCCCCCAGTCCAGTCTACTGGCTATTCTGGTATTAAAAAGTAAAAATAAAAATCTCTCAGCTTTAAAAAGCCATACATAAAACTTCAGAAGGTTTTTGTGCAGCCCAAAAATAGAAATCCCAAAGAACTCTGCAGAACAAAATGACAGCTTCAAAATCAGTCCAGAAAACACAACACACTTCTTGTTTAATATTTTTCAAGATTTGTTTTTTTTATAAGAAACTAGAGAACATCATAAAGTCACTTCAGCTTGATAAATTGAGTCTTCAGCATCTCAGTGCACCACTGAGAACAGTGACAGTAATGACTTAAAGCTGTAATGGGCTCTGTAAGACACCAGAAGAATTTACAGTATACTAGCTCAAGGCACAAAAGTTAGAATTAGTCACTTATCTACACAGGAGACTTTTAACAATTTAGTTGTGAAATTTGAGCAGATGACCTCAGTCTTTTGGGTGAAGAGAAGATATACTTTCTAGCAAATGAGAGGAGGAAATGGTGGAACAAGTGGAAGACTCAATTTCCTGCTCTGCTTGATTATGAGTTGATAGACATCTGAAGTTTCAGCACTTTTTTACACCTCAGACAGACTGGATCAAGATTTGCCTGTGTCATACAGGAAAACTAAGAAAGTAAGGAAGGGCTGAAAACAGGAACTAAACCTCTTGGAGGCAATATTACCCAATCACAGTATGCAGAGATTTCTGCAGCTGGCATGCTAAGTAGCACAAGACTGAGAAATGTCATAGCATCACAGCATAGGAAGGAGGCTCATCACTAACACCACAGTTAATAACACTGCATATGCAGAGTAGAGGTGAATGAGACATAGCTAAGGAAGGCTGGAGGTGACGTACTTCTTGGAAAGCATGATTTTGTGGAGAATCTCCTGGACAACTGTAATGGAAGAAATGATCAGTATTTCCACCTTGAAGGACAAAGCAAGCCTTACACAGCAGAATTAATAAACAGCATTTAAGAGCTATTTCTGGCAATTTGTGAAGGTTCTGAAACACCCAAAGAATCACCCCAGATTTCAGAGTACATCTAATGAAAGGCTATGCTCTTTTGGGGGTTTGGACATTTTGTTGCTGGTTTGCAAAAAAATTACTGCAAAAATAAATGCATATTTTGATGCATCAAGCTTTTCACTCACCCAAAGAAATTAAATTTATCAGTACTTACTATCACATTCCTTTTTCCTACACATCTTCCCTCATTAGATTTCCAGTAGCCAACCTGGAAGTGGAATTCAATGTGAAAAATGCAAAAATTCTAAAAAGCCTTCCCAAAAATTAGTGATAAAGAGGAATAAGGATCAAGTGTTTTTGCACCCAGCAAAGGCAAGTAGTGCTGTGTGCTAGCAACCCTGCACAGCTGTAAATCAGTCTTATTGCAGTTTGCATTGCTGCTTATTTAAGACAGAGTGTTGTAGCCAAAAGATGCAAAGGTGTTTTTTCTCATACAGCTCACAAAACAGCTTGTTCAGGGTAAGAATTCTCTGCCAGGCATTTTTGTAAACACCAGTATTTCCTTATAGATTTCAAAACTCAGAAGAAGCTAACGGTCTCAAAAATTTCGAAGTGAAATACAACAGACTGCTTAATTTCAGCTGCATTAGGTGTTCTTATCACAGATTACATTTGTGTATGGATGACACAATATTAATTTTAACAAAACAAAACAAAACCCAAACAATTTTAGGCTTTAGAAAAAATTACTGACGTGATAAACAGGTTTTCTGATTTAATTTTCTTTATACTAAAAGTTTACATGTTTTACATCAAGTTGCATATGCATTTCTCTTTTTCCATAGAATATTTTGCTTATACACTACAGGAAGCTAATGGAACACTATACAAAATTGCTAAATCACACATTAATTAAATTAACACATATATAACATGTATATCCATCCACTGGAAAGTGTTTTTCGAAGATCAAATTTTGTGTACTCTGTGAGGCATCATAGAATCATAGAATAGTTAGAGTTGGAAAGGACCTTAATTTTCAATTCCATTGGTAAAACAAATTTTCACTATTCAATACCACAGTTATGAAGAAGACCTGTGAGACATAAGAGGTCAGGAAAAATCTTTCCATTTCACTTTAGAAATGAAGATATTCCCTAGTGTAAAAGAAGAAGCCAAAAATTTGCTCATGAAGTGTAAAAAATACTGTTGATTTTGTTTTTATCACTTTAGAATATGCTTTCAAATGTGTCAAAAAATAAGTAATGGTTAATGATATTTAAACTATCATTCAAGGTATGTATTCAAGAAAAAGAAAATTATTCTCTTTTTTATTTCTCTATTCTCATGTAGGAAGGCATGTTTGATGCTATTTTATCATAGTATATAGTGTGCTTTATATCAGAAAATTGTGGTTGTGTGCTTTCTGAGCTCATGGGATATTGAGTAAACTCATTGAAACAAAACAATTTTTAGCCTAAATCATTATAAGTTTGGAATATTATATTACCAATTTAAATTTGTTTATTAATATCAGCTTTAATATTAAGTTTTGAAACTACTGTGCTGTATTCTTCAAATTACAGATAAGGAAGAACAAGTTTTCCTGGTTTAATCCCACTTTTGTAAGAGACCCATGAGACTTCATGAGGTTGTCAAATAATTCCTGATGTTTGAGAGTAATGTTTTTTTTCCTTCCTTCCATTTACACAAGAGTACTACTTCCAGGATAACAGGACACAGCTATATGCAACATTCTGCATGTTCCTGCAGCATTTTAATATGTTTTTTTCTCTAGAGATAAAAATTAATTTTATTCTCTTTACTGTGTATCCAGATTGGTATAAAAGCTTTCTTTTAAACTCCTAAATATTTAGCTCCTCTCAGAACTTATGTCAAAAAAAAATCTCTTAAGCATTGTTGAAAACTCTGGAAATCTATGAGAATGGCATCTTGTCCAAGTGTACTACAGAAGTATGATATATTAAACCTGACAGGATGATGTTCATTAATCTTTGAAATGTAGTCGGGACACTGGTAATTCCAAGAGGCATTACATTAAAATGAAAAGCCCCCTTATGGCAAATGAAGGCGGTTTTTTGTTTCCTGTCATCATCCATTTGTAACTGCCAATAGCCGCTAGTTAAATCAATGCACCTGATAAATACTGCTTGACTGAGGAAATATACAGAATCATCATTTCTTAGCACTGGGTATTTGTCTTGCTTTCTTATTACATTTATTTTTCAGCAGCAGTTCTGTATTCTCAAAACCTGCTCATATCATTTGGCTTTTCAGCAATTAACATTGGCCTAAGGGCAATTTGAGAGATAGATAGTTTCAGACCAAAACATAAACTACAGCTTTTGCTTTACCACTCTTTCTTGTACAGGAAGAGGTTTGTGGAAAGAATTTTATGATTCCTGATGATTTTATTCAACATCTACCTCTCTCAGCTGTATGGTAACATTTGGAAGACTTCAAAACAGAAAAGCTCTATACTTCATTCAACTGAGAAGAACCAAAATTAAATACTGTAACTACAACATGGATCTAGAAATAGACCCAGAGTCAGGGGAAGACTAGATCTAGTCAATGATTTACCCTGCCCTGATTTTTAAACCATTACAAAATTCAAGAGAAAAAAAAAGAAAATGTTTCAGTGTCTAAGGCTTAACCTTTTAGCTTCAAATCATGTAGTTAAGATTTGTAAAGGAAATGCAGAAAAGTGAGAGGGGCAAAAGATGTGTATACTTGATACAGTCTTTTAAAATCTCATTTGTTGATTTTGCTTATACTATACAAAATGTAAAATGCAAGTTTAAGACTTATCCCTATTTCTTTACACCAAATATTTCTATCTCTTGCTTGTAAAAAGGCAGTATTTTTCAGAAATGTCTTTTTACTTTGATTGTTCCATTACTTTACATGTCTAGCCTGGGATCCATATATATGGGTAATCCAAGGTTACTGATTAATAGATTCTAAAAGTACTGATATATATTTGTGCATTTTTCTGTAGTGGTAAGATTCCAAAACTCTTCAAATGATTCCTTCAGTGACATGGAAAATCTTACAAGATATTTAATTTTCATCAGGGCCAGTGTGAAGTTATTTAGCTTAACAACAAAAAGAGGCTCTCATAGTGATTTACGGATGACATTTATTTGCCAGATAGGCAAAGAGGCACAGAAAGCAGTACTTTGAATGTACTTCTGAAGCATAGAATCAATGGTCTTCTCTGCCAGAAATTTTCTATTTGACCTTGACAAAGCTGATCTGAACACCAGCTCTCTGTCTTAAAATGGGCCAACAACTCCACCCTACAATGCAGTAGCAGCGTGTAGATACAGCTATTATAGAACATGAGGCACACATGTAACAGCTTTGAGAGCTGGGAGGATACAAACAATATAACACCTCAACCAGATAATACCTCAAGGAGAAGTTATTTCACAGGCATGGTATTCAGCAAATGAAGTAAAATACACTTGACAAATCTGCTAACGGTTTTCATCTATAGTTGGTTATATTCACTGCCAAATCTCCGTTCTCTCCCAAGACAGAGAATTAATTACAAATTAATTGTGCCTCATTGTCACAAGTCCATTTTGGTAGATGACCTTCACACAACTTAGCTGGACTTGCTTTTATTTTGAGCTATACCTCTTACCTGAGGTTTTACTGGCAGATTTCACACAGAATTTGTACATACACCCATAATAAAGGCTTGATCCAGTAAACACTTCATTGCATAAATTGAAGCATGAAAATAATATCACTGATCTCAATCCAGTTGGCTATATATTTGAGGTTACACCTATGTATATGCCCTTTAACCAAAGCCACAATATATATGTCCTGTGCTTTAATCCAGTTACGTGCCACCTTGAAGGAGGCTACTGTTTTGACTGAAGAACCATGGAGACTGTAGTGCTGCCTGGCACCACACAAGTATGAGTGGAAAAGCTGCCAGAGGACTGCTCATGTTCCGTGTCCCACCCTGCATGTCACAAACACAATATTAATGCTGACAACATCACACACAATAGCCACAAAAAACTTTTGAAAAAGAATCCTAATACACTTAGAAGAAGAAAATGGAAGAACTGATGTATTTTGTCAGAAATAACCAATAACGCATGTGTATAATTGTTACTGTTCCATTTCTGCATCATCTTTTAATATACTTTGGTGAAGTCTTACACTTTTGTCATCACTGCCATTCATCGGGCTTTATCATAACAATGGTCATCATCAGAAATGCTCTCATTAAATCTGCCATAAATATAAATCTATAATCTCTGCAGTAAGCTTTCAGACCTGGCTTCAGTACAAACAATACAAGGTTACTCCACTACACTTATCTGTCTTAACCTGTGAAAACTGAGTGCTGATTCAATGCCTCTACACTCAGTTTCAGTGAAGGTGCCTTTAGAAACCTACCCCTGGCTGACTGGCATTCACTCCCTTTCTCACATCCTCACTTCCAGGAAGGAATAGCTTGTTCTTTTGTTTGACAATATATATTTCACATTTGGTAATTATTCTTCATCACATTATCATAATGTACCATGTCCTAAGGGCAACAACCCTTTGTGACTCACTTCTCTTGGCCTCCCCCATTAGTACAGGCCTACTGGCTGTTTTACATGATTGAGGTTTGACTCACAGAAATACAAATAACATAAATTTAGGCCACTGCCTTTTTAATCTCCCTTTGACTTCTCAGCAAGGCAGATGAAAATATTCCAATCTGTTTTCCATTATAAATAAAGCTCTCATTTAGTTTATGGTTTTATAATTGAAGCACCACACCTCAAGAAGAATCACAGGCAATTCAGAGAAATTCTGCATGTAACAGAAGAGGCCATAGGCAGTAATAGAAAATATATTTATATGGAAGGAGAAGAGACGTGGTTCAGAAAGGTTCACATTTCCAAGATGATGAAAACCATGTCCACACAGCACAATTGGGCACATCTTAGAAAGCAATGAACAAGCTCCAATTTTTTTTTATATCTACCTGGTGCAATAAAAGAAAGCACTGCCTCATAAGCATAGCAGAAGAATCAGCATGACTCACTAGGCAAGCAGGTTAGTCCTACTGACGGGGTCTAGTCTGCAGTCAACTCATTTAATACCAGAAATACATAACTAATGTCATTCCCCATGACATGATTTAGACATGTTCATGACAGTAAAAATAGCTCGGGACTTACAACAGACTTTCCCTTTGACTGTTTTTTTTCCAAGAAGTCTCCATGTTGATTTTGGAGAGCTTTTAAATTTGCTTGTTTTCACTGGGAGGATGAAGTCAGCTAAAAAGATGGTTCTCCTTACAGCAAGGAACAATGAACAACAGCTCCCGGGTGAGAAGGGTGGGAAGCTGAGATAGGACAAAGACTGGACTACTCATCCCATACAGAACCTTGGGTTTGTTCTGAATAAGGTATTTTAGTTGTTAACAACACTAAGAGCCTGAAGCATGTGTTTGTTCTTTCTGCTGTGAATCATTAACGTTATTCCAAACCAGGAAAACTTCATTTAGTTTTGCTATTATTATCAACCTAAACACACGGTGTTGATTAAAAAGAACATACATAGAAAACGTTTTACTTTCAATCAGTCACAGACAGGAAAATTTAGGGTACCAAGGAAGAAGAAAGTGATAATACAGGAAATTTATTTATTTATTTATTTAAATTGCCAAAATCAAGGAAAATCGTGGGAGAGAAACTTAAGGAAGAAACAGCAAAGTGACACCCGTAGTCTGGCACTTACTTCAGGAACAACGAGGACAGGACCGAACTGTACAACACTAGTTAGGATTACTATATGTGCCAAAAGTCATCATCCATCAGCATGGGAAAACTGGCATGACAACAGTATGTACAATGAAGTCAGGTTAAAGGACTTCCAGTTCTTTCAGGATGCCCAGAGCTCCTGGACTCCACAAGGGCCAGGATCACAAAAATGTTGGAAGGTTATATTCAAAACATGTGTCTGCCAAGAGAAGTACTATTGTATTGGCATCTCGGGGGGCATTTCTGACCTGCATTTTCTCAAGTAGCTGTGTTTTTTCCAAGCTAGTATATACTCAAAGCTGGTGTTTAGGGAAGCAGATGCTTTTGTAACTGACAGGTGAGCTGGCCTCTCTGAGGGAACAGAGAGATGCACACCTTTATTGAAATAAACCAGCCCTTCTCACCACAAGATTGCACCAAGAATAAGAACATGGTCCCAGCAAGGATAATCATGACAGGGTTTGTACTGTGGCTTCTTCAAACTCTAACTTTATAAACCAGGATATGTGCTGTATGAAATAGTAACTAATTACTGTTTACTGTCAGACACATATTTTAACATGAGATCCACACACTGTATGTCACTTTCTACATCCCCATCCTCCCACATATTTTAAACTTAAAAGAGCTGTCATTACTTATCTAACCTTTGGTTTTAAGGAAGAAGTTCCATATTGCTTTCCCTTTGGCTCTCAATTATATCAGTTTAGGTATTACTTAGATGATCTATAAATATATTTAAGAAAGCTGTTGCAGAAAGTTATTTAAATTTTCTTCCAGAGAAAGGGTTAACTACAATGAGGTCAACTAGCAGTCAAAGGACTATCCTACAAGATGATTATGACTTCAAGGTAGGGGAGAATATTTTTACAAGGATTACATGGGAAATAGACCATCTTTCACATAGGTGGCACAAGAGAGACTGCACATATCACTGGGAATGTTCAAGGGGAATATGGGATACCAGTACTTACTGCTCAATACCTGTCCTTCAAAGAAGCCCATTGTTGATATGGCTTCAGTACTTTGCAACAGAAATGGTCTTCAGAGTTTTTTTCTTATATTGCTAGTGCAATATTGTCAGCTTTTCAAATGGTAAATTAAACTAGCTACTAACAAAGAATCAAACTGAAATTATGTCACAGGCAGAAGAAAAAATATGAAGTTTGGCATTCTTCTCCTTTTTTGCCTATTCAAAATGAACTAAAAAATGAGAAATAGGTATTTTTACTCATTATTGTTATTGTTATTCTGCAGCTTCCTAAAACTGCAAAAGGTTCTGAAATTGCAGAGCAGTAAAAAGGAAAAAAAAAAGGAAGAGATTAAATCACAGATGTTATCGATTTCATAGCAAGAAGAAAGATAAGAATGAGAAAAGAAAATGTTAGGCCTGCATAATTTTGATGTTGCCATTTCATCAGCCCACCGTATGGGAAAAGAAAAAAAGATCAGATAAAAGTTGCTCCATTTTATATCATGCTAAAGGTAAAAATTCTGAAGTTGCTTCTATTTTGGTGAAATAGTCCTGGCATTTTTCAAAACAATCTACTGACATATTATCTGGCTTCATCAAAAACATGAAAGACCTAGGAAGAGATGAGAAGTTTGAATAAGTTTTCTCAAAAGCAGTCAAGTATTTCCAAAGACTACTTTTATCAATAAGTAATACTTGCTGTTTAAGCTATAGCAGAAGTGGCTGCAAATAAGTCTGCATAGCCCTAAAATCTTACCACCAACTACTGACTGAGTTCAACCCAATTTTAATAAAGATTAGAGGTCATATACCCCAGTGAAACAGTTGATAGACCATAATTTTAGAATTTTAAGGAAATTGTCAGGCAGACTACAATACATGAATTTACTACTGAGCCAAAATTAATTTAAAAGTGAAACTAATTCTGATTTCACCAATTTCACCATTGTGAAACAGTTTTATAGAAGCTGAACTTCCTTAATTCTTTGCAGAAGCTCTGCAAAATGATTTGTCAAACTTCACTACTGCTTCCCAGACAAAGCAGTTAAATTACCAATCAATTCACAAAAATAATCTGAAAACATGCTTAGACAAATTAATAAAAATTACTGTTTGATCTAAACAAAAAGAGGGCAGCAGATCTATGTTTAAACTAGAAAATTTTGTGGTTCTTCGAAGAAAAAAATTAAAAATGAAATCTGACAAAGTTAACAATGATTAATATTGAGTATCTGAACCATGAAATCTCAAAGAGGATAGGACAAAAAAGCACACTGAAAACCCAGAAAGTTTAGATGCAGTCACAGAATGCTACAGTATCTGTAGATTTTACGTCATAGGGATGAGATATTATCTGTCCTTCAGGAAAAGCTTAATTGGCACAATTATCTTGTGCATTAGGTGTGACACCTTAACAATTAATTTGTACTACACAGTAGCTGTAAACACTACAAAGCCTCATGAAACCCAGGAAATGGAAAACTTACCTGATCAGTACTAACTTACTTTGTTGTATGGTTGCATAAAGATGTGATGCAATAAATGGCTGCACCATTGTTTAGCTCTTACTCAAATATTTCTTCCAATTTTGCAGCCAAAATCATGCTCAGGTCTTACTGACACATAGGCCAAATGAAGCCCTTGAAATACAGAAGTCTTACTATTTAAGTCAAAGATATTAAAGTTCAATGAAAAGAAAATGAGGAACTATGTCAAAATACTCTTAAAAGAAGATACAAAAGAAAAGGATCACTGACAAATGAAGTAGCAATAAAATTGAAATATATTTTATGATAGAAACATGGACACGGCCACAGAATTCTGTCAGGTATATTTTGTAGTCAGAAAAATCCAATTAATCAAATATAAAGATAGTTTTTTTTTTTGGGGGGGGGGGCAACATGCTTTAGATACTGGCTTTTGAGGCTGAACTTCTCTTCAAGATTCTGAGAAGAAATTGCGAAACTGGAAGCTACCCAAAGCTAAACTGTTCTAAAGTGCGTGGGCTGGACACAGCCATTACGTGTATAACTAGAAATACTTGCCCCTACAATTTGTACTCCTATATTGAAAGAAGCAGCACACATTTCCTTCCCCTTTCTTAAAAGGGTTTTGCTCAGTACATCTGAAAAATTAATACAGCCAAAACATAGTCCTAGGAAAGAAGGCAGAACATAACAGTCAGGACATAAAGGTACTTCAGGATATATGCCACATAAATACCAATTCATGATACCTTTCAAAGAGTAACTGTCAATTAGTGCCCCTTGATAATTCCCCTTGAGAAATAAATGTTACTATTTCCCATTTTACAGCTGGAGAATTAGGGAAAGACTGAGGAACTTCCCTCTGGCTGAATATCATGTTAGTTGTTTCTCAGAACATGTGTGGTGCCCACTAGCTCGCACAACCTCTTCATTGCAATGATTCCAAACTTACATTACATCATCAGAAACATGAGCCTAATCTAGGAGAATATCATGATGCGACTAAGGAGAAGTCAAAGCCCACTGTAAGTGGGCAGAAACACAAGCGATGCACACTGTTTTTCAGATATGTACACAGGATTTTCTGTTCTGGCTCAAATTTGTCACTGGCTAGGCCTAATACACTGTTTCCAGCAGCACCCAGCACCAGATGCTTCAGTGAAAGGTACAAGAAACCCCCATAGATGCAGGATAATCTGTCTCCCTTGAAGGTCTCATCCTAATCCTTTTAGTTATAGATTGCCTTAAATCCTGATGCATGGGGATTTTTATCCCTTCAAACACTCTTTTTTAGCATTACTATCATAACTCTGGATATTCTTGTTATCCATATAAATGCCCCTTCCTTCTTTGAAGCTTGCAAAATTCTTGATTTCACCTTCATCCAGATTCAATGAGTTCCACAGACACCTTTTGGTTAAATGCTTCTTTCTTCTTAAGAGACAGGGAAAACCAGTCTCCTGACCTTTGTTCTCTGCTGTATTACTTTCTTCTTCCTTGTCGTGTTTTTTTAACACACACGCTTTATCACTTCAATCTCAGATACCTTTATGGCACTACCCTTTCTCTTTACTTTCATCTGCGCCTGTCCAATTCTACAGTATTTTTTTTCCAGGATGGACTTTCCATTAATGCCCAATAAATTTGATGTAACACCCTACTGCTGGCTGATACAATGACTGTGTATGCAATTACTTTTAATTTTTTCTATATTTCTTCAAAAAGAATGTAGCTTACAATCACCTCATCTGACTGAGTCCATGTGAAATTCCTTAAGGCTTCTCTGGACTTGATTAACAAATAACCTACAAAGAGGTTATCTACAAAAAACGTGGTGTTGCTGCTTGATTTCTCCTTCCTGTTTCCAGATACCGAATAAATACATTACACAACAACAGACCCCGTACAGAAACTTGTGGCTATTAACCTTTTGCCATGAAGAAAATGGACCATTTGTTCCTGCTTTGTCTCCTGCCTCTCAGCTACTTTTTGACCCATGATATTACATTGCCTCACGGCTACTTGATTTCTTTTAGGAGACATATTATCAATCCACAGCCTTCAAAATACCATGCATGGATAGCCACAGAATCATCCGATAGTTTACAAATCATGACATATTAAGACATAATAACAATTCTGTTTCTCCTGAGGTCCATTTCTGAGCTAGACTGATTCATGACCATGAGGTTTAATTCGTGAGCTTCTAGACTGGCTGTGGCTTAGAATTTTTTTTCTTTTTTGCAAACTCTTCTCATTCAATTTCTTGATTTTCATACTGAAGAATTTAGAAGAAACAAAATTAAGTAATATACGGGTTAAGAGGAAACCCTTGGAGTAATGCTGATTAGTCTCTCACAAATGACCCTGTTTGAAGCCTTTTGAAAGATACACCTAATATCTCCTCTGCTTATTTGCTGACACATTCAAAGAATTTTATGACATTAGCAAGCCAAAGTTTAGTTTGCAGAACTATATGATTAGCTATACATTATTATTTTCCAAATCCCTTTTCTACTTCATTGTTATTTTAGCAGAGTACCCAGTGAGGTTTATCAACAAGTAGTCCCACAGAACTCCTCTAGAACATTTTTAAAAGATATAGTAAGCAGTGCTACCCTCTCATCATCTGGCTAGTTAGCTCATTTTTAAGCAAGCTGTTGGTTTTTTTAGGAATTCAGCAGAGTCATACTTAAAACTCCTCCAGACTCTTGGATATACACCATTTTGGCATCATGGCTTACTTAATTTGAAATTATGACTGTTTTATTACTGTTTTAAGTCATCTTAAGTCAGTCCCCTTATGACTGTTTTAAGTATAAGTTGAACAAACAGCCTGCACTTTAACAGTTCATGAAACTTAGAGAGAACATAAGTGTAAATAATCAAATATTCTATGATAAAGGATGCATGAGTTTTACAGAAAACTTTTTTGAATGAGTTCAACAATGGAGATAACAGAAGCAGAGAAAAAAGATATTCAGGGCAAATATACCAAGTATTACCTTAGTA
The DNA here is from genome assembly GCF_034315485.1 of Pezoporus occidentalis. Classification (NCBI taxonomy): domain Eukaryota; kingdom Metazoa; phylum Chordata; class Aves; order Psittaciformes; family Psittacidae; genus Pezoporus; species Pezoporus occidentalis. The sequence goes on along the minus strand of NW_026913126.1, from coordinate 1,709,238 downwards.
ACTGCACAAGCCATACTTTTGGCTGCTTTTTTTCTTTTTAAGTGGTTCACACGTTTAATTTCATTTATTCTAGCTATTATATCTAGCCTTCTGGAGAAAAAGAGAGGCTTCATACTTGGAAAATATCTTGCTATCAGACCTAGATAAAACACATGGTTTTATAACAAAGCTTACAAAGAGTATGCAGTCTTTGGAAAGACCCATGTGCATTTACATTTTAAAATGTAATTTGAGAGCTTCACTTCTGTTCAGTTTCCATAGTCTTACTCCTTTGAGTCCTGTGCCATTGTAGATCTACAAGAGAAGCTTGGGAAACATGCAAGACCCTTTAAGAAACTGTAATCTTAAGGTCTGAAAACTTTACATGATCAGATGGTACACAGAGTATAACTTCAGAGGGTCTGCATAATTCTGCTACCTGCAGTACCTAAAAGCAGACCAGTAAAAAAGTTCTGCACAAAGTGTTGGTAGTCGCTAGCAGCCAGGAAGAGAAACAGATAAAGACAGAAGGCCAGGATTTAAAGGGGGGGCTTTAAAGGAGGGAATAAATAAACAAGCTTTCTCAGAAAGATTATATGATGTGGGTAAGGAAACACAGCTAGAAGTTTGGAAACCAGTCAGTCTCACCTCTGTGCCTGGCAAAATCTTGGAGCAGATTCTCCTGGAAGGCATGCTAAGGCACATGAAAAACAACAAGGTGGTTGGTGACAGCCAGCATGGCTTCACTAAGGGCAAATCCTGCCTGACCAATTTGGTGGCCTTCTATGATGGGGCTATGGAACTGATGGACAGGGGTAGAGCAGTTGATGTCATCTACCTGGACTTGTGCAAAGCGTTTGACACTGTCCCGCATGACATCCTTGTCTCTAAATTGGAGAGACATCAATTTGATGGATGGACCACTCGGTGGATAAAGAACTGGCTGGATGGCCACACACAAAGAGTTGTGGTCAATGGCTCAATGTCCACCTGGAGACCAGTAATGAGTAGCGTCCCTCAGGGATTGGTGTTGGGACCGGTCTTGTTTAACATCTTCGTCGCTGACATGGACAGTGGGATTGAGTGCGCCCTCAGGAAGTTTGCCGATGACACCAAGCTGTGTGGTTCGGTTGATACGCTGGAGGGAAGGAATGCCATCCAGAGGGACCTTGACACGCTTGTGAGGTGGGCTGATGCCAACCTCATGAGGTTTAACCATGCCAAGTGCAAGGTCCTACACCTGGGTCGGAGCAATCCCAGGCACAGCTACAGGTTGGGCAGAGAAGAGATTCAGAGCAGCCCTGCAGAGAAGGACTTAGGGGTGCTGGTCGATGAGAAAATGAACATGAGCCAGCTGCAGTGTGCGTTCGCAGCCCAGAAAGCCAACCATATCCTGGGCTGCATCAAAAGGAGTGTGACCAGCAGGTCGCAGGAGGTGATCCTGCCCCTTCGCTCTCGTGAGACCTCACCTGGAGTATTGTGTGCAGTTCTGGTGTCCTCAACATAAAAAGGACATGAAACTGTTAGAACAAGTGCAGAGGAGGGCCACAAGGATGGTTGGTCACTGAAGCACCTCCTTTATGAAGACAGGCTGAGAAAGTTGGGGCTGTTCAGTCTGGAAAAGAGAAGGCTGCATGGAGACTTCATAGCAGCCTTCCAGTATCTGAAGGGCGCCTACAGGGATGCTGGGGAGGGACTCTTCATTAGGGACTGTAGTGATAGGACAAGGGGTAATGGGCTAAAACTTAAACAGGGGAAGTTTAGATTGAATATAAGGAGGAAATTCTTTCCTGTTAGGGTGGTGAGGCACTGGAATAGGTTGCCCAGGGAGGTTGTGAATGCTCCATCCCTGGCAGTGTTCAAGGCCAGGTTGGACGAAGCCTTGGGTGTCATGGTTTAGTGTGAAGTGTCCCTGCCGATGGCAGGGGAGTTGGAACTTGATGATCTTGAGGTCCTTTCCAATCCTAACTATTCTATGATTCTATATCTCGTTTGTTTCACTTGACAGATAAAAACCTTTTGCATGACTAAGTACAGAGTTTACTTATACTTGTGTTTCTGTACCTGTTCCACTGCATGTTTTACATATGGGTTCCAGAAACTCCAAGTTGCACAGTATTTGAAAAGTGAGATTTTAAAACCAAGAAAAGCAATTCTACTCTCCTGTGAACTTTGACATGGCAGACTGCGTAAATTGTCCTTACCAAAGCTGACAAATCAGAAACAAATTTTGCTGCTTCTTCCATGCTGACCAAGAGCTTCCTCTGAATGGGTGATTCCAAATGCAAAAACTGAGAAGCATAGGAGAGGACACAGGCCAAGTCCAGCGTATCTCCTGAATTTGTACTGTATGTTTTTATATTGTTATTATAGTCTGACAAGGTCAACATGCAATGCCATACATGATGGTGCTGCATTTTGGGAATCACAGAGTTGGAAAAGAACTTAAAGATCATCAAGTGCAACCCTTACCCCTGCACTGCCAAGGCCACCACTAAACCACATCACTAAAGGCCTTATCTACACAGATTTTGAACACTTCCAGGGATGGTGACTCCACTACTTCCCTGGGCAGCCTGAAGAATGCCTGAGCACCCTCTCTGTGAAGGAATTTTTCCTAATATCCAGCCCAAACCTCCCCTGGCACAGTTTGAGGCTGTTACTTCTTGTCCCATCTCTTGTTACTTGGGAGAAGAGACTGACCCCCCACCTCACTACAACCTCCTTTCAGATAAGGTGCCTCCTGAGCCTTTTCTCCATACTAAATAACCCCAGTTAGTGAGTGGGCTAGAACTGAACACAGTATTCGGGGCGCGACCTCACCAGTACCCTGTACAGGAGGATGATCACTGCCCTGGCCCTGCTGGCTATGCTGTTTCTGATGCAGGCTAGTGAAATGCTTAGTTCTCGTTTATCTGGAAAACACACCACATGGGAAATATTGGTTTACATATAATTTTAAAGCGAAAGCTAATTTCCAATAAAGCCTATAATTGCAAGAAGATATGAATTTACTCACAAATACCAGACAGCACTTACAATTTTTTTGCAAGCTATTTTTTGGCACAATAGTTATATTACAGTGCCATCCACTGACTCTCTCCTGTAAGTGCGTGCACTGACACACACAGCTGCGGTTTTACACCGAGTTGGCTCAATTCCCACCGAAGGGCCAACCATCCCCAGACAGATATATTCCCAATTCATTTCCTCCTGCAATGATAACTGTGAAATTTACCCACCTCACAAAGGAAGAGAAATAATTTCTCTAATAGCCTTAATGGGTTTTTAGAGACCTTGGCTAGCAGCCAAGAGAGACTTAGACATGGCTTTGCAGGCAGAATGAATACAGGGCTTACTTTCATATGTGTGTGTGCACGTGCGTTGTGTGCGTGGTTTTATTGTGAGATACATTTCAGGAAAAAAAAAACAAAATTAATTGAACCCCTCAGCACTGATGCGCCCACCAATAGTTCTCCCTCACTGACATCAAGGGATATGAATGGAAACTAATTGTGCTTCAAAGAAAAGGCAAATCACAAGTCTGTTGTAGGATTAGGTTTTTCTTTAATTAAGATTGTTGAAATAAACAGCAAGAGAGCTGTTATGGACTTTTTCATGTGTACTTTAGTTCCAGTTTCTCTATTGAAATGTGAGACTATCATGTTATTACAAAAGAAGATCAAAGAACAGAATACACTAGAAAAGCCTGAAAAGCTTTCAGAAAAAAAAAAAAAAAAGCCAAAACATCAATCTTTACTTAAGTAAAATTCCCTGAAATAGCCCACCAAAGAAATGCTTTTAATATTTCAGTTACAAATAATAAACTCTTACAATTAGAATCTCATAGATGCGCCTTACTCATACTCTCCTTCAAACAGAAGTAGAGCATGTAGAGACAGATTTTAGAAGAAATAACTCTGGCAACTGAGGACCTGCTATAATTACCACGTTAAAAAACATTTGCTCACTTTTTGTTATAACACACTTTCATTGACTAGCACATAACACACCAGCATGGGAGGATGTGTCCGCACACCAGCATACACACACTGCAGAGTCTCTGCAGAGCTTTACAAATCCTACAGAGGAGGATACATTCTTTTGACAACTCCCATACTTAGAAAAGGTTGACTGAGCCATGAAGAGCTTTAAATTAAGAGCAGGTTAGGAAGAAAGGAGCCTGAGGAGTACAAGGGCAGTCCAGCTGGTTCGACTATTCAGTGGCTGTTCTGCACCACGCATGCATGCATGTCCTTATGGGGAGGAAGGGGGTCAGAAAGCACTATGTTGTGTATTCTACCATGCCTGTGATGCATACAGGGTGAACAGAGCTTTAAAAATCCTCCTCTGTGGCAGGCTGTCATTGCATGGAGATAGATTTAAAATGAGTTTAGCCGCAACAGGGTTTTTAGAAGTTGATGCCCACACGACAGGCAAAAGAAACAAGCCAAACAATGCATCTCCTCAAATCATCTGCCATAAATACCTGACCTGGCCATATAGAAGGTCAGGGAGGAAATTGTGATGCAGAGCACTTCAGCAAGTACACGTCCTGCATGACTTGACAGTCTCTCAGTCCCATTCATCTCTTAATCTTTAGCCCCTTTCACATTCTGCTGGTGACAATCACCCACTACATGCACTCTCATGTATCCTTTCCCTAGCTACACTTGCAAAGGAGCAACAGTTGTGCTGCCTCCCTACCATGAGCTGGCTGCCTTGCCACATGCGAACTTTTAGCAACCAGGTACACAGTGAGCCAGAAGACATCAATCGGACAAGAGCTGCAGAGCTTCACAAGCTCCAATCACTACAGTGCAACTATTGCTGTTCAGTAATTACAAATTTCTTCATTATATCACAATATCTGCTACTGATTATCACAGTTAGCAATTAAAGAATATAACCAAGTAGCTCATCAGCCACAAAGTACTATAGATTTCCACAGCCTGTGATCTTTGTCTTTGGGTACAACTGGGGAAATCTCCATATCTATTACCATTATACTGGAGGATTTCAGCACGTTGACACTGATGCATGTACGTTGTCATAGTGCCCACATGGAGGAGTTTTAATAAAGACTGTACTTGGTTACTTTATGAGCAGCCCTGTGGAGAAGGACTTGGGGGGGCTGGTCGATGAGAAAATGAACATGAGCCAGCTGCAGTGTGCGCTCGCAGCCCAGAAAGTCAACCGTATCCTGGGCTGCATCATAAGCAGTGTGACCAGCAGGTCGAAGGAGGTGATCCTGCCCTTCTACTCTGCTCTCGTGAGACCTCACCTGGAGTATTTTGTGCAGTTCTGGTGTCCTCAACATAAAAAGGACATGGAACTGCTGGAACAAGTCCAGAGGAGGCCACGAGGATGATCAGGGGCCTGGAGCACCTCCCGTATGAAGACAGGCTGAGGAAGTTGGGGCTGTTCATTCTGGAGAAGAGAAGGCTGCATGGAGACCTCATAGCAGCCTTCCAGTATCTGAAGGGGGCCTATGGGGATGCTGGGGAGGGACTCTTCATTAGGGACTGTAGTGATAGGACAAGGGGTAATGGGTTAAAACTTAAACAGGGGAAGTTTAGATTGGATATAAGGAGGAAATTCTTTCCTGTTAGGGTGGTGAGGCACTGGAATGGGTTGCCCAGGGAGGTTGTGAATGCTCCATCCCTGGCAGTGTTCAAGACCAGGTTGGACGAAGCCTTGGGTGACATGGTTTAGTGTGAGGTGTCCCTGCCCATGTCAGGGGGGTAGGAACTAGATGATCTTGAGGTCCTTTCCAACCCTAACTGTTCTATGATTCTATGAGAGCTGGAAAAAAAAATACTCAAAACCAAAAAAGGTTGCAACTGAGAAGTTCTCTGTAGGAAGCTGGGTTCTGGTTAATGTAACAGTAAAAACCCAGCTCCTTGGGTTTCAAGTTAGTTCAATGGCACCTGACTGCAGGGTACAACCTGGCAATGAGTCACCTACACAGACACAAGAAAGCGGTAAGACAGAAAGCTATAATATCTGGAAGGCAAAGGAAGAAAGAAACCATTTTTAATGAACACAAGGGCCATGAAGACTACATTTGTGCTCCTGAATCCTGAGACACTGCCTTTTAAACGACTCCTTTTAGCATTACTAGATTAGACCAGTTTTATTTCAACAAGACTGCATCTGCAGCTATCTTGATTTTTTCTTTTTGTCTCAAAATGTGTAAGTTATTTTTCACAACAGCACTGGAAGCATTTTGTCCTCACAGAAAAGGAACAAAAGTCCAAATTCACCAATTTTGCTTTAGACAAAAACTCTTTCTCAGGCCTTTAGTCTCACAAGAGCAAAGATTAAATGATAGTTTAATCTCCATTATCTTGAGACAGGTACTTAAAAGCGTTTGAACATGTCCGTTTTATCCCTTTGCTAAGAGCTGCAATGCTATAAAGAATTCTCTTCCACAAAGACCACTGGGGTTTGACAGGGATGATATCAAGAATTTGCTAGATTTTAGCACTCATGAAAACTGGGGACTGGTCATATGCCCTAGAAGCACACCATACCTCCAGAGTCAAAAATGCCATATGTCTACAGTAGTAATTTTTTTGTATTTAATATCGTTTCCAGCACCTGGAATCCCATCTTCCATTTTCCCTGCTTTTTCCAATATCCATTAATGTCTTTTGCTACAGCTTCTATAGGACATGTATATCATGGCCAGCATATTACTGTCATATTTTAGGGGCCCCAAAACTCAAAATAAATTTACAATAGACATGTCGTGGTTTAAACCCAGCCAGCCAGCTCGTTCACTCACTCCCCCCCCTTCTTGCCCTCCCTCTACTCCTGGAGGGATGGAGAGGAGAATCGAAAAGAATGCAACTCCCACGGGTTGAGATAAGAACAATTTAGTAACTAAGGTATAACACAAATCACTACTGCTACCACCAGTGATAATAATGATAAAGGAAATAACAAGGGAAGAGAATACAACATCTCACCACCAGCCAACTGATAACTCGCCCCCGCCCCCAGCCCGACCAGCACCAACAGATGCCTCCTCCAACCCTGCAGTCCTAGACCTTTCCGGTAACTCCCAGTTACCTCCTGGGCATGACGTGCTATGGTATGGAATACCTCTTTGGTCAGTTTGGGTCAGGTGTCCTGTCTCTGCTTCTTCCCAGCTTCCCCTCCTCCCTGGCAGAGCATGAGGCTCACAAAGTTCTTGGCCAAACCAAAACATCATTGTTATCAGCTCTGTTCCCAGCCCAAAAGTCAAAACACTGCACTGCACCAGCTACCAAGAAGGAGAAACATGACTGCTACTGCTGAACCCAGGACAGACACTAAGTGTAATAGATGTCTTACAGTGCCTAACCTGACAAAACTGAATGGCCGTGAGTGGAACATAATGCACTGTATAGGTCCATAACCTTTAATATCACATACCCAATACTGCTTACTGTTCAGAACTACTGCAGAGTTCACAGGTCCAGCCCTGCCAGATGAAAATCTGATGCCCACAAGTACATCCAGATTGTCATTTGAAAGGAGCTCTCCTTTCAGTTCCAGATTCACCATCTATCTAGGTAGCAACCCCAGACATGAAGCCCTAGGCAAAGCAGAAGGCCATCCTCTAAAACACACAGAAACCTATTTCCCTAAGGACTCTGGAAAGTTTTGTAGGGTTTATATGCTGCCAGGCATTCACAGGCAAGGTTTTCTTCAGCTGCTTGCAATGCCCAGGAGGTGGACAGAGAGCAGAACACATCATATCACAAAAGCTGTTGTGGCCATTTAGAGTTAATGAATAAAACTTAACCTTAACTTTAACCAATCAAATCCCATTCAAACTTCTCTTGAATGTTTGGTGTTTTCTGATTTTGTTGTGGGTTTGTATTTTTTTGTTGCAGTTGACTGTTTGCAAGATCACTAATCTACCAATTAAGCTGTGTTCTGGTTAGGCTTTCTTCTCTGATTTCCCCATGTTGCGCTGCTCTTTTGGTTCTACCTGGATAAAACATAATAGAAATGTGGATTAATACCTGTTCCAAAGCGAGAGTGGAAAAACAAAAGCCACACATGTACATAGGTTCAAATTTATGTGATTTTCTCCTCATCATACAGTTAGGACCATTTCTCATTTGTTATTTCAATTTCTCAATTAAATTCATCTGTCTTGCTTACAGACTGTAGTTATACTACCTACGTGGAAATAGACGCATGCTAACCTGCAATATCACATTCTCCATCCACTCTTGTTATAGTCACAGCAATGTTTTTTCTGGCATTGTCTTACAGGAAATATTTAGACATTTCTTGTTTTGGGCTGGTTTCAGAATTACAGAAGTCTTTTATTAGGATCTCTGCCTAAATTACTTCTCCTTGAACCTAAAATTTCAATATAATTTTTTACCCTGTTTAATTAAGTGATATACATATGTGTCTCAAGTCTAGAGGAAATCTGAGCAAACCAAGCAGTCTATGCACATTGTTTTTGCAGCAAAGATTACAGCTTAAAAGTATACCCTAGGTTCATGTCGCGTACTCAGACTTTCACTGCTACGTGCCAATGCTTGGGTCAGCTGTGAGAAATAGCCAAATACCCACCCAGCTGCTCACTCAATGGGGCCAGGAAAGAAAACAGAATGAGAAATCTTCCTGTTGGGATAAAGACAGGGAGGTTGCTTACCAGCTACTGTTGTGGGCAAAACAGACTTGACTTGGGGAAAATTCATTTACTTTATGGCGAATTAAACAGTTTCAGGTAGTGAGAAACCCCTCCTCCCACTCCCTTTCCCATGTGCAGCATGAAGTCCTTCACTCCAGACTCATCTACACCCCACCATCCCCAGAGCAGTGCAGGAGCAGCGAGGTCAAGGGGCTGAATGGGCAGTACACAGTAGCTCCTCTCCGCTGCTCCTTCTCCCTTCTTTCCCACTGCTCCATCATGGGCTCACCGCATGGGCTGCAGTCCTTCCGGAACCTGTCTGTGTGGTGTTTTCCACCCTTTCTTACTCAAGCTTTGGTCTCAGAGCCATCACCACCTTGACTGCAGGGCTCAGCTGTGCCCTGCAGTGTATCCATTGGAGGCAGACGGACCCAGCTGGAACCATCTGTGTCTGGCATGGGGCAACTCCAGCCTCTCCTTACAGAGGCCCCTGCAACACTGCAGGGCCAGCAGTCGGGCACCCACACCAATACAGTCAAAAAGGTGAGAATTTACACATATTAAGGTCAGAAGAAACTAGCAGAAAGTTCAGTCTAACAAGAAGTATTACATTTTACTCAGATATGTCCCACTCTGGCTAGAAGCTTACATTCGTTTAAAGGACATCTTGCTCCAGAAGGTGGTCAGACTTGAAGACTGAGACTGCATCACTCATCAGCTTGCTTCATTTCACCGTTTATGATGTGTGCCTTATTTTTCATCTGAACTTGACTGGTTTCAGTTGAGTTACTCATTGTGATCAGCAAGAAAACAGTATGTCAGCAGTCCTGGTGCTCCAGTCTCACCAGCACTACATATACACTGCTTTGGGCATCCTGAAGTTTTTACAACATTCACTCCCAAATTTCTCAGTATTACTTATACTTTAGCAAATATCTGACAGCATAACATTGGTCACTATTTTCTCAGCTGTCACCAATTTTACTGTTTTTCCACTAGGCTTGAAATAGCTGAAATAAAGACTTCTAGGTGAAGGGCTGTCACCTTCGTGTTTCCAATCTCTCACTCTCCAGGCAGCGTTTCACTCAGTTCAGCAGCCACCTCCTCTTGAGCTTCTGGCTGTAGAAGCCTGTTCTTTTTTTATCCCACAGAGATTACAGGCCCATGCACTACAGGAAGAATCATTTTCTGTACAATCATTTGTTCAGTTTTTAATTCTTTACCAATGACTTCTCTATGGGCACTAAGATGTAGTAGAAAATCAAAAGAAACTCAAAATAAAATCAAAAGAAACACCAAAATCTCTCTATAATATTGCCACCTACAGGGCCAGGGAGAAGTAACTTGTCAGAGCTTTTATACAATAACATCCACTCACTATTTTGTGTCTTTCAGCAAATGTAAAATAAAGAGAAATAGATATAGTAAAAGAACTGATAACAGCTTTATTCAAGAGAAACAAATATAACACCTAAAAGTTTAACCAGCATTAAAATACGCAAGTTGTGCCCTACTAAACAAAGTCCCACAATGTCACATAATCTGGCACCAAAGCACCCCAAGGACTGCACGCAATATTAGACCTACCTGCAACAGCACCCAATACAGCACTCAGAAAAGAAACTTCCTTTCCACGGCAAAGATGCCAGGAGCTCCCATACACTAAAGGTAGGCTTAATATAGCACAAGCTCTAAAGTAAAACTCAGGACTACTGAATAAAGCAGCTCGAAACTAGAGGTTTAGAAACATTCACCTACTCTTGCTTGCAGGGATGCCCTTCCCTTTTGTCCTGATGTTCAAGCTAATAACAAACTCCTAACAAGCACAAACTTTACAGTACCGTCTGGAGTGCTACAGCAACATCTTATCATCTCCATCACCTCAAGGTCTGGATGCATGTCTACCCGCCTTTCATCCAAAGCCCACATTACAAAAATCCAGCTCACCTCCAGCCATCCTCAGCTGTACCACCCCACAGCCCAGATACCTCTCCCAGCTGCACAAGATTATTCTCAAGGATAGGCACAATCCCCCCTTCATCTATACAGCTTTCATGATCCTGAGCACTATGTGCTCTGCCTAGCTACAGGCTTGTTAACAAAGCAGAGAACACAGTGTGTATCCAGCAAGCAAAATAAAGAGGTCGACAATTCATCACACTGTTCTTTACGGAATTTTAAAGTAATAGTGAGCAAGTGTGATACCAGTCTAAGATGCATGTAAGAGTGGACAAGTTATATGGGCTGAACATTAAGAAACTATATGTTTTACTTTAGACAGCATGAGGCCATCACAGCAGGCAAGGCAAACAATACCAAATATAAAGTGCATTTGAATAAGCTTTACATGGGTTTTCTGGAACTATCTGCTGGTGGAATAGCACCAGTCCAATGTTCAGTGCTTTAGAAATTACACCTCCTGGGTTTTATTTCTGTGTCATCACATCTGTTTTTCTGTCTCTTAAACGTGATTGCCACTGTTCACTCCTTAATTTGTGGTTGCTATTACTTGCTTTTTTTTTTTTTTTCAGTACTGTCACTAAAGTATTATTTTTCTGGTTCTCAGGTCTTACATGCTCCAGCACAGAAGTGGTATGACCCACTCCTGGTGAGCAGCATTGTGTATGCCTTCTTGAACCCATTCCACTGGCAGAGGAAAGGAAACAGCTTCATGTTAGAAGGCAATGCACTGAGAAGGATCCCTCTTTTATAATACAGAGGGGAATAACTAAGATGATTTACTGGTAAGTTTTAGTTCCTCTGCATTGGTAGTACACAGTGGAATGTCAGAGCATTGTAAGATCAGAATTGAATGCTGACACCGGGAAACAGAGGCACAGAAGGTTTAAATGCCTCAAAGTTACACAGCAGAATAATCACAAAAACAGTTAAATAATGGTTTTCTAGGACATTTAGATCAGATTGAGTCCTGACGTGCATGTTCACACATTGCAGGATAGCCATTGTGTCACACGGACCACAGACAAAATGGAGACAAGTAGATTGGAGATGAAGAGGAGTGGCTTTTAGTGCTCTTCACCCCAAATTCTGTATAAAATGTTAGGCACACAGCTGTTTGTTTCTGGTGTAGTTCATATAGTAGTTAGCTGTGATGTTGAGCTCTATTATATTACTAAATCACAATATCTCAGTTGTGTTCTGTTATTATACTGAAATAGTATATTATTATTAAGTCCCAAGTGACTACAACAGACACAAAAATATGCTTCACTGTACATAGCATGAAAATTAATTGGCCTCCAGATATAGAACTGTATCTGGAGAAGAGTGGAAATGTACTGTAGATAATTAGGTCAGACTTGAGGGCCTCCTAAGCCTGCTTTTGACCCATAATATTTCTCACTCATGGATGCAATTACAGTAAAACTGTTATACTCCGGAGGGAGTGCAGATTTAAAGGTCTTTGCTCATCATACCATTTGGGATTTTCTCATAGATAGTGAAAAAGAAATATATATACTTGCAGGAATGAGGATTTAAATTATATATTTATTTCAGTATTGTAACTGAGCCTAATAACGCTATCTTGCAGCTCAGAAGAGATGCTAATTTCAACACAGTCAACAGTATATGCAATGCTGTGAGACTTTGACAAACACTAATAAACATCTGTAGTTCTAGATTTAATTAATTTGTGGAATAAATATATTTCTCAAATCCTAAACACCTCACTTCACTCTGCTCAACCCACTCACCAGTGAAAGCTCATTCAAAGAAATCTGAAGGGTAGAATTCAGTAAACTGTAGCTGCTTTTCTCTCTGCTTTTTTAATAAGAAATGATAATAAAAATCTAATTTGGTTCCATGATTATCTAAAATCCAGCACACAGCAAGCCTACTTCCTTGAGCAATAAGGAGTGTGTCTGTCTTGCCATTTTATTCAACTGAAGCAAATCTCTCAATCCATCCAAGTAACAGTGTTTTCATTTGCATTGTGTAGCAGTCTCAGAGCGTCTATTTGGATTAAATTAAACTGGAAGACACTCCTCTGCAACACACCTAATGCACATCAGATGAAATCAGGCATTCAGACCATGGGAGCAAATTCGAACTAGCCAAAAGTAAATTCTACTGAAATGTGTATAGAAGGGATTTTGGATCTTTAAGCCCTGGAAGGCTGTTCCTATTACGCTGGACTAATTTAATGGTTAAGATTGACATAGCCTGTAAAGTTTTGTCTATAGGCCCAACTTCTGAGGGCAGTTCCTCTTGACATGCTTAAGGTTTAATGACATAGATCCATAAGGCTACAGCTATAAAACACAGCATGTAACAACAGGACAGCCCTGGGAGCTGGAGTCCAGCAAGGCATAGATCCATGTGTAAGTACCATACTTTCCAGATGGGTTTTATTCTATCTATTTTATATTGTATTTTAAATCCAATTTCCTCAGTTATGTCCACAAGCTCTGACCATAATTCAAATGGACTGTGCAGTATCACTCAAACACACTGAGTGCAATCAGTCCCTCGCTAAAGACTGGGCAAGGACAAATGTTCATCGCAGAGTAGGAAGTGCAACATGAGGAGTCCTGGCTTTCTAAATCAAACAAAAGCACAGAGGCAAATAGCCAGGCAATCACAATCTGAAGTGGCTTGGATTAATTAACCTTGCTGCTCTGAATGCAGGATTTTACCTGATGTCCACAAATAGTGTAGTGAATGATGCTCAGAGCTTTGCTTTCTGGGGCTAAATCATGTAAATCCTATTTTGGAGGGACTGTGTCTCTCTTTGATGCCTGCTCCTCACTGTCTCTCAATTTAGCAGGTCAGTGCAGCTTGTCTGTTTGTCTCTTCCACATCTGTAACACTTTGAGACCCTGAAGTCAGTCCCATGGTGAGTCTGAACTGAAACAACTAGAGATGCCCTTGCTTTTCAACAGTCATTCAGTATCTTCCACTGATTTCTTGGAGCTGCTGGATGAATGGCAGAAGTCCTGACTCTCTTGGAGGGTGTAGCCAGGTTATGAAGAAAAAGAAAGACCAAAGAACCAATCATCCACTAAGTATTACACTAAATATGCAAAACAATCAGATGATTTATCTCTGGAGTCAGCAGACCTGCAAGCTTAATTTTCAGAAGCTACTAACAGAATGTGAAGTACTGCAAAATAGTCACTATTCCCTAGTTGACTGTAGTAGCAGGAACTACTCAAATAATTGAGTTTCTCATGAGTCTTGTGTACCTGGAGTCTCTGTGGTTGCTCAATTGTAACACTTCAAAATCCCTAACCTGATAAAAATCAAACTGGTCAGGTAGTTTTTGTTAAATGTGTTACTCAGAGAGTAGTGCTGTTATTCATCAAAACCATTCCCCAGCAAATGGCTTTTAGCAGCATTTGACCAATTCTGTAGCTAGCTGAATATTATTCACTGAATAAATTAATTCATGTATAATGGCAATATCCTTTGAATAATTTATTTGAAGAATATCTTTTCAAGTATTTGACAAGCTCCATTAAGTTCCAATAAAATCTAAGACATCTCCTAATTGAAAATAATTAAAACTCTGTTTACAAAAATTGGCCTTATTCTTAGGTAAGTTGTACATGCTTTATGGCATTTGAGTAACTCTCCATTTCCCATATATTTTGGATAACTCAGACAAGAAAGCAGATTCAGACTTCTCAGAGCTTTAAACTCCTATTTTCACACACCAAGACACATAAAATATTTGCTGAAATAATGCTCTGTACATAGCTATACCTTTGTATCTTGCAGACTACAGTTAAGATTTATATCCAGCTGTGTGGCTTACATTTCAGGTCATTATTCTGTGCTTTCCACAGATTTTTTTTTTTCCCTTTTCTTAACTATGCTATCCCAGAGCCACTACCATCGTCTCTGATGGGCTTGGCCTTGGCCAGTGGTGAGCCTATCTTGGAACTGGCTGTCATTGGCTCTATCTGACATGGGGGAATCTTCTACAGCTTCTCTCAGAAGCCACCCTGGTAGCCCACCCACTGTCAAAATCTTGCCACACAAATCAGACACATCCTATCCCTTCCTATATGTGGCATACAGAATAGCTAAGGACATTTCAGCAGAGGAGCACACCACAAACTGCAGCTGCGTGTCGACACATTTTACTAGAGTGAGTAATGGATAATGGAGACAGGGCAGGGTAAGGACTCCAGGACAGACCTGGATTCCAATCCAGTCTTTCTCAATTACTCCCTTAAACAGAAGTCCCACATCTTGCAACTTGTGGAACTATAAATATGTCTGTGAACACAATATTGTTCTGTATAGACACAGTAGTCTTCCATGGCTTTTTTAAAACTAGCCTTCAGCTCTCTCTACTAGATATGCCAAAGTTACTGCAGAGTAAGTATGCCGCACAGGAGTTACTGCCTCAAGAGCAGGAAAAGGTATGCAGAATGACCAAGGTTTGAGTGGCAAAGCTTCAGTTGCACTTCTGGAATCTGTACATGTAAAATCTCTGGAATCTGGAAATGTACAATCTCTACCTCTGCTTTGGGTTATGCCTCAGAAATATAAACTTACCCACTGGCAGCATCTGTTGATAATTAGAAGTGCCAAAATACTGGGTTGGAGTGAAACTTTTGGAAAATTTAGATACAGATTTTTACCTAAGTTTAGATGTAGTGACAATTCCTTTCCCTATGTTTTTACAATATATGAATAGCTCCATCCCTCAAAACCGCTTTCTGCTTTGTTTAAATGTTGCACCAGTGAAAAGATGTTCAAGTATTTGTTTACTGACTAGTTACTAGAAGCACTAATAGTTTGCCAAATTCTCTCTGAAACCTTCTGGGTGATTTTAAGAACAAGTATTGTCCATTCTTTGTAGAATGTCTTGCAGGTTTGTCCTCCATTCTGGATTTCTGTCTAAAATGATCTCTGTAATAATAGTCAAAATGTCAAACATATTGTGATTGTTTGCAGCATCATTTTGCTGCTCACATGAGAATTCTCAGCCACCCATTGATGCAGAAGAACCAGTGGCCAGCTTTTATCACATTTCCATATTGCTCTATTCATTAGAAACATTTTTCCTAACATTGGTCTCTTAAATGTTTGCCAACCAGTCTTCTTCCTATAATCGCTGCTTGAAGAACTGGACTATCAGGACCAGGTTTTATCTTAAATTCTGTAGCTTTTACCTCCCACTTCTCTTTTGTTTTAGTGGGCATTTTGTCTCCCTGAATTTATTCAGAATTTGATCTCCCAGTGGTTAATCTCATTACAGATAATCCCATGTACTGAAATTTTTTCCAACAAGATAATCTTGTGAGGAGCTTCCTTCTGCTACCTTTTCACTATATTTCCAGAGGTGAATCATTCTGATCTTTTAAATAAATGGATCTCACCTATATATATGAAGTTTTCTTCTAAGACTAATCATTTGGTACTAAACTATTAAATTCATGCTTAGTCTAATTTCTTTATTATGCAATAGAAAACCAGGCTGAAGTTTTGGTCGCCACTGACATATATGAAAGAACCGCAACATGAAAAACTAGATTCATACTCAAAGACTGTCAACAGAAGGAGGCACGGGCTTCTGAACAATATTATTACTCATTTTATTAATACCTATCAGTTCTGAAATATGGAACAACAATTATTACTGTAATGTCATTGGAAATTAACTACATGGAAATCTAGATGTCATCTTTCGATAAGTGGATACAAGGGTATGAATTTATACTTGCATTTGTATGTGCACATGCTGCACAAATCATAACATCTGCTACAATGTTAAAATGTTTTCTATGGTGTATTGGGTTTGGGTGGCAAGTTTTTGGTAGCAGACAGGCTACAGGAGTGACTTCTGTGAGAAGCTGCCAGAAGATTCCCCTGTGTCCAGTAGAGCCAATGCCAGCTGGTTCCAAGATGAGCCTGCTGCTGGCAAAGGCTGAGCCCATCACGGTGATGGTAGCATCTCTAGGAAAATGTATTTAAGAAGAAAGGGGTGAGCAGTCAACACTGCACAACAAACAGCAGCCGGAGAGAGGAGTGAGAGTATGTGAAAGCTGGGCATCTTGCACCCAGCCGGGGTCAATCCACTACACAGGACAACACTGGCTACCTGAGGAAGCCCCAGACTTGCAGGTATGACACCTACACCAGGTTAAAACAGGTTAAAACACCTGCTTCCCATGCCCCCCAAAAAAGTGTGTGATCAAGAGAATCCAAAGAAGAAAATTACTTTTCTTGAAAAGTTTCTTTCAAGGAATATTTATGGGAACACCATTTAGTTTATCATGGTTTTCAAGTAGACATGTGTGTGTATGCATAAGCACATATTTATTGTCTTTTAGTTCAGACATACAAGTATTATAAATTTAAATAACTGCTTAATACAGTTCCATGCAAACGTGCTGTAAATCAATTCATAAAACTTTAGTCATGTATAAGTCAAACAAAATTTAAATTTAAACAGTCTCTATAGAATCCATGTTTATCAGATTTCTGCAAACCTCTTTTCTTGAGGAAATATTATTCTTACTGTTGTATTAGAGTGAACATAAATTCCACAGGTTTTAAGTGATTAAGATACTCAAGGTTTGAAGACTGAAATGCTGTTTCCTAACACAACACTTCTGAAGCTGTATGCATGCTCTACTAAGCATCTCACTACAGTATTCCTGACAAACACTCCATAACCTGTCTTTTTCATTACTGAGCCTTCAAGAATGCTTGATGAGTTTGGTTTGTTTTTTTTCAAAAGCTGACTTTATCAGGTAAGGCTAGTTTTGTTTGACAAATCAAAAAGTGAAGTCACATATTTGAGAGCAATTGTATATAATTAAATGGAGAGACTTTACATTTTTCCTGGCTTATATTTTAACATACTTTTGGAAAATAAATAATTACTATTCAGGCACCAGATGTGAATCCATCACTCCCATTTCTTCTTGTCAGAGAACTGAAAAAATCTCAGTCTCATCTAACATTTGATATTGAACTTTTAACAGCTAGAAAATAATCAAAAATCTGTCAAGATCATAAAGGTAACACTTCCATGTACTTAAGGGTAGGAAATTTAAGTTTGTTTCCAGCAACTATAAAACGCATTGCAATATAATGTAACTGAAAACGTCTACTATGTTTTCTACATGATCAAATGATGACTAATTTAATCATATATATTGTTGCATTACACAGCATGTGAGCTAAGAAATTAGCTAGAAACAAATGTTTTCCATTAATTATCACAAACTGATTTCCTCCTAAAGTAACAGTAGTGTAGTAGGCACTAAATAATAAAAAACTGCCAAAATCTGTCTAAATTCACTTAAACTTATTACTTTAGCAAATATTTTCAATGCAATTTGATTGCTGTCTAAAAAAAGGGTGGATTATTCTTATGTATAGTTGGAAACATTACATATTGCAGTTGTTCTGAGGTATTAGCAGCAATAGCGAAACACATTCCAACCAAGGTAATTCTTATTTCCTCAGCTAAACAAGGAACTGCATTTTGTTGACAACACACATATTTTTCTCTTTCTTAAACATTGCTTTAAAGCACTCACTAAACTGCGCTTACACATAGATCCTCTTTGAGAGTGGCTGTTAGCATTCATCTTAGGATTTTTTTAGTAGCAACACTGTTTTAATAATTGTGCTCTTAACTGTGTAAGAATTACTTTTATGATTTATGTTTGTATTTTTTTGCATCTGAAAGTCTTTTGTGAGGAATTATACAACTACTTCTCAGTCACTGTAAACTTGGTAATGAAAAATGCCTTCTTAATCTTTCTGGAAAATCCAACATTTCTCCTCAAAAATAATTAAGCAAAAAGTAGTTTATACTTCCTGACCATCTTATGCAGAAAAAATATCAGGAACATTTGATGTTTCTGTATTTTGAAGTATTTGTTACCCTAAAATTTTCTGTGTTCAAATAAGTCTTCTTTCACTTTTGAAGACTGATGTATTACTTTTATATTTACCACCAAAGTTGTGACATATTCACATCCTATTTACCAATCAAAACACCTAAACAATAATTAGGCTTAGCTTCATACCATTATCACACAGTGTGTGGAGCACTGAACTAACCATTCAAAGTATTGTGTCCCATAAAACCAATATGACAATAGTAAATAAAATAGCCATGTTAAATAAATATAGTACAATTATCTTTATGTAATCAGCACGTTAAGTATGCAACAATTGCTCAACAAATATATTTCAAAAGTATCTTTCTGATAGGTAGGTAGTAGCAATCATAGCTTCACAAGTTATTTCAAGTTAAGATCCTTTTTTTAAAGAAGTCAATGCAAGAATAAAGTATGTTAAGCCTATGAGTATAAAACATTCCTATTTGGGAAGCCTTAATCTTAGACCAGGTAGGTTGAGAATATAAAGCAGCCTTCAGTGAAGAAGCTCAGTTTGAGTCTTTTTGATACCCCTCTGATGGAGTGAATACTAATATTACTTATCCCTGTTTGTTGCGCTGAGACTTTTTCCCCTCACTCAAACAAGTGAGGAAAATCCTTATGCTTTTCTTCTCATATTGCTTCAATAAATTAATCTGTACCCAGCTTGAAGGAAGTTTTCCACCACTGTTCTCTGAAAAGTTCAGCTGGGCCTTACTGTAAGCTCAGAGACAATTTTTTTTCCCAGTTCCACATCACAGCTCAAAAACTCCTCTCTAAAGTCCCTTCAGTAGCAGCATAGTAAAGTGAAGCTACACAAAGGCTGGCAAACAAATGATAACTCAGAAAACTCAGTTAAGGCCCTTGACCTTTAAAGTTGCAGTCAGAGGAGCTGGCTTTTCCCCTACTCATAATATTAATTTGATCTTTGCAGTAAAATACAAAGAGTAAACAATCACATTTCACACAGCCATTAGTCACAAAGGCTTCTTACTTTGCACAGCTCTACTCTACTGTGGTGAGTGAGGGAAAAAGATCTACCAATTGCTATCTCATGGATCTGCTCCATGATCTGTATTTCAGGTAGTTCAATGTGCTGTTAGATCAGTACAAAGAAGCTTTTATTTGTCTATTTTTTTTTTCTTTTTTTGGTTAGCATAGCGATCCTGTGCTCTGCTTAAGGTTTCTTAACACATACAGTTGAAAACATCTTTAATCAAATCCTACATTGTTCTGCAAAGGTTTGATTGATCTTTTCAACCTTCCTCTTATTCACATAATTGACAAAATAGAAGAAAAGCCTTAAAAGTAAGGCACTGCTCAAAGCAAGAAATTATAGAAATAGGGGCCAGAAAGTAACTGTATGCACTTTCTGCTCTTCTCGTTGAACCTGTGCCATTGCACAGGTAGGACCAGGTGATTCACGCACCTAATTCATGCCAAACCCTGTGAGTGTGTATAGGCGACTTTATAAGAAGCCTACTGTTAAAGACAGTAGGGGGGATTTAAGTGCTGCTCATGGAGTTACTGTTTCCTGCCCTATCAGAGGATGATATTTACCTGTTCAGGTGGGAGCAAGTACAAAAGGGAAAGGACAAAAGGACAAAAGCAGAAACATGAGGAACTTTCAGGTCAAACTGGAAAGAATCTCCAGTATTGGACAGCTGCTGAGAAGAAAGTCTTTTTCAGACAGTTTTGCACCAAGGTGTCCAAGATACAATTTTTTTTTTTTTTTTTTTTTTTTTTTATATTTGCCTCTGTACAGGAATTTCAGCTACTTCAGGGAACATGTTTTGCAAAAATGGACCTAGCTTCTGCAGCCCTGCTACTACACTTTAATGAAGAGTTGCATCTTTGTAGATAATTGATCAGTGTCTGAATAAATAGCCACTAACAATGGCTTATTTTTATCACTAAATAATATTATTAATTCTCTCTCCTTCCCAAAAGGCAATGTTAGCCTACTGCCATTCCTCACTGGGAAGTCATTCACAGTTAAGCTCGTAGTGATTCTGTGCATCATAGAATCATAGAATAGTTAGGGTTGGAAAGGACCTTTAGATCATCTAGTTCCAACTCCCCTGCCATCAGCAGAGACACCTCACACTAAACCATGTCATCCGGGGTTCTGTCCAACCTGGCCTTGAACAGCACCAGGGATGGAGCATTCACAACCTCCCTGGGGAACCCATTCCAGTGCCTCAAAACCCTTACAGTAAAGAACTTCTTCCTTATATCCAATATAAACTTCCCCTGTTTAAGTTTTAACCCATTACCCCTTGTCCTATCACTACAGTCCCTAATGAAGAGCCCCTTCCCAGCATCCTTATAGGCCCTCTTCAGATACTGGAAGGCTGCTATGAAGTCTCCATGCAGCCTTCTCTTTTCCAGGCTGAACAGCCCCAGCTATCTCAGCCTATCTTCATGTGAGCTCTTCAAAGCACTCTAAGGAAGATAGGCTGAATAACTAACTGAAAAGCTACCTGGCTCTCACATTTCATAGCATTGTTCACTTATTTGGTACTAGTAAACACCTGCAATTTACTTAATCGTTTCCTTTTTAAAAGGATGTGACTAGAATCCATCTCTAATCCAAACTGAATATAACGTTGCTTGCAGCACCAAGATGCTAGGCTGTCTTAATTTTGTATGATTCCTACTTAAGAAAATATGCACTACCATGGCATTTGACAAAAAAGGAAGATATTTGCAGGGCTATATAATTAGTTAATAACTAATAGACACAAATAATCATAATATACAATACCCACAAATAATCATAATATACAATAACCACAAAGAATCATATCACCAAATTACATTATATATTGTCTCATAAAGAATAGTTTTGATGAACAGAGAATGAATTACAATGAAAGATTGAGCAGAAGTAAAAATAGCTATACATCTTCTTTTATTTGTGCTTTTTTAAAATATCTATTTTTCATTTTGGACTTTCTCATTCCCTTAGGTACAGCATGAACTTAAAAGCAACCTAGATTCTTCACAGGATTTTTAGAATATATGATGGATCAATAATTTGTTGGTTTGTTTATGAAATATGCCAACTTACTGGGACAGAGTCATTTTTAAGAGGAAGGAAAGATCAATAGATAAGTGCATAGATTTATGGGTGTTTTTGTTACAATCAAAATAAGTCTTTCTGTTTAAAGAACTCTAAAAGGCAAGCTTGGCTTTTCTTTTACATTGATGCACCAGCTTGAGCAGGCCACTTATATTCTAAATACTAAGAATTGCTACTTGTGAACCTTTTATTCTGTTAAAATCCTTTTGGAGTTTAATTTGAGTAAGTTTTCTAAAATCACAAGCAACAAGCCTACTAAGACTTAAATCACTATGATGACTACGGTGTGTCCACTTCTTTAAATATGTGAAATGTTTGCCTATAACTATGAACCTCATCCACTGTTACACTTTTACTTCCATCAGATTATATGGATAGAAGTTTCTCAGAAATAAAAACAGCACTAGATGGGAGGCACTGAGGGCTTAGACACCACCACCCCCCCCCCAACTGCTAGTTGCATCCCTCACACAGGGCCACCATTTTTTCCTGGTGCTTGAGGCAGCGGTGTAAGTGTGACAGGGAGAAAGATTGAGCCTAATGAGGAGATTAAAGCCTCTGACCCCGTGGCTGTAGGATACCATACACAGTGCATACAGTGCTGTCTGTATGTGAGTAGGGAACTTCCTCATCTGCATGAGCCTTATGTTAACTTTCAATACTCTCAGAGACATGGAACATTCTAAAATTTAAACATTAAATTTATCTGTCCCTTTCCCTTTTTGGTGCCACACCGAAAGACACAGAAGTCTAGCAGGGTTTCAGTGATGCTAACGCTGTTCTCTAATTTTTTGCTGCCAGCCATCTCCTGGTGGCACACAGCAGTCTTGCAGCCATTCTTCACACATCATACAGAACTTCAAACTAGGTGCATCTCTGCATATCTCATCCCTAGGGTTCACTCTGATTATTTTCCTATTCTCACACTCCATAGGAACTATAATGGTTCAAGAGTGGTAGTGCGTATACACAGTATTTAAATTTTACCTAGCAGGTACAGATATTAGCCTGGCATAGAGGTAAGAATAGTCAGTGTTCCCTTTTCCTGGGCATGCCAGGTCACAGGACAATTCTGTAAAATAGACCTAGGCAGAAGGATAACATCTCCTTAAAAATGCTAAACAAACTTTTTATATGCAGCCTAAGGACTAGAACCTCTATCATCTCCTACATAGTCTACTGTAAGGTGATCCAGTAAGTGATGCACGTTTTGACATCTGTCTTCCATGAAAATACCCAGAATCCATCAAACCCACAACAGTCACTTAGTAGCTGTTATCTCACATTCATAAATAGGTGTGACACATACCTAAACTGAGTGAGGTGTCTTTAACCTTCCTGTATGTTGCTTCTACAGCATGTGTAATTTGAAAGATAATGATGCAAATCTCATTGTAGTTCACTGAATCCTGGCCACTGGATAGTGTTTTACTGAACACAACAGGTCTGAGATCCAGATGTTTTTTGTGACCATGTATTTCTCTTTTGTCACTGGTGGTGCGGATGCATTCTCAATTTGCTGGAAAAAAAAACAGAACAAACTGACTGCTGCCCTCCTTAGCATATCTGTTCCACTCATGACAGGAAAGGTCTGTGCTTCAAATAAGAGTAAATACTGTAATCAAAGACACAAAGGATGAAGATGAATACTATATACATAATGCATATTATGTGATAATGGAAATAAAATATATATGGGAAGAAAAATAACCATTTCCTGGGTGGATAACTGTACTAAGTGATAACCTTTGTTTGAAAATTTCATTAAGAAATGGAATTTAGTACTGTTTGTTAAAGGAAAGATATACAACTGCCTATTTGTTGTCCTTCATGGAGGCTAATTTTTTTGCATACTTTGTCCATAATGACAGTGTAATTCCACAAACCGCACTTAGAAAACAAGACACCACAGAATTGATTTTTACTGCTTGAGCAACAAAGCTTGTTTATTGATCTTTCAATTCTTTGTGTGATTTCAGAAATTTTCCTTAAAATACACTAGAACTGTACACGGTTGTGTCTGGGAAGAGGATAACAGGATGCAAGCCACCTACTAAGCACAGTTAATTCAACCGCTTGCCGAATTGTTTTCTTAGTGAACATATTCACTTCCATATTTTCTCTCTTACTTTCCCTCTCTATGCAACAGCATCCAGAGATATCAAAGACATCATTAAAAAAACAAAAAGGAGAAATCAAGAAAAAAAGCAAGATCAGCTTGTTAAAGAAATTCAAATGAGCTACCAAACCAAGAAGAAATAGCAAATAATATAATTTATTTAAAAAGATGCTATTATTAATATCTTGATTGCGATGTGAGTCAGAGTTGAGAAATGGAACTGCTCCACCTCTCCACTAATATGCTAAAGAGTTTCCAAACTTGGCCACTTAAACAAGGTAATTTATTAGCTTCAGGATCTCATTATTCTCAGAATGAAAATGGATGTGTAAATTACTAAGAATTTTATTTTTAATTATTTTAATCTACAATTTTATTTCATTATCAAGAAATGAAAATAAATAAAGTTTTTAAAGAAAGACTTGGAGAGTTGCCTCTAAATTTATAAAAGTAACCAGAGGAAATTTATCTTTCTTGTCTGGTTCTGACTCTTTGGCTGTCATGGGTAAAATTCTTAGTTGCTGTCCTACTGATTAAAAAAGAAGGGCATCAAACCACAACATTCAGTTCTGTCAGGGCTGTCAAAAAGGTGGAGAAAATTACCCAAGAGTTCTGTCTGTTCTTTGAATAAAATGAAGAAAAAAAGAACACATTTATTTCCTTCCTTCACTTATATTTTTATTTCTTTCGATGTACTTGTCTAAATCCAAACATAATTCCTTCTTGGGCTTTTTCTACCACTGGTGATTTTGTTGCTTAATTTTTAAATTAATTCAGTGAAATTTAAGGACATTATTTGTCACAGATAAATACCCTGGATGTGAGTGACTACACAAATGGTGACCAAATTCAATTTACTTATATTTATTGTGCTCTACAAAAACATACCACACTAAGTGCTAAATATTAGTAATTACTATTTCTCTTGGGAATTATGTCTCTGTTAACTGTAATAACTCTAGTGAGCTAAACAAAGTGTGAAAATGTATAACAGACTTTTTATATGACATCTGAAATAATATTCTATTAATATGTAATAATTAATATTCCTCTTTTGTCCTTTACAGTTTAATTCACAAACTCAGAATAAATAAAAAAGTCTATATCAATCCAGAAATATATCCAAGATGCTGTGCTAAATTTTGTATTTATTTATGCCATAAGTCTTTAGATTAATCCTGTTTGTTGAATTTGAGCTGCTTAAGAAGATACATAGTCAAAGATAAATATAGTAGACCTCAACAATATCCAGTTAATTGATGAGTCTACTTAAAATTATTATACTGTTTACATTAGCCTGTACTGGAGATATTATTTTCACATTTATTTTATGGATGATTGTCCAATAATCAAATGCATCTATTCAATCAGTCATTGAGCTATTCATCTTTTCTCTCAATCCTTTCCATTTATAGGCAAAAATACCTATTTCAAGAAGCTTATGTCTTCTTTATTATAGAAGTATTCTGCTTTTCAAGTTTCCACAATGTAAAAAAGAATAATTCCTTGTAATAATATGAAAAATCTAATCTAAAGTTACAATGCAGGTGGTGTTTTAAGAATTTTGCTATCATATAAAATGCCAAAGTAATGATGAGGTATTAACTGCTTTTTGAACTTTCAATATGAAAACCAGAAACTATTTCTTGAAGGTGTTCATTTACAGATTTCATTAGGTTTTGTTGAACTGAGTAGGAAACTCTTGGTTTTATTATTTTTCAATTTGCTGGAAAAGATGTTCCATGACTGAGTAGCTGTTGACTGTGCTTAATGTTCAAATCCATGAAACAATGACTATTTTGTTAAAACCCTTGGAAATCAGATTACACCTCACCTTCAAAGTCCCAAAGGAATGAAATTCATTTCAATTGTGATCCCATTCTTTGTGCATGTTGACAATGTCTTAAGAAAAAAAAACACAGTGATTGAAAAGACCACACAAAACAATTTCAAAATGCTTTAGGCACAAACTACGTGAGTGACAGCTACAAATTTTAGTGCTGTAATTCTTTGATTAATATAAAGCAAGTGATTTAGATTATTTTGATAACAGCCTTTAGGAAAAAATGACACTTAAAAAATATAAAAATTTGAGGTTTGAATTACTTGTTTAAGATGTGCTTTTATAAATAACCTGTCACCTATATTTTTGGAGGAAGAAGAAAAAAGCTGTTATTGGCTTTTTACAAAGTAAACTACCTACTGTATACCCCAGAAGTGACAATTACATTTTTTTCTTACCATAGCCAAAACCTCAAGAGCTTGAAACATATAATAACCTATTACAGAGCCAGAGTATGGACATGATAAGAAAGCAAATTCAGAATTTGCTTCTAGTTCACTAAAAAGGCTAAAACTATGCTCTCTTTAAAAAACTGGTTCAATGTGAAGACTTTGTTTTATTAATAGTGATCTTGAAGGCTGGCTACACAGATCAATAATGTATAATCATTTAGTGCCTAGTACACTAAGATGAAATAAAATTACCTGTTTTAAGAAGTGTAGTTGAAGCCCAATTCTGCTCAAAGTTTCTATTTGTTTGTCATTAAGATAAACAATTTCACTCACTTTGGTGGTCAAATACAAAATTAGACACCTAACTTTGAAACTTCTTGGTACTTATCAGTGCTTTTAAAAACACCTTTTGCATGACTCAGTATCTCCTCAATAAGCCCATGATCTCTGTAGATCTACAAAAAAAAAACAGCATGGCATTCCCATCTATTCATAAGTCTCTGAACAAACCTGTATCCCACTTGCTGCCCTCCTTCACTGAGGCTTGGCCCCTAGAATTATTCTGCCACTCACTACTATAACTGTGGCCTGATTTTGTGTGAAAAGTTAAAAGGGAATGATCCAGATCCAAAAAAGAGTACATTCCTCCTGTGTTCCTTCCCTCTCTGATAATCCAAAAGATCCCTGCTGACTAAGCTTCAGCTATTAGACCCATCAGTGCTGACACAGGTAATGTACATCTTAACAGGAAGCGAGAGACAGCATTTGCTGAAGTTGTCATTCTCTCATTTTTGTAGCTGCTTTCACATCACTTTGCCCCTTCAGCTCATTATTCAAGAAAATAATTTGATCATACCAAAACTAGGCATTTTTTTTTAGTGCATCTTCAGAAAATGTTTTAATGAGAACTGCCAAATACATACTTGTATATTACATGATTTTTAAAAAAACACAAAATTTAAACTTGCCTTTTCAGCTTTCTCTGTGCAAATAAGTACCAATAATTTAAGGAATTTGCAGATGGAGTTCAGTCAAAATCCATACCTTCTTTGTACCTCATAATTATTTTGCTTATAGGAACTGCTAAAAGTTAAAAATTTATAATATCACTAATTTCTGAGTGGCCTGAGTCAAAACTAATGTGGGCAAGTGAAACTGCAGATGTCACAGGCCCATTTGAATGTGAAAAGCCATTGAGTCAAACAGGAAGGGGAAGAAAAGTAATTTACCTTTGTCAAGATATTAATCTTTTTCAGTCTCTTCATCCTCCTTAAAAGATAAACATAGCAAAAGCATTCACATAAAGCACATATAAAAAAAACAAGATAGAACTTTAGTCAAGCTCCTACTGAAGGAACCAAGCTTTTGGTAAACTCAGATCACCATTAATATTCTTGATGAAATTTTAGGTGAATCTTAAATCCTTATTCAGAAGGATATTGCATATTTGGGATTGTCCACTCTGTAAGTCATTCTTCAGATAGGAGAATAGTTTCTTTGGACAACTCAGGTTAGAAGGGACTTCAAGAAGTCTCATGTCCAACGTTCTGCACCCACTGTTGAACTTCAGAATGGAACGGAATGTAATAGAATAGAGCAAAACAGAATGAACTTCCTGTATTTCAGTTTATGCCCATTGCCTCTGGTCCTGCCACTGGGCACCACCAAAAAGTGCCTGTGTCTGGTCTACATCTCCTTAGTAAGACTGAAAAAAAAACCCAACCAACCCTCCAACATCTTGCATGCATAAAATATATTCTCATATATTTTATAATTACAGAAAAAAACAAGGTTTGAAAGGCATAAACAGGTTAATACGGAGAAAAGCTTTGATAAAATGATCAGATTTTGCTGCATTGTGAATGGACCTGAAGCTATATCAGTTAAAACCATAAATGTTGTTCTGGTTTATTTCAGGGGAGGAAAGACTTAAGACAGGGTTTTTTTACAAATATATATTCATTGCAAGGTGATCATCTGGTTTTGTGCCAAAACACTACTTATTGGTAGCTAGAAATGTAGAATTCTAAAAATCAAAAACTTTATTCCTGAGACTCTGAAAAAGGCACATAGCATAGGCTAGTAAAGGTCCCATGAAATAGATTGCATAAAATTAAGGTCTGTTAAGAACTACTTTAACCCACCTAAGTCCTTAAATAAAACATCATTTGTAATGAAGAATTGTGCACCAGCTGTTTTAGACTCCATGGACAAGAAAAACTAAATCCATAAAACTTCATCAAAAAAGCCTCTAATAGTGACAAGCTTTCTGGAGCAGTCACAGTTGATCCAAATGCAGTTTTGGAAGATCTGTGGTATCATCTGGAGGCAACTCAGTCCCTGCTTTTTCCACTCCTTCTTTAGTACTTAAAAGATGATCAAATTAAAACTTTTGCCTAGAGAATTTACTGATGTACTGACAGAATAATTTGGGTTGTCACAGAGTAATTTAGGTATGAAGGGGCCGTGGGAGGCCATCCAGTTGAACATATGGCTCAAGGCATGCTTAACATCAAAGCTAGATCAGATTGCCTAGGGCCTTGTCCAATCACATTTTGAAGCTCTCTGAGGATGAGTATTTCACAACCTGTCCAGCCAAACTGTTCCTGTGCATTAATGCAGTAACAGTCCTGGAAAAACAGTGGAAGCAATGGGAGGGGTCTAACATCAACTGGGACATTGAGGATTTCCTCTCCAGTAGGAATGATGCAGGTCTCTGTCATGCAGATCTGCTTAGACAGAGGGTTCTGAAGAAGTGGCCTATGTACAGGAGCAGTAGCACTTTCACTATGACTAAAGAGTACAAGGCCCTGCAACTATATCCAATTCCTGGCCACACCAGAACCTGAGAAGACTTTATAGAGGTGGTCTAGCATGCCTGAGTCTGAAGGGGTAAAGAGTGTCAGTGATACAAATGAATGGATCTGGAAAATTAGAAATTGGCTCATGTTGGTATTGCAGGAAATAAGAACAGGGTGGAGAATAGCTGAAAAGCTGTGATCAGCCCCAGGTTCTTTTCAACTTTTCTGGGTGTTACCATGTGATCTTGCAAAAATCGGTGAAATCAAGTTGCTTGCAAGCTGGAAACACAAAAAAGTATGTTGCTTTCAAGAAATGTACATTTGAATTAGGCTCTGAACACATTTAACGTCCATCAGGAGACTATGACTTTCTGTTTTGGAGGAGAGAGGAGATTCCGCAGTAGCTGAATGTCTCTTAATACTTTGTAAGCAGCTCTATGACTCCAACATATACTTTGCTTTTTCCACATTCTTCCAATTACTGCCCTTCAATCACTCCTAACCAACTTCCTTTTGCTTCTCTTTTCAAACGATTCATCTCCTACTAAAATTAATTGTAGAATTGACAAGATGAGTCCTGCTATGACCACATTACTCAATCTATGCTCTACATTATTTGCAACTTGTCTAGTTAGATTGCCAGCTCTGTGTTTGTACAGTGCTTAACAAAATGGGGATCAATATTTGACAGACCCTTAACCATTGCAATAATAATTATGATTAATAACAGTGTCAGGACTTTTTTTTCTTTTTCTCCAAGAACACCAGCAGAAACAAATTCATTGAGAAAAGATGAAAATCACAGTGGTTTCCACAGCTCCATTCTTTCCATTCTACCTGCTGTTTAAATCCAGATTTACTAAGCCAAATAAACAGTCATTCTGCCTCAAATATTGCTCATTTTTTTTCACTGTCTATAGGATAAGCCACTGCTACTATACAGAGAGCTGTAGTTCATTCAGCCTCCAATATCTGATATCCTTTACTTCCCAAAGTTACCTTTAGATCATTAAAGAATTTTATCAGCTAGACCTTTTGCACTCTGATACCCATCAAGAGGAAAAGAGAGCCTCCAGTGTCTGCTCACTGATAAGAAAGTCCTACTCAGGAAAAATAAATTACCATCCTCTGTCTTATTTAACACTTATTCTGTTTTTGGAACTATAGTCTAAGAGTGTGACTAACTAATAATATTACTTTTCATGCAAAACAAGATCGTTATGCTGTCCTACCACCTTCGCGTCCTGTATTTAGTTGGTTTTAATCTATTGTGCTTGTAATAAAATTACCTTACAAGCACTTGCAGACAAAAGTATTTATATTATATGTTATACGGAGCCCAGCACTTTTTAATCAGGGCACTTTTATTACAAGTACTACCAATAATTCAGAAGTGGGGAAAAGAAAATTCATATTTTTATATTTAAATAACTATATTTTTTCTATTTGAAAGGGTGCAAAGTGATCAGGGACTGGTAAAGGCTCCTTTGAGGTAAAAAGAAGACAAAACCTGATAATCCACTCAACTTCTATGAGTGGAAGGGATCCAATTGAGGAGCTTTTAACTGGGGATGGACATATGAATACCTCCTGTCTGCAATTAGGCACAATCACTGCCACAGCAGGCAGCTACTGTCACCAGATACTGTTTCTTGTGCAAATGTTCATATTAAAATCTTAAATGTAACCAATAACCACTCTATCCAAGACTGAACACGTGGTAAAAGCAGTTACTTAAGAATAACCATGTTAGCACCTTTTAATAATTTTGCTAGAAAGGTTTCTGCATAGGGAAGGGAAAAATGTATCATTGATATGTGCTTTTTGCCCTCCATAGCTAAATGCATTTTCACCTCTCTCCTCTATACCCTGATATGCTTATGATGTATTCCTAAAAAGTCCAACAGCTCACAAATTGACGGATAGCAAATTTTCCCATGAAAATTACTGTGACAGAGGAGTGATGCAGGCAGGGACTTAAGAAATACACACATTCTGAATACATAGGAAGAGTGTGCATAGGGTGGGGGATGGAAAGGCAAGAGTCAGATCATCCTTATCATCAACTGGAGGAGATGCTGGGGTTTTTAGTAGCTGGTTTCACAGCAGCTGAGATATTTTGAAATCATCCTTCACCAATCAATTCATACTGAGCTCTGCTAACTCTTGTCATTATGCTGTTTTTCTGCCCTTCCCTCTGGACAGTCTTGCCGACCTTGATGAGGATGAAAACATAGCCATTCAGACAGAGCAAAAGCACTCATGCTAAAAGATTTACACTGGATATTCAGGCCCACAGATGAGGTGGCTGGGTCTGACAGATAGTGCACCATATTCAAAAAGGTCTCAGGCACTGAAAAGCCAGCACCTTGTCCAGCAGGGAAATAGGGCCTAAGCTTCATGGTGGTTGGGAGAACTAACTATTACAATGTTAATGCTAAGGAATCAGGTTTAGTGTCTAAGAAAGGAAAAATCTTTTAGCCACACTGTTTAAATTGTGATTTTCTTTCTGCAAGAATTGTTGCCAGTAGCAATAATCAACTCAACAAACTTCCAATTGTCATACAATTTAGTACAAGAATACTTACACTAAACAAGGATAATATTTCCTATTTTTGATCACTTTTTAAATACAATAATCTTTCAGAATGTTTATGACAATAAGAAACAGAATGAGAAAATGAGCTCATTTTTCAGTTATTATCACACAAAGTATTTTGTATTAAATGAACTATACTTACAAAGAGGTACCACAATGCTGTTGTGACCGTGAGAAGCAGCAAGACCTGCTCTAGATGTTCTGACCAGGACTGGTGCTGTGCTTGCTGCAGGATATAGCATGCAGTTTTGCACAGTTAATAATTTTTACTGATTGCCATAGGTGATGCAGAGTCTTCACCTTGCCTCCATATAGTTTTCTCTGCTTTACAGGAAAACTGACTAATACAGGGTTAGAGACAGAAATACAACCATATTGCAGCTGAATGCAAGGACTGTTATCCTACTTTGCCTTTACAATTGTGGCTTAGTAGCAGATACTTGCCTTAGCCTACAGCCACGCCTTTCTTAAGAGTCTGGAAATACTCTGGTCCCTAGAAAATTTGCCAACTAGAAAGCAGGACACAAGTCTGATGCACAGAGCAATCAATGCCTTATGCTACCAATATTCATTTTTTAAGCATAAAGTAGAACTTTCCTCACAACACAGTTCCAGCAGAGTCAGTCAGTACAGAGACAGTAAAATATGACAACTGCATTCGTAACATGAATTCCCCATATACCCACAGGACTGTGAGTCAAACTATGCTGCATTTCAGTAAGGGCCAACTCTGCCCAGTTCTGCCAAGCACAAAAGGCAATGTGTAAAATGGCACTGGCTAGAGAGAGCAGGTATCATTGCCTGGGAGGTCTTCTCTTTCTCATGTTGTCAATACAAGCTCTAAATTCAGTGATAAATAAAGTGTGAAAGAGAGAGCTGGATATCAAGCCTGAGGAAAGGCAAGTTATAATGATTCCATATTAGCTGTTAAAAAAACTTATTCAAAACACAAGATCCAGGATTTTGCAGCAGTGTGGAGTGTTTCAGGCTTCATAAAGACATATATTCAAGGTTTTAATTAGGACTGTGACAGTTTCGAAATTGCTGTCAATCAATCTTTGGGGGAAAAGAAAAGAAAGAAAAGAAAAAAGAAAAGAAAAGAAAAGAAAAGAAAAGAAAAGAAAAGAAAAGAAAAGAAAAGAAAAGAAAAGAAAAGAAAAGAAAAGAAAAGAAAAGAAAAGAAAAGAAAAGAAAAGAAAAGAAAAGAAAAGAAAAGAAAAGAAAAGAAAAGCAACACTTGCATGCCCAGGCAGAGATAAATTAAAGTGAATTTTAAAAGATGGGAATTAATTAGGCACCATGAAAAAGAATCCAGCGAAAAAGAAAGCTGTTAGAGGAAATGTATGTTCCTAATTATGCGTTTTACTTTTTCTAATTACTCCTCATTCCAGTCCCAGCCCACCTTTAATAAAACTAATTCATGATTATACAGGGACTCTTATACTCTTCAGTATTTGGTTATGCAGATTTGCCGTATCATGGGCACACAAAAAAGCATGCCCAAATGACCAAGAATGTGCCCATCAGAAATGCAGCAGAACAGTCTACACTATATGAATGAGATTCCCAAACTCATATGTTTATTAGCATATTCACGCAGCCCAGTTTCAAGTGCAAAAGCAAAGTTGTGTATTCCCTAAAACCTGCTTGAGATTCCAGAGGATGTTCACATAGAACAAAAGGGTATCAGCATTAAACACTTCTATTCTCCTTTTGCTGCAGCTTCCATGCAAAAGCTGCAATCTAGGAGGACTGCAAACATTAGCTTGTGAAAGCAAACTGTGGGAAAGACATAAAACTACTGTGGGACAGGCACCCAAAACAGTAAGCTAACAGACTGCACAAAGCAAAAGCAACAAGGGAGTGAAAAATGGAGGACACCCTGACATTTTGGACTGAGCAGACAAAATGGGTGAAGGGAGTACACCAGAAAACCTCACTGGAGAAGACAAGCAAGACTGCATTTCACCAAATGAGAAATTACAATCATTGTCATAGTTCCTGAAGCTTCCAAATTCCTGTAAACACGTATATGGGAGTAAGAGAATGTGCACATATGTGATTTATAGCTATACAAAACATAACATTTCCTATGTAAATACATACCCCCCCCAAAAAACAAAAACAAAAACAAACAAACAAAATCTCCTTCAAAGGTTGGTAAAGAAATGCAGTGTCATTTTTACTTTTTTAAGCAACCAGTTGTTCATGTTGCATACCTGAAATGTCTGTATTGCTGGAAAGCAAAAGATCCTGATGTTATTGTCTTTGCAGAGAAGTCTAAGAAATAGAATGAAATTACATACCCAGTGAATAGGAATGATATCTATAAGTGCTGTGGCTGCCCTGAAACATGGTTAATACCCTATGACTGACTGAGCAAAAGTGGCATCCTTCTGTGAGGCTTTCTGAACCTGACAATTAAATGGCAAGTAAGACAGGAGAAGGAAAACTGAGATCCTAGCTAGCAAAAGGGTATAGTTCCCACCCACTGGGCTACTTCTGAAGCCCTAGCTTTATCATTAAAGGAATATGCGAGGGTGCTCCAAAGTGACAGTTCATAATCCTAATGTCAAAATTAAACAGCTTTGGTAAGGTCAAGCTTTAGCTTATGGGATTTTATACCACAGACTCAGAGAAACTGCACTTGCATAGCTGCTCCACGCATCTGCGGGGTCCCACTTTTGGGAAAACAAGTGATGTACAGTATTCTGGGGAAGTCTACATGCACTCTGTTCTTTCATGGCCAAGCCCTCCCCTGGAGAGGTAACATACTTCCCAGATTTTTCCCTTTCTTTTCCAAGAGAGTGACCAGAGTTCAGGCTTGCTTAAATATGAACCCAAATGCTGAATGATGTCGATACAAATATGTCAGAGACACAGCCTTTTTCACTTCCTTTACATTTAAAATCTTACTGAGAACACGAAACTAAATGTAGGACCACTCCATAGTTCACTAATACCTCCTAAGAATCCTGAAGCTCACCCATAAGATGAACATATTCACTCTTTTTTTCCAAGCCAGTT
The DNA here is from genome assembly GCF_034315485.1 of Pezoporus occidentalis. NCBI lineage: Eukaryota > Metazoa > Chordata > Aves > Psittaciformes > Psittacidae > Pezoporus > Pezoporus occidentalis. The sequence continues at coordinate 1,674,874 of NW_026913126.1, read as the reverse complement.
TTCTTGTCCTTACTTTTTTATTTCCCAAGGTAGGGATGCTGCACCTTCAAACAACAGACTCAAGCAGTTTCCTGCAATGCTTCCACTGAAAGAGTAACTATACAGTAAAATACTTTATCTCACCTTTTTAACAAGGTTATTGTTGCTTTTAACAGGCATCTAAGATATAAATAGCTAACATCTGCACTGTCTGTCTTTTTCTTGAGGACCACATTGAAACAAGGTAACTGCACTAAAATTGTATTTTACAACAAAGCTGGCTTATTTATAAAAAAGGCAAATGTTATTGGAACATTTCTCGGCAGAGAAGTTTCACCTGCTTCAGATGACTGTCATTCAACATTTCTGCAGGAATACAGTTAGATGCATCAAACCAACTATTTTCAGTTTCCCAAGCTGCTAATACTTTAAATTGCCAACATAAACAGCTTTCCATGACTCCTACCTGCTTTTGTGCATGTACAGTTCTTCTGCTGGCAAATATAGTATCTGAACATGTATTGCAAGCTGAAATTTTATCAACTGCTTAACTTAGCCCTGTGCATCAAGGCTACATTTGCTGCTACTTCTAGTACATGCCCTGTGAGAAGTATGTTTTTAAAATATATCCTTTAGTGTCTACAGTTTTAACAGACATGTCACTGCAAACAAGTGCAGACAAATATTGTGACATTTGAGTTCTTCATTAGAACAAATACAGTTTTTCTTTTGTGCATAGAGAGTAAAGCATCAGATAGCTTCAGAAAGTCAATTAAAAAGAGAGACGGTGCATCTTAATCACAGGGCTTTTCCTATCTATTTTTTCCAGTAGTTACTTAAAACCACTAACTTGAAATCAGTCACACACTGTCTTCAGAAGTTCACTCAATCAAAGGGCCAAGCTCTGAGTAATCAAAGATCTTAAATCACTGGAGCTCCCAACATCAGCCACAGGAGGATTAAAAATCCAGTAGCCAGAACTCAATTCTTCGATCTAGCGAGCACCAGCGCATTATGAGAAGTCCCTAAAGCCCTAGATCACAGCCCAGCCTTTGCCTACTGTGGAGCTAAGTGGAAACCGTCTTTAATTCCTTAGGAGATCCTATCTTGCCAGATGAAAATAGATATTGACCTCTGTGTGTAGGATGATTAGAAGAATGGAAGAGGATTAAACAAGATGCAAGGGGAAAAGCTCAGAGTGGCTCATTTACATGGTATTACCTCTGACAGACAGGTGTTAACAGAACAGAGCAACCTAAAGGCAAAACTGTATCTGAATTAAAGCTGTATTTATTTACTGAAGTTATAAAGGGATTAAGTCGTGTTTATTTTACCACATCCAGCACTGTTTTATCTATTAAGCACTTTGATGCTTACTCAATTGTTCCGTGTCATGCATTGCACAGCTGTTTGGAGATGTGTTTATCTTTATTTAAAACAGAAGCTTTTAAATGTTTCAAACATAAAATATAGATGCTAATGGCAAGTTAAACATTCACGGCTGTCTTCTTGTCTCCCAAAATGGAGACATTTTTAAAACAGACAATGGGAAAAGTAAAAAGCACATTTACAAGTACTTTTTAGATTGCTGACAGGAAGAACTATGTAGAGGAGAGTACATGTCACACATACACATGGGAACACAAAAGCAGCGCCACTGACACAGAATCATTGTATTTCTATTAATTTCTACCTATTCAAAAAAATTTAATTAGGCAGGAAAATCATTTAACAAAATTCCATACAACTCAAACCATCAGTCTTTCTGGGAATCTGAGTTTTCTCAAAAGCCAGTTTAACACCTCAAAGTAGCTACCATCCTACTTGGAGTGGAGCCTTATAAGACTGGCTCCCAGATGACCCAGTTCTCAGGGGACTACAGAAACTTTCCCTGCTCTGCCAGAAACATAGGAAAATTAGTTATTTGTGAGACCCAGTCTCAGTGTTGATTGACTGCTCTTATACCCTTAGCTACCTCATAGACCATCTGAAGTTTGCACATGGTCCTTATTAACTTCTGGGAACAGAAACTCTAACTGTACCACTTAGATTGCCCTTCCCTGCTTGTGCTCCAGCAGACCTACTTCCCTTCTCATCTCCTTTTCCTGTTCATTGCAATAATGCTACATTTTCATGTTCCAGCTGGGACAGAACTGACATGCTAAGAGGCTATGGGAATGGGCTTCTGTATGCTTCTTTGCAGCAGAGAAAAAAAAAAAAAAAGAACAGGTAAAAGACAATAGAAAATAACTGCTGTCCCAAATTGTACAAGAAACAGTATTATGTTTCTACAACCTGAACACTCAGCTCCCTGCAAAGCCACAGTTAATAAGACTTGCTCTTGTACCCTAGATCCAGTGTAAGAGGTCTGTTTCAGATGAAATAGAGACAAAGCTTGGTAGGAAAAGCATCCATGTAGTGCTGGGAAATGCTGTGTTTCTTATTAAGGCATCTCAATTTTTCTGTGGAAGGCTTATTATTCATACCAAGCTATCTGTGCCATGATGGTCAGAAAGATCTGTGCAAACACTTATGAAGTCAAGACCCATTCCCCAGAAAGCTTATCATCAAATGGGCAAGAAAAACAAACAAGCAAGCAAGGAAACAAACAACTCCCCTCAAAACCTGAACAACCGAAAACCATCAATCAGAAAACTGGGTTGAAAACATAAGTGACAGATTCAGTCCTGCCATGAGAAAGTACCCAGGACCCTTCATGTCATGTAGGGCAAGTAACCCCCTGTAGGTTTAAGGGTCTAGCAGTATGTCTGCAGCTGGATTCATATCTCCATGCTCATCACAGTTAGGTCCTCCTTTCAGTCACCTCAGCTGTCCCTGGCTCTCAACATGCTCCTCAATCATCCCAAGCACTTTTTGCAGTGATGTTCTTGACCCTGCCTGCAATGGAAGCATGACCTACTTACAGTTGATTTTGAAAGAAGATAGTGTGACCCTGACATTGTTGAAGATTTTTTTTTTCTTGGTAGTGCAGTTCCTTGTATTCTCCTGCAAGATCAGACTCTGTCATTAATACTTTAGATGTGAATACTGGCCCCGTTACATCAGGTACACTATTATGCACAAAGGAAACAAGATTGAAGTAAACAAGATTTCGAAGCATTAAATAATAATAAAAGAATCCAGAGACTTTAACTAGCCTTTTTATAGAGCTTCAATGCCTCTTAAAATAAATAGGTCAGTGTTGATAGAAAGGCTGGGCTCCGATTTTATACTTCTATATTTTCAGAATGCTTTCCAGCATCCAAGCACAATATAAAGGAAAACCACAGGCCTATCTGTTCATGCTTCTCTAGCCTCAGTATTGATATTAATGCCAACAAAATTAGTAATTTCACAATTAGTTTTCCACTTACCTGAAAAGACATGAAAGGCAGAAAGAAAGTAGTTTAACTAGATTATAATGTGGCTGTGACAAGTCAGGTTCCTGTCATGTTATAGCCTTCCAACTTTAACATTTTCATGTCTGCTTGGCAGGTTATTAAAATAAATGAGGGTGTGTTGGACTGCTGTTGCACTTTTCTCTAATGGGAGTTCAGGAATTTGCAAGCTGCTACTGTAAATTGACCGATCGTGAAGTCTGAAAGAAGTTGGCTAAAGTGGACAATTAGGAGCATTGCTCCACAGCTGAGTGAAATATTCCTTGTTATTTTAATAATTCAGGCACAGGCTAATTTTCTGAGCCTGAGTTTGTCAAGATAATGTGCCTTGTGCTTGTCTGCTTGTCATTTTTAACTCAATCCCACATGTTACAGGTGCAGTCTAGCTTACAAAACAGGCAAATCACTCACAGTGGAATTTGCATATGGAATATAGATATATTGTACTAAGGAAAAAGAGTCCAAGAAGTCAACATCTAGCTGTGCTAGGAATGCACATGATGGTAAAAACTCTTGATGTTTGATAGCTGTTGTAGCCCTCTTTATGCTGATATAATTAAAGGTGCTATTTGGCACTATGCATACACAACTGTGTATAATGTAAAGCATCATGTAGATTTTTTCATAAAGAGAGATGGTAAGGCCATAGGAATCCCATGTGCCATGCCAATGCTCTGGGTAGTATTATTTACCTTTTTCAATTTAAAAAACATCTCAATGTCAAAAAATGTGGAAAATGCAGGGAATAATTACTTCCCTCAATTAGAGGGGGCAAAGTCTCCTTTATAAAAGATGAAGCAGCTTTCATAGACATTATTGTACCTGGCTTCTGAAGGCAAAGGCAATACTACTGAGCCAGAATTTTGAAATCTCTGATATTCTTTACCACACAGTTTTCTCTCATTTTCTTGAGCTGAATTTCTGGCCTAACTCGAACATGTACAGAAGCATGTGTTCAGGTCCAGACTGGTTGAGAAATTCTTTAACTTGCTATAAGCTTCCCCTGCAGATTTAAGACTTAGTGATGAGCTAGGAGAATTCATTCCAAGACAAAATAACTGCAAACTTGCAGCTAATTAAGCATTTCTAGGACAGGTTCTTGAAGGTCAGCTCAGACCTCAAAAATACCCACTTATAATGAAGTCATCTGGAACTATATCATCTTGAGGAACATCTTCAAACCGCAAAAACCTTGGGGAAGGCACTGTGCACCTTCCTTGACATACCTTGCAACCATTATAACCCCAGAAGCCCATTACAATCACCATCAGGGGTGGATGGACACCTAGGGAAGAAACACTGTACTCATGAGAGTGCACTTAGATATTTACCTGGAGGGTAAAGAATTCCAAATTACTTCTGAAGGCTGAGCCATATCTGCCTCTTAGTCTTCTCCACCCTGAGATATATACACACACACTCATACATATGTATGTGCATACGTATTGTTTATATATGTATGTGTACATATATGAATATGTATGTATATATATGAATATGTATTTATATATATGCATTTATCTATTTCAATGTGTAGGAATTCAATGTTCAATTCATTACTGCCATTTTATCAACCAGATTTCTCCCTTGAAGTTATGCAAAGGAGCTGTTTTTCTAGAAGACAACATAATATAACATACCACTTTGAGCTCACCAGTCAAAAGTCACAGTGCCACCTGATCTCTGGTGCTGCCATCACTCCTGTATATTCAAGTAACAACACAGCAATTCTACCATCTCCTACTACGAAACAAAACTGAAAGCAATTTTTTTTTTTTTAACTGGGTTGAGCAATGGAGGATATGGATCTCCAATGGCAGCAAAGAAGAGCCCATTAAATCATGCAGGACCACAAAAGGTCTGGTGCACAGATAGTGCATTTACACTTAACAGTGATGTGATATGAATGCTTAAAATGAATATTCCTGTTCTCAGGTCACTCCTAGAGATATTCTAAAACACTGAGAACAATCTGAATTCCAATATTTGCATGCAAACCAGCCTAGCCATGTGTGAACATGAGCGTTTATCATATATTATTCATTTCTCATTGCATTTTGAAAGTTTCAGTCATTCAGTCAGGGAGCAAACTCAGTCCTAGGCAGCTGAGGTGGTCACTCACAGGGTAAGGAATGAATAGCAGAGAGTGAAACAGATGAAGAAAGTACTTCAATATTTCATAGAAAATTGTCCATGTAACAAAGCATATCCAAAACCAAGCAACTTGCACTCAGCAATTTGCAAACAGAATTCATGGAATTAATTATATGTTAGAAATTAGTCTGAACAGCTCTGACCTTTGCACATGATGAGCAAAATTCTTTATGTCAGACCTAAGACATTGCTAAATAATGAAATAGTGGAGGTGAGGATTTGAAGCCTATGCACACTAACATTTTCAGAATTTAACTTCAAAAGCTTCAGAAAGGAGACTTTGATGCTGCTTGGACTTGGGGAGGAAAAGGTCAATGTATGAGTCTAAAACCATTCTCAAGGAACTTCCTATGTCTGCAAGAAAACAGTGAGCAGTAAGGGTAACCCCCAAAACTTATCTCTGGTCAAGTACAGCATGAAGCACACAAAGATCAACACAAGATTCTGTGGATCAGAGTTAACACAAATGTTAGATCTCCAGCTCAAGAGGTGCTTTTAGCAGGGAATGAACCAAAACTAACAAAGAGATTGCGAAAGAAATGTCTACTCTCATCCCTGCAAATATCATCCTGTGGTACCCCAAGTTATAAAATTAAAATCTTCCCCAGGAAAGGCAACAAAATGAGCAGAAGAAACATGCAAGATGGTGACTTCACTCCTCCTGAAAAAGTACAATGTATCAATATATTACTGATGCCTATTTGTTCATTTATTCACCTTCCTGCCAGATTTTAGCAGAAAGGGTTTTTTTCCATTGTTTTACCTGGTAATCTCAGGGGAGGAAGGGAAAGAAGATCTTCTTTATGATGTATCAAGCTTATACTGATGTAAATATTATAAAGTTGTGTTGCTTTATATTAAGTTGCATGATCAAGAGCGATGACATCAATTCTGGTAGTATAGATTCCATCTCTTTTCAGAACTAGACAACGTGTAGATAATTACCTTTGAAAATGGCTGGAGGATCTGGAAGCTATTTTTGTTAAAGACACACTTGAATCCAATATGTGTCAACAACATAAATTAAGTACACTGAATATGGAACTTAAAATGTCACGAACATTACACCTGACATTTTAAAGCTGTAACAAGAGAAATCATGATGTATATTTGGCCCTCAGAATACATTTTAGTAGCCAAGGGGAAGAAGGCAATTGCCATTACCAGCAACAACTGAGCCAAAAAATAACCATAATACTTATGCAATACTTAGAAGTTAAGGAAGATATTCACAAATCCTAATGTTTGCCTGATTGTTTATGTGTCTACCACTGAGCAAATCTGAGTTCACACACACACTGTCTCTTTAAAACTAGAGGGAATATCTTGTCACTTAGAGATTTTGAAATATTTTAATGCAGATGCAGTGAAGCCCCTTTTATAAACTTAATATTAACTTACAATAAACTTAATCTTAGAAATACTTACACTGGATCATTTTTGCAAATTCATCTGATATTTAACAAAAACAGACTGAAACCGATTGAAACTCTCTCCTAAATAAAAGAAGATGTGAGACTTCTTTTTAACAGGAAAACTGTAGTTTCTTCAAGGATTAATTTCTGAGTATACGTAGAGACAAACATAAGCCCAAGCCAATTTCATTCTGTGTAGTTACACTATTAACATATTAAAGTTATAAAGCCTGAAATATTCTGTTTATTCAGAAAGAATAAACATTTGAAAATTATAGACATATTTTAATATAAACCACATAGTGCAACTTACCTTGCATATTTGTAAGAGAAATATTAAGGATAATTATCAGTCAGGTTACAAAAGCCTTCTTTCTTCTAAATCTCCTATAGAACTCCACCTTGTCAAGATAGAAATGTGGACAAAAAGCACAACAAAAGCTTAGTGGCTTTTGTAAGCCATTATTTATTATTAAAAATAATTATACCTGCCATTATCAGTGTATGTTCATCAGATATATATGACACTTGAAGCAACTTTGTGATAAAAATGTTACATTCCTCAGTGTCTGAGACTTTATCTACATTGGTCTATTGTAAAAATTGTCTATAGCATCTCATAAATGAACCAGTGGAGAATCTAGAAATATTCTGAAATATAATTTCATGCATTTCCCCCAAAACTTCAAGGTGGCTGCAACTTGGTTCGGAATTGCCAATTCACTGTGTGAATAAAAACTGGTTATATCATGGAATATTATACCATGATATAAGTGGGTAATAGTATGCAATCTTCTTATTATGCATTTTTATAATTATAGAAAACATACATAATATTGCATGTTAACATTAAAAGGAATATTTCCCCAAATAACTCTTCCTTTATTGTTTTTTCCCCTTGAGGAACCTCGTAGAGAGAAATCTGCCCTTTACAGAAAAATTATAGAGATTTGTTCCAATACCTTGGACAGCTAAATAAATATTTACAGTATCAGAACATACAGTAAAAACTCATTTGCATGGACCTAGGTGACCTCATATGGATTATCAATTTTTGCAATTAGTGTGTAAATAAACAAACAGGATTAAAAAAAGTCAAGGATACTGCATCACAGAGTGTACTTTGTTCATTAATATTGACAAGCACAGTTGTGTTTTAATTGTGAATAATGATGGTACCAATCATTTTATAGCTAAAGTATTATGGGATGTTTGATGAAAAGAGCATACTTTCAAAATATATCTGCAAGGATGCAACAGAGATAAATTCAAAAGCAAATTTGATCTAACAATATCTATCTTTTCAAGGGAGTTTTAACCTTTCTTTTTCCTTTCATTTCATCATAAAATTTCATTGTATGTTTTAGTTTCAATAAACCACAAAATGTTTTTCCAGTTATCAGTTGTTGTGGCAAATTTTTATCTTTTTTTTAATCTCATCCTTCCACATACTTTTTCCTTACTTCACTCTTTTTCTGTTGTTTCCAAGGGTATCAACTTAGTTGTGTAATGCTGGGCAAAGCAGATTCTCCATGCTTTGGCTTACCCACCTACAAAAACTGTGTAACATGCTGAGTGTGCAGAATTAGTATGGTGTTTAATCAATCTTCACAGAAGCACTCAGCTTCGGAATCCTAGTAGCATGTATGTAGGAAGTACCAGCACATTTTATTTCCTATGGTGCCAGCATAGACACATCATAGTTCCACTTTTTTAAATGTTAAAATCGTTAATGAGTCCTGCTTTTCACATTTTAGAGACAGAATATGCTAGTATTTCTCCAAGTCAGAGCTGCCATTTTGCTAATGCAGCCCTGAATATACTAGAAGTGTATTAAGGTATAAATACAGCTCTGTAGTAGTGCTCCTGAGACAGAAAGACTGTCAGCATGTTCCATTTTATTTTTCTCCAGCGTGTAAAAATGTTAATGCTTAAGAACAGGACCTGCTATATGTCATCAAACTGTCTTTTTAATGTCTCCCTGTTCTGAGGTATGTTCCCTACAACCAATTTTGTTATCAGATTGCTAACACAGCAGCTGCTTAAATAACTGTTAAAGATTAATTATTATCTTTATTTCACAAGAGTTCCCAGAACATATCAAGTGCTAGATAAACTTCATAGCAAGACAGGGAATGTCCCTATCCTCAACTCCCCACTCCTACCCCCATCCGTGTGATATGAAAAAGTGTTAAGAAATGTTCCTTATTCATCGCTGTGAAAGTCAATGGATAATCGATAAGGCTATACTCTTGAAAACAGAGGTCATGATTAGAAGTCTGTAACACTGTAGTGCTTCACAGATATGATAGCAATTGTGGTACAGATGTTTAGTAAGTAAAACAACATGTTTTTCTCACCATTAATAATGCTTTTAGCTGCTAAAAATATCTCTTTAAATAGATTTTTTGGTTAATAACATTTTAAACTAATGTGTTGATCATTAAAGAACAGATTGGAAACTGAAGAAGCTGTGCCTAATTGAGTAACTATTACTATCCCAGTAATGGGACATGTGAAGCATTTTATCTGCTTTCTTTGCAGATTGTTAATTTAAATGGATGGCACAGTGATAAACCAGTTAGAGTTAATCAGCTGAACAAAACTGTAGAAAGACAATGTAAGGACCATTTTAATGCTAACTTGGAAAACTACAGCTGTTGTGAAATAGAATAATTAATTATTAATAGAGTTGATGAGAAACTAATTTCTGAAAAACTGGAGATCATTCTAAAGCTACTCATGGGTAAAAGTCTCTCATTTTCTTCAGCATAACAGCCTGAAAAGGTCTCATATTTTAATGAGAAAGACTGAACTGTATGTAGCAGGAAGCTGGTATTTCTAAGCCTCCATATCTGCAATGAAAGCAACCACAAGAGCTACTGACAAGGCAGCACCCCCAAAGGACTATCCTTTGAATCATAAAAACACAGAAATGTGCTTTATGTGCTTTCAAAACTAATTAAAAAATCTCATTACCACCTACCTAAGGTTTCATGTGCCAATGAACCCTTAACAAAAAATTGTGCTTTCAGATTACTAGTAATAAATAGTATTTTTTTTTTTTTTACACATTTTCTCAAACATTAACACAAATTTGGAGGGCTGGGGGATTTGAAACTCCTTTTTTTTTTTCTTTCTGCAGCAATATGAAATGAATAGTATGCAGTTTAAGGGACTAAAACCCTGGCCCTATTGCAATTTTTGACATGAACTTATCTGTGGTGTGGTATCACTTCTATCAAGGTTTAAAAAACTCTGGATGTCTGATTAACGTCTGATTTTGTGCTTTCAGAAGATATTACTAAACATTCAGGGTATTTGATGCTCACTGCAATCCATTCTTTCGGAATTTTTACCTGTGTGCTTGTCACAAGCTACAACTCGAAGGACCCTACAGCTATTAGAGATGTCTCCAAACAGCACTTCTACATCAGAACATATGGGAAACAAATGGAAAAAATATCTATTTTTAACAGAAAACCTTTTCAGGCTGCACAATTCTTGAGGTGTATTCCTTCTGTAACTACCATAACAATATCTTGTCTACAACAACTGTTCAACAAGTCAATGATAAAAATATTAACAAGAAATTTGGTCCCAAATTCTGGTCTCAAATTTGTTCAGCTTTAAACGGCAAGTCTCTTTAAAGCTGGCGTATTGTAATCTGATTACTCAGGCCTGTACAGTACAAAGGATTACAATCTGTAAACATGGATTCTAGGTTAACCTATGGGGATCTCAAAAGGGACAAATCATCACACAAATACTCTGAAATCAGTAGGACTGAACAGCAGGAATGGTTTGCTGACTCTTAATCAAGTTTAATAATGGTTTGGAGTTTAAGCTAAATAAAATCACTATGTCTGAAGAGCTTTTACCTGAACTCCATGCCCATGTGTTGGAGTTCCTACTTCAAATCATTAACCAACCTGGGACTGATAGTTAACGCTGCCATAGAATAAAATTTCTAATGCCAGAGATAATTTATACAAACCAGACCATGACTCACATATCAGCAGCTTTGATGTTCTATAAAACTATACCAGAGAAGAGGATGAAAACATATTTAATGAAATTATTAACGTGAAAAATATTGCATCTCTTTAGCATCTACAGGTAGCAACTTAATAGCAGGGGGTTTAGTACTGTATGTTTTATAAAACTCTTCTGCTTACAGGAATCAAGAAAGGAAGAAAGAGGCTTATGTTTCTGCATAAATTTGTGAAGTGGAGGAAGCAGCACCTATGTTAAGATATAGACATGAAAAATGTTTATATACAGGTTTTTAAATGGTGACATATCAAAGACATTGGCAAGAATACACACTAGTTTACTCAACCTGATAGGATGAGGACTGCAACATTTAAAATCCCTTCTCCTGAGTCTTCCCAAGGTCAGAAAAGTGTTAAACTATAAACTGAGGAAAAATAGAAGAGCAGGTAAGCCAAATGTTGTACTTATCCGCCTTGTCAGCCTCCTTTGAACCAGCAGGCAGAGCAGCCCTAAACCAGCACAACCTCCGAATGCTACAGAGATGCAGATGTCTTTGAAATATCTTCTTCTTAAACATCTGCCTGGGCAAATTCATCACCAGAGTTTCTCATCTCACCTGCCCTTTGCCAGTCTGACACTGATATAAAAAAAATTGCCATTTCCATGAAAATTCCAGCTCTTATTTAGAAACATGTCCTCAGTCCCTGTGAGCACAAAGAGCTCCATATTAATTATATGTATATTGTTTCTATTACAGAACTGGTTTTGGGGGTTTTTAAGTTGATACACTTTGCTGACATACTACAAAGATACAAATGTGTTATTCCTCTTTGCCAGCTGGAAACTACTTTCTATTGGGAGTATTTTTATTATTTCAACACAAAAGACAAATACTGGGTGAAACATTATTAAGCATAGTAGATGTGACTTTTCCCATGAGTCCTATAGCAGCTCTCTTTTCATAAAGGGATCACTCACTCCTCTTCATTTAAGATTTCTTATCCTCAACCTCTTTTACCTTTTATTCCTCTAATCCTCATAATTTTGTAGCAAAATTGATCCATAAAATTCCTTCCTGCAGGGGCAGCCAGCTGCCACAGCATTCCTAATGCCAGGCAGAGTTCAATGAATGATGGCACACTCTCGCGACCTCCATCTTACTGCCTGGGGATACAGACAGGCAGAATCACTCTGCAAATCTCCACTGTAAAGATACATCACAAGGTTACAAGGGGAACTGGATCTGTGGTCACATCCCCAGTCCCCCACTGTGTTGGTGGACAGGGCTAGCTGATGAACAACCAACTAGAATTTGAGACTACCTGGGGAGTTATAAAGAAATGGTGGGTTTACTCCCAGCCTGGAAAAAGAAGGAAACGATGCTACTGCCACTTCCTTCCGTGACAAAGAAAACTTAAGAAAACTTGGCTTTTCCACCTGTAACAGCACTCTAAGATGAAGTACCTTTAATTTAAAATGTTGGCATTCAGGTAGAAAACTCCACAACTGCATGTGATGGATGTGGCATGGCATGTGATGAGTCAAGCTACTTCTTTTCATGAGGGTACAGAAACCTTTGCAGTAAAGAAAAGCTGTAGAACAAAAGCTTCTTCTCTTTAAGAAGTAATCTATCATAACCAACAGCTGAATAGCCAGAGAAGATTCATAATGAGTCATGCATAACACTAGATTTTACAGGTCACTCCCAATAAAAAGAAAGTTTAATTTATAAATTTAAAACTCCTCTGGTCCTGTGTTGATGTCCACTATTACACAAGTCACAGTGGAAACAAGAATCTGATGTTTTGACCCCCTGGATCCTATTCAAACCTGCACAGAAATGTAGCTATTCTTGATGTTGAAATATTTTCTGGCATCGGTGCCTTCCCACAGCTAAGCACCAAATGTTGCCATAATACCTCCCTCTCTCCCCCATGCAGTATTTGACAGCACAAAATGCTGCTCATCCAGACATGAAAACCATATATGGATGAAGCCTTCAGACAAGTGCTGAGCACTCCAAATCTTCTTTCAGATCCAGCTGCTATACACATCTGTCTGTAAGGACCAAGCTAAAGCTTAATTATGCTTTGTCAGCAAGCAGACTGTTCCAGGCTTCCTCAATACCCATATTATTAGTCCACTGAATGCCAAATTATCAGATGATAAGCAGGAAGCAAAGCTGCTCTGGTTCCTTACTGCAGGGGAGAGGTGGAGAAATAGCAGGAAATCAGAACATTGAACAACTACTCAAGTAGGCGGCTGCTCCTCTGGAAAACATCAAAACAAAAGGAGGGAGGAAAGATTAATTCCCTCTCCAGGAATCTTCTCTTCAGTTCCCCTAAAGGGAGTATGGTCTACCTCTTCATAGTAACATCAGTCATTCGCAAAACTATACAATCAATGCTCATCAAAGACAGAATACTAGACCCACAAAAAAAAACAACCAAACAAACAAAACCCAACAACAACAAAGTGAGAAGCTGTATTTGAGAAATTTAGCACCATTTCTGACATCTGCAGGGAGGACTCCTCGCCTCTCCTTCCTTGCAGTTTCAGTCTCAGCATGGCTGCTGTGCTTCATCTACCACAAAAATGTGTCTGGCAATGATTTCTCAGCTCAAAATTGGTACCTTATTCCTGACACCTCAGCATATTCCTGCCGTTTTACCTCTCACTGCCTGGTGAAAAACTAGCTTCCCTGGTGAGGAATCAGTCTCCTGCAACATTTAGAGTCAGTGTGCTCTCTAAACTGCTCATTTTTGAGAACTTTGAGAGACTGGTAAAGTAGCAAAAGAGAAACCGAATACCTAAAAGAAAGCAAAAGGAAGATGAAGGGAATTGCAGAAAAGCCCAATTTTAAGACCATGGAACTACGTATTAAGCAGTCAGCATTTAAGCACATAGAAGCCAGACTGCAAACACATCAAGAACCTGCAGCATCAACTCAAGCTACTTACCGTCTTTGATAGCATAACTGGCATAATGGAAAGAGAGAAACAGCAGCTGTGACAAACTCATTTTTTAAAACTTGCTATTTCTCTTATGATAGTCTTGTAAATGAACAAACAAAATTAGTGAGACTAAATTACAAAAGTGTGACCACTCACTTGGTCAAAAACGTACACAGGGTCAGATTTGGAACACTATTCAATTGGAGTAGAACATAATTTAGTTGTCAACCAAATTCTATTCAACACATTAATTTAAAACTTGAATAGCAGAATTAAAAAAAAATATATTACTAGTTTGCATATGACACTGATCTGGAAGGCCTCGCACCAGAGATAGAAGTGGTATTAAAATTAATCTAATAAGTCAGGAAGACACTCAATAGTCAAATGCAAAGAAGATTCTGCAGCTTGAGGAAGCAGAGTGCATAATATGATATAAAGAATAACAGCATAGCTAGAACGCATAGGTCCATATTGACAGACTCAACATTGTAATGTTGCTGCTGTGAAAGGAAAATCTTTAGCATATAATGGTACGACTGTCATATACATGACCAGAGTGATAAAGGTCTTTCTACTCTGTGTTCAGTCAGCCTGGGAACACAGGGGCCAGTTCCCACCAGCATACTTCAAGTAAGCAGGGAGCTAAGTGCTCAGAATGGTGACAGGTTTAGACAACACGGCCTGTGAAGATGGGTGGAAATAATTATGTTTGTCCAGCCTTGAGGAGAATCTCTAAAAGCATTGTAAGATTTTTAGTAAAACATAAAATTAGAAATAGTCTTTCATATTCAGCAGGAGGGAAACAAAAAGCTATGAGCTTCAATGATAGAAGAAGACACTCAGGTTAGCTCTCAGGTGAGATTTTAAGAACTGAGATGCTACAGTCCCAATCATTAAAGTTTTTATAAAAAAATCAAAAGTGGTACTGATATCTGCAAGGGATAGGATACATATGAATGAATAGAAAGGCACTAGCTGGCCTTTTTGAATTAATTTTCAAACTTGCATTGCTGTCAAAGTTATCTGCTTTGTTAAGGATTTAAGAATGCTGTTAGAACCCTGAGTGCAAAATGCAAGGTGTGTGAAAGGTTCTGTACCTGGTCCAATGGCCAGGCTCTACAGTGCTTGGCTCAGGACTCAAGGTCCAAAACAACCAACAGGGAGCAGCAAGGGCTGGCTGTTCCTAAGGGAAGAGGAACCAGGCAGCAAGGCAGGCAGAGGCTTCATCAGTAAGGGCACAGACCCACAGTACCTAAAAAAGAAGAGCAAAACACATCTGGTGGCAGCAAATGGAAGGAGTCCAGACAACTGGACAAATCTGTAATGCAGAAGCAGTTCCACAGCCAAACCAGGCAGTTAAGTCTGTAAGTCAGTATCTGGCTGAAGGTGTATGTGGCCAAGCACAGGCATAGGTGCAATAAAAGTCAGGGAGTAGCAGTGATCAAGGGTCTGAGCTTAAATAGAGTACTCAAGCAAATCAGGACCAAACCTCAGTAAAACTTCTCACAGCTCTTTTTCACACAGACAACTTCTTTTACAGGAGTTGGATCCAAGGCCCTGCAGCTGGGCCAAATCAGCACTGACCTCGAGCCCAGGCTGCCAAACCCACTGTGGGGAGTGAGTACACTCAGAAACCCAACAAATACTTAGTAACTGACATGGAAACCAGTAATTTACACTCATTTACCTTTCTTCAGTAGGTACCTCCTAATATTTCTGTGGGTTTTTATAAATATTATCTGCAAATTCCTACTCTGGCATAAGTTAACATTTTTATTTGCCCCTTCACGGGTGCTAGTACAGTTCCAAGGTGAAACAACTGAACCAGCATAAGAATATAAAATCCTGGCACAAGCATGGATAATATTAATATACTAGAAATGTTGCCTTCTTGAAATAAATACACATATTAGCATGTAGAGAATTATAGCAAGTTAATATAAATGTTCAGATTGCCTATAGTAATTGCAATGTTTTTAAGTGTTAATATTGTTTTAGTAAGTTAAATTTTGTTAAATAGGTCAATTGTGAATACATTCTGTAATTGCAGTATCATTATTAAAATCAAGAGTCATGAGGTCTTTTAATTGCTAGTATTCTTAATGCTAGTATAAATGGAAGTACTTGAGAGTATGCCATCTGTTGAGTAGGAATAATAATGTAAATGTGATTAAAATTGTGTTATTAATTAGTAGCAATGCACCAAATATTTCCTTTTTAAAAAAACTTCATATATTTCAAACCTACCCCATTACCAGAGTGGCATACCTGGATCCCATTCAGGAATCAACTGCATCCCTTTCTAGGAGATATTTCACCTGACCTTCTAAGCTAAAGCTTGTGCTTGCTACTTTACAGCCAGCTTTTCTTCCAGCCAACTTGTCAAACACATGGGTCACATTTTCCAAATGCCAGAGATAATCTGAAGTACGATCACCCAGAGTGTTTTATCTTCAGGAAAGCAAGAGGTGGGGTCATTCTATTCTGTTAAGAAAACAGAAATAGGTGTTCAACATGACAAGTCTCAGATCTCTGAGACTCAGCTAGCCATGCAAAGCTTCACCTATCAGAACCCACAGTTCTCTGTCAGCTTGGATTCCTCTCTCCTTTCAAAGAAAAATCCCTTCCTGACAGCTTGAACTACTGCATAGGGCCTGGGCATCCCCACAAGCCCCCTCTAGAGAAAGGAGCTATTTCTTAGGCCTACCATGCTCCTACAGCAAAGTCTTTTGCTCACTTCTCACAGGAAGGGTCAGTGGTGCCCTGATGATAGGCTGGTGAGAAAAACAAAAAGCAGCTGCAGAGCCAATTATTGTTTTAACTATAAGGAAGCTCCAACACTGCTGAAATCAATGGCCAAAGATCCACAGCAGGATTTAAGTTTTAAGATATCCTGATCTTTTTATCTTTATAATAAATGTGAGAAGCCCTCCACTTTGCTCAGTTCAAGTGCTGCAAATCTAATGTATTATCTGTTGGATAAGACTCTGATTTTCAGAGGTAAGCTACATAGATGATGGAGACGCTGCTTCTGCATTGTCCTGGGTTCAGCAGTAGCAGTCATTTTTCTCCTTCTTGGTAGCTGGTTCAGTGCAGTGTTTTGACTTTCAGCCTGGGAACAGAGCTGATAACAAGGATGTTTTGGTTTGGCCAAGGACTTTGTGAGCCTCATGCTCTGCCAGGGAGGAGGGGAAGCCGGGAGGAAGCAGAGACAGGACACATGACCCAAACTGACCAAAGAGGTATTCCATACCACAGCACATCATGCCCAGGGTGTAACTGGGAGTTAGCCGGAAGGGCTGGGAGACTGCAGGGTTGGAGGAGGTATGGGTCAGTGCTTGGTCGGCTGGTGGTGAGGTGTTGTATTCTCTTCCCTTGTTATTTCTTTTATCATTGTTATTATTGGTGGTAGCAGTAGTGATTTGTGTTATACCTTAGTTACTAAACTGTTCTTATCTCAACCTGTGGGAGTTGCATTCTTTTCGATTCTCCTCTCTATCCCTCCAGGAGCAGGAGGAGGGCAAGAAGGGGGGGAAGTGAGTGAACGAGCTGTCTGGCTGTGTTTAAACCACCACATGAATTTACATTCTATCTGTTCAACATTAGCCTTTACATAAATTGACACATACTTCAGGAATTGTGCTGCCTGTGGTAACTGCTATCAAATCATTTGAAGTATACAATACACGCAACTGAATCCTTTTAATATTCTACCATGGAGTGTGTAATTTGATGCACTGAGTCAGTTTAGTTGATGCTTAAAATGATGGAACTTGCTAAATTATATGACTTGAGATGTAAGAATGTGGCAAAAATTAAACCTACAGTTTGGTGATAAATCAGACAGATTATGAGGTGTTGTGTTAATCAATACACGTTAAGATTCCTCTGCCTCCTTGTTTACCTAAGCCCAGAGCAGTTTTGGATACTTTGGCAAATTTATGTGTATAGGCCTTTGCATTATTAACCACATTATAGAAACATAGAATCAACTAGATTGTAAAAGACATTTAAGATCATCCCAAGAACAATAAGTGACTGAAAAAAATGGTAAGAGCTCTGAAACACACTTTGTGGGACAACAACATCTGCAGAAAAAACAGTGGCCTGACCAAAGGTATCGAATTAAAAAGAACAAATGAAGACTTTTCTCTTTGGATATGAAATACAATGGCATTGTCTATACTAAATCATTCTCATCCTTCTCATAATCAAATGTTTAAAAAAAAACAATTACCCAAAAAAAGTCTTGTAGTTTTTTTTATGTTGAAGTTGAGTTTTATGAGGAACAGCTGAGTGGACTGGAGTTGTTTAGTCTGGAGAAGTCTCAAGGGGGACCTTATTCCTCTCTACAACTACCTGAAAGGAGATTGTAGTGAGGTGGGGGTTGGTCTCTTTTCCCAGGGAACAGGCAATAAGACAAGAGGTAACAGCCTCAAGCTGGGGAGGTTTAGATTGGGTATTAGAAAAAATTTCTTCATTGAGAGGGTGCTCAGGCATTGGAACACGCTGCCCAGGCAGTGGTGGAGTCACCATCCCTAGAAGTGTTCACAAACCGTGAGATGAAGCCCTCGGTGGCATTGTCTGGTGATGGTTTTGGAAGTCCTGGGGTAGGTTGGACTTGATGATCTTGGAGATCCTTTCCAACCTAGTTGATTCTATAATTCTAGATCGTGAACTATAGTTCTTCCCCTCTGTTTTGCTAGCAATTCTTATTTTCTTAAAAACTTACTGAAATGTTTCCTCTGGTTATTTTTGTTTAAAAAGACATGCAAGATACTTTTACTTCATGAAAGTTACAAGCAGGTAAGAATTTAACAATTAATAGTATGTTTTTCATACTAGTACTGCCAATTATATGCTGTTTAAGCTTATCATCTAATTGCATGCTAGTGCTGGCTTCAGAGATGGCATGACATTAAGACAGACTTGTGCTGCATTCCCCAGCAGTGGAATATTCAATTATTTGTTCTGACTCATGTAATTCCCTGTATTCCAAGCTTGTTAATGTCATTACAGGGCTGAAATAAAGTGATTACTCTAAATGAGTATTTATCCGATAGGCAATGCAATTCCTGCCTCCTCCAGGTGACAACAGATGACTGCAAGTGTTCTTCTCTGCTCCCTCACCTGCACCTCCCCCCCTTCCCCTGTCAAGGAGGAAACCATAACATTGTGGTGCTCTGTGAAATACTGTCAGATGAAATAAAATATATATAATAAAATAAAAAGAAGCACAACCTTCCTCGGCAGAGTTAAACCTAATGACCACTGCTTCCACTCCCAGTCAGTGATGACAGGTTGAACTAACTGATAATGGCATGCCTGCTGTTGAGCTGGCCACTTACGTTATTTCTCTTGACATGGTTCTGGAAAAGGCCTAATTTTTTTGACATTTGACCATGCAAATTTGAGTCCTGATACATTATTCTGCATTTACATCCTCCCAGTGTTGCTGTTTAAAATGTGCTACAAGCTCCTTGAGCTCAGCTAATAAAGGCCACAGAATGAAAGAAAGTTAAATATGAATGTAAGAGGAGACCTAAATGAAGGGCTAGCTTGTACATCTCAGAGATGACCTTCTGGAAATGAGCAAGTGGAAAATCCTTTTTAAAGCAAATGGTAAGAAGTGTAACACTGATTTCTTTTTTTTCTTCAAAATTCTTTTTAAAGATTCTAAAATATTCACAAAACAGAAAACATTAAGTATTACATAGACATTTCTTCAGTCAGCAATTCAGCTGAGTGTATTTTAAGCCTAGATTCCATTAATGACTCTTAGTAATACACCTTTTCCTAAGAGCCAGAAATTCATAGTGCTTCATTAAATATAAGGAAAAAATACAGCTTGCTCTCTTTCTTTCCATTTGCTCTTAAATTTTTCACATTGTTGAAGTCCAAATGTATTACCTGTGAGCAAACTCAACTTCTTCCATTTCTTAAAATTAATTTGTATAAATTTACTGCTTATGAACAGCAATAGCTTTGACAGCTCTGAGAAAAACACATCTCTTTTTAGCTACACAGTGGGTGCAGGTTGGACCTGAGGCTCCTCAGCTAAGGCTTTTACCTCAAACCTTAATGGATCTTATGCAGGGAGAGGTCAGCATTGCATGGGCCTTTCATATGTCTGCAGTAGGGAAGTGGTGGTAAAACCCTCATTCCCAGTTTTTCTCTGTTGTCTTCTCTCTATTGACTCTGTTTTTTACAGCAAACTTCTCTGTGCATAAGCCAATATTCACTAAAGTCAACAGAATTTTTTCTGGCTTGCATGCTCTGCTTCACTCTCACATAAAAGCTCTAGTAATGAGATGGCTGCAAAAGGTTTATGCTGCATCCAGCCTCCAGTGGCATGCAGTTAGCACTTGGAATGTATCAGACTTCCCCCAGTCAATCACCCTGAAAAATAATACATTTTATAAAAAGCATAAATCAGCACTTCTAAACACAAGTAAAGCAGCAATAGTTAGGCATCCCTGCCCATGGCAGGGGGTTTGGAACTAGATGATCTTAAGGTCCTTTCCAACCCTAACTATTCTGTGATTCTATCTAAAACAGAGCCATTCACCATTCTCTTCTGCCTCGGTGGCTTACATGGGCAACAGAAAAATGCTCTCCCTTGCCTTGCGGAGAAGTAGGTGACTGGTAGGCAAGTACCCAAACCCACATTAAAACAAAAAAAAGGGGAATAGAGCAGTCCAAATAACTGTCTATATATGGTCATTTTTACCACAGTATCCTCACTTTTCCTGCGATATCTGCTGGGTTTAAAATGTTACTTCAAGCAACCTGGAGTAACCTAGTTTCTCCTTTCCTCCATTTTTAAAGAAACCTAATTCAAAATCAGTGGTAGGTTCACAGCACTGACCAGAATTTCCGTATTATTTAACAGAAACAAACCAAAACAGAAACAAACTGGAGTATGCATTCACTGTGCTAGATAGCATTGTGAGTGAAAATCAAGAGAAGATGCTAATGAACAGCCAATAAATTAACTCAGAAAACAATTAGATTACTTCAGAAAGGTGAAGCACAAGCAAATATTAGTATCTCTAGTTGGTCAGCTAGTGGCAGTAACAGCACCACCACCTCAAAAAAAAAAAAAAAAAGAGACAAAACCTGTAGATTTTTCTTTTAGTACAGCTATCTAAAATATGTTCTCATCCTGCTAAAGCATGAACCACCTTGAAAATCCCCCCACCTCAAGTGCTGTTTCATCCCACCGCAGCTGAGGCTGCAGTGGAAGTCATGTGAAAATACTTGGCTATGCAATATCCTTTCACCAGTTACCTCACTTAAGCTATAGAAGATACAATCTAAGGCAGATGATTCAAATCAAATAACATTTCCCTCTGCAATACTTTAATTCCATGAGGATTGATATCCAAGAGAAAATTTGAACATCCATGTTGGATACCCATGCTACAATTTTTAAAATGACAGTGTAGGCATGAAAAGTCCCAAATTTGCTTTGTAATTTCCCTTTGAAAACTGTGTAACTTTGTAACTTTGTAATTTCCCTTTGAAAACTCAACAGAGGCGTGCAACATTTGCTTCACTAAAAGGAAATCATATTTCAGCACTGTATTTCCCTGGAGGGAAAAGTCATGAACACCCTGGTATTCATCACCGGCCTGTTTTTGTAATCCAGTAACACAATAACTATGAACCCAGTAATACAGAAAATAAAAGACCTGAAGCAAACAACCACTGGTATTTCAAAGAACGATGGTGCAGACAGTTTTTAAACACTACAGAGTGTGTTTGTCGGGGGGGGGGGGGGGAACAAAGGCACAGTGGCATGAGTGGAAACTTCAAAACTGAAAAAGGATGCTGGCCAAAGCTATAAACACCTTGAAGATCATGATTCCTCCCCTTTTACTATTGGAAAATATTCCACTGAGTGCAAACACTGCTCAGCAGTTATTCAGTTAGAAAGGTTGATGTCCAGTAATGTGAGCTCAAGGGTTTCTAGACCTACCCGAGCTGTCTCCATTTCACTACCAACATTTCTCACCTAAGCACTTCCCAGGGAAATAAAGAACTAAAACAAATGCTAAGAGATGACAACAAAATGGCATCCTATTAACCCTTTAGTAGAGAGTAAAAATATGAGTTGCTATTCTGTTTCAAATATATAAGGCCCCTTCTCAAGGTCAGGTTATTACACCTCTCCTATACCAACAAAAGAAACATTAAAGCTTGCTAATTCCAATCTAATTTTTGTAACAGATGACAGCACTACATCAATTGCACAGGCTGATTGACTTCTCACAGATTCAATTTAGCCTATTGTATAGCAAACTATTTCAAATATTAGCATTTTCCTGTTTATACCTCAGTAAAACCAAATTTTGTAGCCATATGGAATAACAGCTTAGTACACAATTTATCACTTTTTTGAATAAAAGTCACTTCATAATGAGTAATACTAATTTTGTTCATATTTATGCATTAGACACATATATATACTACTGCCCTCTGCAGAATGGAATTCTACTACCTGCAATGCTCTCTTTCAAGCCAGGATCTGTTTATAAAATATATACACTAAATTTTGAAGCATTCAACTGCTGTCTATGTACTCACATATCTCAAAGGATACAGTTCACCCTCTCCTGAGTTAGGACTGTTTTCTGAAATCACATTATATCCATTCAGATTTTCACATTGCCATTGAAAAGTATTTAGCCAGCAGCTGCATCTTTAAAAACATATCCTGAATCACTGACCAGTTATTAAACCATCAGTAAAACTCTCAAACTGGGACCTCTAATGGTCAGTAAAATTTGAGGGCTGTTATGAGGATTTGAAATAAACTCATAAAACTCACAGATAAATGAGCAGTAAAGCTTAGCTCTCTACTTAGGTAGGTTATCAATAACAAAATCAGAATAACAAGTTCAGTTAATGCCTAAAAAGAGAAAACTGGTCTATGCAGAGGAAGCAGGTAGATCTCTTCCAAGGACCTCTATTTCTCAAAATCCCATCTCTTTACAAGATTAATGCAGGATTAATATCAGTGCAGATGTATTTTTGTCACTTTAGCTAACCACAAATATTCTGCTTCTACATGACATTACCTTAATGCCAGCTAAGTATAACTCGCCACGCTCTGGGGTTATTTGCTGTTGCAATTTTAGCTTGCGTTCATACTTTGTCCCAAGCAATAAATTAAAAAAAAAAAAAAAAAAAACCTCACTTGACTAAAATAACTTTTGCCAGAGCCGTTTTGATCTTGCCTGTCCCTACTTGCAATTTCTGCTACCTTTGCATTTTCTGTTATTAATATATATAACCTCGATTAAGTAATAGAGTTAGGCCACAGGCTTTCTGCTCTATTAGGCCTTGTGCTCTGTCAGACTACAGTCTTTACACTCAGCTACAGAAGTGATGTGGATTTTCCGTTTTTTTAGAGAATCTATAAAGTAGCAGTTAGTTAATTTGGAGAGAAGGAACAGCAACATACAGTGTTAAGCTTGTAACTAGAAGGCATAAAAAAATGTTTAGAGCTCAGCCTACCAACAGAGAACAAATGAACAATGGGAAACTGGGCAGCAAAGGCCAGACAAATGACCTGAAAGAGCCAGAATGTATTCCCAGCAAGGAGGCTACAGTGATACGAACTGGAAAGGATGTGGCAAAATGGAAACATTAATAAACTCTCCAAGATTCCTGTTCAAAATACACTCCCTGGATGTTGCATCTAAAAAGAAAACTATGAGAAAGCCCATGGGCCACGATTGCCCTGGAACACCAGTCGGCACTGTGGATGGAAATATCCTCCTCAGCTCCCCATCAAAAATTCTGTCCAGTTCTCCCTGCCCTTGTCCTAGGAAGCCTAGGAAATGTCACCCCTGGCAAGTCCTACACTGCTTGCTACTTGAATCCGTACTTAAATGCTGTTCATTTAGTCTCATTACCAGCAGTAAAAACGAGCAGGAAGCAGCGTGTATCGAAAGAAACATGAAAGAAGAAGGGAAGGTAGACTTGGAGTGGGAAGTGGGAAGGAGGAGAATGTTAAGGAGAAGGTTAAATAGTGAAGCAAGTGGTCCAAGTAACCTCAGGCAACTCAACAGTACCTGCAATAAAGCATCACCAACATTTCAGACAATCCTGAAGTAGCTCTGCTGTAGAGTGACATCCTGATACGGAAGCCATGACTAACTCTTGGCAAACCTAAAAAGCTACTGATGCCGTTTCTGTGTAGGACTTCAACAACTGAACCTTCTAGTACATGAAGCTTGGGAGCCAGCAATGTAATGCAGAATGTGGCACAGACAGAGAATATTTCAGTGCTGTCAAGAAGCAACTGGATCAAACATGATCTGATCTCAGTACAAAGTGTTATCAACAGCTATGTCTAATTTTACCAAGTCTACAGAAATGTTATGTTGCAGTTGGAAATTATAAAGTACCAAGCACAATGTAGCATAGTTTAGTCATGAACAAGCTGGCCCAAACGAGTTGGTCTATTTACACAAACCAGTGCTATGCAGAGTGTTCTGAAAAAAAAGCATGTTTTCATTACTCCACCACAGGCCTCTGCCTAGGCCAATTGCCTCTTTACAAGAACAAATTACAGCAGGCCATATTAATCCAGATACTCTGCTTATCTTACCAGCTGCTCCACTGAGGTGCAGAATGCAATTGTGTACTCTTAGCCAGTCACAAGACAAACACATGAATGTCTTCTGTGGAAAATTCATTGTTAATACCCATTCTGTAGCTGGCAAGCTCTCATTCTTTACCAGCCTCATGGAAGGACTTCAAAAGTTGATGAAAAGATCCTTGCAAAACTAAGAATCTGGCTTCACTCTGAAGTATGACAAACACAAAGGTGGATGAATTAAGAAGACCTTTTTATGGAAAAGACACAACAAGCATCGGAGATATGAAGCTGGTGTCCAAATCTACTCAGCTGATAGCAGTGGTGCTAGCTGAGTGAGTTCAGATACTCTACCTGGGCATTCACGTAAACCAGGAAAACAAATGTTAGTAAACACAAAGTTCTCACTTATGAGTCACAAAGCCTCCAGTGCTTCTGGAGTGTGAAAGTTCACTGTCCTTTTGGGGTAAAAATAATGAAATCTGTTTTCCTAAAATAGCTGAAAGAATTTGCTCAGAACTGGTTTATGTATTTGGTTACACTTTTGAAAAATTATTATCTTTTACATGTTGGAAAAGTTATTAACTTGCTTTGGTTTCCATTTAACTCCCAACTTCCATTTGAAAGTTGTCCTTCTGTTATCAGTATTGTCTTGTATTACTTAGGAATTCAGACTATGACAATTTCATGATTTTGCTAGAGTGCTCATACATTAAAAATTCTACTTCAGAATTAGTGGGAAGAATTGGTTATTCTAGGTAATAAAACTGTACAGCTCAGCAGCATTTTAAGATACTGAATCGTACACTTACATTTTGCTTTTGTACTTCTTAGAATATTTGGATAGCATATAAAATTTAAAATAATCTTTTTTGTTTGTTTGTTTGTTTTCTGTCCTTGCAATGCTAGTTTTCTGAAAATTTTGTGAGGATTAGGCTGAATGAAACTTAAAACTTTTGGCTTTGGTTTTGTTTTGGTTTTTTTTTGTTTCCAAAAGAGCTGGAATCTGGTCTGTAGCCTTACTTTCAGTAATCTGGAGCTGCTATCAGGCCTTTGATCATATGAAGTCTTACAGATGGAAAAGTTCTACTTTAAAATTCCCCACGTGTTTGGAGATGTCAATGAAGTTCTTTTAAAGTGTCAGAAGCAATTGCTGTGTTTGTAGTTTCACTAATACAAATTACAGTGGTATTGTCTGCAGTCAGAAGAGGATAGAAATAAATAACTAAATGAATCCTTCTTACTCCCCCGCCCACTGCAGACAGTGAACTACACACAAACACCTAGGCACATAAATGGATACACACATGCACATGCACGCCACCCTGCTTCTTTGGAAGGAATACATGAAAATATTTGCACTTTGGGATAATGAAGGAAACATGTAAATACAGCACTCTATTCTTTCAAGAAAGCTTTCAAAACGCTCATACTCCACTCCCCTTAAATTATGGTAGAAGATGGGTTATAATAGCTGATGTAATAGGCAAGAAGGGAGAATGAGCACAATTCCCTAAACTCGATAAAATAAGCAATTACTCTTGTTATCTGAATGGCTTTGTCAGTGGAGAAGTTGTCTGTGTCATAACAGAATCTAACAAAGCCTGTTGCCTTTAAGCATCAAAGGCTTTGGCCTTATTATCTCTCTAAGATGTGCATGTATAATAAGTTTTCCCAACAAATGGCGAGGAAGCATCTCTGGCAAAATATAAAACGGTGATAAACTATGTCCAAATGATTAATTCACAGAAATTCTGCATCACACTGCAGCTACATGTGCCTGTCTCTTCTGCTATGCCCTTGGAGATTTTCATACTAAACGTATGTGCATATTTTTCATGGCCACTGATATTTGAATTGCAGCCTGCTCCCATGCAGAACATAAAACACTTCAAACTGTATAATGCTGACTAAATTATAAGTTCTCCAGTGGCCTGAGGTAGCAAGGGCCATAATAATGAGTGTGCTTAAGTGGTTTGTGTAGATTTTTTTCCCCTTTAATTTTAATGCCCTGACTTGCTGCTGTCTTTTCTAAAGCTAGGGATTGTCTCATACAATCATAACAACAGGGAAACAGAAACTGCATTATGCTTTGAAAAAAATGGAGGATTCAAAGCAGAAGCTTCAGTCATCAAGCACAATGATAGCCAATACAGAAAATGCTTTGGTGACTTTGTGTTTGTAATCATATTTGAGCTGTTTTGTATATGAAGACAATTCAGACCACATTTACTGGATACACCGAAAAGCTGCAATCCTTCCAGTCACATTCATATATATATATATATATATATATATATGAAAGGAAAAAAATAAAAGAATAATAAAATCAAATTTAGAAATGCGCAGCTGAAATCTCATATGATTGAAATTCTAATGAAACCAGGCTAATGAAGCCTGCCAAAATACTGAGAACTTTACTCATGGCATTACAGTAGGTCAAAGTGGACATCTGTATGATCTGTAATGAATGCTTACTGGTCTTGCAATTTTTTCAATGTTCTGGTATTGGTTATTTTTCTTGGTTTTGATCAAAAGACAAATGGATGAAAATGCTTTATACTGCAGCAATGCTCACTTCCATGGTAATTGGAAAAATATACACAAACTGTGCTAATATCCACGGATGTTTATAGTCAGGCAGATAAAAAGAGCCTGGGCACGTTAACTGTTTCCATCAACTTCCCCTACCTCTGAATAGAGACCATTTTTGGCCATCACACTGAGGAGCAAGGAGCTATCAACTTCACAAATCAGTGCAAAGGAAGACAGTCTCCTTGCAAGATCCTTTTCATGTGCCCCTGTTTTGTCCCACAGCATTTTGGGAAGCTAATTTCTACATTCCCTGCTCTACAGAACTGAGACAGATGTTTAAACTCACTTCTCACAGGATTCAGACTGACCCCCATCTGCACCTAACAACTTCATCTGGCCTACAGTCTGAGGCCCTCTTTGCAGATGATTGCAAACTGATGTAGCTCGAGTGCTACATCAGCTAATTGTGCTAATCGTGTAGCCATATGTCTACACAAATCTTCCTGTGGCACCATATTTCAGACCTCTTCTTCATTGTGAAAACACACAATTACTCTGTAAACAGTATCAAGACTTCAGTGGAGGGAGTGAACACACAAACTTCTGCCCTACCACCACATTGGTTCAGAATCCTGGTGTGGAGCATCCTGGGTCTGTAGGCAGTAAGGGCATCCCTTTTGGCACAGCCAGAAAAGATCTGCAGTGGCTCTGCTGACTGCCTACAACAGGTAAAAACTCCTGACACAGCACACTTTCCAGGAAGTATTGTCTCTTCATTCTGGCCTCTTACAACTTGCTTATTCTCCTTCCATAACTGATGGCAATGAATAAATCTCTCATTTTGGCATTTAATTCCCCATTGTTTTGGATACTGTTTAGCCATTTTACTTACTCAAAAGAAATCCAAATTGAGATAATAAAACTATTGGTTACTTTTAGAGAGTACAACCCTACTTGTTCCAGCGTCATAACCTTCTGCAGCTCTTTTCCTCACTTTAATTTTACACTTTGTGATTCAGATATTGGATTCTAAATACAGACTAGAACCATTCATTCAACCTGTCTTCATACCTGAAATAAAAGCATGGCATAGTGCACATATTAAAGCATGGCAGAAGTTGGAAGGCACCTCTAGAGGTCATCTTGTCCAGTTCCCCTCCACTCAAGTAGGGCCACCTAAAGCTGGCTCCCCACAACTGTGTTAAGACGACTCCTGAAAAACTACAGTGATGGAAACTCCAGAACCACCTGGCTCCGTCTTATTTGTACCCCCTTTCAGGAATTTGTACACAATTATGAGATCCCCTTTGTACTACTTCGCTGGACTCTACAGTTTTCAGTCCACCTCACTTCCTGCTCAGCCAAACTACACTTTATCAGCTTCTCCATGAGAATCTTACGGGAGACAGTGTTGAAAGCCTTATAGAATCTTACAGGAGACAGTGTTGAAAGCCTTATAGAAGATGAGGGGGACAGTATCCGCTGCTCTTCCCTCATCTACCAAGCCATCCACTTCACTGTAGAAAGTTATCAAGGTGGTCAAGAATGACTTCCCCTGTGTGAATCCATACTGACTACTCCTGATGACTTTCTTGTCCTTCAGATGCCTGGAAATTGTTTCCAGGATTAGCTGCTCCATCACTTTCCTAGGGATTGAGGTGAGACTGACTGACCTGTAGTTCCCTGATGTCCTGGGTTCAGCAGTAGCAGTCATTTTTCTCCTTAATAGCTGGTGCAGCGCTGTTTTTTTGACTTTCAGCCTGGGAACAGTGCTGATAACACCGATGTTTGTAGTTGCTGCTCAGTAATGTTTAGTCTGACCAAGGACTTTCTGGTCTCATGCTCTGCCAGGGAGGAGGGGAAGCTGGGAGGAAGCAGAGACAGGACACCTGACCCAAACTAGCCAAAGGGATAATCCATACCACAGCACGTTATGCTCAGTGTATAAACTGGGGGCAGCTACCTGGCAGGGCTAGATCACTGCTCAGGTCAGGCTGGGTATCGGATGGTGAGTGGTGAGCAGTTTTATTCTCTTCCCTTGTTATTTCCCTTACCACTATTATTATTGGTGGCATCAGCAGTGGTTTGTGTTATACCTTAGTTACTGGACTGTTCTTATCTCAACCCGTGGGAGTTACATTCCTTCGATTCTCCTTCCCATCCCTCCGGGAGTGGGGTAGGAAGGGAGGGAGTGAGAGAACAGCTGCGTAGTTCTGGGTTGGCGGCTGAGCTTAAACCACGACACCTGGGTCCTCCTTCTTGTCCTTCTTGGAGACAGGAGTGACATTTTCTTTCCTCCAGTCCTCAGACACTTCTAGTAAGCATGATCATTCAAAAAGTATCAAGAGTGCAATGACATCCATCAGACCCCTCAGCACTCATGGGTGCACCCCATCAGGGCCCATGGATTTATGTATGTGCAGTTTGATTAACTACTTTCTAACCTGATCCTCTTCTAGCAAGGAAGTCCTCCTTGCTCAGACTTGTCCCTTGGCCTCTGGGGTGGATCTTACTAATAAAGACTAAGGTGAAGATGGCATTCAGCACCTCAGCCTCTTCCATGCATAAGCCCTGTTTTGCTGACTTTGTTTACTATCATTCTTAGCACAGTTAATCCTAAAGAGGCTCCTGAAAGCCCAGTAAATGGGAAGGTGTTTGGTATATGAGCAATTACTTTGGCCGTGAGTATACATGGCTACCCATAAGTAACGGGTATACATATATAAAGTATACATGTATGAGTATACATGGCTACCCATAAGTAATGACATATATTCAAGATTGCTGTTCAGGGTATACCACCAAAACCAGACAAGATTGACTCGACATAACCGGATTTGATTTCAAGGACCCTTAAACTGTCTGAATGACTGAATTTCCAATTTTTGCAGGCACAGATAGATCATCTGTTTGGTTTGGGCAACTTTTTCATTATAAAATCTGCGCAATACATCGGCTTTACTGGCAAAATTAAGTTGGGCATGTATTTATTTGTGTTGGTGTTCATAAACCTGAATGCATGAGACAGATTCTTAAAATGCAAAACCCCTAAAATTATATTCAGATAAGTGAAGACCCTCTTTTGCAAAAAAAAAAAGGGAGGTCATGTGGCTTCAATTCAATCTGTTTCTTTGTCTCTTTTTCTAGCATAACTTGTCCCATATTTAAAGAGTTGAAAAAGCTACTGTTTGGTACATGGGAAGTCTCTTGCTCTGAAGTGCTTGACAGCACTCCAGGCCTGGGAGCTTTTGAGGCACAGCAGTCTTCCTGAAGTCAAAGGGGTTTCACTCAGTCCAAATGGACAGCTAACATTCAAAATGGCTTTCTGAGGAAAGTGTCAATTTTGATTTGTATCCTTACTCAGAGAGCAGTGAGCTGAGAACTCATGTGTGGCTTCAGGCAGATTTTAATGTAAAACTAAAAATGCTACTACTACTAAAAGAGAATAGTCAACTCCACTGATGGTGTGACATGTAGCCATCCTACATAACGCTCTTCAGAGGCAGGCATTCCAGCTCTTAAAGCTGAATAAAATGTTTTCTTTATCACATTGAACTTTGCTTATCCCCAGAGGCTTTGCAGAGGAGGTTTGAAAATAAAGGTGTGTTTCAGGAAATCTCACTTACAAAGTGGTATGTAAAATAGTCGAGTTTCATTACCTTTTCAAGAGCAGGTAAGCTTTGTTTAGACCTAGCTTCAGAAGTGGAGTATTTATAACACTTTTCACAGTGAAACAATGCATCGCTTATCTCTTGGGCATTCAGGGTGAATCTTGTCAAGATCTACTGCAGAGTTTTCAAGTGTCATTTTTAGGATGAAAGATTCTTAGAGAAGTATCTCACAAACAAACTTTCAAGAGCTGATTGATGTTTGAGGCATTTTTTTGTAAGACTCTGTAGTTTGTTCAAATTAGTTTACAAGATTTCTCATTTCAGCTCATTAAAAGCACAAATGCTGGATGCAAACAACTTATGGAAGCAAGGTGATTTTTATGCATCCCTTTGGAAGACACCCTGTGTTCCCCAGCCCTCTTAGGATTTAATATGTGATGAAAGGCTCCATTTAGAAAAGAAAAGGCTAAATTAACAATAAAAAGGACTTCTACATAGTACTTCAAAAGGACATTTATGACATGCCTCTAAAGTTCTACCTACACTTTATGTTTTAATTAATTTCTGAGTGAAATACTTGCACATTTTTCAATCCCACTGAACTATACAAGTTTTGAATGCCTGTCTTCACCAGGCCCTCTGGCAAACTAGATTTATACTTTTCTAATTCCAAACCTAGTGCTCATAATTATGCTTCAGATAAACAGTCATAAAAAAAACCCAGACATATTTTGCAAGCAAAATGCTGCATAAAATGGTCACTCAAAGTGAATAGCTTATCTAACAAGGCTCTATGCAGCTCAGCCTGCTTCTTAAAGGATTTTCTTTCCCCAGAAGAAACAAATTCAGCTTTCCTACCAAAACCAGCCCTAATGAAACACTTATCAAGAGCAGCAAATGAACTGATAACTTGGTAATGTGGCCACCTGTCAGTTAGGCACTGCTACAATGTTAGTGACTGATTTCATA
Source organism: Pezoporus occidentalis (assembly GCF_034315485.1). Lineage (NCBI taxonomy): Eukaryota > Metazoa > Chordata > Aves > Psittaciformes > Psittacidae > Pezoporus > Pezoporus occidentalis. Next base: position 1,643,251 of record NW_026913126.1, on the reverse strand, counting down.
GAGGCTGCAGAAAAAGCACCAGTTTGTAGTAACTTTCAGGTGTAACTGACATGGAATGAATAGATCCAATGTATCAGAGGGAGAAGGCCGGTTATGATGCAAAAGTCTAATATCCCCATCTTGGAACATCATCTCTGCAAGCTGAAATAGACTGCAGACACACGTTCTCGTTCTTAAATTACTCCAGCTTTGATGTCATTCATGGCATGATTTTAAGATTTGAATAAACAAAGTACATGCCTGTATGTTAACCAAGCACCAGGCAAAAATGTGAGTGCAAACTGGTTCCACTCGTGGCTCTAAGTAAATATAAGCATCATAAGACTTATATCCTAGCTTCTGTGTACCACCCAATAAAACCCTTGGCCTGGGTCTGTGAGGAATTCTCCACAGCCAAAACAAAGACACAAAAACCAGGTACTTAAATTAACCCTTCACACATGCCCAAGTAGTTAGGCACCTCATTCTGCTTGGATTTACAGTAATACCTCACATTTAGAGTAATGCATTACAATTACCTCAAAGCCTTCCAATTCTTATCTAAAATCCAGTCTGACCATTTCTCTACCCCACATCTTGCCACCATCTGAACAAATGTACTAGCTATGGTTCTTGTGGTTCAAGAGATACCGTTGTCACTATAAAATTTTCCTATTAGCATAATTGAACACTTTGCAGAGCAGTTGGCCCACCCTAAGGAGACATTGCTGAAAGACATAAAAAGGAATAATTGCTGATTACACAAATATTCCATTGTCAGGATTACATACAGCATTTGCACTTTATGTTGTTTAATTCAGTCTGGAGACTGCATCTTTTTAATGATGAAGACAGGTCATAGAGTTTTAGTGATGAAAATGAGCGCCTTCAATCCCCTTAATTTATAAAGTATTTAAATCTTTGTTCTTCTGCAAGGACTGTCACTTGCATTATTTGTCCTTTGCTTTTTAATGGATAGTTGTAGTTCCCCTATGCTGATCTGAAATCTGACACATTCTTTTCTAATTAAGGACATCTAATGGGAAAGTTACATTTTCCCATGATGCCTGCTACAATAAATCCTTCTAATTATTAATGTATCCGGGCAAGTGACATCTCATTATTTTGGGTGACTTCACAAAACCACTTGACAGGAAATAATGATGACTCAACGCTGAACCTAAATTCGGGCGAATTTAAGCCGATCAGAGATTTTTTACTACTGTAAATTTTTCTTATTTATATAGCTTAAACTAACAGATACTCAGTCTGGAGGGTTCAGATGGGTTAAACTGCTTCCCACTCCAAAGAGGATGCTGACTGCCATGGAGAACAACCCTGGCGTGTTTTGGGTCCTACACAATAACATGTTGCTCCTCTCACATTTCCCTTCCTTGCACTTTCTGTAACCTATTTCTACAGTAAACACACATCGTAGAGAATGCACAAGGGCAATTTTAGATAGCACTCAAAATTTGGCTGGCCACTCACCAGTATTACTCTGTGGGTTCTCCTTTCCTGTATGTAAACAGAGGGAAGCTTAGATCTCATCTGTTTCAGGTGGTGTTCAGCAATTTCACCCAGCTTCCCATAGAGCTGCCAGCACATCAGTTCTCGTGCAGCAACTGCATTAAATGGGAGAGCAGCAGTAAGAAACGTTCAGGTGGTGGCATGAGCATGGAGCAGGCTGCCCAGAGAAGCTGTGGCTGCCCCATCCCTGGCAATGTTCAAGGCCAGGTTGGACAGGGGTTAGAGCAACCTGGTCTTGTAGAACCAGGGGGGTTGGAACAAGATGATCTTTAAAGTTCCTTCTAACACAAACCAGTCTGTCATTCTGCGATTCTATGATTAAGCTGAAACCAGGACAATGCCACTGCAGGTTGGCTCCTCAGCCACCCTTTCCCAGGAACTAGATGATATTTAAGGTCCTTGCCATGTATGGTTCTGTGCCTGTATTCTGGATACAACAAACGGGACGTTGCAAATACTTTATGAGGCTCTCCCACCATCTGAAGCCACAGGGCGACTGCAGGACCCACAACCCAGTGACACTTCTCCAGCCTCCTCCCCGGCTCTCAGGGCAGGGCAGGCGTTCGCATCAGCTTTCCCCACTGTATTTGGGAGACCCAGTGTGTTTAAACCGCTCCATCCCCGCTGGTAAACGCGGGGTCTCCCTGCGGGACGCGGCGCAGCGGACGGACCAGGCCAGCCGCAGGCGGGGGATCCCGTCCGCTGCTCCCTCTCCGCCTCGGCTCCTCTCGGCTGGCGGGCTCCGCGGCTCCAACGCCGCGACGGCAGCGCTCCCTGGCGGGCAGCTGCTGTCATTGCGCTCCTCTCAGCCGCGGCCGAGCCCGCGCCTGGGACTGGGGTCGGGTCTGAACTGAGGGTATATCCACGAGGGGCGGTGAGGGCTCCTCCGGCCGTAATCGCGTATAATCTTTGGCCATTATTACCAGGGTGCTGCAATGCTCTTTCTTGAGGCTTTTGGGAGGGAACGTTTATTTCTGTGACTGTCAATAGCCGCGAGTAATTGCAGCCGTTGTCGCTGAGGCGCACTGGTAAGGGTGCATACCGAGGGACGACCAGAGGACACTCAAGCTTTGCAAAAGTCGTCGTGGTTTAAGCCCAACTGGTAAATTAGAACCACGCGTCTCAGCCTGTGGCTACTACAGCCTAGGATGTCACTGCTCACTGCCAGGTAAAGCATGATTTATTAAATACTGACATCTGAGCTTGATCTTCCACATTTTACCTATTTGTCCACTCATCCAAAATGTGGTATCTCACCTTGGATATAATAATATTGTGAGACAATGCTAAAAGCCTCTCTAAATCCAAGCTTTTGCCCTTACATCCACAAACCTAGTCATTTTCTCACAGAAGGAAATCATGCTGGTCAGGCAGTCAGTGAACTCATGCTGAACCTTCCCACTTTCTTCTCCCAGTTTTCATTCCAAATCTTGGAAAGGAGCATGATCCAAAGCCGGGGGCTATGGTGGTGTTTCTGTCTGGGCACCAACACACTTGCAAATGTTTTTATAGTGGTTTTATTTTCTCATTTCAACACACAGAAACTACTGACAGCCAGGTCAAAGAGCAGTTTACCACTAATGCCAATGTTAATTCTTCCTGGAGCTTTCTGTCATCAGTGTGGGTTACTGCATAACCAGCTAAGGATGAAATATTAATAGCTGACTGTTGCTGAAGGGAAACTCATGCAGCAAGCTGATTTACTCAACATCACACAGCATATCTGTTTTCAAGGCAGAAGCAGAACTCAGGATGTGCTCCCCCTGGTCACAAACTCATCTCCAAATGCATCACATGACAACTATTGCCAAGAACATACTCTTCCATTCAAACCCATGAGACAAATGCTTCTTCCATCCAGTGACCTCAGACTGGGGTTTCATTGCATAAAAAATATACATGTCTAATTTACAAACAGGAAAAGCAACATAATAGTGAAGTGAATTACCTGCATTGTAACATGCACTTGGCTCTGATAATAAGCACTTACAGGGAACACGAGCTCATTGGGGAATGTTAAAAAACCTAGGATGACAGGCTGAAAAAACAGGTACATGAACTAAAAAAAGCAAAGCTGGCAAAAATACTTGTGTTGGAAATGGAAAGCAAAATATTTTTATTTGGAGGCTTTATGGGAAATTTCTAAATGTGGATGGGCTTTGTTTTATTAAAACCCCACTAATTTTCAATAGAAATGTAGTTACACAGCTGTCAGTCATATTTTAAAACTTTCTATGCAATTTTTAATTTGAAAATGCAAAAAGCACAGGAGAGTGTCTTCTCCTCTTTCTCCCTTCCTGAATCATCCTTGTTCCATCTAAGAAACCACCGGTGTGTCTTGGTGAGAAGTCCTCTTAAAGACATGAAAAGGAGTCTATTTTTTATTGTGTCTGTGTGGAAGTAAACTAGAAGGAATCCAGCATAACTCAAGGAACCATCCATAGAAGGTGGAAACAGCATAATGAGGATTTCCACGTCGTGGTTTAAGCCCAGCCAGCAATCCAGAACCATGCAGCTGCTCACTCACTCCCCCTCCTTCCTCCTCCCACTCCCGGAGGGATGGGGAGGAGAATTGAAAGAATGTAACTCCCACGGGTTGAGATAAGAACAGTCCAGTAACTAAGGTATAACACAAACCACTGCTGCTACCACCAATAACAATAATAAGGGAAATAACAAGGGAAGAGAATACAACCGCTCACCACTCACCGACCAATACCCAGCCTGACCTGAGCAGTGATCTAGCCCTGCCAGGTAGCTCCCCCAGTTTATACACTGGGCATGATGTGCTGTGCTATGGAATACCTCTTTGGCTAGTTTGGGTCAGGTGTCCTGTCTCTGCTTCCTCCTGGCTTCCCCTCTTCCCTGGCAGAGCATGAGACTCAGAAAGTCCTTGGTCAGACTAAACATTACTGAGCAGCAACTACAAACATTGGTGTTATCAACACTGTTCCCAGGCTGAAAGTCAAAAACACAGTGCTGCACCAGCTACTAAGAAGGAGAAAAATGACTACTTCTGAACCCAAGACACTATCCTATCATCAGCTCTGGCTCCTGTATTTGCTTTTTCTTTGGCTTTTCCTGCCTGTGAGGAAGCAGCAAGTTGCAGCAGAAAGCCAAGAATGCTTCTGTGAAACAGATGTGTGACCCTTTGTATATTGCGCATTGTCTCCAGGAGAGAAAGAAGGTGTTAGTCATGCTGTGCTTATGCACAATTCTCCCAAGTTAATTTAAAATATACACATGTACATAATGGCTAACACGTGGCAAGGCTATTGCTAATTTCCACATAATGAACAGGTTAAATCAGTTGCTTAGTTTTGTTGCTATATCCAGCCAAGTCAAGCTTTTCTGGTGGGGTTTCTTCTTCAGTTTTCTTTTGTCTTTTTTGGCTACCCATCTCTATGTACAAATCACTCTTTGTGTTGCTTTGATCCAACAGAAAAGAATAGCAACATAAAGCAAGTCCATTATTAACATTTGCAATATTTGTTTTATCAAATTACTACTTAACAGATTAGAGAGTGGAAGGGCTTTCCAACGTGTTAAACAATGGCACAGTGAACACCAACTTGCAGGGAGGTGAGTGAGCTCCAACAAATTAAAGCAGTATCTAAAGCAACATGACAGACACATTCTGCAGCTACTTGTCCAAGAACAACCCGAAGAACACAAGTCTCCCTGTTACACACCATGCTTGCACAGAAATGATGCAATCAAACACAGTGGGCGGGATCTTCCATTTCCAGATTACCTCAACTCAGATTCTGTCAATTTCCTGCACTTAAATCCACAGTGGATTTGGTGAAGTTACACCAGCACAAATCAGGACAGCATGTGGCTCATTAGTTCATTACTTATTTACTGAAAGCTATAAAGGTACATTTCTTTTTTGTTAGAATTTCTCAGCAAGCATATTTGCCCCAAGTAGAAAACCATAATTATGTTTAAGCAGTGCTATCTCAAGCCCCAACACACTTAGGAGCTGTCAAAGGACACTGCCTAATCTGAAAACATCATTGTCCTCTAAACTGAGCAACAAATTCACAATATTGAGAGTATCTTTGATTATCAAAGTTAGCATTTTGGAATAATTCAGAATGTGCACCTCTCGTCAGGTGGAGGAAATAAGGAAAAGCTGCAAACAATTATTGATGAACGGAAAACAGCACCTGGAGCAATTGGCTTCCCTGAGAGTTGGATCCAAGTCTGCTGGCTGGCTACTAGTCAGCATGACTTCACTGTCTGTTATCTGGATAAAACACCTGTGGCTACACTAATAAGACATATTATATTATTACAGGATTTGCTACTCTGTTTCTACATCTAATAGCTTATTCCCTAACTCTGTATTTATTTGAATGAATTCATTTTTTTGTACTTGTCAATGTTGTGAGTGCCAGGAATGGTTATTAGGATGGTCGAGGAAATACAGGGTATTACAGTCTTCAGTATATACTAGTTTGTTGTGGTTTTGTTGGTTTTTTTTTCCCTTAAAATTATTCAGAGCCCAATGAAGTTTCAGCATTTTGAAACAGACCCTCACCCACTTCATTATGATACTGAGTTAGCTTGAATGCTGGTAACACAGAAAGAGTTAGGAAATTTCACTCACTTTTTCCAAGGAAGTAGAAGGACGACCCCAAAGCTGATGGATCACTGTGTAGGCTAAAAAGAAACACAGCATGTCCAAAGAATGGGAACCATGAATACCACTGCTGTGCAACTGAAATGATGGGATGCTTATAATATAGTGGGACAAACATATGAAGTAAGAAGATATCTGTAAAACAGAAAAGGACTAGCAGAGGTGTGTACAGAACACCTGCGGTATTGTCTGAGGGGGACATGCAGGTGACAGAATATCCTTACATGACATTTCAAGAGATGTTGCGTGATATATACACGAGTCCATGGGATGTGATGGAATGCACCCACAAGTACTGAGGGAGCTGTCTGGAGCCATTGCAAGGCCACTCTCAAATATCTTTGAAACACTGCAACAATTGGGCAACATTCCTGAGGGCTGAAAAGAAGCCTATGACATCTCTGTCTTTAGGAAGGGCAAGAAAGAGGATGCAGGGAACTAGAGCAGATCAGCTTCGCCTTGACTGTGGCATGCTTTGGAGTCCTGAGCTACATAAGGAATTGAATCCAAGGGCATTCAATATTAATTCTAACTATTCAAGAAACAACCTAAAGGAGAGGCACATCCTGGAGAGAAAACCAGTAATCCCAATCTAGTAAAAATACTATCTGTGCTTCTATCCTGAACTTTTATTATTTTCTTTTTATTCCACCACCCCCTTCTTAGGATAGCAGGGAGTGACTTGGAAAAACAATATATGAAGAAATCCGTGGAGAACAGCTGAAATTAGACCCACAGTATCAAATCCATCGCACTCTGCTGGCTGCTCTCTGTGCAGAGATTTTGTTCCACAACTCAGCAAGACATAAATCTCTGCTCCAGCTAATTGCAGGTCACTGATTCTGTGGTGTAACAAATCACTCAGGCTCACTCAAAACAAGAACTCAGAGATGCATATCAAGTATACGTGTGAACACAGAGTATTTTTAGACCATTTATAAGTAGATGTCTTGAATGGGCCTGTTTTTCTACATTCACATTTACCCATTTATCCCCATCAAGCACCCTGCTCCAGTACAGTACTAGCCACTCTTCTAACAGCCATTTTATGGCACTCCTCTTAAGACCAGAAAACTTGTGTTGAGAGAAATAAGAAGCCAATTAGAATGCAATAAAATGCAAAGTTGAAATTATGGCAATCGTACTTCAAAATCTACTTGATTTTTATGACTTATATGGCTTTATGACTGCATGTTAACTTCATTAAGTTTTAATGCATGCTGGAATGCTGTGAATGACAAGTGACAAAAACTGCTTTGAAACAGTTCTTTGCCCTGACACTTGAAGGAGGACATTGCATTAACAGTTTTATTTCAATAATACAAACTTCTGAGAGGCTGAAAATTAAGTATTCCAAATGAGCTTTAAAAATAGCATATGAAGATTCGGGTTTAATGGACAAAGCCTGTTCCCACTAAATGTATCCTTGTACTGCCAAGAGGGCTTTGAAATAAAATGAAAATCTTGAAGTGGCACATTTGAGGCTACTAGTGTCAGAGTCAGACCAGCCTAGCAATTCTGAACTAAGATAATCTTGGTATTAAGGAACTGTATTGGAATGTGTTCCCCATCAGTCTGGAAACAAAACTTGTTCCCTTGAGAAACTACCTGGCTTCTGAAGCATTTGCTAAAGCACAAGAACTACTGAAGTATCTTTACTTAAAATCTGACCTTGAGTAATGTTCAAAGTGCAGAAAAAAGAGAAATTAAATTCAAAGAAACTTATAGAAGCTTTTTGTAAAAAAACTACCCCTCAGCAAAGTAAGACATCTTAGGGTTAACAACTACTGATGAGTCAAGTCCATAATTCTAGACCGAGTCAGAACAAGAACTGTTTCTTGTAGTGTTTACTTCTTTGGCAAAATCCGTAAGGTATTACTTTTCACTATGAGGTAAGCAAACTTTGCTAACAAAGATTTTCATTTAAATGAAAAGGATGCAGAATCATAGAATCATAGAACAGTTAGGGGCGGAAAGGACCTTAAGATCATCAATTTCCAACTCCCCTGCCAAGGGCAGGGACATCTCACACTAAACCATGTCACCCAAGGCTCTCACCAACCCGGCCTTGAACACCACCAGGGATGGAGAATTCACAACTTCCCTGGGCAACCCATTCCAGTGCCTCACCACCCTCACAGTAAAGAACTTCCTCCTTATATAGAATCTAAACTTCCCCTGTTTACGTTTTAACCCATTACCCCTTGTCCTATCACTACAGTCCCTAGTAAAGAGGCCCTCCCCAGCATCCTTATAGGCCCCCTTCAGATACTGGAAGGCTGCTATGAGGTCTCCATGCAGCCTCCTCTTCTCCAGGCTGAACAGCCCCAACTTTCTCAGCCTATCTTCATATGGGAGGTGCCCCAGTCCCCTGATCATCCTCGTGGCCCTCCTCTGGACTTGGTCCAACAGTTCCATGTCCTTTTTATGTTGAGGACACCAGAACTGCACACAACACCCCAAGTGAGATCTCATGAGAGCAGAGTAGAGGAGCAGGATCACCTCCTTTGACCTGCTGGTCACACTCCTCTTGATGCAGCCCAGAATATGGGCACACTGCAGCCGGCTCATATTAAGTTTCTCATCTACCAACACCCCCAAGTCCTTCTCCACAGGGCTGCTCTGACTCTCTTCTCTGCCCAACCTGTAGCTGTGCCTGGGATTGCTCTGACCCAGGTGTAGGACCTTGCACTTGGCATGGTTAAACTTCATGAGGTTGGCATCAGCCCACCCCACAAGCGTGTCAAGGTCCCTCTGGATGGCATTCCTTCCCTCCAGCATATCAACCGAACCACACAGCTTGGTGTCATCGGCAAACTTGCTGAGGGCGCACTCAATCCCACTGTCCATGTCAGCAATAAAGATGCTGAACAAGACCAGTCCCAACACCGATCCCTGAGGGACACCACTCGTTACCGGTCTCCAGCTAGACACTGAGCCATTGACCACAACTCTTTGTGTGCAGCCATCCGGCCAGTTCTTTATCCACTGAGTGGTCCATCCATCAGATTGATGTCTCTCCAATTTAGAGACAAGGATGTCGTGTGGGACAGTGTCAAATGCTTTGCACAAGTCAAGGTAGATGACATCAACTGCTCTACCCCTGCCCATCAGTTCCATAGCCCCACCATAGAAGGCCACCAAATTGGTCAGGCAGGATTTCCCCTTGGTGAAGCCATGCTGGCTGTCACCAAGCACCTTGTTAATTTTCACGTGCCTTAGCATGCCTTCCAGGAGAATCTGCTCCAAGATTTTGCTAGGCACAGAGGTGAGACTGACTGGTCTGTAGTTTTCTGGGTCATCCATTTTCCCCTTCTTGAAAATGGGGGTTGTATTTCCCTTTTTGCAGTCATCAGGAACTTTTTTGTAGAAAATTAACAGTAAACAGCTTTTCATCCTTGCATGTCTTAGGAGAGGTCAATGAAATGACAGTCTCTATCTCTGAATGGTCTCTTTGTCCAAGTGACTGTAACAAACTGCTCATAACCTCCACATGGTGTCATGCCTGGCATCCCTTATGGGTGCTTTGGATGCCTTAAGGCATGCAAATGCCAGTGCATACCTGGACGGCTGAATCAAGCTTGTGGTCTAAACTGGTCAGACTCTGGCTTTTGGTGCCCCAGTGATGGTACTGACTTGACCTCCACTGCCTACAGCAGAGTTTATACAGCTGCTCACGTCAGGCCTTACACAGAGACACACAGATGTCAGGCTCAAACTTACCTCCTCTCAGAGGCATAAAAAGCAGCCACAGTAAGCAACATGTTTTAACGGGATAGCAGCTAAGTCAGGCAGAAGAAACAGACCACATTTAAGAAATAAATGCAGCAGAAAATATGAAAGAATGTTGATAGTGGGACAGTCTGAGGAACCCTTTCTGCCTGTCGTGTAAATGCTATGAGCCTGTCCTTGTGCACTGCAAGGTCTCCTCTGACCTTGTGTTCTATTTAAATCTCTTTGCTGCTCGTGCTTTGATGCACTTTGGCTAACATTTCCAAATTTATAGCACTATTTATCCTCAGCCACTATATAGCTTAGGAATTTGTAAATAGCAAGTAGCGAAACTACAGCCTTCAGTTAGGCCATCCCAGACCAATGTCTGCCATATGGGACCACAATCTATGAATCTTGAATTATTTTCTGCACAGTAAAACAAGATTTAACTGGAGGAATGAAGCACGCCTCTACCTTGCCTTACAGCCTTAAGGTTCCTACAATCTTCTAGGCAGTGGTATATATGAATTTGAACCCTCTCAGACTGTAGAAAGAATGCATCTTGCAACCTTGCAGTGTTTTTCATACTGAACTGTTCAATGGCTTACTGAAAAGGACCCCCCAAAAAAGGAAACAAGCAACACCTACCCCCTCAATTCAGTTGAATACTTCTTTCAAAGAGTAAGGCCCACAAGCTCTGAAAGGGAATAGCTGAATCTATCTCACTTTGAGGTTTTCCTATCAGGAAGCTTCAGGTGACTCTGCAGTGTAACTAAATGTCTGGATTGCCACCTGTTACATTAAAAGCACAAAACTGTACAGAATTGTGCTGCCTTCTGGCCCACAGGTACTAGGTAGCAGGCAAGATGTTTCAGCTCATTCCAGTCCACTTATTCCTACTTACACCAACAGCAGCTCCAAGGTGTCACTGTATGTTTTTGGCTCAGAAGCAACCACCTCCTAGTCTTAATAAGAAGCCACAATTAAGTCTCTGCTGTATTCTGACGTGTATTAACCAAAACTATCCACATTTCTTCAGGAAGGGACAGGGCCGTTAGCTTAACACCTGAAATGTTAATAGCATGAACTCCATGGATCTCAGCGCATTAACAGCATCTGACTGACTCATCAGTTCACAGACATCTCTTTTCTGCAGTACACTCCTGTAATCTCTTCTCCTCTTTGTCCTAGGGATTTAGCTACTTGTATTCAAGTTCAGCTCTGTTTCAGCACAACCACATAACCTGGTACAGCTCAGCTGCTCTGCTGTTTGCTGTCAGCAACTCGGAGCTCTACCTCAGATGGCCAAACAACGAAGCCATCATAGATCCAAGTCACATGCCCAGAGGCACCTGAGGGACGGCAGGGGCATCACTGCCGATGATATGATCTCTGCCACTGCACTCACTTCTCTTCTTGTTTTTGCTAAATTCCACCAAAAACTGCAGTGAGAAGGATAGAGAAATGTAAATTCTTTAGTTCAGCACAGAATAATTACCTGACATCACTCTTCTGCATTAGAGCTCTAAGAGCTTGACTTCACTTGCAGTAGTACTCCCAAGTTGTATGCTACTTCAGCCAGTGATAAAGTCATGTATTTGTGAGTCTTCAGAAAGCCAAGTCTAGTGTCCGAAGCCTCTGAGGACTTGTATCTTAATTGCTGTACAATAATTTCTGTGCAATAATTCCTATTAAGCAGAAAATTATTTCCACTCATAATTACTATAACTGGCCCTTTCAAAATTATGACAGAAGTTACAAAAATATATTTTATGGATCTGATAGTGTCACTGTTCAAAAAACCCAATCAATACCAGTTAGATGTTTTTATTCTCAAAAAAAAAACAACAAAAAACCAATCAGCAATATAAAATATTTTAACACTATTTCTGTTTAAATATTGGTGACAGATTATGCATTTAATTAAATAAAGTGCTGTTTTTACAAATAGGTATTTCATATTTACTTTTATTGCTGTTCTAACCTCTTAATATTGAGTAGATAAAACTGTATTTTGGTTGATGAAGAATGCAACATTACTTTTCCTTCATATTCCTTCTCATGAAACCATTACATTTTCAATTTGAACTCCTTTATCTGTATCCAGTCAATAGGGGTGTGATTGGTTTACATATTTCTCCATGTCTCATAATTTGTGATGGTTTTCAGGCCTTCTTCCAAGCTTCTGTTTTTCTTGACTGTGCCCAGGTCGGTCTCCTATGGGGCTTTTCATCTATAGGCAACAGTAGAATGAAAACAGGAATCTTTTTAGATAGTCATTCATTCTTCCTGCTCTTCTGCCTTCATTCTTCTCAAATTCAGACCACTGATGCCTTGAACCATTCAACACTTAGGTTGAACTATTAAAGTCATCTCTGGTATTTTCTTTGATTCTTTGCGGGATTTGAATTTTAAGCACATTACTGCAGAAAGTCCTATGCAGGTGTAGTTAGGACTAGCTTTTGAAATTTCCATCTGCACACTTGGACTTACTCAGCCAGAGGCCAAACTTCACCACAAGAAAAATTTTTTTTTTTTTTTCCAATAGCTACCTTTTAGGAGAAACAGCTTCTTGTGGTTTTATAGAGCAGCCAGGTGCTGTAAAAGAAGAGAAAATAAATCTGAAAAACAGGGACAAGCAAGACAAGACTTTAAAGAGACAATAATTTCACAACTACTAGAAACAGGCCCACATTTCACAGTATCACCATTAGACCAGACTCAACCATTTGACTCTGTAATTCACTTTACTCACCTTAAGGCCTCTCCAGTACAGAGAAGGTATGAAAAGTCAAAGTCACACCTGAAAAGTTCATCTACTGCCACAAACTTTTCCAGAATCATTCCTTTCTCAGTGTGTACCTTTCCAGCGAGTACCTGAATCCTGTACAATATTTATCTGCAAGTCTATATTGATTTTGTTCCTATTTTTACTTCTCACTCTACAATCTCTTTAACTCCCTCCTCTGGATAATTGATTTCCATTTGATATTTTTGATTTTGAATCCAAAAGTGGAAAGTAAATATATAAACAACTCCTCGCTCTCTTCCACTTTATTCTGTCACATCTTTTAAAATACTTATATATGCAAATACATATGTGTACTTATGTATCAATATGCAAAATACTCTTTACTTTTACATGTGTAAGAAGAAACTGGAAGACCAGAATTTTTGCACAGAATTATAGACGGAATGGCATCATATTCCTTTGTCATTATGGGCATAGTTAGTTTTCATTTAATTTGTATCTGGAGAACACTTAGTTTATTCTTTTGATATCTAAAAGCCATTGTTTATTCTTTTGATATCTAAAAGCCATTGTTCAGTGTCCCTGCTAGATGCTGGGGTTGTTCTCTTTTCTTCTCACTGTTAGAAGAGAAGTGTTATGTTTAGGTGGGGAGGCAGCTGGATGTCTACACCAAGGTGGGGAGGCAGCTGGATGTCTATACCAAGTGATGAGGCTCATCTTGCTCTTTCAAGCGTTTCAATGAACTTTATATTAGAAAGTAAACTAAGCTAAACGGCAGTTAGCTTTACCTCCAAATCTGATTTTTTTTTTCATAATGAGGTTAAGAAATGCCCTAGGAGAAAACTCAGCAAGTTGCTTGGAGACATTACATCTGTATGTCTCTTCAGTTCTTAAGTAATTTCAGTTCACTGCACTGTGTTAGCAAATCCCAAATAGCAGCTTCTGCTCACCTAGTAGTACCTACTGAAAAGGCTCTTTGAGTCTGGGATGTTATTGAGAGACATCCAGAAGTTCCCACACACGCTGACTACTCTGAGAATGGGAAGTAAGCTGCACAATGCACACAGTGACATCTGATAGTGGCTTTCAGCCAAGAAGACTACAGAAAGTAGCCCACACTGACTAGCTACCCCAGCATGCCATTTTCCTCAAGACACATTTAGTGCCCAATTTCACATATCTAGTGATATTCAGCCGACTGAAAATGAATAACTGGGACCTGGTCATTATTAAGGCCTCCTAAGCACACAATACCTGAGATACTGTTTAATATAACCACTAAAGAACTTAAATGATTTTTTGAGTGGACGCAAAGTAAGCAACTCAAGGAGCTTAAGAGGCACTTTAACACTGGTTGTTGGAATAGACGCATTCCAAAGAAACTGACTATAGACAATCACAGTAAAGTATTACCCATACAAAACAACTAAATGTATACATACGTAAATACATAATTAACATAGCTAGCTAAACCAGCAAATTGTAAACCTTGAATGTATTTACTCTACTTGATCGCAATAAATAAAACTGTCTCCTATAGAGTATGCAAAAGTAAATTATGAATCATACAGAAACGTACCTCCCACGGCTGTGTGTATATATATATATATATATACACAATTTAAAGTATACTGTATACTACAGTTTGCAATAGTTACATCCATTTTCTGCGTTTATTAGCACATAACAAAAATCTGCTTATTTCAAATAGCACTGAAGTGCATATAAAAATCTTACAGATATATCTAACTTTTTACCTTTACTGTGTACAGTTTCAGCAAAAGACACAGGCATGCATCAGTCATTAACCCTGAAAGCAGTTAACCAGATTGTTTGCCACATCCTGTCTTCTAGCCAGTATTAATTAAAAGTATCCGTATGTTTTTCAATTATTTTCAGGTGCTACTTACACTGGGAATGACCTGGAGGTCGTGTGTTACTAACACTACTCTCAAAGGAAGAGTGGAAGTTGTGTATAGTTTCTTGTAAGATCTGTCTCTCTCGTCCCTGTAAAAGCACAATAGATTAGAATAAGGCATTCTTAAATTCCTGGTTTAAAAAATTTATTAAGAGTTCACACACACAAAAAAAGTGTCAATACGTGAGTCTATGCCCAGACAGTCACAGTGTACTACCAGGAATAATATCAAATCCTTACCTTGCAGTTATCATTTCCTGAAACTATCAGACAGCAATGTAAACGTTTTCATTATTTTCTTCATAGCTTTACAGAATGGCACATCAAATGCATCATCCACCTTCCCTAATTTTTAGCTTCATCACTTGCTGCTATTGATCTTAACTTTGGGAAATTATGTTTTGTTTAGCTTCCAGTATTGGAGAATGGAGCTCAAAACTGAAAAAGCAGCTGAGAAGTGTCAGCAGGCCTAACTAAAGAGATGCTCCAGTCCATAATCCCTCTGACAACAGCATTTCTCACTGTATGCCATGCTTAGCAAATCTGTTTATGTCAATATAAAATTGAAAAGCAATAAAAGTGTAAGGAATGACAGAAGTACTATTTACCTAGTCACAGAGAAATCAAGAACTGCTAGGCAAAACAAAGGAGACCTTTCTTTTTACATTATATTTTTGAGCTGGGCCACAGTGGCCAGCTGATTCTTTTTAGCATCAAAAAAATGAAAAATCAATATTCAGTAACTGCAGTGTTTCCAATGTTTGTGTTACTAGTAGCTTTTGGGACAAAATCCAGTAACTAGAAAGACTTAATGAAAGAGAACAGGGAGTAACACAAAGGAAGGTATTTTTCACTAATCAAATACATTGAATATTTTGTTTGGAAAACACTGTTTTTTCTAACTAACATCAGAAACTGAATCTTAAAATTTATGTCAAATTAACAACATAACCAAGTCTTGAATTAAGTTACTAAGTTGAGTACTTCAAAACCTACCTTTCCCGCGTTCAGTTCAGAAATAGCTGCCAAAATTTGCTGCCTTGATCCATCAGTTTTAATACCCAGCTCTTTCAGATCACCATCAGTAAGTGTAAGAAAGGCTTCCATATCCACCTGCATGTAAAAAAGAAAAAAAAAGACAAGGCAAATTTACCTAGGCAAAGATTAACTATTACAGGTTAAGCGTCTGGTTCTTTTTTTACTGCCTAGACTCACTCTAAATATTGTGCACACCACGATTTTCACTGAATTATTAACACCAAATGGTACCTACTTTACCACTCGCTGTCAGGTTTTGAACTGGCTGTTAATAACTCAATTACTTATGACAGTATATTTAAAATATTACTTTCCATTTCTTTTCAGATAACCTCTATCAATACAAAATACACACTCTCCACAATTCCTCTACTTACAGCAGCAGCTAGTTGATTAATCCTAAGTTTTCTCTCATTTATTTTCTTCCCTCTCCACTCCACCAAGTATTTTTTAAATTTCAGAATATTGTATACACTCTTTCAGTGTTTCCTAAAGAAAACCTAGAGTTTGTTCATCTATCAGTTTTTGTTGTATCAACGCATCCATGAGTAAGAATAAACATCTAAAACTTTTCATATCGATATAACCTTCACATACAGAGCATATTCATTTCTATAAAATGCTCCCTCCCTTAACTATCGTGCAGGGGAACAATAATAAACTCGGTGTATTGTGATGCAGCTCAATAATCTGTGTTCGTGGTGCTGAATCCTGAACTCTGAAGCAATGACAATTTATTGTATGTTCATTCACTACGCTCTTCCTTTGGCCAAACAAACAATTATTGCTCACAACTGATACTGTCTTAAACATTGTAATTAATTAATTTTACTTATTTTTAGCCTATTTCCTTTCATTGTATCCTTCAGGCAAATCACTGTTGCATGCCTCATCTACAACAATGCTTAGTCCCCCAATTCTCCTGTTGCTTATTCATAGCAGATAGGAAAGGAAAAAAACCCTCACTGTGACTCACAACCTGATGATTTCCATCTACAAATGATGTTCCAGTTGTGATCCTAGGGATGATAAAGTGTGTCCTATAACTGTTTAGCCATATACAGAAAAAGCAGAGTGTAAAAGCAGAGGAGGGGGGAAGTCTGAGGCAATATAGTCTACCTATATCAAAACCGTAGGTTGCTATTTGCAGTATCCTGGAGAATGCCACAAATACTTGTTCCATGTTTTGAGGCCCATTCTGAACCAGAAATTGCTGTAAAACCTTAAATTTGAAAATCTGGATCACAGTTCTGATGTAATGTGTGTCACACACTACTTTTTCTAAAACTAAAAAATAAATCTTTCAAAAAACACATACCTCTTGTTCCTCAAAAATAGGCTGATACTTCTCAAGTGACAATTTTTTAAGGATGCCAGTCAGCTCATCTGTAATAATAGAAAACAAAACAATACCCCCTCCATGGATCAGGAAACATTTTAGTGATCTCTGCATACATGATAAACAAAAAACCCAATCACATTTAATCTACATCAGAAATTAAAATATTGGTTTAAGGTGTTCTTACCTACTTTCACAAAAATCTTACCTTGCTAGGATAAAATATTTCTGTTGTATTGGCCTTTCTTCCTCATTAGAAGTATCTTAAAAAAACCAAACCGCTAAGAACAACTCAGATCATGCAGGTTAGACAGCAAAACTCCTCAAGCAGGCCATGAACTGAATGGCACGTTTCCGTGTTATGATCCACTAGGCACAGTGCAGAGCAAACAACCACTCAGCTGCTCATTCAAACCACTGAAATAACAGGGGTATATCTGAACCTCTTCTCCTTAAGTGCCTGACATTCAGGCATCTTGAACACATATAGCTGAAGTCCAGCTAAGATGAAACTTGGACACAATTTAAGTTTCACTTATTTCACTTCTTTGTCTTTTGACTGTCTCTTTTCTTTCATCATTAGCAGAAATTTGGAAGAGAATCTCACTCTCTAAGCTTGTCAAAAGATATCCAGTATGACGGACACGCTTTTCTATGCACCACTCTGGAAGCCCCCTTCTTTACATAGAAGATTCCACAGAAAACTGAAGTGAAAAATTCTAGTTGAGTCTTATTTTCTGCCAGGGGTTTGATATTTTTACCTCAAGGCCAATTAATCTGACATGCTTAACACAATCTGTAAACGCTGACATAGTTTCAAGCTAAAAGTCTAGGTACCCTTACTGAGGTTAATCTATGGGAAAAGGTAACCAGCTTTAAAAACAGCATGAGAATTTCTCCAGGCAGTTTGATGAAAAATATCACCTTACAGAAAGAAAGTAAAAACTTCATTAGAAGACCTCAGATATATTATTAGCTTTTTTTCTTTTAGATAGTTTGTTAGACTTTTTTCATCACACTAGCTTAAATTACAGGTTGTGATATGAGAAGAAAAATTCAGGGTCTGAGCCCAGAGTCTTGCTGTCATGAACAACTATAAGCTGTCATCCTTCCGTGTTTTCTTCTCTCCCTCTTCTAGTGTCTGTATGACACATCAAGTTTGAACAAAACCAGAAACCTCTCTGTTTTACAACTTTTGCATAGCCTATTGTTTCTCCTTGGCTTTTTCACCATGTCTTTCTTTGCTCTACTCATATCTTGCATTCCTACCCACATCCCTGGAAACAGCAAAGGTTCTCAGAGCTCTTGCTTCTTCTTCCATATTACTCCTATTTAGCACCTCCTTTTGTACTACTCTGTAGAAGTAGGGTAAGATTACCTTTCTCCAAGATTTCAGAGCCTCCTTTTATTTTCACGTGGTTTCGTCGGTCATGATTCTCTACATCACTGGTTCTCAGAAGAGGGACAAGCTGTTGATGATCCACCAAGTGGTTGCCTAAAAAGAAACCATGCACACCTCTGAAGCCTGCCTGCCTACTGTTCCTCCACAGTAATACTCAATGCAATTTTCTAAGTTAAGTTTACTTGAAGGAAAACAAAAAAGTAATTGATATTCTGTTTCAAATACAGTAATAAGACATTTTAAAATAAAATGTTGTAATTTAGACCTAAAAGTTTGACTTAAATGACAGTAATTTTATTGGAAAAGTAATGACATCATTACCCTTTATTATGACCTGAAGTTAAAAGTAAGGTCAAAATAAGGCTACTTTTTGCAATTTAAAAAAATAAATGCAATACAGCTCTTAAAAATCATTTGCATGTAGCTAAGACATGCTATGAATTAAAATTGTATGTCTGTAGTGATGTGCTTCGCCACATTTATTAAAAAAACAAAAACAAACAAAACAACCCAAACCAACCAAAAAACACAGAAACTTTTTGAATATGGATAAAGTGCATTTTCTACCCTCAGCAAAGGGTGTAAAATAGGATTTAATCCAGCAAGGAGGGAAGAGTGGAGGCCACATAAGAGTGGCCTACCTACATGCTCTATGCTAGCTTTAGAGTGGCATCAATCTCCATCTAAATGGGGCAAAATAGCCAGTTACTGCAGGAATGCCAATCCTGCAATAAGAAACACCAAAGTATTTTTTTCTGGAAAGAAAAAAGTTCTCACTCACATGCAGACACACACTAACCCAGTACAGTTACGGCTTTAAACACTTTGTGCTCTTGATGAATAAATCTCCTATCAACCCAGTGACTGACTCACCATCATCTGTAATAGTACCACTGCTGGAACCATTGCTCTTGGCCTGTCTGTGAGAAGACAGAGAGGACTCCGTGTTGTGAACCTTAGGAGATGGGGAGGGTGACGGGGAAGGTGTGAGAGTTGGTGATGTGCTTTTAGATGTAGATGAAGTCCCAGATGGAGGTCTTTTGTTCATTTCCAGTTTTTGCTGTAGCTAATGATACATTCATTTCAATAAAAAAAAAAACAGATAAAATTATGTTATATATGATGCTTGAATATTACTTAAATTTTCTATATCTAGAGAGCATGTAGTTACAATCAGAAGCTTCTGCTTGATACATACTGAAATAATTTGAGCAATACTGATTTATCCCAGGTGAGTCTGTCCCCTTAAATTCATCAAGAAAAGTACATTTATTAAGGCATTAATTCTGGAATGAGAAAATGATTTCTTATAAAGCAATACTGTATACAAGCACAATTACTCTTCTTATAAAAGCTGAAATTACTTTGACTCTGAAAACAGGTCTTTTTCATTCAGAGATTTAATTAAATAAAGAAAGCCTCAATTAAGGCTTTTCAGTGTACATCAGACGCTAATTTAAAATAGCATTTCATGCTGGATTAACCAGCAATATGTAGCAAGCATAAACTACTCTGTGCATTTAAACCCCTTGCTGCACTGGAATGAAAGTTTCCAGTCAAACCTTAAACTTGACATGAGTCAAATGATTCAAGTTTATTAAATATTCTGCAAACATTTAATATATTTGGAGACATAGAAAATACATGAATTAAAGTGAGGAATAAGAATATATACGTATGTATATATGTTACCATATCAGTCTATCCAAAACAAGTTAATGTCCTACATCTTCTAAATTCCTCAATCTATGTATCACTTCACAAATTTCAATGTCGGCCTTATGTGACCTAAAAAGAAGTGTTAGGTGATTTTCTCTTCGATTCCTAAATTAAGGGTTTAACTTAAAATATCTTTGGTCAGTCAGGCTGCTACAAGGAAAACACTGACAAAGCTGAGCTGAGTAACAAGACAAGGGAAAATGGCAGTGGTTCCTGCCTCTGTACAATTTTGCTTCTGTGCTATAGCATAAATGGAACTTTTCTACAAAGAGATGCATATTAAAAGATAAAACTTATTTGAGTGGTAACATGCTTCTATTACTTTATCCTATGCCAGAATGTACTACCTCCTTAGCCCTGCATTAAATTGACTAAAAGCAGTGTAGCATGATATGAATTTGAGAAGTCTCTGAAGAGCAGTGTGAACTCATTTCAAATTTTTTGCCCCAAATATCCCTGTATTTTCTTATTGCTCATTTGTGATTCAGAATGGTCTCCCCTCTCAAGTGCACTGTCTGCACTTATTTAAACTACATCACCCTGTGAAATGTTACAGTTTTCCTTTAAGGCTTGTACAATCCCACCCCTCACAGGTAACTTCTACAAAATTGATTAGTATAAATATTACCACATTTTTAGATCACTATTTCCAAGTTCAGACAGCATGATCTAATGGGAGGGCACAAGCACTTCTACAATGGGTATTAAATTTTCAGCATTTATAATGTTGATTACAAAGTAGTCTGTTTAAGCTTTTGCAACCAGAGTAGGTCCACTCACGATTCTGTACTCCCAACAGCCACTGAGTCCCAAATACCACCTGAGATGTGATACACTGATTACATGTTTTGTTATTGTTGGGTAGACAGAAATTTATCTAAGTATCTAAGCAAAGAGCACTGAAAGAGCTGTTGCTTTTCCAACATACTGGCATAATTTTTATCCAAAAAGTTTTTCAGAAGTACGATGAACTCCCTTCCTGGAAGATGATCTGCAGGGCACTGCATCTCATTATTATTCTTTATCCCCTAATGTCTTCCACTGTGGGAATAACAGTGAAACTTCCTAGTGGCAGTAACAGGCCCCAGGAGCTGAAGCCCAAAGCTCAGTAGCACAGGTATTATCTCTTAATACGCACTAATGTAACTGGAGAAAAATAAGATTTGGGGAGGGCACACAAGCAGCTCTTCTGAAATTATTTCCAAGATAAAAATAAGCTGAGAGTAACTGCTGAGAACTTAATTAGAAATACATTGGTCAGACCACCTCTGAAAGAAAAAGCATTTGGTAACTGTTCAGTAGAGGAGACATTAATGAGGGAAAAGGATAATAAAGTGGTTTTATCTGAAGGAAAGAAAGAGACATATCATTTATAGCCCCAGGAGCAGCTATGTGGGATAGAAAGGGAGGAAAGATAATCATGTGCCAAAGCATCAGTATGAGTCCATAGCTTTTGGGCAGAGTAATACATTTTATCTCCCAATCTCATTTTTGAAAAGAAACCATTAGTCCTTTCAGAATCAGGACTGATAGATTAGAGATAAAATGGCTATTCATGGAAACTGTTTTAGCATTGGTAACTGCTCACTTTTTCTGATTTTTGTCCTCCAGAAATTTCCATTAAATCACTGGACAACTTCATAACTTAATTTATCATTGATATTTACTGATTAAATATACATATTGCTTACTGTTGTCATTATAAGACATCACAGAAAGAGACAGCGAAGGTAGCAATTTTATACTCTGGCCATTTTTATTTCTTTGGGCAAAACTTCAAGAAGAATCTCATTAAAGGATGCCAAGAAAACAAAACAAAGCAAAACAAGCTGTTTGAAGATTACACAATCAAAAAGCTGAGAAATTTTGCTCTTGGTCATGTATTCTAACACTGTCAGAATACCAGACATTTGAAGTAAACCCCCAAATTATGTTCCTTCTTTCTCTTGATCTTTGAAATGCAATGCTTCCCTGGGTGAATAAACTCATACATTTCACAACAGTGTATCACATCTTCCCTGATGATATTGCTTTCTAACTTGTGTCTCAGCAATTTTAAAGATTTAAAATCTTAATCTTTAAAAAGTTTTGTACAAAGCAGTTGTTAACTTCAAAGAACATGCACGAAAATGCGCAGGTCATGAGGGCAATGCTATCCCAGGAAATTCATAGGCAAGTCAGCACAGATAATACAGCTTGTACTCAGAAGCAAAACCCTACTGCAATGACAACTTAATGTCCATGCTGTTTAAAAATAACACCTTCTGGAGCAGACTAGATACACACATACTGTTGCGGCTGACAGATTCCGGTACAAGTTATCTGAGTGTTGAGCACTCAGGTTGTGCCTTTGGAGGGAAACTTATCTATACCACTTCAAAGTAAAGCCCAGGAACCACAAATATAGAACACAGGACTCAGTCAGGACCATAACAGGAAAACAAAATTAAACAGAGTGAAATAAATAATAAATCAAAATCATGTTTTATTATTAGGTCTGACCTTTTGTAGACTTGTAATTAAAAGAAAGGTTTGTGGAGCTGAAGAGTTCTGTAACAGGTGTTCATTCATTTTAGGCTGTGTGAGGTCTTGCAGTTACCTTTATCAACCATCTACGACTGAGAGATGACCTATTAAAATTAGCCATTTTGGAAGCACAAATTTTTATGCACCTTTACAACATGTCCGTTGCCAACAACTTGAGCACACTGCAAATCAGGCAGAGTGGATGAAGGAGTTGTCTGGATTGGACTATTCTGCTGGTTGGGTTTCTGTTCAGGTAAGCCTGCTGCTTTTCTTCTTTGCGCTGCAATCTGAGACAAAACATTATCTGCACTGCCACCTAAATAAAAAAAAAGAAAAAATTGAAATAAAAAGAGTCAAGGAAACCACCATTTTAAAATGTTTGTGAATTCTCAATTCCCTTCACTACTCACTTCCTTTTAAAAACTGACTGGATGTAGTAAGAGAGAGAGAATTGTAAAGTTTAGACCTATTCAGCAGCTTTCACAAAAGAGAACAAAAAACAATCAGAGGAGAAGAGAGAAGCCAGGTTTGTCTATGTACACAAAAAAAAGCTGACTTTCATACTCTCAGATACACATTTCATGAGCTGCTTCACCATATTGTCTTTACAGCTGCCAGATACAATGCTTGCAGCTTTTATTTTAATTAAAAGCTGATTTTTCTTTTAAACAAAAAGCAAGCAACATGGGTTAAGAGACAGATCTATGAAATGTATGTTGCAATAGATCCATCATTCACCTCATCCATTCTGGGTGGACTCAACAATATCAAAATACTTTTTCTGAGACAGGGACTAACCTATGAGACTTCTGCAAGGGATGTGAGGCTTTTCTTCCCTTAGGTAGGTGTACACAGTCCAATCCAACAAAAATTTACACAGCAGTTTTGTTTACGTGGCAGTAGGAGCCCTCATCATGACAAACAGTATTTTTTTAGCTGAACCAGATACAAATGACTTTCTTATTAAAACAGGTACCTGATCTGTTATGCAGCTCTCCTCCATGCCTGTTAATTCCCGCAATGTTGTTGGATCCACCAGAAGAATGGGGAGAATGGTTGAAGTTGTTGGAATTTGAAGGAGATGCAGGTCTTCTTGCAAATGCTGGCAATTTGACTGGTCTAGTACCTTTGCTAACAGATGTCTGGAAAACATAAAGAAAATAATTTTCATCTTTCTTGATTAAGCAAAATAAAGATCAAACTTCAACTGCTATTTTATTTATTTTAAATTCTGAAACTTCCAGTGAAGAACAGGGATTATCAGAAATAATCTTATTTTACATATATACCGAATATGCAGTTATCACAGAATCATAGAATGGTTTAGGTTGGAAGGGACCTTAAAGATCATCTTGGTCCAACCCCCCTGCCATAGACAGGGACATCTCTCACTAGATCAGGTTGCTCAAAGACCCATGCAACCTGGCCTTCAACACTTCAGGAATGGGGCAGCCAGAGCTCATCTGGGCGATCTGTGCCAGTGTCTCACACCCCCACAGTAAAGATTTTTTTCCTAATATCTAATCTAAATTTACCCTCTGAATATGTATATTCAACAACAGAAATGACACCGTAGTAAAGGCATTAATTCTCAACCTTTGGCCAATATAAAATTACTATAAATGAGAGAGATACCTGAGACACAATATACGCAATACTGCAAGGGTGGGGGGAATTGTCATATGTGAAACTTCTTTCCTGCAGAATCCTGGTTTTGACTCTCCCGTCTTACAAAACAGCTACCACCTACTTATCATCCATACCCTTGTTTCTTACTAAGCTGCAACAAGCAACATGAACTTTCTCTCCTCCAGTTGCATTTTAATATCCCTGCATCATTTTATTATTGTTAACTGAGGCACTAATGATCTACCTATAAACTAGCTAAATCCTCTGCCACATCCACATTCTCCAATTCTTTTGATTTTAGACCACTGCCAACCATCTGATATACGGCTCCTGCAACTCAGCTTTTTTGTGTTTCTTACCCTGTTGCTCAAATTACTTCTTCTAACTGATTTACCAAGTTTCGCTCCTTCCCTCACTTTATAGATGGGTGCCAATTATCCACATAATCACCTTTTTTTAGGATGATGAAAACTTACCTTCTTCCTGTGATCTAATACTTCCCCTTAGTCCACACCTAAATTACCTCAACTGGTATTAAGCTAACTTTCACTCAAAGAAAGAAGACAGAAAAAAACCTCCTGAAATGTTTTCATTGTCCCATTTTCTAGAACTGACATGACATACAGTTCTGGACTAATACAATAAACTCTTCTCTACACTTGACTATCAGTCTAAATTCAGGGGAGCAAGCATTTCTCCTTTTCCTCCTCGTAATCATGAAAGTAAACATGGTCAAGTTTGTTTTGATTTGACAAACAAGCCATTTTCTTTTGTGTTTTGTTTTGCGTTTTCACTAGAAACAATGAAGAATCGGACAAGTCCCTTCTACAAAAAATAGGATTTATTCAAACTTTTTTCTTTTTTTACAGTACTTAAGCTTTAAGGCAGTATGCCTTCAAGCCCACCTGATCACTAATTGCTACAAATTTATCTATTACTAAGCTTTCAGAATGTTATGTCTGTGTATTTATGCCTCACTGATATTTCTTTTCTTCCCCCCAGTTGCTAAGAAAATGAGACACTTTATTTTCTTCCGTTCCTAGTCATCTCCCAAATCAGAGCAGTTTCCACCATACTCCAATGACTATAGCTACTTTGGCAACTAAAATATACAGGTGGAACCAGCAGCTACATTAACAGTTTATGTTAGGCCTTGACTTTATTCTGGTTAACAGCAAACAACTCATTTCATACAACACTTTTGTTCCATTTATTTTTCTTCTACAGAGATGTGTATTCTTCCTACACAGCAGAACTTAAGAGGGCGAGCTATTACTGAGACAGTAGGTTTAAAGTAATTTCTAATCAGAAACACAGTGTGGCTTACCACCATGTCAGTATGGCCTGGACATAACACAGTATTTTTGTACATATTTTGTTTGCTTACTATGTCAGAGTTCCCACTGCTGTTAAAATCATGCTTGATAGCTCTCTGTGGCCAGGCTGTTCTCATCTGTTCAGCTTTGCCATCTTTGCCGAGTCGTGTTCGGTCAGAATTCCAAAGCTCAAAACTTGAGGGTGGTAAGAAAGGCGGTATCACTGCTTTCAGTTTATCGCTGGGCAGCCTGGTAAAAGGAGCACTACTTCTCAACTGAGTGAGGGACACAAAGAAAGGGAAAACAAAAAGAGCCTCCTCTTAAGAAAGATTACTGGGAGCTTATGATATAGCTTCAAAATTGTAGGCATTTTTAAACAAAATAAAATGGAAACGAGACACAAAAGTAGTATTTGTGAAGATGTACAACACATAACCAATTCCAGTGGACATTCCAGCACCCATAAGTATGCTCATTAAGTGGCAGAAATTGCCCCTTCATTGGGCTGAATCTTGGTTCAAATTGATGTTAACAGGAATGTTAACAATTAATTTCCAAAGAAATAGAAGAAATAAACAATACAACTGATTTGGCTCCCTGGAGTTCTGTCAGTCACATCAAAAGTAGCTCAATCTTCTTAAAAAAAGAACATAAAGGATAACCAGCCAAATTTAATGACATCTCCAGGGGCTAAGCCATGGGGGAATTTAAAGCTACAGCATAACAAACAAAGTAACAGAATAATACAAATAAACATCCCTAACTAAATATTTCATGGTTGCCTCTACTAATGATTTCTCACTTTTACACTGGTAACATGTTCCATCCATGCCTTCCTCACAACATACTGCATGTCAGCAACTGATCAGCTGTTCTACCTATTCTACTAATTCATTGCTACCGTACAGAGGTATAGGTTAACTTTTTTTAAAAGTCAGTTTTTGTGAACAGCTTCCATACCATACTTCTTATAGTACTTCCTAGTCCAAGAACTACTGATGTATCACAGCCTGTCAGCTCCTGTCTAGTAACTATTAAAAAAATGATAGTTCTCTTTCTTGTGACTTGAATATGAGATTAAAAACAAAAAATTCAAATCATGGGAGCTTCATGACCTGAATGGAGATGAACTCCCCAAGAATACTGTGACATACCATCGTTGTCAATAATTCATCATCCTTTTCTCCTTTTGCAGTGTTTACACCTGAAAAATACATAAATGATGTTTTATTGTTTACACACTCTTACTTCTGTTCTCAAGGATAACTTACTGTTTTCAAACATTCGACAGCTTTACCCTCAGGAAGCACACAGAAATAAGATTTCCAGTGACATGGTATGTACCTAAATTAAATTTAGGCCAATAGTCTTATTTCCCATCACAATCTGGGGGGGGGGGGGGGGAGGGGGTGGCATGGAGACCTCTACAATTTCCGTAGATGCGCTTTACAATTTTGGCTTTTTCAATCTTTCTTTCTTCTGAGAATTATTTATTTGTTTAAATAAATTGGTTTTCATTACGTAAATTAGTTTATCAAAGATACTAGCAGATTTTGAACAACCTGTCTCTACAGTCCAATCTAATAGTGCTTGCTACAGAACAGTAACATGGTTATGTTAGCATTTGCCTGCTTAAATGACACTATGCTCAGCGTTTAGCATGATCAACAATAAAGAGTACATAAAGAGTACAAACATCTTCTTTCCATATATTACAGATACATTACATGCCTTTTCAGTTATATTAAGCTAAATAAAAACAAAATCAATAGAAGTAGTATCATCTTAGCTAGCTCATGACAACTTGCTTCCCACAAGACAATTCTGGCTTTACCACTAGCTTTGTTATTTGTGATCCGAGCTGCAGCAGCATCAAGGTTTCCAGAGGTGCCTATGTCACTCTGTGAAACTGCTTTTATGGTGGAATTTAATGGCGGTTCAGGCTCATCAGGAAAAGGTGCAAACTGATTGGAAGGAAATCCATGGCGCAATGTCTGAGTCAACTTCAGCTTGCGGAATCGATTGGACATCCTGCTCCACCAGGACTAGATTGATAAGAAGACACAACAATTTAGTTCCAGCTAAAAGAAAAAAAGAGGAAAAAAATGCACAATTAAGTAATCCTTACAGCAGTGATAAATCTATTAAGACAGTTTTATTATCAACTACAAAAGCAATGTTAAAGTGGTTTGCAATTATCAACAGAATCCTTCACCATACTTTCTATGTGCAACAGAATTTTTTTTCCTTAATTTTTTATCTGGTAAATGCCTTACAGTGTTTTCCCACACTACCTAAGGTAAATAAAATATTTAGGAGAATTTGAACAGGAAATCTTTACAGCTACATTGCAAATATTTACTCTTCCCATTATCTTCCAATTTCACCACATATTCTTACATACTCCCTGGCATCAAGGAACTGGCATGTGTATTTTCTGCTTTTCAGAGGTGTGCATAGAAGTTTATTTGATCTGCAAGAAGTTTCTCTTTAAGATTTTCAAAATCAGTGGCAAACTGGAAGAGTTCTGATAAACTACCGATCCACAGTCCATACAGTGCTGCTATACAGACAACTCGCTCTGCCAGACTGGAAAGGCTGTAAACTGAAAAGGAGCAAGGCAAGTAAGCATCAGCTGTGATGAGCACTACTGCACTTACAACCTGCAACCACACAGGTATCACATACATGAAAGCTGTTACACAAACAGATCATCTTCGCTCAAAAGAAAATTTATCGAAGTATTCACAAAGTTATACATTTTCATAATCAGACAACGCAAGATGCTTCAAATATTTAGCAGGACATTTCTCTAGAATATATGAAATCTATAGGCTATATTAAGAAGACCTATGCGTCTTGTAAATCAATCAGATTATAAATATCTTCTTTATGAAGCTGCTTCTTCCCTTTCCAGAGCGCTGTAAAAAAAATAACAAAGTTGTGTAAAAGTGATGATACTTCATCAAGGCAGCTTTATGGGATATCCCATCCAGATAATACACTCTCCTCTGTTCTTGGCCATTCCGTCTCAACATACATATTCCCCTTTCTCCTGGCATTTAACATTTTTCAATTGCTTACTGATATGCCTTCCTGACTATCATATGGCAGACACAGTATAAACCGTAAACTTATTCCCTGTAAACCAATCCTTCCAGCAGATGATCATTAAAAAGATTTTAACTCTCCACGGAACATTAGTAATGGACAGACTTCTCAGACATTTGTATCTCTTTGGAGCCGTAACTAAAATATTTACATTACTTTCAACAACAAAGAACTGTTGGAAAAAGGCGAAAGAGACAAATAGTTCCAAGAAAGCAATAAACCCCACACCATTCAGCATTTATTCACCTTCCAAAAAGAACTGAAAGGGGAAAAAAAAATCCATCTAGTTTTAATACACAGTACAATGACCTTACAAAAGAGACAGCTTGCAAAACATGTTTTTTGTTCCCTGAAGCTAGCTTGCTTCTGTAACAAAGATCACTTCTAAGTTCCTGTGATCTTTGTTACTCTTCTTCACAGTGCTTCTGCTTCATTAACATATGCTCACACCACAGACTAACCCAAAATGGAGTAAGTACAGCCACTATGTCACCATATAAAAACAATATTGCTCTGTGGCAAAAAAAAAGAATGATAATGGAGTGGTTCATGTTGCACTCTGGTGTTCCTAGGATGGTGGTCTGAGCTCTGGATTTTCCAGTTTGCTACTGCAGAAAGTTTGGCCTCCCCATATAAGATACCACATCACACAGACAGAAGCTGGAATAAAGGGCTTTAAACTAGACTGAAGCAGCCAAGTAACAAAAATGCATCCGCGGGTAAAAATATTGCCTGTCAAAAGGATAAAATCTAGCAGTGGGAGAAGGCAATAGTATCAAAGAACACAAAAATGGTGTTGCCACTGAAGAAATACCTTAGACATTTGTAACAATGTTAGGAATGAGAGACTAAGGGGAAGAACTGGAAATTTCTTTCAGCAAACAACTTTAATCTAAACCAGAAACTGAACATGATAATTCACACTGCTCTAATTCTGACATTGACAATATAGCTTACTGAAGAAGCACAGAAAGGAAAAGAAAAGAAACAAGTTTTTGCATACGGAAATGATACAACTTTGCTTTCAAGTCCACAAAATGGTGAGTAAAAAAAAAAACATCAACAGTTCCTCTGTGAAACGGGTAAAGAATAAGATCCTGGTTATCCACTACACAATCAGTAGGTAAAAGAGCAAGGTCCTGTGTTATGCATAACTTGCAAATAGAACCAGCACACAACAAAATAAAAAGTCAACTAGTTAATGACAAAAGTGATCAAACAGGAGACACAGAAAAGAGAAGGGTTTTTATAACTTCAAAAGCAGACAACTTGTGATCAGATATTTTAGTATGAATGCCATTAACAGGAGGAAGGTAGGAATATATGTGCATTTGATAAGAAAGTAAGAATATTTAAATGAGCTTACACAAATTAAAACCTGACAAGACTTACTAAAATTACCCTAGAGTAATTATAGACAAAACGATCTCAGAACAAATATAAATTATCTTCAAAATAAGTTAGGATGACAGCAGATGTTACAGGAATCAGGCAAAAGGCAAATACATAATCATCCTTATCCAAAAGGGGAAAACCTGAAGATTTACTGATCACAAAGCTTGACTGCGAAGGACATAACTGAACATACTAAGTATGTCATCACAGATAAGAGCTGGCACCAGAATAAACTGCACCAAATCAATCCCTCTCTGACAGAGTAACTGGTCAAGTGGGCAGAAGGGAGGAAAAGCTGTAACATAGCTTGACTTCAACAAAGCTTTTATCGCTATTTCGTGTAACATTCAAACAACTGAGCAAAATATGGCTCAAGTAAAATTAATATAGGGAAAGCATCATAGCAAAAAAAACCCTATCATATTAGGAGACAAGAATCTGATCTCAAACTGAGAGGACGGACTTTGTGGAAGACATCTATCTGGACAGTTTTGTAAGCACCTTAGATACTCTAATTTTAAGCACTAACAAAATAGCATCATTCTCTCAGGTGGGGTCAAGCTGACATGTAAGAAGAAATCAAGTGTACAAATACAGAAAAGGAAATAAGCAGCAAAGCAGCTGTACTGAAGAAAAAGACAGCTGTAACATATCACAAACTGAATATAGATACAGTGTCTCACTGCTACAAAAAAGGTAAATTTTACAGAAAACAACATAAAATTCACAACTATGCAAGTTGTTTATGTATGCTACTATGTTATACTGAGACCCTAGTTGGAACCCCATGACTCATTTTGGCTCCGTCACCTTGATAGATAAGACAAATCAGAAATAGTAGGAAACTTAGGGAAAATAACCTGCAAATAAAGAAATTTGAATTATTTTTGCTTAGACTGGAGAAAAAAAGAAAAGCTATTGAAGAGACTATGATAATTCTATAAGTATACAGTTCTTACAAAATTGAAGGTGGCCACTGAGAAAGAATCAATCAACTTAATATGCAGCAAGAGACATACAGATAAGATCAGGGCAAAAAAAAACCCTGACCACAGGAAACAACAAGCAGCGGAACTGGGTGCTGACGGAGATCATGATAAGGAAGAGAGAACGGAAACTTCCCTCAAGGATATTCTTGGCATGTTGATTCTGTTCTCCTGTGTAAAGGCAGGTGAGTCTCCTGAGTTCCCTTTCATTTTTACATTTCCACAATTCTGCAGACCACATATTCTGTCATTTGCACCAATATGGACACAGAATTTATGTACTGGCTGAGTCACCCTAACCATCTCTGGTTTACAGTCCTAACCCAGCATAGAGCAGCTGTCCACACAGAAGCAGGGAGGAACCAGGAGAGGTCCCTCACTGCAGCACTCTCTCCACATGCTGGTCCAAAGAGAGGTGAGTTTGATCATAGAATAGTTTGGGTGGGAAAGAACCTTAAGATCATCCATTTCCAACCCCCCTGCCATGGGCAGGGACAACTTGCCCCAGGTGACATCCCCCAAGGCTCTGTCCAACCTGGCCTCGAAAACTGCCAGGGATGGAGCTT
The DNA here is from genome assembly GCF_034315485.1 of Pezoporus occidentalis. NCBI lineage: Eukaryota > Metazoa > Chordata > Aves > Psittaciformes > Psittacidae > Pezoporus > Pezoporus occidentalis. The sequence continues at coordinate 1,611,683 of NW_026913126.1, read as the reverse complement.
TTACCACTTCTTTGGGCAACCTGTCCCCAGAAAAGTGTTGTCAACAAGGAATTCAGAACACACACACACAAAAAAGTTACACATTAGATCCAAAGTACTTCTTTGAAATTACTTTCTCTGCTTCATACATTACAGGAAACAATGCACTGGTTATTTATTAAGAATGAATATATTTACCTTTAGACCTCCTTTGTCATCTGGCAATATTGGGACATTTAAGGACTGCCTACTTCTGGAACAAGGCAAAGATGATCTGTTGTTCAGTTTATTTTTGTCTTTGCCTGCTTGCATGCATGCTGATGCCAGTAACCGTACAAGCTCTGTGTCTGAAAGAAAACAAATTAAAATAACATTTAGTCTGTTTTGCTTTCCCAAATTATGACTGACACACTGACACTTTTCCTATAAATCCCCATATAATTTGCAATTGATCTATCTCTCAAATACAAAGCAGCTGAATCCCCAAAGCCTTCTTTCTCAAGCTACATTTCCCACACCTTCTCCCCACACAGTGGGCTGCAGTCTTAACATCACCTCTGTAAAGGTATTTATAAATATAAATTAGCATGCTATTCAGTCAGAATCAGTCATGTGTAACCAAGCGAACTGCCTCCTGTCACACTTCATAGAAGTTAAGAATGATATTGTGATGCTCCCTTTTCTCACCTGACACAGAAGAGAGTAGAGAAAAACAAATATTCTTTCTTCAAGCGTAGGTTGCAGAAAAGAAGCTTGAAATTAAATCCCAAAGAGAAAGGAGATGTTCAGCCTGGACAATGAAGGGACTGAAAAGACATGGTAACACAAAAGGAGAACAAAAAAGAACACAAGAAAGGAAGAGGAAGAAAAAAGAATGAGCATGAGATAAGGATAGGAAAGCAAAAAAACATTCTGTAAATCTGTATTTTATACAGAATCATAGAATAGTTAGGGTTGGAAAGGACCTTAAGATTGTGTAATTACAACTCCCCTGCCATGGGCACGGACACCTCATCCTAGACCATGTAAGTCAGGCAGTACTTTCAGAAGGGCAGACAGAACTGACTTATAGATAAATACTGACAGGTAACAAGACAAACTCCTCTGTCACACAAGAAATTACAAATAATCCACTGTATTTATTTTCTAAAATTTCATACTATTAATAATTTACTTTGACAAAGAAAAGGTACCTGCTAGTAACCAAAACCACCATAATGAGTAAATAGAGAGGAAACATTAATTCCATAGACAGCACTGGCTTTTGGCTTCAGATAAAGCAATTCAGGTACCAGGCAAGGTTAACAATAACAAATCACATAGGCTAAACAAATTATTTAGGCTAAACAAACTACAACAAAACCTAAATTAGTTTCATTAAGTTTCCCCAAGACATGCTGCCTTTTTCCAAAGCACTACCATAAAAACAGCCTGAACCCTGAAGTGTGATTTATTCTCAGACTTTAGAGAGCTAGCGGGAGGTTCAGCCAGGAGTTCACTGTTTTTGTTCTGATTGCACTCTCTTTGTTCTGTCCCTTTACTGCTGTTTACCCAGTTGAAATTTCTAGCTCCAGTTCATAGCTCTGTGCTAATGACACTACAGAATACCTGGGCCACTACAGTCAAATGCCACTAAACTGGCTCTGGTGACACAAACATCACATTTTGGAGCATCTTCAAAAGCAAAGGCAAGAGGAATGCATGAAGCCCATAAATGTGTACACTCATCTAACCCATTAACTGAAACCCACCATTTTCAGGCAGTATCCTTTCTTGGTCCAGTCCAGCCCAGTCCTCAGAGGATACTCCTAGCAACTTTAACATATACTCTAGATTGGAAGGGATGTTTATCTGTTTATGTTGTATGTTTTCTCAGTGCTCTTTGAAATAACATACCTGGATCATTAAGGAGCATTATTAGGTCAAACGCTGTGTATCCATTTTTGGCACGAAGATTGACATCAGCTCCTTGATTTAACAAACACTTGACAACATTTTTGTTTCTTTAAGGGAAGAAAAAAGGCATTGCTCGTATTAAAAACAGAACAAAATAAAACACTAATACTCCATTTTCATCCTTTTATATCATTGCTCCTCAATTAGAAATCTGTTCTACCTTTCCTACAGCTAACCAAGTCTAAAATTTGTTCACAAGCTCTTCAAAAGCTCCCATGATTCCTTTATCAATCACTGTTTACTCACTCTGAATTATACTAATCAACATGCAGAAAGTCAGCCTAAAAACCCTAATCTGAATAGTCAGTTTAAGATGACCTTTCAGAACTGACTCTGGAATTTGTTGCCAAACACCTTCCCAAGGAAATGAGATGAAAAGACAAAGTACAGTCCAGTAGTCATCATACACCATCACTAATACTTCAACACAACTTCATATTCAGAACAGATGAGAAATTGCATATAGAAAAGCCAAACTGACTGAAGATAATTTACAAACTCCAAACAGTTAATTAGTACTTTAGTTTTTTGAGGTGTTTAAAATACAAAACCAATCAGCATTAAATGTAACCAACACAAATATGTTCCTACAAAGGCTCATAAAAGCTAGTTGCATGAATTCACCATCCTGTTCCCATTAGCCCCTCTCCCTTCTCAAACACCTGAATAAATAAGCAGGACTTGCTTTGTGAATTAAAAACAATACTGTAATTCAGCCTCCAAAACACCTCTTGAGCAGAGACTGACCTTGTATAAAAACAAATTCTGACATGCACAAGCAACACAGAGCAAAAAATGTTCTTAAGTAGCAACAGGTGACTGCAAATTCTAATGCTAAAGCTGACAAAGAGATCTCAACTTGTCTACTTCATTTCATACTATAAAGACTGATTGATATAATAGGGAAGGGTAATTTTATAACACAGCCCTCCAGGAAACTGTGAAAGGCAGTATATGAACACAGACAGCACTCAGCTGCACTCTGTTCTTCCACAGACAAGAGGAGTGCCCAAGTACCAGCAAGGGGACATGACAGCATGACCTGGCTGCTTCTACTCTAAGTGTGTGCTGGGGTAGCTGCTGCTGAACAAAATCACTGCACCAGGAAAACAGATTTTCAGGCACTTCCCATTAAATGCCTCTCGCTACTACAGCTACTGCATTAGAGAGGAAGCAGAGAATCTCATCTTAATGTAGGTCCCACGAACTACATCAGAAAATTTGCACAAAGCAGTGACAACCTGACCTCCTATTTTCCCCTCTGTTGCACTTTCATAGTCAAGTAAGATCTGATGTCTAAATATAAATGCTGGACCAGAATATCTGCATTTGTACAATTAATGTGAGCGTTAACCAGCAGTGAAGTGAATCTTCACCTTGCTGAGGGCCTCGTCTACAGCAATGGAGAAAAGTTCCTAAACTGAATATCCTGTATTTAGATAGTGTCAAATATATGACAGAGATCACATCTGAAGAACCAGGCCAATTTCTGGGGTCTGACTCTTAAGTGCCTACCTGCATTTATAAAGTAGCTTTAGAGAAGTTGGCAATCAGCTGTCCAGTGGGTGCAATTCTGAAAACACCATGAAAACTAAAGACTGAACAGGGGAACATATGAAGGGTTTTAAGACTGGAAAATATGGCATATAAAAGGGTCATTGCTTTAAAGTTTCACAACTTGATGTAAGCCTATAACCCTGGCAGGGGGTGATACTCTCTTACAAAAGACTAAAAAAAATCAAAGGATGGAAACTGAAATCTGCACTAAAGCTCCTAGTGCCTGCCTGGAGCACTATGTTCCCAGCACTTACTGACCAAGCTTCAAGTTCCCAGATGTGCCACTCATTCCAAAATCCAAATGGCATTGAAGTCTGCTCTGAAAAGCAGAGGCCAGTGCAAGAGTCATGGAAAACTGAGGTCGTAAGTCTCTCAAAGTCTTTTAAAACCTTTCTGCTTCCAGAGTCAGTATCAAAAAGATTTCATTCTTCCTACATCCCGACAGAACAAACTTTTTTACTGCTGGACCCAAAGAAAGCGTATCTCTTACCCATGGTATGTGGCCTGCATAAGTGCTGTCCAACCATGAATATTATCCTGTTTGTCAATATCAGCATTTTTCTCAACAAGGAGCTGAACAAGGGGCAGCTGTCCAGTTACAGCTGCAATCATTAATGGAGATGCACCGTCAACATTAGTAATATTGACCTGACTTGGGTCTTCATCAACAATCTCTTTAACCAGCTGAAAATTTCCTGCAAGACAGTGATAGAACAATCTACATGAGCAACAGAGTTTAATTCAGCTTAGCCACAGAATTAAAATGTATTTTGATATGCAGATATTGGTCTACATTTAATGGAATTAAAACAGAAAAAATAAAGTACTAGAGCAATTGTAACACTAAAGCTAAGTATTTCTACTGATCTTTGGTCCCAGCTATTCAGCCTATCTTCCTTACATAAAAGGGTGGCATAAGCATGAGGTGTTGTTTTCTCTCATTTTCCCTACCTGTACCCTTGCAGTACAATTCCATCACTAGAATCATTTTCTGAAATGAACTAAGGCTGTAAAAACTGAAGGGTACCTCACATGTGAAGCCACAAGTAGGAAATATTTCTGTAAAATTGTTGTAAGATGGCGTGGTGCAAGGGAAACTGACGATGCTGAGACACCATGATTTGTCCTTCAGCAGGACAAAGATCCCTGTTCCAGGGAAAACATGATACTGAACATATTTTAACCATTTTTTTTCCAAACCTTAATAAAAGTAGGAACATGAACCTTTTAAAAATTTAAGAGACAGTCAGGGTTAACTTAAGCAGAGAGCTCAAGCTCACGCACCTCCCCTACTTTTTTATGACATGTGGCAGGCAAAATCAGGGAAGAAGTCAAGGGGAAAAAAAAGATCTCTGTGACTGAATACCTACCATGGTAGGAACAGAGGCAAGAAGCAGCAAATCATCAACTGCCATGCAAACAGAAACATTCTCACCTTTTAAAAAACCTTCACATGGTAAATGGCTTCATGACATAGGCTGCCTTCAACTCAATCACAGGCATTAACATTTGCCTTGGAAAGCCAGCCAAAACCCCAAACTGCAGGTTACTTGCATGCATTCACTAAAAACTAACACCCACCTGCACCGCCCAGCTAATTTCTTGGAACAGGAAAGATAGAAAAGCACAAAACTACTTTTTCATGTCCCAGTTTAGCAAAAAACAGCAGGTGGTTTTCTTAACACAGACCTGCATCATAGACTTTGTTAAACAGAAACCCTGGAAACTACACAGACTCCAGAATTGACTTTGAACTTTGGCATGGACAATTCCTAACCTATCATGTTGGGGTTTTTAACACTGCTGCCATCAATAGCCAAGTATTTCAGAAAAAAAAAAAAACAAACCCTAAAGGAGTATGCTGACCTGGGGTGCTGATGTGGCACCCCTCCAAGACTCCTGACCCAGCATCAACATTTATAAATCTCAAACTAGAAGTCACAGGGGTAGAAAAAGGGCAGCTGAACTATAAAATCTGACAGACCTGAGATTTTTTGGTAGCTTATATATGAAGAGATGACATGTAAGAGAGAGCTTCCAGTACTGCTAGCTATCACCTCTTTCTTCTCCTCTATTATGTCTGCTCATTCCCATTCTGGTAGCCTGAAAAGCCATGAAGTTCCTCAGGTGACTTATGATGGTTAATTGAAAACCAACTGTTACCAACTGTTGTACCAAACCTAGGATGAGATCTGAACATTAAGGCCAGGCTTGACCATTTAGATCACACCTCTAGCTTTTAATAGGAATGCAGCGACAATAGAACCTGGAAAATAATTGTTGATTTAATGATGCATCACGGAAATCCGTTTGGACAGATGCTCAGGAAAAAATTACATTTTCCTTCACAAAACCAAAACAAAACAAAAAACACTTCCCCCCCCCCCCCCCCCCCCCCCCAAAAAAAAAAAACCCACACAAAAAACAACCACTCGTTTACAAATAGTAATAAAAAAAGATTGAAAAATCCATCAGAAACTGTGAAAGCTGCTAACTCAGAACTCTCCAGGTTGCAGTTCCCAGTTGAAAGCAAGAAGGTGAACGATACCAAAGGCTTCATGATTATGTCAGGAGTGGACTGGGTACATGGACCAAAAAAAATGAATGCAAGGTAGTTGTGCTTAACTCTACTTATTCCATACGCACATACCAAAGTCAGGAGAGTTAGAGCCAGCTTTCAGTGTGTTATGATCAGACTTTCTATGCCACAGACATAGAAAGCACAGTACCAGTAAGGATTATTAGGTCCACTGCATCTGCAAGGCTGTATTACCTATGTTTCCTTGTTGCCTGGGCATCCTTAAGTCCCAAGCAAGTACAGGCTGACTGGAGAAAAAAGCCCCCACTTAGGTCTCATGGGACACTTCTCATCACTTCACTGAATATAAAATTTAATCTCACATGGGAATAACATCTTCCAGTATTATTAAAGAAAAAAAAAAGCTCCATCAGGAATTTTATTACTATTTCTTTCTAACTGCCTATATTGCTAGGACTGCCAGCAACAGGCAAAATATTCTATCATAGAATCACTGAATCATAGAATAGTTAAGTGTTGGAAAGGACCTTAAGATCATCTAGTTCCAAACCAGCTGAAAACTTTCAAATGGCAAAACACCAACAGTAAGAGCAGGAACAGGTTCAAAAATTGAATCTCTCTAACCTGCCAAAGAGATTGCAAAGAGTTTTCTGACCTGTGACATTATCAGGAACCAGATCAGAAAATTAATAGTTTTGTTTCCCATGCTAAAGCCATCACATAGCAAGCCTCAGGCGGAACACTTCATTTCAGCACCTTTTCCTATGCTGGAAGATCCAGGAAAATAGGTAACCACAAAGCAGCTTGCCATCCACTAAGGGTACATCCATCAGAGCCTGGATCAAATTTAAATCAACAGGATGGCACTGGCTCTGTCTGCCCCAGAGCAGTTTTACCAGTTGTGTGCTCAGGAAAGTCATTCTTACTCATGAGAGAACAGGCAATATCCAAGACACTTATTCTTTTCTTGAAACAACTTTAAAGAGCAATTACAATGCTCATACAGAGTAGAGGCCAGCATATATTTTGCATCAGTTAGCACTTTTGTGTTTATACTTCAGGTTTATGAGGAGGAAAAAGAAAAAGCATATTAAAGGTAGCATGGTCTTCGAACTACTAGAACTACTACATCACACCATTTTGGTACGAAGGGCGTAGTCAGAAGCTCATTAAGATTTTCTTTCTCCTATTGGAATGTGAAGAAAAATAAACTACAGAAACAAATGTATTTTTAATTTTAAAAACAAAACAAGGGAAAAACCAAAGTCACATGTAAAAACAGAGCACGTTTTGGTTTCCCATGTTAACAGACATGCTCTGAAGTTACAAGAACCAGACATGGTGGAAGAATCCTGTCAGCACTTACCCAATTTCAAAGCATGAAAGACATCAGGTTGCCTCTTTTCAGTATCTGGAATAAATAGAAGCATTTCTGTTAGCAATCATTTAAAAAGACAAGAAAAAAATATTTATTAAAGTTTTGATAGCAAAAACTGTTTAAAAAACCATAGTACTATAAAACGTAAGGTTAGATATGCATTTAATAAGAACAATGAAAGCACTGATAACCTTTTTATTCTTTGGAGAAGAATGAGTGACCTATATGGTTCTCTGTGCAGAGCTAAAGCTACAAACTGTAATAAAGCATCAGTATAGGCTTTTTCCTTACAACCTCCATTCTCCATCAGGAAACTGTATTTGGAAACTTTTCTGTTTCCTGCCTGGAAGACTAAAATATCAATTAAAAACCCACAGTATAGTTCTGTGGTCTGGTATAATCCTCTGTACAACAGCAAACACTCAAATAGTTCAGGATTATTTTGAAAGGTGACTCAAAAGGAGTTTTACAAGCAGTCCCATTTTTATTTCCTCTTGAGGACTGCCAGGTTAATTTATGAAGGTCACAAAAATAATACTGATGATTTAACTACACAGCTTACTGTTTGTCCATTAATAGGTACCTTTCAGCTCCCAGATCACAATCCCCATAAGAAGAACTCCAATTATTACAAATTTTAGTATTTTGAGTGAAGGACCATTCCTTTGACATGCCTTCAAAGTGCTTTGAAACTGCTGACACTAAGATAAAAACAGTGACATATTTTGCACCTTCCACTTTTCCACAAGACAGAAAAATATATTCTCCTCCATCTTCCAAACCATTACTGACACTACAGAATCACTGGGGTAAAAAGACTTTAAGGAAAACAAGATGTTGGAGAGATTTCCCGAGCCAAATTCTGCCATTTTTATGGTAATAAAAGCAAAGGCTAATTTTCATAGCTTGACTTCAAAGGAAGTAATTTGAAAATGCTGAACAAATGTAATTGCTGGAAAGCCCCTCAAAAAAAAATGAAAAATTCTTAAGGTGGAGAAAGAGAATGGTGGGTCCTGCATTTCCTCCTGTTTCAGAAACTGCACTCATTTGAGCTCAGAAGGAACTTCTTATGAGCTCACCATTGGAAATCAGATTTCAAAAGACTAGTTTAGCAAAGGACCAGACGCCATACATCGCATGTGAAAAGCCTGGAAGAGAGGCAGCCTCAGGAGCAGGAGACCATGAGGACATGCCAGAAGGAAGAACTGCCATTCAGGTAAACCAAAGCAAGGACAGGAGCAGAACTCAGTCAACAACCATACTATTTCAGGTAATTCTTAATTTGCTACTGAAAAGAGCCCTGATAAATGAGCTGCTTTCTTTTGGGAGGCAATTCATGCTATTTACGGCAATGGATCAGAAGACAAGTTCCTTTTTTGCTGCCTTCCATACGAGAGAAAGGATCTTTTTTATTTCCCAAGATATAGAAGACTTCAGTGCTAGAATGCAGAAATCTGTGTGGAAGCTCAACGTTTTTCACTTCCAACTCTGCCCCAATTACCTACTATCCTTCAGCAAAGGTGACAGGAATACTCACTCATCTGCTTTAAAGCAAGCCCACTCTCCTAGCTTAAACAGACGTCTCCAATATTTGAAGTCTTGTGACTACAGAAGACTTTCAAGACTCATCAGGCCAACTCTGCATGCATACAGATTCTGTACGTCCAAATGCCCGGGTAAGGCATAAAGCACTGCACTAGTGAATCCCAGAGGTGTCTTATTCCCTCTGTGTACTGCAATCAATTGATGTCTATTCCTCAGAGACTGTTCATCAGCAAACTTCTACAGTCAGCCAGCTCTGGCTGGCAGCACAGCTATGAAAGCCCTAGCTCCAATTTAACCTGAGTCAACATCTGACTAAGTTAACACCTTCTCTAAAGCAGAAATAAATGTCAGATTTTTAACTTTCTTCTTAAAAGTACAAGGGAAGCTTGACCTGCAGGAATGACAGCAAATGTACAGAAAAATGTCCACACAGCAGTGTAATAGTGAAATAATTAGGCAAGATTTAAATAAGCCTATCTTTCGTAAGTGGCAGAGAGCTTAGAGGGGACTATCCTACTCTACAGGCTTTTTGCCACCATGGCTAGATGGGTGCTAGCACCTGGAAAAGGTTCTTTCTAGGCCTACCCACATCCTTAGATTTTATAGTAAGTACTCCATAGCTAAAAAATCCAGATGCCACTCTTCCAAACCTTCTTGTTAAGCACCTCCCAACACTGGTCTGCATCATAAAGCATAAATACCTTGAAAAGTGTCCCCAACAGCCACATACAGAAAAAGGTCTCAATCTCTGAAATCACTTATTGACACTTAGATTTCCAACACAATGTCCAAACTAAACTATCTGATTTCAGCAACAGATTTAATGCATTTCTGCTAACATAAACTCCTGGAGAAAGAAAGAGAAGCAAATCCACAATACTTTAACAACACTAACATATGGTATTCATAACATTATGTTATTGAACCAGCTAGAAAGAAACGATAATTTTGAAAGATAGCTGCAATAAGTAAAAAATGTCTAAAAACTAAATTCATTAACATTTTAAACAGACAGGTGACAGCAAGTAGGTTAAGCCTACTACTAAGCAAAAATCCTAGAATTTACATACAAAAAAAACTGTTAACTGAGCACAAGGGTTTTTTTTTAGTAATTGGAAATAATTGGTAAAGACACACAATATACTATTCTGTCCTTCTGGTTGACTGTATGAAAATAGATATACCACTTAAGACTGAATGAAAAATATTGTAGCTTTAGGTTTGCTCACACCTTCCTTAGCCTTCACATCCCCTAGTATAAGGTATTACCTCTCTCTACAAAATCCTGGATTTCTTACCCCCTTCCACGCTCATGGCTAAAGTTACATGAACACTGCATATTCTTTAATCACATTGTGACAAAAATGTTTCTTTAGCAGTTCTCATATCATTCACTGCACATAACAAATACATTACAGGGCAAAACTAAAAACCATAAAAGCAGCATTTCTTAACTTCATTTTAATTGAGATTTGCACTGAAATAATATTATTTTAAACCTAGTTTTGTACATACATGAACAGTGTGCATGCCTGCCTCTGTGTGCGCGCACACATATCCAGGCTGGACAGTCTTGGGCAACATGGTCTAGTGCAAGGTGTCCCTGCCAGTGGCAGGGAGGTTGAAGCTACATGATCTTAAGGTCCTGTCCAACCCTAACTATTTAATGAATCTATGATTCTAAGTCTGAAGGGAGAAGGTTGGTAATAAATTATATGAAACCTTGAAGTTAACTAAGTATTACCCTCTCCTGCAAGGAACAGAAAAGTAAGGGACATGACAACTTGCTATTCATCCACATTAATACTTTGTTTTCTTAGAATACACAATCCACTATTAAAGCACTTTGGGGAGGTTTCATAGAGAGTGGTAGAAAAAAAAGCATTAGGTTAACCTCATCTGGTTTTCTGCATGTCACAGGTCTTGTATGTGACACTCAGTGAAGACAATTCAATTATGAATTTGACCAAGGCATTTAACCTTGACTGTCAGAGATTGAACACTAAGATTCACCACAAAACATAGTGTCTTATTTCCCATTCAAATTCTTCTAGCTTTACAGTTTTGCTGGGTTTTTTTTGGCTCCCATAAAAGCCCTCCAGTATTGGACTTCCTGTTCTTAATGTGAAGACTTTAATAATCACTCCTCTTAACCACCTCCTCATGAAACTAGACAGATTGACCTTTTTAAGTCTCTCTTCACAAGGCAGGTTTTCTAGCTTCAGATCTTCTAGGTTGTCTTTAATTCAGCAATACCCTTTCTTTGACATTCTGTTTTTTATGCCCACTCTTTAGTGCCACTTCAAGCAGGCCTTTGTAATTTTCTTCCTCAATAAGCACCTGGATCATGTGTTTTAGAAAAAAAAAAAAACAAACCAAAAACGCATTTAAAACATCTAAACATTTTAAAATTTTTCATGTGATTTTTATTGCAGGACAGAAATTTTGTCATGCAAAGGTAATCTGCTGAAGTTGGGCATTTCTGCCTCACCCAAGGCAGGTGTACCTACTCCAACATTTTCAAAAGAGTCTAATTACAAGAAAACATACACACAAAATAACCTCTTTAATTTCTAAACGTGCAATCAAAACTTCAAGAAAATGAAACAAAAAACTAACATTCCTTACCTGCCTGGGGTCTGATTGTTGTGAGAGACTCCAGGTAGTCCTTCATGTCTTTGTGTTTTAAGCCAACAGAGATTTCAAAAGGTGTTTTATGTAGCACATTCAGGTGATCAGGATTGGCACCCTTCTCCATGAGCTGCTGTGCCAAGCTCACCTTTCCACTAACAGCTGCCAGCATTAGAGGACTCCAGCCCATAGTCTTCACAGTGTAATTACAATCAGCTCCCCAGTCTAGTAACAGATGTACCACTGCCTCATGTCCATGCTGAGCAGCTGCCATCAGTGGAGTGATGTCAGGAAAGTCTTCTCTGCTGCTGTTAAGTACACTTGTGCTAAAATGATCATAATTGTCTACATAAGCTCCAGATTCCAGCAGCAATTTCACCATGCTGACGTGGCCGCCTCTGGAAGCCATTGTAAGGACACTGGCTCCTAACTTATTCTGTGCATTGAGATCGGCACCATTCTCCAGCAAGATGTGAGCAACGCTTAGATGTCCAAACCTTGAGAGAAAGAGACAAAGGGAAGAATTAACACCTCAGATGGCAGAAGCTTCTCAAAGAAAACTGACATATTCTGAACACAGAAAACTGTTACCAAATTGGCCTATTGACTAATAGGCTATGTGGGATCATACACACATCACTGAATGTTACAGTGGCTACCTTACTGGAGGGGACCAATCAACAGCTCAGGACTTGAAAACTAAACCATTTCACATGAACCAGTGACCATACTCATAAACCAGGCACTTATTTAAAAGAATGTTCTGCTCAAAGCAGCAACGTGCTAGCCTCATTTTCAACTGCATGACACCAACATGTGACCTCTATAAACTACAGTCAAATAATACTCTTATTTCCAGCATCACATTCAAGAATCAAAGCCAGTTTGTCTGCAGAGATCTTAACTAAGTACAGTAATTACTGCTGAATGAGTTAAAGCTTCAGAGTCAATGCTGAACAAAAAAATTGTTTTATAAACTCAATACCCAATCTTTTGGGCTTGCATCATTCCTTGCTTTCTAGTTGTGAAGCCCCAGAATGGCAGAAGTCTCAAAGAAGACAGGCATGTGCCCATGAAGCTTAGAGAACACAGGCAGCGGCCACTGCAGTTGTAGAGTGAGCTGAACTTCTCCACACAAAGGGGACCAGAGGGTGGTCCTTGATCTAGAGAAACTGCTCAATCAGCAGAGTGGGACAAGTGGCTGCATGAATGGCATTCCCCAAAATGATCAATAGAAAGTATTATCCTCCTGAGTCAGCCAGACCAAGCTAGCATGGGAGAAGCACCTACACAGCTCAGCCCAACACAACAAATGGGATTTTAAAGAGAGCAAGGCTTAAGCTGGCTTCCAGTCACATATTCCTCTCTCATAAATGGGGACACCCAGCATCATGATGCTGGTGACCATACAGACTGGTAAGGGGCATGCCATTTGTCCTGTGGTTCAAATGCGTGTTGCAGCTGCTATGTTAGGCTTGTGTTACAATTTCAGGAGATTGCTGTATCACTAGGCTGAATTAAAATCCTGGGTAACATTAAATATCTTCCAATAAGGAAACTTGGTATTAAAGCATTAAACCCTCTTTATGTGGAATATCTAACAGTACTTGGTCAGGGTACTGAACTCTGGTTTCACCGGTAATGCAGCTTTGATAACATTTGATTATCGGAGGCGCTGGTAGTTTTGTCAGTAAGCAAAGGCAATCATGCAAGCCATACAACCAACCAGCTAGCTAACTGTGAGAAAATGGAAACCCCTGACTATCCTCAGCCGAGAAATTCCACATGTTAATAAACATAATACGTTCACAAAACACGTACTTCATGCTCTTGCTAACGATATCAGGCATTACTATATACTTGTGCAGCGTGTAACACAATCAAACGCTGATCCTGAAAGCAACCTTTGTACACTGCAGTAAAGCAAATGTTAGTTGAGGAAATCCCGAAGAATGCTACTAACCACTAACAGTAGACATGAGACCAGAACTCCCTGGTTTCCCTTCAGAAAGTACACAGTTGCAGAAGAAAGCCTCCAGGGCCTGTCCCTAGGTCTATCCTGGTAGGCTTCACTGAGTCACCTCAGTAGAGCCTGCAACCCCTGTACACACAATTAATTTTATGCATATATGCTAACTCCTGTCCAACTTCAACAGGACGAGCCTCAGCCAGAAAATTAAATGTATGCATGAAACCTGCCTTTGTACAAAGGCTATGTCTTCTTTTTGGTTATCCATTAAAAAGAAAAAAGGAACGTGCTTTCACTTCATGCTTTCTCCACAGATTTCAGTGATACCTACACTACCTTTCAAATGTCAGCAAGTCACTTCTTTGAAACAGTGAGAGAATTATAGTGATTTGAGCGTGTTGTTTTTAGAGAATGAGCGTACGGTTTTCATTAAGGGAAAAAATAAATCTAAGAATGTTTCTGCAATTTCAACCCCCCCCCTTTTTTTTTTAACCTTCATAAAATAACAAAATTGTTGAACCTTGTCTTGTTCTTACTGGGAAACCAGCTGTGTGACTCATTCTTCAGGAACTTTCCGTGGGCTTTAATTGAAAAGAGAAACGTTGACTTTGAAACAGACTCTTTTCTTCCAAGTATTTATGAAACAAAAAAAAAATGAAATAAAAACTAACAAAACCCAACCAAAACCAAAAAGCATTTCTCCTCTCAATTATTACAAGAAATGACTGCCCTCCAACTTCAGTAAACACACCTTGTAAACCCAAGGGGTGCTTGTATATGTAAAAATAAACACAAACACCAGTATTAGCAATATGGGTGTTGCAATATGGGTCTCCCACAACATAAGCATAAAGCATGGCATCACTGATGCAGAAAACCCAGTTTCACCATTAAAACCCTCAGCAATGATTTTCCACATCATCCAGCGAACCACTTAGGAAAACACGGAAAAGCAGAGTGCAACAAATTTGCTTCAGTATAGGTTATGTCAAAGGCGACTTTTCAATGGGTAGGTAAGATGCACACACAAAATTTAAAGGTAAAAAAAAAAACAAAACACCAAAAAACAAAAAGAATGAAGTAAGGGTGTGCATGTATCTTACTTCCGCATAACAGAGGAGCAGTGTTTTCATGTTCAAGTCGCCACTGACTGTGATTCTACACTTCGTTTTACCCAAGAAATAACATGCACAGCTCCAATCACCTCAACCATAGCACGGAAAGAGAAAACCTAACACCGCAGCATAATGCTTACCCAGATTTAAACTCAACACCCCCTCACCTCACTCCACCCCGCATAAGGTAACAAGTGACCACTCCGAACCCCCCCAGACAACCAGCCACCGCTATATCGGCGGCGACCGCCCGCGGCCTAAAACATGGCGCCTCCCCGCCCGCTCCCACACATGCCCGGAGCTTCCCCGGCCCTCGCGGACGCCCTCCCCCGGCCTGGGGAGCTCGATTCTGAGGGCGAAGGAACCGGGCGCCGCCGGCAGCCCCGGGGCGGGGAAAAGAAGGGCACCGCCTTGGGAACCCTCCCCTGCCGGCGGCAGCCGCCTTGCTGCTGACTAGGCCGGTGCCCCACGGGGAAGCAGGATAGCGACCGGAGTCCCCCTCCTCTCCGTCTGTCTCTCCCTGATCCCTGCCCTACCTGGCCGCCTGCATGAGGGGGCTCCATCCGTAGTGGTTCGTGCTCTGTACGGAGGCCCCCTTCCGCAGCAAGAACCGCACCAGCTGCTCGTGGCCCCCCGCCGCAGCGAACTGCAGACCTGTGTTGCCAGCCTCGTCGGTGCAGTCCACGGGCACGGCGGAGGCCGGTGGGGAGGATACTTCTCCGCGGGGCTCCGCCACCGCTGCCTCCTCGGTGCCGCAGGAGGAAGGGGCCGCCGGGTCTGCAGTGCCGGCGCCGGACAGCCCCAGGAGGCGCCGGGTGGTCTCGCAGTCGCCCTGCTCGCAGGCGCGGAGAAAGAGCTGGACCTGGGGGGGCACTCCGCACTCCCCCATGGGCAGCTCCGGCGGTGACCGAGCAACTCGGCCGCCCGTCACCGCCCCGCCGCCGGCGAAAGCAGCGGGGAGGAGGGGACTCCGCCGCCGGGAGGAGGCTGGCCGAGGGCAACTACAGCGCCCCGGCGGCTCTCGCATGGCGGGGAGGGGAAGCAGCGCTGAACTACGCTCTTCGGAGCCGGCAAGGGGCTGCTCTGCCTGACCGCCCTTCCCTGCCCTAGCTTGCAGTCCCAGAGGTGTCACCTCTTCCCGCCCCAGCGCCGGGGTCACTGCGGCTCCTGCCCCCTTCCTCAGGTGTTTTCTGTCATACACTCCACGGGCTGCAGCCGTTTCCCACGCCGTGTTCCTGCTATCATTACCGACTCCCCTACAAAGAAGCATCTTCGTTTTCTGCTCAGGGTCGTCGCAGCAAGTCGTCTCTTACTCGGCTTTGTCCCAAGAACAGCCGCTTTTTCTTGCCTCACAGTTACAATTTGTGCTGCCTGGTGCGGCCTCTGTTAGGCCCACTCCGCTTACATGATACTTCAGCCTTTACTTGTACCTTCCTACCTTGGCTTTCAGCTCCAAACCGGTCTCTTCCCTCACTGAGATAAGGGAAGTTATCTCAGTAAGGTGAGTCATTCCCGTCATTCCCTAACAGACATGTATTTCCCATGCTCCAATAGCACTGATCAGTTAGTCTTTCAGTTTAAAGAGTTTGAGAGTAAAATTTAGATTTTATCTTATCTGTAGCTTCAGCGTCCCAGGTAACCTGAAATGTATTTCAGGTTATACTGATTTACAACAGCTGAAGTGAGGGGAGAAAATAAAGCACTGATGGAATAACTCTTGAACTGCAGTTGACAAGTCACTTAAGAATATTGTGTTATGTCCTTGTAAGTTATCTATTAAAACAACTTATTTCTCCAAGTGATAGAGGAGACAATGAAGAGGGGTGCTGTGCTGGTCCTTGCCCTCACTAATGAGGGACTGGTGGAGAATGGAAGCTCAAGGGCAGCCTTGGCTGCAATGACCATGACGTGGTAGAGTTTGAGCAAGTTCAGCAAGCTCACAGCATTAGAGGAAGGTGCACAGCAAACTTGCTACCCTGAACTTCAGGAGAACAGACTTTGGCCATTTCAGGGATCTGCTTGGTAGAGTTCCATGGGATAAAACCCTGTAGAGAAGGGGGGCCCACAAAAGCTGGTTAATAGTCAAGGATCACCTTCCCCAAAGGTGAAGAGCCTTGCATCCCCGACAAAGAGGTCAGACAAGAACGTCAGGACACCAGTGTGGATGAACAAGGAGCTCCTGGACAAACTCCAGCAGAAAAGGGAAACCTACAAAGGGCAGAAGCACGAACCTCCAAGGTGGTAGCCTGGTAGGAATACAGAGAAACTGTGTGAGAAGCCAAGGATCAGGCTAGGAAAACTAAAGCACTGATAGAACTAAATCTGGCCAGGAACATAAAGAGCAACAAGAAAAACTTCTACAGGCACATCACTGATAAAAGGAAGAAGAGGGAAAATGCAGACCCTCTCTGGAAGGAAACAGGAGACCTAGTTACCTGGGACATGGAGAAGGCTGAGGTACTCCATGACTTTTTTGCCTCAGTCTTCACTGGCAAGAGCTCCAGCCACACCAGCCAAGTTGCAGAGCGCAAAGGTAGGGACTGGGAGAAAGAAGAACCACTTACTGCAGAAGATCAGGTTTGATATCATCTAAGGAACCTGAAGCTGCACAAATCCATGGGACCTGGTGAGATGCACCTGCAGGTTGTGAAGGAACTGGTAGATGAAGTGGCTAAGCCATTATCTATCATATTTGAGAAGTCATAGCAGTTCAGTGAAGTTCCTGTTAACTGGAAAGGGGGAAACACAGCACCCATTTTTACAAAGGGAATAAAGGAAGACACAGGAAAATGCAGGCCAGTCAGTCTCCCTTGGTGCTTGGCAAGATCAGGGAGCAGAGCCTCCTGGAAACGATGCTAAGGTACATGGAAAATAAGGAGACAATTGGTGACAGCCAGCATGGCTTTACTAAGGAGAAATCTTGCCTGAAAAAAATGGTGGCTTTCTACGGTGGGGTTACAGTGTTGGTGGATAAGGGAGGAGCAACTGACATCCACCTCGACTTGTGCAATATGTTTGACACTGTTCCACCATCCTTGTCTCTAAACTGGAGAGACATGGATTTGACAGATGGACTACTCAGTGAATAAGGAATTGGCTGGATGGCCACACTCAAAGAGCTATAGTCAGTGGGTCAGTGTCCAAGTGGAGACGAATGACAAGTAGTATCCCTCAGGGATCGGTGTTGGGACCGTCGCTGTTCAACGTCTTTGTCCATGACATGGACAGTGGGATTGAGTGCACTCTCAGCAAGTTTGCTGATGACACCAAGATGTGTGGTGTGGTCAGCATGCTGAAGGGAAGGGCTGCCATCCAGAAGGACATTGACAGGCTGGAGAGGTGGGCCAGTGCCAACCTCATGAAGTTCAACAACACCTGCACCTGCATCAGGACAATCCCAAGCACAAATACAGGCTGGGTGGAGAATGGATTGAGAGCAGCCCTGTGAAGAAGCACTTGGGGGTGTTGATTTGGGAGAAGCTCAACAAGACCCAACAATGTGCACTTACAGCCCAGAAAGCCAACTGTATGCTGGGCTGCATCAAAAGAAGTAGGGCCAGCAGGCTGAGGGAGGTAATCCTGCCCCTCTACTCTGCTCTCTTGAGACCCCACCTGGAGTACTGCATTCAGCTCTGGGAAATGGGCCAGTTGAAACGAGTCCAGAGCAGAGGTCACAAAGATGACTGGAGGGCTGAAGCACCTCTCCTACGAACACAGGCTGAGAGAGTTGGGCTTGTTCAGCCTGGAGAAGAGAAGGCTCTCGGTAGAACTTAGAGCAGCCTTGCAATACCTAAAGGGGGCTTATGAGAAATCTGGAGAGGAACTTTTTACAAGGGCAGGTAGTGACAGGACAAGGCAGAATGGCTTTAAGTTGAAAGAGGATAGATTTACATTAGCTATGAGGAAGAAAGTCTTTATTGTGAGGGTGTTGAGACACTGGCACAGGTTGCCCAGAGAAGGTGTGGATGCCCCATCCCTGGTAATGTTCAAGGCCAGGTTGGATGAGTCTTGGAACAACCTGGTCTAATGAAAGATGTCCCTGCCCATGGCAGGGGGGTTGGAAATAGATGATCTTAAGGTCCTTTCCAATCCAAACCATTCTGTGATTCTATGATTTTATATCCTTATATCATGACACATGAGCAAATTTCTACCCCATATATAATCAGGATCTCATAATATGAAAGAGTATAAAATTACCATCATAATCAAAAACATTTCATAAAGGGGAAAATGCAAGTAGTCAAGCTATCTGTTCCAAAGAAATCCAGAAAAATAGAGCTATCTGACTCTCATAATCTTCACTATGAAGATCTGGGCATAATGGCATCTTGAATCCCCAAACATGATAGCATTATTTTCATGGCAATTCTAGGAAGAAAAGGCTTATTTTCTACTGAAAAACCTTACTGCTGTGAATCACAAGGAAGTCATTCTTCTGAGAAAAAGAAAACTTAAAAGTTTAACATGTGTTTTGTGTGAAGATTCTTATCTCTGCCTTAATGAAAAGACAGGCACATATATTAGAAATAGTGTCACAGAAAAGGAGATGCTTCTCCAGTATCATTATACTCATATATGTTAACTTCGGTCCCTTCAGGCACAGAAACAAAATAACCTTAAATTAATTACTAAAAAAACAAAAATGGTGGTAAGTGCCTACAATATAGAATTATTAAGATTAAATCCACCATGTAATATCCCCTTGAGTTCTTGGCTCAGAATTTTAGTCACGGTGTATATAGCAGGTCTCCACTTTGTCCACTATAACCATCTGCTATAACTTTGTGAGGAATTTACTTCATTTATATGTCTTAGAATATGCCATAATTTTGAATAAGCTTTCAAAAGTTATTTGCAACTCAGTATTTTAATTCACTGTGTCCACAAAAGAATGTATGAAAAATCAGTGAGGTTTCCAATGTAACAGTAACAGGTCATGTCATACCATATTCTGTGCATAAAACTGCAGTTTTGTTCCAACAGTTTTGACAGCTAAGATTGCTACTCATGGCTTCCTTTATGTACAACATGTCTTCTACTGCCTGTAGTTCATGCTTGCTATTTAGCTGAAAAGAGCATTTATATATCAACAGTACATACCTGTAGCAAGCAAATATACCAACTGAATCCATCTTCTTCCTACCTTTAAGCTATCTGGGCTTGCATATGACCTCTCAGAAAAGGTACTTTGTACGTGTGTATGTATATATATGTAGACATACATGTGTACATGTACTACAGAGATCTGCAAACTGGTACAGGTTAGGTCTTGCCCAAGTAATCCACTGAATAATGCCTGTTTTTATTGGCGTCACAGTATGAAAATTACAGAGCATTCATCAGTCTGGAAGAAGATCCTTGAAATAGCTGACAGTTTCTATCTCACTCATCAAGTTTGTGTTTTCAGTTTATTTTAAGGCCTCTGCACCCACTGTTCTTCCTCTCATCTAAGTTCCTGATACACTCTGCCTCTGCACTAAGCACCCAGCTTCCCTCTTGTCCCAAAGCCTACCCTGTAAAACGAGGTCCCCACTGAAGCACCAAGTAGCTCAACACCCCCCCTTCAGGACAGATCTGCAGCTGGGAAAGAGATGCAGCCCATTTCACGTTTTGCTTGAGCTACACAGCTGTCTCAAAGACAAACACTTTAAACACAGACACATTAATAAAAAAATCCTTGGCACTGCGAGGACAATAGGATGAATAATAATATTTTAAAAATACAGGTACACTTGTGCTGACATAGGAGAGGAAGAGCAGCTGAGGTAGTAGAAGGGGGTGGGGATGATTCTTTGTGGGGCAATGTTATTTTATGGCCAGTGAAAGCAGTGGTGAACAATGACCCATACGTCCAAAGCTATCTCCAGTGGCTATATTATATAACTTGTCTGAATCGTCTTCTCCTTGAACAAATTTCCTACAGATTTCTTCTTCTCCTTGAACAAATTTCTTACAATGTATTTGTACATTTGTACATCATGTTCCTCTGATATTTTTTTCCTTTTTTTTTTTTTCTTTTCACCTGGAAGTATGAATATAGAAAACTATTTGAACTTTGGGTTTATTGAAAATGCAGTCTCTATCAGCTGATACTTCTCCATATCCCATTTCCATTTTGGAATTTTGATTGAAAATACAGATCGAACAAAAAAAAAACCTAAAACATTGGATGTTTTCTTTTTTTTAACACTTTTGCAAAATTTAATACTTTTTTTTTTCCTGTAATGTGTACGTCATCACTACCAAATAAGAATAAATAATAATAGATATGTAAAATAATAATGTTAACTTACCTCTTTAAGTTTTCCTTGTCTGTAGACCAGTTCCTTCAGTAATGGGTATTTCAGTGAGCAACAGATACACTCTTTTTCAGCTAGTTCGTTCACTATAATGTAAGTCCTTATGGACAATTACGTATTGTTGTGTTTAGTCTTCTTAGTTCTTTTTGAAAGGTTTAGTTAATATTTTTTCTTTTTTTTCTGGGGGGAATAAGATTTAGCTTTTTAAAAATAAAGTTTAAAATTAATTATTAATTATTAATCTACTGATCTTCTGGTTTAATTTTGAGAACTGAGGGCATGATAGATCTTTCTAGATAAGTAATTACAGGTTTTATATGATTTGTCTGGTTACTCTAATTATTTCTGACTGAAATTCCTGAAGCAACTGAATCTGCAGTTCACTAAATGTTCTGCTAATATTAAAAAATAAAAATAAAAATCTAAACCCCAGTTGTTTTAACTTCGATTGTTATTAAGCCTTTAAAAAAAACCCAAACCCAAACCTGAATTTCTTAAATGGAACTTTTCCATGAAAACATTGCTACAAGCTTTATGGTTAGCAGGAAACTATTTTGTGTTATTAGTTGTAGATTTTTCTTCTCTGGAGCCTAATTCTGCATCCAGAGCAGAAGTCTTTATACTTTTAAGTATTTCAGCTCAGAAATTTCACTCTTCCCATCCTAATTAAACACCACAAACTTTTAAAAGTTTTAAGAAGTGTCTGACTTCACATTCTTTACATCTTTTCCAAACTTATTTGTCAGTGCAATTGATCTATTCTTAATGTTTGCATTATCACCTTTATTGTACCTTGCCGAATTTCCTCAGATTTATGTGCTTGGACATCATCCCTGGGGAGCTACCATTCACTGATATTACCTTCATTATCACTGCTGAGTGCCACCTCCCGTGGTTTCCCATGAGCTGTAACCTTTCTTTCTCCTGTGGAAGCAAGCCAATGCTCTCTGACCTTTTCTTCAAGCCCCTCTTCCTTTTCAAAATCTGACTGCTATGGTTATCTTCTTCAGTAGTCTGGTCTGATCTTACTCTGCCACTGATTCCAGCATGCCTCCTGCTGTCCTGTCACAATCTGTTCTCAGTTTCCCATATTTTTTATCTCAAAACTTTAGTCATGTGATCATATTCTTGTGCTTCATCCATATTGCTCTAATACTTGAAATATTTAAACAAAATACTTTTTCTTCTAATACTTAAGAACCCCGGCAGCAGAACTCTCCTGTTTTCGTTCTCACTGTTCTTAGTTAACATTCAATCCTACATTTTGCTCTTTACATCTTTCCAATCCCCCTCCCCCCTCCCCAGTAATTTATGTAGGGAATCTGGAAGGATCTCCATCTCCTTCATTCCAGGAAGTCCTTACTGGGCTCCTCATGCTTAATGCTGTTACCCTATCTAAGTAATTTGCAACATTACACGAAGGAAAAAACCCAAGAATATTTGTTCTGGACAACCAAATCTAACCCAGCAGCATGTTCCAGAAATGTTGGCTGTGTCTTCAGGGTTTACCCCTACAGCAGCCAGAAACTAGCAAGCTCCTGCTATAAACTCAATACTAAATACACCAGTTGGGCTTCCTTTATGCAGGAAGGATGATAAGCAAGGAAACAGTGAAGTCACTGGGCTTGCAACTACTAGTGTCACCTAACTTTTCAGTCCCAAAGCTTCCTAGGCATGGCTTCCTTTCTATACAGTGCATATTGCCATGTCCAGAATATTGGTATTTAGTAGTTGTCTACAGTGCATATTCACACACACATACTTCACTACTATTATGCTTAAGTTATTCCAGCCAGTATGTATGCTTTGAATCTAGATGATATGCATATGTAACCATCTGTGATAGATAACTGTATAGCTGAATAAGAAATAATGACATTATATCTCTACACACACACTCATCTGCAAATCCACCTAAACTGCTTGATTTATGCTAGGTTGCCAGTGTCAAGATGACTCATTATTATTCACCCTTCTGTCCAGTGCAAGGCCTCCACTGTAGTTGCCATCCTCTATGGTTGTTGTCACATACAGTACTTATTATCATGTAAATCTGGAAACAGCTCATAGCTGTATGCTGTGACCCTGTCTGGCAGTGATGAGGTTTTTCCTCTTCCTTGGTGTCAGACGTATTTTCATCCATTCCTCAGCAATGCTGGTAAGTGCCGCCCAATACCGCTTGCAGCCCCTCTCTAGGGAGTCTGCTGGGTGGATCTTGACAGACCTCCAGCATTACAGCATAGAGCAGTAAACAGTCTCTTTGTTAAATGCATAGGGCAAGTGACATTTAAAAAACAATTTTAGCTCCCTGCTGCATGTGAAACTGTATTGGTTATGTTACATTTATGCTAAGGTTTTTCAGATGTAAAATCACAAATTTGCATGTAATCTCATGGCCTCAAGATCACAAATTTAGACAGATAAGGCTGCATCCTATTAGGGGGCTGACTAAAGAAGAGGTATGGATGTGCTATTGAATATGAAGCAAATTAGAAAGTTTTGATTAAATGCCACAGTTGCTTTTTCCCCATAATTTTGTCAAGCCACAAAATGGACTGCCCATTATATGGGTAATAAAGTTGGGATTTTCACTTGTCTTCTGGATTTCTCTCTGAGGCCACATTGGTTGACTTTTATTTTTTCCACCAAGAACATTGCTTTCTTCAGTGACAGAATTTGTCAGCAACTCCCATGGCCTCCTGGCCCCTTGCAAATAACCTCGCTTGCTGTCCTCCTGTAGCCCTGGCTACCTCTGTCGGCAGATGGCAAGTGTTGGGGGCATCTCTGTGATCTCCAATGGCCAAAGCAGCTTGCTGTGGCTATGCCAGCCCAGTGCCAGCCAAACTTTCCCCTTGTTGGGGGTACCCCTGTGTATCTGTCATACAGCTACCAGTGTTCATGAAAGTCCCTCAAGCTTTAAGGTGACAAGTTCACCTGTTCCTTTATGGGTGACAGCAAGCACATGAAGGGGACGTGCCTTCCTCCCTTCTCCCCACATCCTGGATGTGCATGACCCAGCAGCACCAGGCTGGCCCTGCCTTGCTCTGGGAGCTGTGGGGAAAATGCCTGGATCTGCGTCAAGGATGTGACTGGCTCCACCAGTTGTGTTCCCAATAGAAGCCTGAGTTGGGCAGGAGCTAGGTTTCTTCCCGGCATGCTGGGACCCTTGGGGCTGAGCCCACTGACCACCATAAATCAGCACTGGTGAGGCTGCACTTCAAGTATTGTATTCAGCTCTGGGGCCCTCACTGTGAGAGAGAGATTGAGGTGCTGGAGCAGGTCCAGAGAAGGACAACAAAGCTGGTGAATGGCCTGGAGCATAAGTTTTATGAGGAACAGCTGAGGGAACTGGGGTTGTTTAGTCTGGAGAAGGGGGAACCTTATCACTTTCTACAATTACCTGAAAGGAGGATGGAGAGGGTGGGTGGTCCCTTCTCCCAAGTAACAATAGGACAAGCGGTAACAGCGTCAAGCTGTGCCAGGAGAAGTTTAGACCTAATATTGGGAAAAATTTCTTCACTAAAAGGGTGCTCAGGCATTGGAACAGGCTGCCCAGGGCAGTGGTGGAATCACCATCCCAGGAAGTGTTCAAAACTTGCGTAGATAAGGCCCTTAGTGATATGGGTTAGTGGTGGCCTTCGCAGTGCTGGGGTAAAGGTTGGACTTGATTATCTTAAAGGTCTTTTCCAACCTATTTGAGTCTATGATTCTATGAAACCGAGGAGCACCTCACCCGAGGATCCTGCCGGGGTGCGGGTGTAGCGCAGACCCCTCACCGTTTCCGCGCTCGGGACTCCCCGTCCCGCTGTAGCGTCCCGTGTGCGGCTCTTCCGCGCCGCGCCCTTCGGGGCTGTCCGGCGGCGGGGCGGGGAGGAGGGAGGAGCCGCCGGCGGAGGAGCCGGGCGGGTTTCCTGGCGGGGCAAGCGTTGCCGCGGTGTGGGCAGCTCCGTGAGAAGTTCGCTGAGTCCGCCTGGGGCGGAGACGCGTCCGCCTCCGTGTCCGGGAGAGGTCACCAGCTGCCTGGCCCCCTGCTCGGCATGGCCAGCCGCCTCGGCCGCGGGATGTGCTGGGGCAAACGGGGCCGGGGCTGCCGTGGCGGGAGCACGCTGCTCGCCCTGGGGGTGCTGGCCGCCGTCGGCTTCCTCGCCTGGCGGCACGGCCCGCCGCCCCGCCACGCCGTCCGCCGCGCCCCACCGCAGCCGCCGCTTGCCGCTGAGCTGCTGAGGAAGCCGGTGTACACGAAGCCGGCGCTGGACCCGGGAGCACTGGGAGAGCTGGGCCGGGCGGTGCGGCTGGAGTTGAGCCCGGCCGAGAAGCAGCTCCAGGAGGAGAGCATCCGCCGGCACCAGATCAACATCTACCTGAGCGACCGCATCTCCCTGCACCGCCGGCTGCCCGAGCGCTGGCACCCGCTGTGAGTACCCGCTGCCCCACCTGCCCCGCTGCCGACTGGTCCCGTGAGTTCCCGGGCCGGGGGCCGTGCCTGCCCCTAGAGCGGCTCTTCCGAGCGGAGGAGTATTCGGTGGCAGTGGTCAGCGCGCGATACCCGCGTCCCAACTGCGGCTCGCTCGGAAACGCGGAAACTTTTAAAACGTTTTCCCCTCAAAAGCTTTCAGATCACTGCGTTTGCTCACAGAGTTTGCCTGGCTACCGCTACCTCCATGGGTTTGCCTGGCTACCGCTCCTCCACAAGGCAGGAAAAGTAGCGTGTTGGTGGTGCGTGTGCGAGTCGGGAGAGCCGATTTCACTCTGGAAGCCCGAGCGGTGTAGGTTCAGCCCGTAAGCAGCGGCTTGGTGCCTTGTTTCTCCTCTTGCTGTTCCCCGGGTAAGTCACCGTGGACAGCAGCATACTTTTCCAGTCCCTCCCAGCTGCCCGGGGCGTTGTGAAGTCTCCCTGTCTGGAGACATTCAGGACTCACCTGGACACGTTCCTATGTAAGGTGCTCTAGGTGGCCCTGCACTGGCAGGGGGGTTGGCCCAGATGATCGCCAGAGGTCCCTTCCAGTCCAGATTGTTCTGTGATTCGGTGATGATTCCAGACTTTGGCTTTGTGTTGAATTCAAATGTTTTATGCCACACAGAATAGAGCAGGTTGTTTTAGCATCAGGTTTACGAGGAGCATTATGCTTCCAGAGATGCATAGCGTTCTTCTAAACTAGCACTCTGCTCGTTTCTCTGTACTTAGTTGCTGGGACAGTTTACATTTGCAAATTACATTTACAGTTATAACACTAAATGCTAGATGATGGCATAAGCAATTTGAATCTAAGGATTAGGTACTGCTTGGTAAGATGATTCTAGTTTACAGGCAGCGGTTCAGTGCAGTTATGAAGTCAGCTCTGCAGAGCGAGTCTGACTGGGCCTAATGCAAATGGTTGGTTTAGCTGAGTGGTTCATCTCATTGTGGGCTGTCCTGTGGGCTGGTTACACGTATGTGCCTTCAGCCAAAGGGGAAGTGTTCAAGACTAGGTTGGATGGGGCTTTGAGCAACCTGGTCTAGTGGGAGGTGTCCTTTGCTGTGGCAGAGGGGTGGAATTACATGATCTTTAAGCTCCCTTCCAACCCAAATCATCCTATGACAGGACGGAGCTGGGGTTGCTACTGATCCTCAGCCCCTGCTCCTCGGTTTTGCCTGAGCTTGGCTTCTGCCAGTTTATTTCATTGCAATGGGTTTGTACAGTATGGTTGCAGAGAGCTGTGGAAAAAGGAGGGCTCTGTCTCTGCTGTGTGTTAACTTAATGTCTGTGTGTCCTGTCTGGTTGCTCACCCAACTGTAGTTATAAATGCCGAATCTAGAACATGAATCCAACGATAGCGCTCAAAAAATTGCAATGAAAATGCAAGGCCTTTTTATTGTAAGTTTAAGCCTGACAGAAGGCTTCTTTTTCTTAGTCATCTTTTATTCTCCCCTTATAAGCAGTCTGTAGACCATAGGCTGAAAAGGACTGTTTTAGTTGCTTTTCTGTGGGAAGAATTTAAATCGTTTCAATGCAGTATTCTGGATTCTTGCCATTGCTCTATGACAGGATGTTAGAGGAAATGGGAAATCATAGTTGTTGAGCAGGGGATGTAGATGTGGTGGGGATAATTCTTGAAATGAAAATAATGTAAATGGGCAGATGGATTTTGCTACAGTGACATACCCTTTTTCATTTGAATATTTAGATGTTGAAATGACAAAATATATCCAAACCAAAAGGATTGCAAAGCATCAGTGACACAATCTCAGAGGTAATTGCCTTCTGAGGTTGGACTGTATTGTAACGTTGTAGTATCTGCTAGCAGGTGCTTCATGCCTTTTCACACAGAAAATCTAAATTATGGCAGAAACCTCACTGAACGTCTATCCAACTCACATAGGAAATGTAAAAAATAACTTCCACAAAGGCAGTTTTGCAAGTTGGTTGACTACCTGTCTTAAGAAGGAAGACCATGTAAGAGATGGAAGTTAAAAAAAAAGTATTGAAAAAGGTATCGCCAAGCCTATAGGGTTAGAAAATTCACTGCATTTAGAGGCTATGCAGGTTGAAATGTCACCTCTAAGGAAAATATGATTTAAGTTTTTTTTTTTTATTTTGAGGTTGGTAAATCTGGACCATTTGTGATCTTTAATTTGGTGATGGGTGGGGCTACAATGGTAGGAAATAAGTAGTAATGATAGACTTCAGCTAGGCTTCAACTGCCCACAAAAATGATGCAAAGGCAGTAAGTTTTGAGATGTGATCAATGAAACAGTTTTGGTACCTGAAGACCAGAATTTGACAGATACACCATTTTTATTCTCTTAGTGCAGTCCCGAAGGAGAACCAGGGAACTGTGTGCTGCCAAGCCTTGGATTTCTTCCAGGCATGTTATTTACAAATGGTGGTAGGAGAAGAATTAATAGCAAATAGGTAGGTTTGATATGTTACGAGTCATCCTGGCTTTTATCAAGAATGACATGTCTCTCATACCTGTTTGAGTTCTTTGAATGTTGTAAGTTTAGGGATAAGGAAGTGTGGTGTTATTTCCAGAGGTTTTTGTTGAGTTCCTTAAAAGGCTGTGAAATAAGGTGAAAATTTCCTGCATTTATAAATAACTGGATAAAAGCTGGGAAGCACTTGTTTGAGTTGTTTTTGGTTTTGGGTGTTTGTTTGTTTGTTTGTTTTGGTTTGGTTTTTTTTTTTTTTACTTAGTGGAGGGTACTTGGTAGAAATCTGTGTTGAACCCAATGACATTCAGCTTAGAGCATGTCTAGGTGAATGCATGAACCAAATTCTGTCACCTTCTTGTTCTGAAAATCTGTTTACTGTAAAGCATGAGGAAGCCTATTGACTAGAAAATTCAAATTAAGTATTCATGAGCTATTGACAGATGCTATAGTTGGAGACTTTATTCTGGGCTATGGGGTTTTGTCTGTTTCAGCATATTCTTATGTGTGTGGAAGTGAGTCTGGAAATTTTAGATACCAGGAAAATGGGAGGATGAAAGAAAGGGAAATGAAGAGAGGCAGTGTCCCCACCACCTTGATGCCCTGTTGCTCCTTTTAACCTTAGTGTCCTCCCACAGTCATCAGTGAACTTGCTGTCTGGGTGTGAATTTGAGAAAATCACAAGCATTTCAGTCTAGGGGAAACTAGAATTTTGCTGATAAGGCTGAGAGTATCTGAACCAGTAAGCCTTTAAATGGGTTCTGTGAAACTGTGATACAGGGCGTTGCTTTATCAGAAACGGATGACAGAAGACTTTTTCCACTGCTCCGTGTTACACATCTTGGACCTGCTGTCAGACCATAAATGTGGCAGTAGTTGTTTGCTAATGCTGTTATTTGCTGATACTGTTAGTAGTTATTTGCTAATACTCTGTCTGCTAATACTGTGCAGGAAGAGAAGAATAGTTTGCCTGGGATTACTTCCCCAAATAATGTATCGTTTGATGATATTTGACTATGAAACCTATACAAATGTCACTTTATTATAAAGTTTCAGCTTCAGATGTTTCTCCTATTAATATTTTTTTGCCAGTAAATACTCAAAGGCCTTTATTCCTACTTGTTCTCAGACTGCTGTAATGTTGTTGTTTGTTTTTTTTTCTGAGAACTGATCCTGTTTCTATTGAAACATAGATATGGTGAACTCAACAACTTCTATTGTTTCCTTTAGACAGTTCCTGCTTCCTTTAACTGTCTGCGCTCAAGGTCAGCAATTGATAATGCTTGTTTCATCATACAGGAGCTCATTAGTTTTATTGCTGGCCAGAATTATGTATTTGTATATATACGTGTATGTACTTACATGTATACATAAATATATACATTTAAGCATATAACCAAATTAAATAAACATATACATAAACTATAAAAAATGGTCTTTTGTTAAAATATGCTTAAGAATGTAAGGAAATTACTAAATGGTGATACAGTTTGTACAATGCTGGAAGTGAAATATGCCACAGGGTCAGATAATGAAGGAGGTTGAAAGGACCTTCTGTAGTGTCTACTTCAACCTCTTACTTGAAGCAGGGCAACTTCAGTGGTAGGGCATGTTGCTAAAGACCATCCTTGTCATGTCAAATTTGAGTGGTCTCCAAGGGTGGAGATTCAGCAGCCTGTCTAGGCATCTCTTTCAAGACTACATCACTGCCACACTGAATTTCACTTCCTGATCATAATGTTGTCTAGATGGCCCAGGTTGTCTTCCCAGTGTCTATCCTTCATTTCTTGAGTTTATGCCGTATGGGAAGCAGCAGTTATAGCAGGTTTAAACCAAGCAATCATCCCCCATCAGACATTGGCTTACTGAGGGTCCTACTGGGACTGATGCCCTCTGAGTGCACCGGGATGAGCTCTGAGCTGTGAATTTTGCCTGCTGCTGCTGCTCTGCTCGCCCCATGCAGCATCCTAGCTGCATCCTGTCCTGTGGGGCTTCTTGTTGCATTCTTATTTTACAGGGCTGCAGGATTAGGCAGCAAACTGATAAGGTCTCTTAGATAGGCTTTTATAGTTTATTGCAATGTGTAAGAAATAATTTCCCTGGTTTTCTGTTTGGGTTCTTTTAGGCCAAGGACCGTTCTCAAGCTTTGTTCCTGATTTTAAACATTTTGCCTTCTCTTTTTTCTTTCTACATTTCTCACAGTAGGGTTCCATTGCAAGTCTGTTTCAGGAATGGTTTCTGTAAAATCACACCAGCTTTCCTTTGTCTGACTCTTGTTACAAAAGGAACAAGGCAGGATAGGCACTTTTGTGCCGACTCAGCATTTTGTGCTGTGTCATGGTAGAAGCCTGAATCAGCCCTTTGGCGTCATTTCACTTGTATTCACAAGCAAATGGATTTGTAAGTCTTTTCTGTCTTTCCTTACCTGGCAAATGATTTTGAGTAGCCACAGAAGCCCCCAAAATATTGAATGTGGTCTGTGTAATAATCAGCAGTTATTTAGAAAAGCTTTAGAGATCTGTTCTTTAATTCTAGATAATTTTGTATGTCTTGGAGAGAGAGTTTGGTTTTATATATATGTTTTCTATGTGTATGTTTTTACATACATTTAAGTATTTGTATAATTAAAGTGTCTACATATCAGTAGATACACACAAATGCTTACATTTCTTTGTCACCATGATTTATGCTTATATTATGATTTAGGTTTGGAGATATTGTGGGTTTAGTATAACAGTCTTATGCTAAGACTTTTCTGACTTTCAAAACTGCTTTTCCTATATGTTCCCAGATTTGAGTGTCATTCTCCTACAGTCTTGCTGCCATGGTTTATTTTGTTTACTGGGTTGTAAATACCCAGTAATGCACCTACTCATCTGATAGTATCTCACTAGCCAATTCCTAGAATAATCCTCAAGACTAGGTTTTGGTCCCTCTTCTACTACAAAAATCACAACATCTGATTTTGATGGGCATGCTGCTCCTGCCAGGAGTTTAACCTGACCTGTTCCAGGAAGTGGCGCAGCAGCCGGGTGTTTCCTCCTCAGCCCACCCTGGCTGCCTGACTTCACCCAGGAGCTTCTCTTTCATCTGTTATTTAAAGGTGAAATAACTGCAGAGATTTTTATTTTTTTATATATATATATATTTTTTTTACGATGTGTGTAGGAAAAAGTGAGCTCTTTGGAGAACTTGCCTGCAGCAGCTTGAGCTTTCCAGATTATCCCTTCCCTCCAAAGCACAAAGCATGATGATATTTAGGTTATTTTCCTATTTTTGTTTCCTGTCTTATGTAAAAATGTGTCAGTTTGCTTTGTCATTGTGCCTTCATTTAATAGTCACCTGCAGACATTTTCCACAAGAGCTCAAATGGGTTTTTTTTTTGACTGTTTTTCTTTACACTTTCCGGTAGAGATTCTCAGCTTCCTCTGATGTCTGGATTGGTTTCATTTTTAACCTGACAAAGTCCCCAGGTCAGTGATAATAACCACAAGTTAAGATTTTTTTTTTTTTTCTTTATTCAAATAGTGCCTTTGCCGTACACAATTTCCTGTCAGGATCAGGTGCATTCACACCCTACCGTTAGTGACAGGTACAGTAACTTATTTCAGATATTATATTACTTTGCAAAGTATTTTTCTTGCCCTGAATCAAATTGCATGAAAGCACGTTTCTGAATGTAGGTGTAGGAAATTGTAACGTTCTGTGCAAATGTATCTCACTACCTTGGAAGAAAATTGCAAACCAATTTGACCGTTTGAGCAAAATGAAACCACTGTTTTAAACCAGCAAAAGAAAAAAAAAAAAAGGCTTTTCCCAACAGACACATACAGAAATTCCTCCTTATCTACACATTTGCTAGGTAGGGAATTCCACTGCCTTTTCTTAACAATTTTGAATTAGGAGGAACTATGGTTTTCTTGAATTTGTGGATTTTAGGATATAGACTTAGTTTACCCTCCTGAGTGAGCTTTCTAGACAAGTTTTTCTTAATGCATTTTTAATCTGTCTTAAACAGATTTTTTTTTTTTAACTTATTTGCAAATATTTTCTTCTATTTCAGGCTTCCCAGCTTTCTTCCTCGCTTCTCACAGTGTTGGTTTGTTTTTTTTTTTACTAGCCAATGCAGGCCTTTATTGTCTGAAATCTTAAAATGGTATTTGGCAGTTTGTCTTGTCAAGATCTTACTGTCACCAGGAGAATTATTCTTTAAAACATCAAATAATCTGGAAAGTCATTTCACAGTCTGTTTAGCCTTTGTTTTCAGAGACTTGATCATATCATGGTGTCATAGACTCTACTGGGGTACTCTCTCCTAATGTGGTTTGTTTCAGCAGACACAATTTAGGGAGCATTTGCTCAGGCTGGGACTGAGTGATGGGGAAGTGTGGGCCAGCACTGCTGTAGTTCGCACTGCTTATGTGTTCCAGCCTTCCCCTGGTAATTCAACCATTTTGTCAGTTATCAGCACCTTGCTGCTATCTGCTTTGCTAGTTGGACCAAGACACACCTTCTGTCAACGTCATTACTTTCTTCTGTAATACCTGAACACACCTGGGGTAAGCAGGTGTGCAAAACCAGCTGCAGCCTTCCCATGTGCAGTTAAGACACTTCTGGGTTTTGGTGTCTCCCCTTTCCAAACCCCAGGACTGACAGTTGGCTCAAGGCAGTTTTTATGTGAAAAAATAAATGAGCATGAAAAGTTGGGTAGTATTTGGAGGAGGTAAGAATTATCTGCTTTATCATAACCTTTAATTCCACTGGAAACGCCACACTTCTGTATCTCAGGTTTTGATGCAGTAGGGCTATGTTGCTTTTGGCTCATGTGCTAGATTTTACCCATATGTTGCCTTCCCCAGGGAGGGGTGAGATTTGGCTGTTCAAACACATGGTCAGCCTGGAGCAGTTAACATGGCCTCGGTAACTGCACGGTGGCTCAGAAACCAGCTCTGTGACCTGTGTTGTGCTGGTGAGCTTAGGATGCTCGTGGGTAGACCTGCTGAACCCTAAGCTGCTGCTGCTGCTGGGAGCAGGGGGGAAGGGAGAAGTAGAGAAAGGGCAAGAAGAGGACCCCAGCACAGCTGTTTCCTTTGCTGTGGCTTTGTGAGGATGGGAGAAGGAGGTGTTTTCTCTTGAGTGAAGATACGTGCAGACCCCTGAGTCCTCATTGCTGACTCTGCAGTTTAATACAGAGTGGAGAAGGTGCCTGTCCCTGAGGGTATTTAAAAGACTTGTAGATGTGTTGTTTAGGGACATGGTTTTGCAGTGGACTTGGCAGTTCTGGGTTAGTGATTGGAGTCTGATCTTGAAGGTCTTTTCCAACTTAAATGATAAGGTAAAACTAGATTGAGATGCCCATGGCTGCTGCCATTATTCTAGATCAGTCATATTAATTTTCAGCCTACAAAATGCTATGTTTGAGCACACTTCTTACTAAAAGGGCATCTGCTGTTTATTTAAATGCCTTAACTCTGTTCAAAGGAAAAGGAGGTTGTGTTGTGAGTCAGCATGTCCACAGCCCACCATAATAAACCCAGCAAGCCTGGTTCCTAGCCCACTGTGTGAAACCCAGCCTGAAGTAGGACCCTAGCAGTGTTTGCTACGTGACACTGTGATGGTGCACATATGGCAATGTCACATACCCTAGTCACTTAAATCACGTTAAGTCAGATGCAGCAGTGACACGTGCTCTTTTGATCTTCTTGAGAGAAGCTATGCAATCTTGAACTTGCCTGTATTCTCTGGCATTTGCATTGAAACTTCAAAAGCAAAACATATAGCCTATCTTTAGAAAACATTAAATAATTTATGAACAGATTCTATTTGTAACAAATCTTTGAAAACTCACAAAATATTTCATATTTTTTCTTAAAATATGAAGAACTTTGCTTATAGAGCATCAAATTTGGAGGTTAAAAATGTTTTTTCTCTTGCTGTATTGTTTCACTTGTGGTGAAAGTCTTACATAAAAGTATGTCAGCAACCACTCCTAATTAACTCGTGGCAGCATGCCTGGTGTGCACGCATTCATAGTCTCTCTCCTTGTGTATAGATACACATCTCTAAGAGAAACAGCTCCTTACAATGAAATAAATTGAGTGACTACATTAATTGGCACAAATGTATTCCAAAATAGCCCATTTAATTTTGTTTAGGCATTTCCTGACTGATGTCTCCTCAGTTTCTAATAAATAACCTATTTTAGAACTTGCTAACAGAAGACTTTGTAGAGTAGTAGATTCCAAGGTTAAATTATTAAACTTGTCAGTTTTATAGTCTCAGTTAGACCATGACTTGCAAACACAGTGTAAAAAGATAAAACAACCACAGGAATGTGGATGTATGATGATACATCTTTACATGCTTTGCTTCAGTTTGTATTTTATGGAGTTAGATGTTTGAGTAGATGCTGTAGTGAAAGATCCAGGAAAGATGGTACATAGTGAACGTGGTTTTAAGTTTGTGTTCAGGTATGTACCAGCATTATTCTCTTTCCTTTCCCCATCTAAAGATTTGTGGATGAATACAGTTAGACTTTAAAAATGTAGATGTTTGGTGTAGTATACATTGATAAACAAAAGCTATGTCTTTTTGGCATTTCTTGTTTGATACCTGTCTTTTAAGCCACAGTGATAAAACAGGAGGATTCCTGGTACATCCACCGACTGTGTCAGAGAATGCCTGAAGGAAATGGAGGAGGATGCAGAAGCAGGATGGTGCTGGAGCAGGGCAGTGTCCCAACCCACTCCCTGGGAAGTGGTTAGGGCCATCCTGGCTGTGTTTTTTTCTGGTGCAGCTCTGCCACGCACAAGGACTCTGCCTGTGGGGCAGCAGAGAACAGGAGCTGTTGGAGGGCAGAGGCTGAGCAGGTGTCACTCCTTTGCATTGCATTATCTGTTATCATTGTTATCTATTCTATATCAGTGGATTTCAGTGACATCTGAGTCCTATTTAAAACTTTATGCCTTTCTTTTGCTGGCTCCAAAAAAGGTTGCTCATATGTGATGACAGTAAGATCTTCCTAAGTGACTGATTCTGTTACCTAGTAACTTTCCAAAATCAGCTTGACTGGAGGGAGATACGTGTACTTCTCTGAAGAAAATGAATTCACTCAACATGCATACGTTTTTTCACTTGGGTGTTTGTTTTGTGGATTATAGGTGGTTTCCTGTCATTTAACTTTAGTTGTAGGAAAGTTATCTGTTCTATAGACAAGGGGGAGAAGGGAATCCACAAAGGACTGGTTGTCTGTGCCAATGGCTTAAGGACGGTGAGGTGAGTCGCCTTCTGGATCTGTCTTTAAGGACAGATGTCCAGATGATTAGATCAAAGTTAGCACCTAGCTTTTAGATGCCTAATGTGAAATGCAATTAGTCTTGTCTTAACATGATTCCCTGTATTGGGAAAGGGCAGTGTTACACGTCGAAGGGTGGCACTGAAGAGTGCCTTAGTCAGAAGCCAAAAGCAGCTTGCAGTACAGGGAATATAAATGCACATTCCCGGTATCTGCAAAAGCATACTTTGGGAGTGCTGTTCAGTTTGTATCCTCCCTGTCATTTTAATGACATTACTGTAACTCATAATGCATTTGTTTTTCTACATAACCCAAAGTAGGAGTGAATAGATTCACTTGGAAAGTAGGAGCTTGGATACACACAGAGACTAAAAATACATCCTGAAGTTTACGAAGGTGGATACAGATTTGCTAAGGTAGTTCTGTTGTAAATAGGACTTGGGAAATGGGAAAGATGAATTATGACTACTGGGCTTTGTCAGGTTTCATACTTTTAGTGTTTTTTTTTGAAGCTTATATGTCTTGTGAAGTGGTAACATTTAGTGTCCATGTGCATGCTGCTTAATTTTTATTCAACAACACTTCTAAGTATTTCCATTTCAGGGATCCCTTAGGGGTTTTTAGATTTTCTTACACTATTATTTTTCCAGGGTTTAAATGCTTTTGGTTTGTGGTCTCCCCAGTGGGATTATTTTTTAAGATTTAGCAAAAGTCTCTGAAATTTCTTTCAGTAGAGAAAGATGAGGAAAAGTGCGCTTTGTTTCAGCAACAACATTCAAGACTGCGAACAATTGAGATCTTGTATCAGTCTAGTAAGGAATATATGTCTTGGAAATTAATTCTGAGATAATCATGCAAATATGCATCGGAGTTCAGTAACTGTATTTTTTGGTTTTCTTTTTAAAGTAAAAGTTTTGCAGTTTTAGTTTGTCAATATGTGATGATTAGTTTTCATAGAATGGTTTGGGTTGGAAGGGACCTTAAAGATCATCTAGTGCCAACCTCCCTGCCATGGGCAGGGGCATGGTCCACTAGACCAGGTTGCTCCAAGCCCCGTCCATCCTGGCCTTGAACACTGCCAGGGGTGGGGCAGCCACATTGTTTTTGGGCAGCCTGTTCCAGTGCCTCACCACCCTCACAGTAAAGGTTTTTTTCCTCATAGCTAATGTAATTCTACTCTCTCTCAGCTTAAAGCCATTATAACTTGTCCTGTCACTGCCTGCCCTTATAAAAAGTGCCTCCCCAGTTTTCTTACAGGCCCCCTTTAGTTACTGAAAGGCTCTCCTATAGTCTCCCCAGTGTCTTCTCTTCTTCAGGCGAAACAACCCCAACTTTCTCAGCCTGTATTCACAGGGGAGGTGCTCCAGCCCTATAATCATCTTCATGGCCCTCCTCTAGACTTGCTTCAGCAGGTCCATGCCCTCCTTATGTTGGGAACTGAATGCTGTATTTCCCCAGAATAAAGTTAAATATACTTAAGGGCTATGCTTTCAGTTGTGCTATCTGTATTTCAATACTCAAGGTGAGAGATGGTTTCTTTCTTCAGACTGTTGTTGGCATTGTCCCACCAGCCTGTTGGGGTAAGTAGGCAGCAAGGGATCTAGGCACATCTCTGTGCAGAGTGGCTATGCCAGCCAGCAGCCTGCCCTGCTGCCTTGGAGTGACACTTCTCTGCACTTGTGTGCTGCCTTCCACCATGGAGCTATTAAATAGTCCTCTTTCTTGAATTCAGAAACCTAAGAAATGTGTACTCCGGTATGTCCCCCAGGAGGCTGCCCTTTTCCCACAGTGTGGTGTATACACAGTGAAGGAGGCAGCTATGCACAGTGAATCACAAACAGTTTGGGGATTGCCTTGCTCTGTGCCAAATTATGTTTCCCATCTCCAGCATATAATTTTCAGGCAAATCCATTGAATTCTTTAGTCTATAATTAGGCTTATCAACTTCTTTAGACCTTTTGGATTTCCTTTTTTAAATAATGGAATACAAGCGTATTATTCCATGAATCTTTCTGATGTATTTTCCAGAGAAAGCTTTCCTGGAGTTTTTTGATTTATTTATTTTTTTTTCTTTCGGTGTTCTAAAATGGGTAGGTAAAGATTATCCCATTTTCGTGAAGAAATTAACTGAAGTTACCTGGTATAAGTGACTGTGACATAGAAGAAGAATTTTTTCCTGGCAGTACTGAATATAAATGTTTTTCAGTAGACTAAAGTAAACATGTATTTCTAAAACTGTATTCATACAGTAGGTTTTTCTGTGTTAAAAAAAAGTTAATTAAAATGTGACTCCTTTTTCATGTATTCATACAGGAGCATTTGCCAAAATAAATCACTTCTGTCACCAGGCATTGGTGTGAAGCAGTTCTCTGTGTGGATGCCCCTATTTGCTTCAGGACGGGTTACAGCTTGGAAAGATGGGAATTTTTGTACTTCATTGTATCAATGTGTGTATTTGTATTTACCTGTCTGTGTATATCTGTATGGTGTATGCATGCATAAACATCATATACAATGAGTGTTGTTGCACAGCATTCCTTTCATCTTTGAGAAGCAGCCTTCTGTGGGCCTCCTCTGCCCAAGTGTCATTTATCCTCATTACTTCCTAATTTTATAGAATCACAGAATGGTTTGGGCTGGAAAGGACCTTAAAGATCATTGAGTTTCAACCCCCCCTTCCATGGAAAGGGATACCTTCCACTATACCATGTAGCCCAAAGTTTTGTCCAACCTGGCCTTGAACACCGCTAGGAATGGAGCATTCACAACTTCCTTGGGCAGCCCATTCCAAAGCCTCACCACCCTTACAGTAAAGAGCTCCTTCCTTATATCCAATCTAAACTTCCCCTGTTTAAGATTTAACCCGTTACCCCTTGTCCTGTCATTACACTCCCTAATGAAGAGTCCCTCTCCAACATCCCTATAGGCCCCCTTTAGATACTGGAAGGCTGATATGAGGTCTCCATGCAGCCTTCTCTTCTCCAGGCTGAACAGCCCCAACTTTCTCAGCCTGTCTTCACACGGGAGGTGCGCCAGTCCCCTGATCATCCTCGTGGCCCTTCTCTGGACTTGTTCCAACAGTTCCATGCCCTTTTTATGTTGAGGACACCAGAACTGCACAAAATACTCCAGGTGAGGTCTCACGAGAGCAGAGTAGAGGGGCAGGATCGCCTCCTTTGATCTGCTGGTCACGCTCCTTTTGATGCAGCCCAGGATATGGTTGGCTTTCTGGGCTGCGAGCACACACTGAAGCAGTCTCATGTTCATTTTCTCATCAACCAACACCCCCAAGTCCTTCTCCACAGGGCTGCTCTGAATCTCTTCTCTTCCCAACCTGTAGCTGTGCCTGGGATTGCTCTGACCCAGGTGTAGGACCTTACACTTTGTTTGGTTGAACTTCATGAGGTTGACATTAGCCCACCTCACAAGCGTGTCAGGGTCCCTCTGGATGGCATTTTAGGTATATATTACTGAAGTACTTGATATTTTCCTCATAAGAATTTTAATTTTATGAATATTTAGACTTTTTTAGTTTCTTTCTCCACCACAGATGTTAATAAGTATTGCTTAATCTTTAAAGACACCTGTAAGTTTTTATCGCAAACACATCAGCATCAAACGGCTAGTAAAATATATTCTCAATATGCTGTCAGTAAGCAGTTTTCTTTTAATGTAAATTTCTGGGTGTTTTGGCAAATTTTGATTCCCCTAAATCAACCTAAGGGGTTTTACTGTCACATTTTCTACTGGTCAGCTTTGGTTTCCTTCTTTGTTCTTTTGGAGGACTTGCTGCTGTTCTGGTTTAGTAGGAGGGATGTCCTACCTGCTTCAGTATCTATTGTGATCTAGCAGTCAGAAGAAGCTGAAGTGTGTCCTTCTGCCCCTTACAAGCCCCACTGAGTCCAGGCAGAAAGCTTAAGGTATAAGAAAAATCAAGCATCTCTAAACCATTTCTCTTGGTTTTAAAGAAAGCTGCTCATACAGAATGCTTCAAGAAAACGGAAGAAATGGTAATAAACACTGTCATTATTTTAAAATTCTTTCAGACAAGGGAAATCTTTATCAATTTACACATTTGGTGCAGCTGTAAGTTTCATGGCATCCTTATGTTCATTTAGGGAAATTCATATATATGTGTGTATTTATAGGAAATACATTCTGGAGCTTAATCCAAAGGTTTGCAAACTTCCTGGCTCTCCGCAGAGCCAAAACATGCATTTTTATGTCTGTGTGATTTTTGCTGATTTCACTATTATATCTTGGCAGTTCTGTGGTCTTCCCAAATTCTGCTTCAGTGAACATACGTCTCAGTTCTGTTGCTGATTTCTTTCTATGTTGCTGTTCCTTCACAGTTATATTTTTGCGATCTAGCACTTGTTTTGTTTTCCAAAACACAAATTATCAGTAATTTATGCTACTGTTTTTACTGCACTTAGGTTTTATTTTTCTTTCTATTATTTGAGGCATGTTTTGGCCATTGCTTGTTCTTCTGCTTGAGGTAATATTGTGCAAAGAAGGCTACTGCACATACACCAGCCCAGAATATCTCCTTTTATTTTTCTTTTTAGACATTGAGGGGGTTGCAGAATTTTAGTCATAATGCTGGTGCAGAAATGGGACTTCTGGAAGACTAGTTTCCTGAAGGTGTTAGCATGACTTCTCCAAGTACATACAGTTCTTTTAATATCCTTTATATGTTCTTGCTTACAGTTAATAAGTAGCATACAAAATCTGTATTTGAAAATAGTTTTCTGAAGATTATCAAATGTTTTTGCACTATACTAAATGTAATCCCCTCCCTTACAGATGCAGAGAGAAAAAGTATGATTATTACAGCCTGCCGAAGACTTCTGTTGTGATAGCTTTCTATAATGAGGCTTGGTCAACACTTCTACGAACTGTTCATAGTGTTCTTGAGACATCTCCAGATATACTTTTGGAAGAAATTATCCTTGTAGATGATTACAGTGACAAAGGTAGGAAGAATAATCCTAAATAATGTTGATTGTTGATGGGTTTTTTTTAGTCAGCCAGTCCATGGGAGAAAAAGATAGGTAGTTTGAGTAACATGCCATAAAATGGTACAACATAGGCATCTAACTGGAAAATAGTTTTTCTTGTAGCATGCCGGTGAAATATTTCACTTCTGGACCAAATTTAGTTTAGAATAGGGAAGCACATTTGCTGTGTTGTAACATGACTGCTTGCACGTATAGATAACCTACAGGTTGATCAGAGCATTTCAGGTTTCCTAATTTGGGCAAATTTCAATTGCTCTAAGGTTGCCCTGGTGTCTAGTATAGTGAGAGCTACCTGGTTATGTTTCTTTTCAATTATGGGACACAAAGATAATGGTGGCATTTTCCGCCACACATGAATTGTGTTAAGAATAGAACTTTAACATGGAAAGTTTCACATAATGTTTTAGAAGCACTTAAAAATTTGAAAACTAATCACAGAGGAGAATATGGAGCACTCAGTTTCTTAAAAGTAACTGTGATCTGCATCCATCCAAGTTCTGTGCTTTTTCCTTGTCCCTTCCTAACACGGACAGTGTAGCAGAATCAGAGTTTAAGATTCACTGCATGAGTAATATGCTCCTGAAAAAAAGGAGCTTTCTGTGGCATGACCTAAACCAATCATTCCAGAACTTTTTTTTTTTTTTTTTGTCTTTTTCTGTTGTTGTTTCTGTTCCAGAACATTTAAAGGAGACTCTGGAAAACTATGTGGCTGGCTTGCGCAAGGTGCGTCTTATCCGTGCAAACAAGCGAGAGGGCCTGGTTCGAGCCCGGCTGCTAGGTGCATCTGTGGCAAAAGGAGACATACTGACGTTCCTGGACTGCCACTGTGAATGCCACGAGGGCTGGCTGGAGCCGCTGCTGGCAAGGTGAGGTGATGCTCTGGGAGAAGAGACAGTTTGGCATGCTTCTGAGGTGGAAAAAATGACTCCGTGCAGACATTTACTGAAGGTTACCACAGTCTGGTCCCTTAGGCACTGTGAGTGTTTGTCTCCTGGAGGTCGGGTAGCAAATGGAAGTGTGGAAGATCAGGAGGTGGATTTTTGTTTGCTCCAGCCTGCTCTTTTTCTTCAGAAAAGAGAAAGTTTTATTTTGAGGAAGAGGAATGCTCCCCCAGCTTTGAAACTATCTTGGGAAGTGTAGTTTCTTCTCTCAGCCTGGATGGTGGATAAGAAGGTCTGAAAAGATGCATCCCCTAATGCAGGACAACATGCACGTAAGCAGATTGGAATAGAAGTCAGTAAACTTCCATCTTCCAAGTCCTGAGTGAATCCATTTTCCAAACCAGTTCTGATATGGAGCATCAGAACTGATAGGGAGGAGTTAATATGTCAATACTGATTTCTGCTTGGACACCATCTGCCATGCACTGTTCAGCTATGTAGTTTTTTATCTGTACTGCAGATAGGTCAGGCAGCTCAGAAAACTTCCATTAGTAAAAAAAAAAAAAGAACCCCCCCAAAAAAACCCCAAACCAAAACACAAAATACTCCCCCAATCCCCAACAAAACCCCCTAAAAAATGGAATATCAGCTCTCTATTACAACTCGGAATAATTACTATATTCGTAAAGCCTCACTCGTGTAGTCAGCAGCCATACACTTCTTGCTGTCAGTTAGCCACTGCTACACCTTGCTGCTGCCCCTACATCATATGCACAAGGCTGTGTTGCTTTTGCCCTGTGTGCTGAAAGCATAAAGCTTATGTCTTCACCCCTTTGGATGCTATTAGCAGATACTGATAGATACAGTACAATCCTTTCCTCAAGGTCAGAGGCTCAATTTGCATCTTGTAAAGTTTCCCACCAGGTTCTGTAAGCTTCAGAGAAGGACTGTTAAAAACAGCCCTGTGCAAACTGGAGAGAGATTTTCAAAAGAAGAGGCTGTCATGAGGCATGCAGGTCTTTCTGATTCCTAGTGGAACTTGTGTTCTCCAACTCTGCATGCCCATTTGAAATCGTATCTAGAATAATTTATAAATTGTCATATTTAATTTGTTTCTGACTTTCACACCAAGTATATTCCAGATTACTGTGGGTTAGCTATGAATAATTTAGATAGTGTGACCAAAGGGAAAAGGGTAAAAAGCAAAGAATAAGCATAGTTTTAAAGACTGTCTTCTGAAAAAAATACCGATACATAGCTGGTATGTTACAGATGGTTCTGTAATTTATTCACTTCTTCAGCAAACCACTAGATGGCAATCTTGAGGAAGGATTGGGATAATTTTAAGGGCAGTAATTCACCTGCTGTAGAAAGTTAGCATAGGATGTGTCTTGGAATTTTTGCCTTTCTAGCTACAGATGCAGACATACATCTCTAAGGGGATGTTTGCATGGTGTATCTGACTCAAATGTGTGGGAGCAGTACAACAGTGTTAGCATTTTGCAGTGCAAACATAGTTGTATTTGTAAGCTGCCTGTGGATTGTATTATCTAGTTAATTCTTAACTTACAGAAAAGGTGATGCCCTTTCACTTACCTGTTTCCTTTCATAACTGAAATAATGTGCCAGCTACTAATCTTTACTCCTTTTCATTTACAGGAGCAACAAAGCGTTTTTACATTTTATTGGGATTTTTTTCCCTCTGTGTACGTATCATTCTCATTGCTTTGTACATAAGTTGTATGCGAGTGAGACAGGAGATAGCAATATTTGTATAAACCCTTTTGTGTGCTCTACCAAACAAGATTTCAATGGGAGATTATAAAGAAGAAAACAGCTGTGTTGCATCTTCCCTCTGGCAACAAGAGACCATTTCATACTTAAGGCATTCTGTCTCAGCTCAGACAATACTTCTTTGGAGTCACTGCTTTTCTCTGATGCATTTAACTATCACAGGCTGCTCTAATTTCACAGTTGGAGCCCTTTGGTCAGCCTGTGGGTTTTAAGCTTAATAATCTCATGAGAAACTAGCTGCTTTTGAATGACAGATACCTCACATCTCTTCCTTGTTTGGCAATATGATGCATTCAGTTTTCCTTCTTCTCTGGAGTATGCATATCGGAAAATCAGGGCTAAAATAAGTACAAGAATTTGAAAGTCAAATAAGTCACTTTGTTTCATTGAACTAATGGGAGATATCTGAGACTAGTGTAGAGAAGATTGCTAAAGAGTGATTTAAGAGAACAGCTTGAGCTTGCATTCTTGAAGTTTCTCTCTCCTAGTATTGGGGGGTGTCCTTTGGAGAGGTTGAGGCGAAAGCAAAGAATCCCACTGCCTTTTGTAAGGGAAATGCTTTTGGAAAGGGATCCAGAAGGCCCTGCGTGGTAATGAGAAAATGGAGGAAGGGGTTTATGTCCTTGTAGAAGTAGACCTGCAGGAAACATTGTCAGCTCTGATGTATTTGTAGTATGATAAAGAGCTTAACTATCTTTAGATCGGCCTTGCTGATAGGTATGTTATTCTGCAGCACTACCTTGTTTCTCCTTTTTATCATCTATGTTGCCAGGGTTTCTGGAGGCCTCCTTCGCGTATGTTTCACTTTTGGAGATCTAATTCCCATGCTGGGTGGCTTTTTGTTTGAGCTCATGGCTTCTTTTTGAGTTACTGTTGTAGTATTCAGTATAACTTTTTGCAGATGATTACAGCCACAAGAGCAACCGTGACTTTAAGGGCCAAGAGGCTAGCTAGCTATTCAACTTTGCAGAACTATATAATCATGCTGCTCTCTTAATATCTTAAACACAGCTGCCTGTATAAAACAAAATAGACATTTTTGTTGAGAATGTGGTGCTAGCAATGGCAGCCAAGCCAGATGCTGAATGTGTTATCTCAAGCCATCTGGCATACCTTGCCTCCACTGTCCAGGAAGATTGATGCTTCCCAGGTGCCTACGGCCGAGTCCATCGTGATGTATCCTCCTGATGCATCCTCAGCAAGAAGTTGGTAGTTATTCTGGTAGCCGTTATCTCCTTGTATTGCAGCCTGAACTGTAAAAGAGTTAAAACTGTTTGGTATTCAGGAATTCTCTGTTCTTGACAGTTACAGTTTCTGGGATAAGTTTCTAATGGAAGTCACCCTTTCCTTTAAAACCATACTAGGATTGCAGAAGAAGAATCTGCTGTCGTCTGCCCTGTTATTGATGTTATTGACTGGAATACATTTGAGTACTTGGGAAATGCTGGTGAGCCACAGATTGGTGGATTTGACTGGAGGCTGGTCTTCACTTGGCATAGTACCCCTGAAAGAGAACAGAAGCGGAGGAAGTCCAAGACCGATGTGATAAGGTTACATTTCATGCATCTTCTGAAACTGTGAATGTTGCAAGCGTTCTTGATTTCACTTGGAAATGCCAGGTGCTGAAAAAGATTGAGAAATGAACACATTACTAAAACTTACATATTTTTAGTCGTGTTCCCCCCCCCCCCCCCTTTTTTTTTATTCTTTTTTAAATAGCTCCAGTTTACCATACTCCTGGAAAAATATTTCTCTTAAAGCTGACATTCCTCTGTAATCTTCCATACAGAATCCTTATTGCACAAGTGACCTCTTGGCTTCTGCAGGCAAACTCGAACATGGAAAGGTTGTAACAGATTAACCCATGTTCTAAAAAATGTATCATGGTCAATGATGAAAATGGACAAAAATCATCAACTAGTAAGGAGGCAGAAGTAGTTTTGAAGACTTTATCTAAGCTGTAGTAATAGTGGTAGTTTCTTGAGCTCTTTTCAAAGGTGAACTAGCTTGCCAGTTCTTTATTGAGAGGAAATGGTACAGCTCTACCCACCATTGTTTCTATTAAGGGCTCAGGAACTCATACGGATGTCTGTCTTGGGGGTTTTAGTT
The DNA here is from genome assembly GCF_034315485.1 of Pezoporus occidentalis. Classification (NCBI taxonomy): domain Eukaryota; kingdom Metazoa; phylum Chordata; class Aves; order Psittaciformes; family Psittacidae; genus Pezoporus; species Pezoporus occidentalis. Next base: position 1,566,703 of record NW_026913126.1, on the reverse strand, counting down.
TTGTGTTAAGACAAATTGTAATCAGGCAATATTATTTATCAATCCATGCTGTATTTTTAGGAGAGGTAAGGTAAAGAGTACAAGCAATACATCTGGAAAATGGGCACTATAGAAAAAAGCCAGATAGCTGAGGGTTCCTGTATTCAGCAGTGTATTTTAAGAAATTAATCAGGTGTTTGGCATTTTTAACATCACGATTTTGTTAGTCTTTGCTTATATTTATAATATCTTGTGGACTACAACAAATACAGAATGATTAATTTTTCTCAGTCTTTTCTGGGTTACTTATGATGATAATAACACCCCGTACTTCACAAATATTAATGAACTTAACTGCAGGGGCTTTTTCAGTTGGAAAAGTGAGGCAGTAATTTAATCTTCTCAACATGTATTAGTCTACATCCTCCTTAAAAAAAGTTTCAAAGTAGAGTAAATGTTTTTAAAGCCTTTGATATAAATATGAAGCTTTTATTCTCCATGACAAGAAGAATTATATTTGGCATGCCAGGGGGAAAATGGTGAGGGATAAATCTTCATGGTTAGCCCAAGGACTTTGGGCTCAGCAAGTGTCTGGAGAAAGCAGCAGTGCTGAGAGTAATGTCACTGACAGCTATGTTTGGAAAGATGAAATCTGGAGTGAGACAGAAGAGCTTGACTGGTTATGGAGTTTGGGTTTTTTCCTTCTGTCTCACCTCATCTCGTTCCATTCTTTGAAACAGCATATGACAGTGTAAGACAGTGTTGCTTCAAAAAGATGGCTGGTAAAATTAGTTTTGACAGATTAAGAGTAACTGATCACTGCACATAGAATTTGTTAGTATTTACCTCAACAGCAGTTCAGTAAAATGCATGAAGTGTCAGATGAATTTAGTTCCAACCAGCATTGTATGCTTGACATGTTAAAGAGGGTAATTTTTTAAGACTGCAAACAATTAGGGACAATACTGAACAAATACAAGTTTATGTCTATATATGCACACAATAGCCTACTGAAAGCACATCCCTTAAGTCTGCTGAAGCTCTGGCCCTTATGATGTCTGATGAGGATCTGGTCTTGACCCCTGATTCCCCCCCTCCCCCAAAAAAATACAGATGGGCAGATCTTCTTAGAAGGAAAAGTCTCTTTAGGGTTATATTTACTTAATCCTGCTTAGTTGATGTCTGAGAGATTTTCCACTTGATAGAGGATCAATAAAGTTGTTATTAATTACTAAAGCACAAATATTTACTTATCACTTAAGTAAAATATATAAGGATACCGCACTTAAAATTTCAGAGCTGACTCATAATTCTGCCACAGAAAAAGTTGGTTCTACTCTGTGAAGGTGAGAAACTTAAGTTATTTATTGTCACTTGCAAAGGCACAGTGACTGCAAAAATTTATATTAACACAGTGTTTATTTTCTCTGATTTCATTGTTTCAGGTACAATTTTTTTACTACAAAAGTAAACTTAAATGGTCTGATGATCGCCGTTTGATAGCTGTTACTTTGTGTCCAGCAAAGACAGTGAACGGAAACTAAAAATACACTGTATTTTTTTTCCGTTGCATTGGTTTGTTAATTGTTTTGCTTTTTTATTCAATTCAGAGTTACTATTCTCTTTTGTAGGTCTCCAACCATGGCAGGTGGATTATTTTCTGTGAGCAAGAAGTACTTTGATTACCTTGGTTCATATGACACAGGAATGGAAGTCTGGGGAGGAGAAAACCTTGAATTCTCATTCAGGGTAAGTGGCTCAATTGAAAGTGTTTTTTTTCCTTGAGAATAAAAACAAGCTTTTTGTGTCTTTCTTCACACGCTTTTACTTGGTGAGATAGCTATAATGTAAGCAAGTGTTAAGAGAGTATTTTGGGAGATATTTATATGAATCTTTTCCTTGTTCCCACACTTTGTTGTAGCTGTTTTTCCTTCCCAATAGCCATTTAAAAACAATCCTTAAAAAAAAACATGCCTTTGTTTTGAACACCAGTATAAAATCTAAGTAATGGTGTGATGTTAGCAGATGAAGCTTATATTCTGTGGCTTGAAGAGTATCATTGGAAAGAAACATGTATAATTCCCTAATGTGACTCATGGCTCTTTGTGTGATTGATGGGAGTGAGCAGGAGGCAGCAGGTGGCAGTTACCAGTGGGGCAGGATGCACCAGTCCCTGCAGTTCTTTAACACTTTTTTCTGTTTCACTTCAGGAAAAGTTTGTATAAAGCTATAAAAGATGATGGGGAAAATCTCCAGGAACTGTAGAGCTGTACCCCACTGGGGACCAGTGCTCAGGTGTGAGGCAGGTTCATGTCTTTGTGTTGATTTTTTTTTTTTTTTTTTTACCACCTGACACCAGATTTCATGGCTAAGTAGCACTGTAATGTTACAAAACCACTTTCTTGAGAAAGGAGGTATCAGCAGGCTGTCTCACTTGATGTCTGCTTGTTAACCAGAGGAGCATGGAGTCTTCCTGGTTGCTGTTCCTGTCTCCTGCTGCCTGTAGTGCATAAATCCTAGCAAAGAGGGCACAAAAATAAGGAAAGAAAAGGATAAGGATAAGGGAGGATAATAAGCACAGACCTGGAGTTGATGTGGCTTCTGTCTGGAGGGGGGTTTCTCAGCTGAAATTGCTGTTTGATCTGAATTTATGACCACCTCCTTACTCACATAGGGAAATGTTTCTGGCCTGTAAGTCCAAATGCACAGCCTATCAATCTCCATCAGCAGTGTGACCTTCTGAAGCAAGAATCTCCTAGCTGTCTCCAGTTCTGGTGTAGCCCACATAGATTGTTGCAGCAGGTCCCCTCTTTCCACTGGAAGGGATTTTCTTTCTATGGGATATTTGCTCAGTCACAAGGTCAGGTTCTGTGAAATAGCTCTTGTTGAAATTATTGTTATACCTCTTTTTGAGACGCTGCTCAGGGAGCCAGCAGTAGCAATAGATTCATCTTTTACTTGGAAGCCAAAGAAGCTGTGCTGATCATCAGTTGCAACCCAAGGTAGGTTAAACTGGAAAGCAGCCTGGCAGTGCATGCCATCCCTGTTTTCCTTCCTTACTGAAGGACGGGGAGAGGTGATGACAGTGAGAGAGTCACACATTTTGGATACAGATGCTTACTGACCTGGGCCTTGCTGTGTTTCTCTGGTTTCTCAGCTATGACACCCTGCAGCAGAAAACTAAACAGAGACAGGAGACTGCCAGTTTAGAAGCAGCCTACACCAGAGAGCATGACATTACCTCCCACAAATACAGCATAACAGTAGCAAGCATGTTGGATATGTGCATATCCTGAGCAAGGCTGGCTCTTGCAGGCTCGTTTGTGTCTGCTGTTGCACGTGTAACCAGACCAAGCACCCATGAGGTAGAGAGGATGCTGCTTTTGAAAGTGGTACTGCATAGAATCATGGAATCATACATGCTCCGCTGTTGATGCGGGAGTCACGGACAACACAGAGACGATCAATATGATCAAGTGATTGCCAAATTTATTCACACACATCAACAGCTTTTATAGTTTATACGACTAGCTGATGTAACCAATATAGACTCTGACTGGCTCAAAAGTGCTGTCCCCACGTTTTCGAAGTAGATAATAGGTTAGCTGAAAGCTTGTCCATTTGTTACTTTTTGCACACATCTTACAGTTTTCCCATCCCGCTTCTACATCTTGTTAACCTTGAGCAAACGCCAAGTTCCTTGTTCTACTGCACATAGCTGTCCTTTAGTAGCCTAAGGTTAGGCCTAGCAGCCTGGGGAACTTGAGTTCAGGCCTTACAACTTAACTTAGAGTTTGGCTAAGACCACACAGCTGGAATGGCTCACATGTCCATTGTTCAATTGTATTCTTCATAACTGCCATCTCCCAAGGCTAAGACGTCTGGGTTGGTCACAAAATGTCTGCCATTCCTTAGCCAATCCACACTCTGCCTCAGCAGAAATTTGCACCAATGCATGTTTCTCCCAAAGCAGCAAGCTTGGAAACAACAACAGCCACAGTTGACAACTCATCACAAAATCTACTTAACGTTTCTGAAATGCCTGCAGTCTTCTGTGACCCTGGCTGTCACAGTTTTGGTGGTATCAATATGGTTGCCCCCTAACTAGCAGTAGTTAGGAGTAGCACTGCCCTAGATGGCAGTGATTCTCCTCTGAAATGGATTGTAGAAACTTCATACAGCTTCTTGTAGAAAGCCTTGAAGATAGCCCTCTCTGCATCCAGGTCTTGGCTTTCTACTTTTAGGGAGACCAAGGCTTGAGACAGGACAGGTCTGACCCTGCCCTGTATGACATGGAGTGCCCCTGCACTGGCTGCTGCTTTAGACCCAAGGTACCATTATCCATTGACCTCTACCAGGCTCGGACAGCAAGTCTCATTTTTGATGTCGCAACTTCCCCTGGACCAGGTGTTTGACCCCAAGGGGTGAGCAGCATGTTTGAGCAGTGCCTTTAGTCCTTCAGCGTGGCGAAACACAAAAAGAGCAGCAGCAGAATATCCAGGAGCCAGAGGCGGACCACATGGCACATGGGTGCTAAAGCCTGGGGTCTCAGGACAGTCCTTCAGCCTCCACAGGCATGCAGTTTGCCGTGCACCAGGCTGAGAGTGGGAAAATGGCTCACAGAGGCTAAGAGAAGTGCTCAAACAAGGAAGCAGAGAGACCAGTGTGGATGCCTGCAAGCTGCAGGTGAATTGAGCTGCTCTTCTGGGAGGCCAAGAGTTCTGCAGGACAGGCTGTGCGACGGCCAGTGGAATGTGCCTGGGTGTGTTAATTTTAGTGCAGATTGCCAGTAGAATGTGGGTGTTGTACACAACATGCTTTCTTCTGTTTGATATAGAGCCCCTGTACTTATACTTCCTGCAGTGAGGATTACAGTGAAAGAGAGCAGAATGCAGTGGTATTGCTTAATTGTGTTCTTCTGGCTGCTCATAGTGCTCAAGAAGGTCAAGAGGGATAAATCAGTTTTAATTCTGTTATTTCTAGACCTACCAGGCCTGAAAATTAGGAGCAGGTGTACTGAAAACCACTGTAAATTATTGTTCTTCATGTTTCTGAAAACACCACCCTCTCCTGATGAAATGAAAGGACTTTTCCTTGAGCCTCTCCTTCTCATATTTCAATTATTCTAAACTGAAGAAATTCTCTATGGTTTTGAGAGGTGCAACAAGGACATAGCTTCAGCTAAAAGCATGATGACTAAGAGAGATGGAAGCTGTGTGCTGAATGCAGGATCGAGTCAATGTGCCTTGATTTTGGATTGCTTAATGCTATTAGGGTAGATAAAATTTCACTTCATGAGCATAATGGGCATGGAAATGTCTCCTTCTGAGGGATGCAAAACATGCCTCTTCATCTTCTCCCTCCTGTACATGGCGGGGGGGGAAGCTGCAACCAGCTTCCCCCCCCGTTCTTGTTCCTGCTATAGCAGCACTGCAGTGTTAGTTTGTTTCTGGGGACCGGCGTTTGATACCCTTGTGTTCTGTCCTTCAACCCACCATTGCAGCATGAGAGAAAACTAGGCATGTGCAAAAAGGGAAAGTTATTTACTGATAAGTAAATTTCATAGCCCATGAGTCTGGATTATATGCTTCCAATCTTTTTGGGTCATCTTTTTTTTGGTATTTAGTACTGCTTCCTTCTGCCTGGGTCTGGAAATCTGGCTTGTGGCGGGAGCACCCAGGATGGGTTTGAGTGGCTGGGGAGGCCCTTCTGGCCACCCAGCTCTCAGCAGATCAGGGGTGAGCACCACGGCCACCAGCCAGCCAGCAAAACTGGAGCAGAGAGGGGGAATGGAACTGAGTGCTTTCCAGTTTGCTCGGGAGTCGGCATCCATTTTTTATTTCGTAATTCTTCCAGAGCCCTAAAACATTAAAATGGAGATGGTAGAGTTTACAGAGCTTCTCTAATTTGGAGTTCATTGACCCAGCATTAGATCAGTTGACCAGAGACCCTGACAGAGATGGGTAGCCAAGGCAAGACTTGAACATTTATTGTAGCTTTTCGTAATGCCACCGTCTGTCTCTGAAAAGAAGAAAATATCGGTAGTCTATATGCATCCAGATGAAAGTGAAAGTAAAAAGGAATGTCACCTTCGTTTCCTTGTACAGTGAAGGAAAAAGTACGCTTTTATAATGAGAGCTGCAAGGTAGCCAGACCTAATAAAGAAACACATTTGCATGCACATGAGCATGGAAGTATACATTAAATCTAATGTGTTTCTTTGTTACAGAAGATTGAAATCATTTTAGGGGAAAATCTTCAGAGTCACTTACTTAGCATTTAGTGATCAACTTTAGTTTCTCTATTGAATTCCTGGATTTTAAGGCTGTTAATTTGTACCTGATCTTAGAGAGAGGCCAAAATGTTTTCCATTAAAGTAAAAATAAACCTTTATGGGGATTGTTTAGCTGAAATATATGTAATCTGCTTTTTTTTTTTTTTTTTGTAATAGAAAGATGAGTGGTTTTGAACTGTTTTGATGAAAGAAGCAGAATTAAATAAGCATTGCTTAGCAACCTATGGTTATTTTGTAGAGAAATTTAGAATTTTAATTAATGAAAATTCAGCTGTTGTGAAATTCTCTTTGTGCCAGCAGTTTAACAGAGCTATGGTCAGCCTATATTATTCCATTTAAATCAGACTTTCTCACAGGAGAGTAGAATAATGTGTTTTCCTCTTAACTTCAGTACAATTTTTGAACTTTTGTCATTGTTAGGTTAGAGAAGTTTTATTTGCCTCCTCATAGCTTTCACTCCTGCTGAGTTTATTTGAATATCATGTAATTAAAAATGTATTCATTATACAAGAATGTTGTCAGACCTCTACCCTTTAAGCATTTTCCAGCTAATTTCCTGTGTCCTCCAGTTACAAAGGAAAGACGAGGTGTCACCTATGCATGGTTGAATACACTAGGAGAATTAGCTTGCTGGAGTGCTAGTTCTCAAAAATCTTCTGTGGAAAGTCTGTTGGAGCTGTTGGTGATAGTTTGTTCAGGAGTAGTGGCATGTTCTGCCTTTCCTTCCATATGACTAAGTTTCAGAAACTGTTTTGGGCACCCTTCAGAAACAAAACTGTGATAGCACACAATATTACATAGGAAATACCTAGCCGTGCTTTCTTTTCATTACATCAAACTTGAGAACAGAATGGCAGATGGGAAAGTATAGGTATATAGATGAACTGCCAAAATCTGTGGTTTTGAAAAGAGAAGAGACAATTACAAAAATTTGTAGAGTGCTGAGGCTAATGTATTCACTCAGTTGTCATTTATGGGCTTTATCTCAAGGGGTGTACAATTTCATAGAATCATAGAATAGTTAGGGTTGGAAAGGACCTTAAGATCATCTAGTTCCAACCCCCCTGCCATGGGCAGGGACACCTCACACTAAACCATCTTGCCCAAGGCTACATCCAGCCTGGCTCTGAACACTACCAGGGATGGAGCTTGACCTGGGGAGCCAGAGGCACGAGTATGAGCACAAGGACAGAGTGAGTTTCTCCAATTCCACATTCAGGTTCAAGTGTTTTCCTTGACAGCAAATAGGAATATTGCTTTAAATAGGGGAGGTTATTTCACTCTTGCTCGTTTAACCACCATGAACTAGTTACAGAATTTGTCTTTTTCTTTTCATGTGTTGGGCCTTCAGTTCCTTTCCTAGCTTTCCAATGAAAAAAGTTAGTTTTATTTTATGACCAGGTACCTATGCCTCTCTTCTGAAGAGTGCATATAGAAATGGGAGCACAACTTACCATTCTCCAATGCTATGTCAACCTTACCATTTTTCCAGTAGAATATGGGCAAAGATTTCTGGTAAGAAATCAGTTACTGATCATCAGTTTCTTTCTAAGGTTGCTATTTGCATGGTTAATTTGGACAAAAATCATGTCTCTCATCTTTTTCCTGTTCTTTCTTTGTTTGTTTGCTTAAATAAGGCCTGTATAACTTGAATTGTAGAGCAGAGACCTGCAGAAATATTGTGGACCGTTTCTTATGCCTTCAGAGAAATAAAGCTAAGGAGGCAATAATTGCACACCATATAAAACCAGAGATGGATTTATCTCCTTGTTACTCCCAGTGATTTGCTCTGAGTTCACAAGGATTATTCATCAAATGAGACACAAAATTATTGTCTGTGTTGCTTATAGTGTGCTGTGATATTCTTGGGGTGTTGTTCGTACAGAGACTTATTGTTACGTTATCCTTCTGCTTGCAAAGATTCAAAGTAATGACTCACAATGTCAATTCTTTGCTCAGATATGGCAGTGTGGAGGAAGTCTTGAGATCCACCCTTGCTCCCATGTAGGTCACGTTTTCCCCAAGCAAGCTCCCTACTCACGGTCCAAAGCTCTGGCAAACAGTGTGCGTGCAGCTGAAGTGTGGATGGATGAATATAGAGAACTTTATTACCACCGAAACCCACACGCTCGCCTGGTGAGTTCAAGTCCCTTATTCTTAGAATTTCAGTAGAATTTCTTTTCAGTGAAATAAGTATTAATTAAGCTAATATTTAACATGAAGTGCTTGTTATGTTTGCTTCTTATTTCTTCTGAAACTTTTTCCAAGCATAGAGTCAGTGTATGTATAGTAATATAGAAAAAAGACAGAAACTCTGTAATACTAGAAGGCAGCTAAATCTCTGTCAATATTAAATGAATGAATGAATAAGTGAAGGAATAAAGCTAAGCAAGGTGACTCAGGTAAGGTGGAAGGTGGAGCTGTTTAGCCTAAAGTGTGCACTTCTGTGAAACAGCTCATACAGGATTCTATCGATAAAGAATTGCAGAACAGACACACTTAATGAATGTTAATCATCAAGTTTCAATGAGCAGTAGCTCTTTAAGTGAACAGCATGGTAATAATCTTTAGCAATATTACTTATCTTGTGATAATTGTAAAGCTTTGGACTGATGTAAGACAAGATGGATTTTCCTGTTTGATTTACTGCTGCATGACGTTTGATTAAAAACAAGTCCCAATAAAATCAATATTGCAAAGATTAAAGTAATTAAAGTCAGTCCTGGGAACTCAGGTGAATATGTCCCTAATAAAATGTCTGAATTATCAGTTCTGATGTTTTTTTTAAAAAAACAACCAGTTAATATCTTTATTGTCTGTGAGAAAGAAAATACAAGATCATTTGTATTTTTCAGGAGATAAATACTATCAAAATTGAGTAGGTCAAAACAGTAAACCGGTGTGCAAATTCATAGCTTGGGTATACTTACCATGAGGGGCCTGTAGGCTGCAAGACTAATGCTGAAATATCCACATAGTGCCTTGAATGAATCTCTGGCACAGATTTCAAAATTCAGGCCTAAAAGAAATAATTCTTTGCTGTTTCTTATTTCTGGAGGTGCTTAATCTCCCCAGACACTTTTCTTTGCACAGCAAGTTTTCTAAGCGCTGGCTTTCTGGTTTTGTGCATGTGATGGGTGGGCTGCTGGGCACTCACCTCTGGCTGTGCTGGAGCAGAGCTTAGGGACCAGGCAGGGGGACAGGGAGACCCCCACATGTGTGGGTGGTCTACCCCAATAGATGTGTTTGGGGAAAAAGTGCTCTTGAAACCATTAGGCTTTTAAATAATGTGCTGGAGGACGCTGGGGAAGCTGAATTTGGTTAGTTTCCATCTTGTGTTCCTTTGGATTAAACTGGATAATTAGGTTATTACAGTCCATGCATTTGTAATAATTGTTTAACATCATAAAAGCCATTTAGGTTTTATTATTAGTGTCTGACTTTATGAGAAATATGGGGTTTGTATATCTGAAGACAGGAGCTCACAGGCAGTGCCAGCCTGATTCTGCTTGTTGTATACAATGAGAAAACAGCAATAAATGCTGACAGTTTTTCTTGTAAAGTTCTGGGCAACTTATGTCTGTGATGACAGAACTTTAAAGGATATTTGTGTGCTGGAAATTATGCATATTGGCTTATTGTGACAGTGTGGATGTGAGGTGAGACTTGTGTGGGTTTTTTTGCACGTAACAAAGCTACCGCTGATGCACGCTAGTTTCTATAGTACTCTATGCACCAGTTGTTGCAGTGGTTGAGTTCAGACCCTTTTACTTCATCTAATCCAAATATTCAGTTCCATGGCATAATGAAAAAATGATTGATGCTATGGCTGCAGAATTTGGTTCCATAAAGTTTCACTTCAAGATTAATGTTCAGACCTTGGAGCTAATATGTCATGCTCTTTGTTTATTCAAGCACGCATCTTTGCCTCTGTTCTATATCAGCTTTGTGTTTCCAGTGATATTTCCACATCTTTGAGAAATGCAAACATATACGTGGTTTGATGAAAGAGTATGTCAAATGACCTGTAAAAATCAGGGGGTTGCAAATGCTATCTCATGCCTGACTGTTTGAAGTCCTTAGTCAATATAAAGACAGATTTTTGAAGACAGACATGAAAAGATGTGAACTCTGCTCCATCTATAGACAGGGAAACGTCTGCCATGGAAGCTTTTCTCTGGAGTTTTAAGACTTTATACTCCCCACCTGCCAAAACTGTGAAGTTCTAAGGAAACATTAGCAGATTTTATAAATTTCATCAGTTAATTGTAAATCTGTTGGTACAGGAAATTTGCAAATGCATGGTGTAATGGTTTAAAATGCTCAAGATTCATTCACTGCTTTTGAGATTTTCAATTATCCAGCTAAAGGGAGTTTTATTTTCCAACACATCATCTCACTTCCCAGAAATCTATATTCAAGGACTTCCTTACTTGCAGATTTGAGGAGTTTTCTCAGACAAACTGTCCTCTAGAGTATTTTAAAACTTTATGTACACTGTTCCAATTCTTTTTCTGTCAACATTTAACAAATGTAAGGATAATGAAATCAAATCCAGCACCCAAACATAAGGATTTTTCCTGGCTAAAAGTCCTACTCATCACTTTAGCATACGGTTCCTAATAATGTAAAAAGATAATTTAAAAGAAAGCATCTGTTCTGGTTGGGGTTATTTTTAATCGTTTCCTCCTTCTTTTTCTTTTTTTTTTCTTTCAGGAACCATATGGAGATGTGACAGAAAGGAGACTCCTTCGAGAGAAGCTGAAATGTAAGGACTTCAAATGGTTCTTGGAGAATGTGTACCCAGAGCTTCATGTACCTGAGGACAGACCAGGCTTCTTTGGAATGGTATGTGGCTGCTGAGAAGGGGCCTCCTTGCGGTTCTCTGAGCTCTCCTACTAACTCAATATCAAGGTATTTTTAAGCTAAAATCAGTTTGGGATTTTGATCAAATTCAGTTAAAATTGGTAGGCTTTAACATGTGGTTTCTATCAGAATTTTATCTAGGGGGTGCTGTTCATGAAGCAGTCCTGTGAGAAGGGAGAAGAACAGGCAATGTAGCCATGAATTACACCTTCCAGTTGATGCTTTGGGAGCGTTAAAGGCAACAAAAGATGACTTTGTTAATTTATTGAAACACCAAAGTGTTCCATTTTTTACTTGTTGACTTGAAAACAGAATCGGAATCAACTACATTGGAAAAGACCTTTGAGATCATTAAGTCCAACCTTTACCCCAGGACTGCCAGGTCCACCACTAAACCATAACACTGAGGGCATCTACATGGTTTTTGAACACTTCCAGGGAGGGTATTTCCACCACTACCAGTGGAAAGTGCATTGAAACACGTATTTGCACATTTTATCTGATGAAAATTATGATGGGAGAGGGAGCTGGTGCTGTGAGTTCACAGATCATACAGGATTCTACATGTCAAAACCAACGTGTTAATTTTTAATGTGGAGGCCACTTCAGACCAGCACAGGTTCACAAATAGTTTTCGTTGGTTCAATATCAGAATCCCCTTCTCCTTTTTAAGAGTTGACAACTTTCTATGCTGTTTGCAGCTTACAAATAAATATAAACTAGCTCCATGTATATCACATTTCTGTAATCTTATTTGAAAGGGATGAAGGCAGAGATGATGCAGCAAATACCCGCTTGTCTGAAAAATGAGTAGATATCTGCTGCGTGTCTTATTAGCAAGACAAGACTGCGCCTTTCTGCCAGGCAAAGCTGTATAAAATGCCTTCCTGATTACCAATGCCGCATTGATTTAGAAGTACTTCTGCTGGTAACTCGATCACTCTGCAGATCTAGCTAAGCTGCGTTCCCACACTGCTGCATCACATCCAGCCTGTGTCACAACAGTCTTGTCTTGCTGCCATCTGCACTTCAATTACTCAGTCTCTGCTGGATCTCCGTGAGTGGAGGAAAAAACCTGATTATTGTGGGTGTACAAAACACACAAGAACCAAGTCTCCACACAGTCTTCCCTAATAGCTTTTTTATTTTTTGAACGGAAAAGATCCTAATGTGGAAATGCTGCAGTTTTCCATAGAGAACAGTCTTTTCCTTGGGGAGTTGTAGGAGCTCCCCTGGGATGTGCATCAGCTGCCAGCAAAGCTCTTGGGAACCTCTGAGAGAGTAGCCACCCTCCTCCATTTGTCTTGGAGCTTTGCGCTTGAGTTGGTATCCGTGTGGTCACTGGCATCAAAGGTAATATCCACCATTACTCAAGCACTTTGAATGTTCCCCAGTACAGCACTGGTTCGTTTTCAGTTGTTTTGTGCTGGATCGCTAACTGACAAGGTCAGTGACAGCTGAAGCAATAACATGTTGAGACTTACCTTCCACAAGCATTTCAGTAACCTTATCCTCCCCTCTACTTCCGTCCTTTGCCCTCTCAAGCAAAGCTGAGACTGGTGGCAGTGATGACAGTGCTTCAACCCCCTCAGAGGGGAAGGGATTTGTGCAGTTTCTCTCACGATTTAACTGCACATGTCATCCTCAGCAAAGGTGTTGGCAATACCTAGAAATAATAATTCTTGTTCAGCGCTTCTTGAAGTATCTGTGGTGTAATTTGGGTGTGCTCTGTGTATTTCTCTAAAGTCAATCCTTAAATGCTGTCATCTAGTTGTGAGCAGAATAAGAATGCACTTTTTTTTTTTTCAGGAAGAGTTTAAAATGCAATTAAAGTACAGTTATACTCTAAGAAAGTGACAGTGCAAAAATGACACCTAGTGATTCAACTGTTTTGTGGATATTGAGTCCCATCTGCTAACTTCAGTGAATCATTGATCATGTTCTTTACTCTTGCTTTAGCTGTGTAGTGTTTTTCTGGTTCACAAAAATACTGTGTTTCAAAGTGTTGGCTTTGCTAACAGCACAGTTTAGTGTGAGGTTATTCAGTTGTTCAGAGAGACTGCAAAGGAATATGGGGATTTCTCCCTCCCTTAAAGATCTTTACACTGAAGTTGAAAAGCTTTCTAAGGTTACCCATAGCTCAGCTGTATGTTATTGAAATAAATGCAAGAATTATTGAGCAGCATTCAGTGCCATGCACTGACAAATAGCTACTGGTGTTAATTTTATTTAAGCATACCAAATTTTTAATATTTGTGCCCAAACTATGATTGCATTCTTATAAACTGTTGGAGGCCTAGAAATGAGGCATATACTTCTAACTTGTTCTTGGGCTCCATGCAGCTTTGGAACTTTGTGTGGGACATGATCTAAACCTTTCAAGTTTAATTTGTTTGGGGGGCAGGAGGGAGTGAAGCGGGTAGACACTTAGTGGGTGTCCTGGGTTTAGCAGTAGCAGTCAATTTTTCTCCTTCTTGGTAGCTGGTGCAACGCTGTGTTTTTGACTTTCAGCCTGGGAACAGTGCTGGTGATACCGATGTTTTCAGTTGTTGCTAAGTAATGTTTACTCTGACCAAGGACTTTGTGAGCCTCATGCTCTGCCAGGGAGGAGGAGAAGCCGGGAGGAAGCAGAGACAGGACACCTGACCCAAGCTAGCCAAAGAGGTATTCCATACCACAGCACGTCATGCTCAGGATGTAACTGGGAGTTAGTCGGAAGGACACGGGGTCTTCTGGGTCAGACTCGTTTCTCGGTGGGTGGTATTGTATTCTCTTCCCTTGTTATTTTATCATTGTTGTCATTGGTGGTAGCGGTGGTGATTTGTGTTGTACATTGGTTGCTGGACTGTTCTTGTCTCAACCCATGGGAGTTGCACTCTTTTGATTTTCCTCCCCATCCCTCCAGGAGTGTGGAATGGGAGAGCCCCCGGGGTGGGGGGGCCTCGATTGCTTTCAGCCCAGCACCACTCACTGGGAGTGAATGAACAAGCTGTCTCGCTAGGGTTTAAACTATGACAGTGGGTTAAAATATTAAGATGTCAGCATTTCTGGAAAGGCTGAAAATCCTTTTTAGGTTCTTGTACAGAGCACTGATGTCTCTTTTCTTGCTGGCATAGCACCTGATTTGGCTATCCTTGAGCTTGTACTTACCAGTGAAGTGTATACTTCTGCTGCAGCTGGTGTGAAATCTTAAAAAGACTTGAACCCCAGGCCTGTGCAGATTGCCCACCCTCACAGCCCAGACTAGGTCTGCTTAAAAATCTTAGCTGCTATGGGATGGGATGGTGCGGACACCTCTAGGAAGAACTTTGAGCCATTTTATGTGTCCAGTATTAGTACTGTGATGTAGCTGCATCATGCGGGTAGGTGAAAATGGAGGAACTGGGCAGCTCTGTGATTTTTTTGTGTTGTTGATGAATGTGGAAATACATGGGTGCAAAGCAAGGGTTCAATAGCCAGGGTTCTTCTCCCCTCTTACTAAGTATTGCTGGCATATCTGAGATTGAAGATTATGGTCAGCCAGTGAATTTGGTTTTGAACTTGGCATCCAGATTGCTTTAAAAAGGCAGCATTGACTTAAAAATCAGGATTTTACCTCTGCTTTTCTGTAAGTTTTATTACTTGGCAGTGAGACTACGTTATGTTCAGATATGAGAAGTTTTCCTCTGTTCTTCTCAAACAGTTTCTATCTGGTCTTTATTCTAGCTGATGTGAAGCAGCTAAGCTGATAGATGTTTGTGGCTATCTAGCTGATGGCTCTTTCACCATCTATCCTTAAAGGCATCTGAGACTGACTGAATCAGTTGGGAGATCAAAAACTTGAAGTTTTCTGTTGGCCATTTCCTTCCACATTTTCCCTCAAGACAATTTTAATCATCAATGAATTTCCAAATGCTTAGTCATAATTTTCTATTAATTTAGGCCAGAAATAACCTTAAAAAAAAAATCAGGAAGAAGGATTTTAAGCCTTTAAAACGATAAAGAATTTTGTTTTGCTGTGACAAAAAAAAGAGAGAATTTTGTAATTTATCCAAATAACACATGATATATATGGACAAACTTACGGAAGCGATCTTTGCTATGTGGCTTAAGTTATATATCAAGAAAACTATTGGATGTCTGGTGTTAGAAGTCCTCTGAGGCATCAGGCTCTAAAACAGCCTCCTCTAGGGCATACCTCTAAAACTGCATTATAATACAATTTCTATTGTACCACTTGAGATTGAATTGGTACCCAGTGTTATGGCTGACTAGACCTGGAGATCTGATGGCCATCATAGCAAAACATGCACCACTCTGTTGGCTGTGCAGCCTCTGAAAGCTTGAGACAGACCTTTTTAAAGGAAGTGGGAGAAGTTCAAGTGTTTGATACTAATCTCAAGTGAATACAGCATTACTTGAGACATGTGCTTGTATGTTCTTGAGTTTCCCAGGGAGATCTGGACTCGCTGGAGTGAGCAACTAGATTCCAGTAGCAGTGTCTCATTATTTTGATTCCTTCAAAGGGTCTTAGTCATCAGCATTGTATACCCATTTCAGCATTGCATTTAACAAGTTAACAGAAATCTGAGGATATTCACTATTTTTAATTCAAAAAAGCATGATATGAAAATATCATATGCTCAGAAAAATCATCCCCTGTGACTGCTCAGATTACCTTTGAGTTAAAAGCTTATGACTGGTCAGTACCATGAAGCTGTTTGCTTGCTACAAATCTGTATCTTACTGTGTCCCACAGTATCATCTGCCCATTCCATTAATGCATCAGCAGCAATGCCACTGTGGTGGAATAAAGAGGATTCTGATCTGTTTTGTGGATGAGAAGTTGGCTGTACTCCACTGACTGTACTTACCAACTAATGTAATGAAGTTTTAATGTAAAAAATCTGTTGTTGATGTGTTGCTTACAGTTACATGACATAGATTTTATCTTCAAAATAACCCCAAAGCCAGATTGATACCTGTATTCTGTCAATATATGCAAGTGTGCAGATTTTTTAGGGAAAAAACAGATTTGAATTTCTCCAAGCAGTAGGGGATAAAGGTCTGAGGTGAATATCTCAGTAGCTGCTGTTTATTACGTATCGCAGCCTGCAAATGAGTGGTAACTCAGTGGCACTGTAGAGTATGCCTGCAATGTTTCAACAGGAGACAAACACTGTAGAAAGATGCAGCCAGTAATCCTGCATGGGCAGAACTTTTTAGATCTATGTGTTTAAATGACAAGGTGATCAACATTTTTTCTTGCTTCTGTTTCTCTAATGCAGCATTCTGCAAAAGAATTAAGGTAAGTCACAGAGAAAATTTTGTTCTTATTGCATGATGTGTTTATGGTGGATATGGGAATAAAGAGAGCTTCAGAAATGAATGAATGATTACTGTTTTGATAGAGCTGTTGCACATAAAGGGAACTTAAACTGTGTTCTCATTTAACAAGAGAAAAACACTACTTTCACAAATTCTCTCATACTTCTTTTTTTCTGCCTAGGAACTGAGGGCGGGTTTTAGTTTTTTTGCCTAAATGGTGCAGTGATCAGATTTTCAAATCTTTTATCATTTCAGATCAGGTCATCTGACAGCTTAGTATGGGCTATTCCCACAGAGTATGTCTTGAATATCTATTAGGCTTACTGATGAAGTGTGGGTATAGAAGAATATCTACTGGTATCTGATAAAACAAACTAAAATAAATAGGTTGAGATATGGGCCGTGTATGTTTAGGAATATGTCTGCACATTCTTGATGTAGAATGCAGAAAGATGAGAAGCTTATTGTTTGGTTTACGTAGTTACACGGTTGTGTTAAAAGTCATCTGTTAAAGAAACTTTCCTTTCCTACTTTTGGAGGTGTGGTACTTGTCTAGTGTTATCAAAGTAAATGAAATGTCTTCTGACAGCTCAGGGGAAGGGTGCAGCAGCCTAGTGGGTTCCCAACAAACCAAGCAGTGCTTTCTGTAGAAAGGGTTCCCAGGGAGGTTTATTTGCTTCTGCTAAAGTAAGGACGAATTTTATCAAACACCAAATTCACATGTTGGTTTATCTTGTACTGAAAAATTCCACCGAATGCTAGTGGAAACGTGTTCAGAGAGGAATTAAGAGGCAAAGCCTGTAAGGGTAGGGCTTCACTCCTACATTTATACATTTGGCTCTGACAGGAGAGTCTCACAGCCCCAGCAGGCCTGCAAAGGGCCCCAAGCTCTTGGTGGTCCTCCAGAGACCCTCTGTATTACTGTTGCCTTGGGCCAGCAGCCCAGGCATGCAGAGCACTGAGAGCTTGGCTGTCATTCAGCGGGAATAGGCACAAAGCAGTGGAAAGAGGATGTTGGGTAGCAATAAAAACAGCAGTTAGGAAAGAAAAATGTATGTAGAACAGAAATATTTAATTTTTCAACTTGTGTGGTTAGGTCTGTGGTGGGTTTGGGTCCTGCAGGGTTTGTCTTGTTTGTTTGGTTTTAGCCTTTTGCAGTCCCTTTGTGTCTATCCATTCTCCCCATTGAGAACTGAGGATGCAATTATCATGACTAGTTAAGAGCAGTGAAATTACACCTTGCTGAGCTAACTCTTCTGAGATTTACTATGCTTATTCTTTTTGTCTGTGATATAATTACATTCAGTAACGGGGGCATTCAGCTTGAACCTATGCTTACAGAACCTCTTTTGCCTTGTGTAATTTTAAATTCAGTTAAGTGGCTAATACTAAGAGTCAGTAATTGTTATGACATTGTTTAACTTATTTTCAGTCACTTTTGCCTCCTGAATACTTAAATACAAGTCCCTGTTAATTGGCCTGATGTTTTTAAAATGAGGTGACTTAATACTTTAAAATTTAATCTGAAAGTTATGCACCTCATGTGTCAGAGATCAGCCACACTGGTAAAGAATGTTTAATGTCACACCTAGTGTCTGTCTCCAAAGACATGTTACCCACTTTGAGGTGTAAGATACTGTTCTTAAAATCTGTCTGCTTGCTCAACCTCAAGAGGGTACTGCAATCCTTTTGAGAACAAATCCTTGTAATATCACCCATTTGACAAACTCAGAAAAGTATGTAGTCTTCATAAGAATAATTGAAGAAGTACATCCTGGGTGGGGGAAGACATCCCTGACTCTTCTGTTCCATGCGGATTGCTGGCTTGCTGGGTTTCAACACAGCTTTTCATAGTTCCTACCTACTTCATTTGCAAATACACAGGAACACGGTGTCATTCCTAGGGGAAGCCTGTCTGCTTCAATGCCCGAAGTCAAGATGGTCCCAACAGTCTTATTTCACACTAGTCAGAGAGATGTTGCCATTGGATCCACTTGATCTAATCAAGTTAATTTGCTCTAGCTCTAGGATATAAACCTCACAGCCCAGCAGGATGGGTGTAAAGTGACTACAACATATTTTCCTTAGTTTAATACTTTAAAATATTCTTGTTTTGATTAGCTGAAGAATAGAGGAATGGCAAACTTCTGTTTTGACTATAACCCTACAAATGAACATCAAGTAACCGGACACAGGATCATACTGTACCCATGTCATGGCATGGGACAAAATCAGGTAAGATTTGGTTTACTTTAATTCTGACTAACACGGTTGTAATGTAAAAAAGTATGGTAAAGGCATTGCAGTAGGGCTGAGAGAATATGTTGCCACAATGAAGTAATCGTAGGTCTGATTTTGATTCTTGCACCGACTGCTTGTAATTTTGATGTATATCCAGGACAGATTTTCTTCATTCTGAAGATGTGTCTACCCAGATGAGAGAACTCATGCATACCTTAATTATGCCTTTCCACAGAGCTCATTAGCAGGGGTTAACAGCATAGCACTGCAGCTGTAATGTTTATTAGGCCAGTGTTTGTTCACCTCCAGCTGGTCTTGGGCAGACCAGCACATCTCTGAGCTTTTGTCTGTCCATGTCTCCAAAGCCCTTAATAATACTGCAAACCTCACCTAGTTCTGCCTGTGTCTGTCATCATGTCTTTTCCTCTTCATGCTTGTCTAAACTGTGCAAGTGGTTTTGGAGGGCATCTTCTCCTGAACTCCACAGTAGAGAAATGTCATGTTGGGCTTGGGCTCCAGAATCCCAGGGGAGCAGGGGTCCCTCTAACACTTTCATTATTCCTTTCCTGGTTTTAACTTCTGAAGCTGAAAATGCTTGCTGGTGTCTTTCTCCCTGCTGATTGAAAGTGTGTGCATTCATGGTTAGTTATGATACCCATAAAGCTGTCTGCATAATGCCATGTTAAAAGTGTTTATGGGCACCATGTGCCAATTTACAATGGATATTTTGCATGGCTTTGAGTGGCCACCATTTAGAATTAAGGTTTGGTGTTTCTGTGGCATGTAACATGTACTTCCCTATTTAGCTTGATTTTTGGCTTCTAACTCAGATTAGACTATATAGTATGCTTCTGGTGGGGAGGGGTAGAGAAATAACCAAGGTCTTTGTTGAGAGTAAGTACATAAAATTGACAACTTGGGTGACTTTACTCTTTGGGAATTTTTTTTTTTTCTTAAGGAAATTAACCCAAACATTCAGTTAGGAAAGGAAAAACAAGTCTGGGAAAGAACCAGAGATGTGGCAGATAAGCAGTGTATTTCTTATCTTTCTGAACTTTGCTTTATAAATATATACAAGCTTGAGGAGTGAAAAGCAAGTATGTGTTAAGAAAGAAGCTTCTAATGTGACTTGCCTTTTAAATAAGAAAAGGAAAACAATAGTCTTAGCACTCTGCTTTGTATCTTAGAAGAAAGTAGATTTGGTTTTGGTAGCAAGTTTGTTGCCTTAAGTACTAACAAGAAACTTTTCTGGGTTTTAGTATTATTTATCAGTTTATGTCTTAACTTTCCTAATGTTTCTATCCTGGAGACCAAGGCGCAGGGTAGGGCAGGCAGAGAGTCTTGCATCATAAAAGCCAAAGGATCTCAGTACTGACAGATGTATGTCACCCCACCCCATTTTACTCCTCCAGTTCAGCTCCATGCACAAGTTAATACGCTTGTGTACACCTATACAGAAGTTGATAATCAGACAACAGAGTTAAGCCACTTCCTTATGAGGAAGAATTGATTGCTGTTGTAGATTAAGAAGTATTTCAAGTATGGGATTGCATACTCAAACACAAAAGGTATTTATAGATTTTTTTTTTTTTTTTTTTAGATTACAAGAGTAGAGGGGTTGAATCTTTTTGTATTTTTCTGAGAAAAGAAAGTTTGTTTGAATTTTCTCTTCCACCAAGAAAAAAATAATGATATAGGACAAAAGGTGAAAGCAACAGTGCAACTGAGAGATGGATTGTCATGAGAGGACACTTTTACAGTTGTCCTTTGTTTAGCTAGCACTAAAAGATTAACTGAATTTGCTGCAAAGACCACATTGCTAGATGTCAGAGCATTGCTATCTCTGCTGATGGTGCAACACACCTGCAATAGCAGCACCGGGCTGAGAGCACCGATGCTGTGGGAGCGGTGCAATTAGCGCTCCCTCTGCTGGCATCTAGGCAGCAGGAGAAATGGAGAAGTTGCCTGACTGCGATATAAACCCATGAGAGAAAATAGGAGGTGACACGGGGAATTGCAGAGCCTGACGAGGGAATGGCAAACACAGTGGGCAAAAGGCATGGAACCAGGGAAAGGGGGCCAAGGTGGCAGGGGGCAGAAGAAGCTTGTGACAGAGGTAGGGCAACAGGCAAGGAGCCTCATGTGTGACAGAGGAAGACAAGGAAGGAGCATGAAACAATCAGAATCACTGTAGACCCCTTTAGTGGAGATACTGATTGGCAAACGGGGGTATGAGTAGTAGTTGCAAGAGAAGAAGTGAACAGCAGGAAGAACTGCAGGTACAGGAATAGAGGGAGGCTAAAATAAGACAAGGCATAGAAGCACAAGTGAGACAGGAAACGAAAGTCAGGGTTGCTGAACTTGCACCTTCTTTTTCTGGCTCACAAATAGCCGTGAAACCTACCAGCAGGATATTTCTATTTCCTTCCTGGCCCCCACCTTTTGACAGTTGTTCTGCAAAGGTAGTAGGCTGTTCCTGGTGGTATGAATTCCTTAGCTCAGTTGGCAGGTGACAGTGGCAGGATTGAAACAGTCAAATCTCCCACATGTACATACATCACTGTCAGCTGATGGTGACCAGGTTTGTCATCTTCTGGTTGTGTTAAGGTGAGCAGGGCATTTCAGAGTTTCACAGATGTTTGCTAACAGCAGGTAGCCCTTAAGTTCTGATTGTCCTTGGAAGGGAATCTGGCATCCTAATACAGAACTCTTCTGCCTGTTCTCCTCCAATCTGTTCTCATCACTCATTACTTATATACAGCTTTAGCAGCAAACCCTCATTACAAAGCTTCCATACAGTCCCCTGTCCAGCACCATGTATCATAGACAGTTGCAGTTTCTTCACTACATGCTACTTAACACTTTCTTTCCCATGCTGTCTGTCTCACAGCCTTTTGCTAACACCCTCACTCTGTCTCTCCTCTCACTTACTCTTCCCCCAGTTACTACTCAGATTAGGTCATGTTTTGCTCCTTTTCACATGCCTTTCTTCTTTCCTGGCTAGCTCCCATTTTGAGTCCTTTAGTCTTTTTCTCATCCCTTCTTCTAGTTGCAGTGTTTGTTCCACGATTCATCACTTTCTTCCTCAAACAGTATTCCCTGCTGCACATTCACTCTGTTTCATGGTACAAAGGAATGAAGTTTATTCTCCAGAGTACAGCTCAGTAAAGTTATTATCCAAAAACATCTTGATAGGATTTAACATTAATGAAGGTTAACTTGGTCAGACATCTGTGTCTTACACTCCAGTACACCCATCCGCTGGCATGATATGCTGCTGGCAGGTGGCTGTTTTTGTAGGGGACAACTGCAAAAGCTTTTTTCACTGGAAGCAATTCTCCACTTAAAGTGACCTCTGAATATCTGTGCGCACTGTGCCGAGAGGAGAGAGCTCTGCGCTCTTGATTTTTTATAAAGTCCAGCACCTGCTCCCATGTTATGTCTCAGTAACAAAAATTACTCTGAGAAAACTAAGGTCCCTGGTAGTTTGTTGATGTTTTCCTTGAATCCATGGCCTAAGTGAGACTGTTGTTTTTAGTCCTTTTGAGTTGCTTTTGTGTAAGGAGTTGTTGTGTAAGTAGGTTGTTTAAAATTAGTGAGTCCGTTGTAGCAAGAAGATGAGGATACAACTGCAGGGGTAGGACCTGTGTGTATATGGAAGAGAGACAGAAAATACACAAAATGTTGGCTGCTTGGTGCTTGCACCTCAGGCTGCTGGAGTTTTGTGGGATTGTCTGTCCCCAGTAAATGAGAATGAAGGCTTTGAAATTCAACACTAATAAAGCCCATTGCCCTTCCTGGTATGGTTGGGAAGCAGTATGGAGGGCACCCATGTATGATGGCAGGAAGCTGATCTGATGTGGTAGGAGGATGGGAAACCACTGAACAGCCTGCTTTGTCTGGTAGTGCTTCCTCCAATATTCCCATTTTCAGCTGATAGATTTGAGGCAAATAGGGAGAGGCAGGCAAATAGCTTAGCAAAGTCCTTGGGTTTTCTGTGAAAGGAGTATCAGACCTGGTATCCTCTCTGCTGGTTGTACCCATCAAGTGCAAACTTCTTCATATGTGCAGAGGAGCAGTATCCAGGCACAGGGAGGGGTGAGAGTAGGTTACAGGGTGTGGTGAGGTATCTGAAATCTGCCTCCATCACTTTTTCTGCAGAGCACTGATGCAGCTCCAGCATATCCCATAGATCACCCAGAAGTACTAGGCACTGGATAAAAGGCCTCATCAAGCTTCTCAGTAGCACTTAAAGGAGTCTGCTGGTTCTCTGAAGCAAAGAAATGCTGCATAGCTACTAGTTGCTGAGCTATGGATCAGTTTGAAAATGCTTCCCTTCTGTCCACAGAACCAGCTCAGCAAGGAAAGGGCATTAAAGAACACTTTACTTTTTGAGGTCAAAGAGGTTTATCTCATGTATTACTGGAGCTTGAAAAAGCCTGAAGCCTGAAGTATTTATTTCATTTGAAGGAGTATAGGTTAAAGAACTGTATAATATTAATTGGACAAGGAGGCAGGAGTCCTTAGTTGCTAATGCTACAACCCCAATCCTTAATATCCAGAAATAACATTCTTATTATTGTTATTATAACATTAATGTTATTCAGAAATAACCATTTTACTTGCTCTTCTATTCCAAAATCTGGTACAAGTCCTTGAGAGGTCATTCAAGGAAGATGTCAATAGTAAGGAGCACTCTGTCCTAGTAGCTGTTCCATCTATTCTTGATGCATCTGGTGCAATCAGCAGCTTGCAGGCTTTCACTGATACTGAATGCAAATTGCTAAAAGAAGTTATTGTATCTAATAAATCTACTAATGAGCAGGGCTCTACATGTGGCCCTGTAAAAGTGACAGCTGTAAAAAAATGTCCATCCAGACACAAATGAGAGGGATTGAAGCTTTTTTTTTTTCATTATTCACAAGTCATAGGCTTAAAATGAGTGAGTGCCCTTTATAGCTCAATGAGGTGCCTGAAGAAGTAGACTTTCCATGTGCCAATCAGATACCGAACATGGGAACAAAAGCCTGAAGGCCAGGGAATAGCCCCTTCCTATTGGGGTAAATAGAATCATAGAATAGTTAGCGATGGAAAGGACCTTAGGATCATCAAGTTCCAGCCCCCCTGCCATGGGCAGGGATACCTTCCACTAGACCATGTCATCCAAGGCTCTGTCCAGCCTGGCCTTGAACACCGCTAAGAATGGAGCATTCACAACTTCCTTGGGCAACCCATTCCAGTGCCTCACCACCCTCACAGTAAAGAACTTCCTCCTTATATCCAGTCTAAACTTCCCCTGTTTAAGTTTTAACCTGTTACCCCTGGTCCCATCACTGCAGTCTCTAATGAAGAGTCCCTCCCCAGCATCCTTCTAGGCCCCCTTCAGATACTGGAAGGCTGCTATGAGGTCTCCATGCAGCCTTCTCTTCTCCAGGCTGAACAGCCCCAACTTTCTCAGCCTATCTTCATATGGGAGATGCTCCAGTCCCCTGATCATCCTCATGGCCCTTCTCTGGACTTGTTCCAACAGTTCCATGTCCTTTTTATGTTGAGGCCACCAGAATGGTACACAATACTCCAGGTGAGGTCTCACGAGAGCAGAGTAGAGGGGCAGGTTCACCTCCTTTGACCTGCTGGTCACACTCCTCTTGATGCAGCCCAGGATACGGTTGGCTTTCTGGGCTGCAAGCGCACACTGAAGCGGGCTCATGTTCATTTTCTCATTGACCAGCACCCCCAAGTCCTTCTCCACAGGGCTGCTCTGAATCTCTTCTCTGCCCAACCTGTAGCTGTGCCTTGGATTGCTCCGACCCAGGTGTAGGACCTTGCACTTGTCATGGTTAAACTTCATGAGGTTGGCATCAGCCCACCTCACAAGCGTGTCGAGGTCCCTCTGGATGACATTCCTTCCCTCCAGCATATCAACCGAACCACACAGCTTGGTGTCATCGGCAAACTTGCTGAGGGCGCACTCAATCCCACTGTCCATGTCAGTGACAAAGATGTTGAACAACACTGGTCCAAACACCGATCCCTGAAGGACACCACTCCTTACCGGTCTCCAGCTGGGCATTGAGCCATTGACCACAACTCTTTGTGTGCGGCCATCCAGCCAGTTCTTTATCCACCGAGTGGTCCATCTATCAAGCTCGTGTCTCTCCAATTTAGAGACGGGGATATCGTGCTGGACAGTGTCGAGCGCTTTGCACAAGTCCAGGTAGATGATGTCAACTGCTCTACCCCTGGCCATCAGTTCTGTAGCCTTATCAAATTGGTCAGGCAGGATTTCCCCTTAGTGAAGCCATGCTGGCTGTCACCAAGCACATTGCTGTTTTTCATAATAATAGTAATAATAATAGGCCAATGTTCTCACAGTTGACTTCCATTGATGAGTCGACATTTCTGGCATAGAGCAAATGTCGTAAAGGCAGTTCAGCCTACATCATAGGAACAGGTCCTAGCAATAGATTTCAAGGTGAAATCAGAGTCTCCTGGGTGAAGCTGCTTTCTCAAAACACTCACTTCCCTTTGCGGCATACCACAAATGAATGGTGGCACACAGGTTAAAAATAGGGGGTCAGTCACTTGCACCACTGCCAAAAAAAAGCAAAGCCATGATGCAATGGGCAGCATTCATCTGAGTATGGCTGCGACAGCCACCTTAGCAGAGAAATACCTGATTGTGTTAAAAGGAAGGGCAGATTTCGTAAAACAACTACCATCAGCGTAGTCTAAATCAGAGCTCTTACACCTGGAAATGGATGACTTCAGACTTTGTAATCACACAGTTCTGTTTACATTAAAACTCCATTTCCAGTTTCTCTTTCAAGGTTAATTAGACTTGGTGGTTGCTAAGGATGGTTTTGCACTAAGTTCAAGTGCACACAATATTTCTGAATTGGCATACCCCCTTTCACAAAGCCTTACAGTCTCTTTCTCCAGGGGTGAAACAAAACAGAAGAGGATTCCTTCTGTCCCTCCATCCTTTTATTGATTTCCACTAATGCACCTATACTATTGGTAAAAAGCAATTTTCTGATGTGTATAAAACTCTCCTCTACTTAGTATAATCTAAATTGGATCTAAACACACATCCATGCACTATAGCCATCTAAATTATTTACAAGCATGCTAAATACAAACAGCTCTCAAGCTCTGCCGCTCTTTAATGAAGTACAAAATTTGGCATATGTCCACAATAAATATAAAAATTTTAAGGAAGTCATCAACCATGATTTTTGGCTGCAGAAGCCAAAATGTTTTACAGCATGTTCAGAACACCTCTGTAGAATATTGTGCATCAAGCAAAGCCAGTAAATTGTCTTTAATAACGTTTGTGTTTAAAAGCACCTGTAGCTGATTTGCTTCAAATAATATCTAAAAATGGTATATAATAAAATGCTTATCACTGTGCCTCCGGAGTACTTTGTAATTGGAAATGAACCTTGACCAAACTGCTTTGAACTATGCAGTGAGCAACTTCTTAATTAAAAGTAACATTGTTTTGCGACAACTGAATTAAGAAGGCAAAATGTCAGACTATAAAATGTTTTCCATCCTATTTTTAAGTGTTATCTAGAATGTGCAAGTAGAATATTACAGTCGAATTTTGTAAATTCTTTAGTGCTGGAAAGTCTGTCTTCCACGGCATTTATTCAGCAATTCATACATTTTAAGTGCTACCAGAGTAAAGCAGTGGTGTGCTAAGATAGATTTTCTGTAAAAAAGTTAGCAAATGGCAGAAGTTGAGGCTCCTTGACTATTTTTGGCAGAATTTCTCTTCACAGTGGCAAGTTTAATATGTGAATTTAATTATAGTATCTTAGTATAGCCTCCTCATAAATACTTTCTTGTGTACATATGAAATGACTGTTGTCTTTTGCTTCTTTTGGGTTTGTAGTTTTTCGAGTACACATCCCATAATGAAATACGTTACAATACCCGACAGCCAGAAGTCTGCGCAGCAGTTGATTCGGGGACCGACTACTTGACAATGTACTTGTGTCATGAAAATGTCCGCAATATTCCTGAAAACCAGAAGTTTGTTTTCAGAGAGGTAAGTGTGCCTGCTTGCGTTTGGGGTTTCTGGAAGTAGTTGAAGGAGAATTGTTGAGGTTCTCTTTCTTTTTCTTTTACTGCCTACACATCATGCAGGCCACAACCTCAGTAGAGATCTCTGAGATATGCTGTCTTAATATCTGAACACAGAAGCAGGGTAGCAGCAGTGTGCAGGTGAAGAGTATGGCAGCATAAAGAATAGGAGGATGAGAGAAAGGAAAATGCCCTTCTTCACCTAAGAGGAGTTGGGAATGTTGAAGGAGGTCTCTCTGCCTTGTCCATATCTAGTATTTTCTGGGCTGCTCAGCTCTCTTGCATCACACGCCTACTGCCTTTTCCTGAGAACTGAGGAGAAATTACAGCCCTTTCCCAATCAATCTTGTGGCTGGTCTATCTCTGCTCTTCTTTCATTGACTTCATTTATTTCCCATATATCCCTGATACTTCACATACCACCATTACTTTACACTCTTTCTTGCTTTTGAGAGCTGCTGCTTCTCCTCTGCAAACCATCTTTCGTGACCCTCCCTATGCAGACCAGAAGTGCTCCCTGAGCTTTTCTGCAATATGTCATTGGGTACTTTGCTGCACCATTGAAAAACTACCTTCTGCCCTACTCCTGCCCCTACACAGGACAAATCGTCCTGGCTGTGGGCACTCAGCAAATCTGTACCTCTCTTCTTCAGCCTTAATGCCTACTCCCAAAGGGGTGAAATACTGAGAAGTATGGGAGTATATTTAATAAACATATCATGTGATCTTAGAAAACCTTGTGTTTAGTTTTTAATCTCTGAAGGAGTTCCTGGATGCCCAAGAGAAAACAAACAGGATGAAAAAAGATGGCCTTGGTCAGGTTCTGGAGTGATATTATTTGGGTAAGGGAAAAGGTCACGTAATATGTCAAAATGGTGCGTTTACCTAATGTGTCTGCACAGTGCATCTAAACTCCTACAGGCTCCATGGCAGACAAATTTCGTGCTTGGATACTACCACCAGTGATATGTGGCAGGGTGAATTCAAAAGAAAAAATATGAAAACTATTGTCCATTCACTGTATCTAGTCCAGTCTGAAGCTCATAGTGGTATTACTGAGTAAAACAAAATATTTGAAAGGCTGACTTTATAAATAAATGACATTTCATTTTCAATGCTGACTTTTAACAGAATTTTTCAAGGTCGTGTCTGTTAATCCCTAAGATTACATATATTGAAAGGCCCGAAGTCACTTCAGAAAACACAGTTTTGGAATACATCTGTTTCCACTGCATTCCTAACCATTAGCTTTTAGCATATGAAACTTCAGGAATTACTTCAAATCTTCTTTGTTTCTCGTGACCACTTTGTGCCTGCGTGCGATTTGAGAGCATTTTGCTCTTTTCCAATTCCTCCTCTTCTATTGCATTAAATCAAAATCACTGGTCCCCACTTTTCAAGGTAAGTGATGGGTGAGGTGTCAATACCACATTTCTCTTGCTTTGTGCAGAGAAATTTCAGACACTGGAAAAGCTGTCCTTATGGATGTAACATAATCAAAGATTTGAGCAGCCTTCCCAGCAGCCTGGCAAGAATTAAGTTCTTACGGGCAGAGAGTCAGAAACGAGTGAGGGAGATATTGATTAGTCCACTCAAAAATTTGAATTATCACAATGGAAATAGAAACGTCATTCAGCAGCTAAGCCTGTCAGCAAGCCATGAGCAAGCACACGCTGCTGGGCATCAGGGGCTGTGGCTTGAGGTGTGATTAACTCCACCTGTATCTGCAGGCAAGGGGCATGCTTAGATATTTTTGCCTTTTCCACTAAAAATATACTCTGTGAAGAAACGGGAATTTTCTTTGCTAAAAATATAACCAACATCTACACTTAACTAACATTTACATTTTTCTTGCAAGATGTGCAGTAAGTTGGTGAATTTGGGTAATGCCTATACTTTGGTTTTCTCTGCCCATATTCAAGCACGGTAACAAAAGGCAATGAAAGTGAATGAAGTTAGTACATCTTTTATGGGCTTAGATGTCAAGACATGAATCGCTCTGAAGCACTGGTAATATAAGTTTAAAAGGGTCTTTTGATAACGTTTCAGAGATCTTCTACTTACACTTCTTGGCTTCACTGAATGGCCCCATGAGAAGGATATGTGTGACATTTATTTGTTGCAAATGTCTTCTGTTACTTTAAGACACAGTGATATGCCTGTAATTTTTAAGACCTGAAAAGCAAAACTTATTCTTGTCTTTTGTAGGATGGTACCTTGTTTCATCTTCAAACCCAGAAGTGCGTACAAGCAGAGTCAAATGCTTACAATGGTAACCCAGCACCATTGTTACGACCGTGTACAGACTCAGACTACCAAAAATGGTTCTTCAAAGAAAGAAGTTGATCCAGATGTGGTCTAGGCTATAGCTGAATATGAAAATGTGCTCTTTTTATTCAGCAGTTAGTCAGCCTTTTGAAAATCACATAAGTGATGCATTTTTGTACAGAAAGAACTGTAATTAGTTTACAAGCCTTGGATTTTGTTTTCTGGAGCATTAAAAGGCATTGAGAGCTTGTGGTTATGCCACAGAATCACTCCTCTTCTTTACTCTTTATTTGGCAGCTACATAACTGCTTCTGAAGTGTCTTAGGTTCCTTTCACAAGTGACAATATATTTTTTTAATCTACTGTGTAAAAGTAAGGCAGTCAAAATAATTGCACTAATGTTATCTGCCAATAACTTAAAATGTTTATTTTTCTACTAAAGCATTCTGCAGTTGGGCCTTTTAGAAGATAGTAGTTAATCATTCTTCTTGTCTTTTAAATACCAAGAAGGTAAATGTAGGCCAGATTCTGCCCTAAGTGACTACCACAAAACTGTCACTGGAGACAGTGTGGATTTGCACATGAAGGCAGAGTAGGTCTGCATGTATTTGCACAAATAACAGTCTAGATGCTTACAGATTGCACATGCTTGACAATACTGTACATCAAATGTTGCAACAATTTCATATTATAATGGCACTTGACAAGTTTTTAAACATGCTTAAGTCTGGTTTTGCAGTAAAATGGGGATTTTTCTCATCTTAAAGAAATACAGCAACAATATTTAAAGGTGATGCTCTAGGGAAAGTGATTTACATTCACATGGATCTAGTTATGCAGCTGTGTCCCAGAGTGCACAACTTAATTCAACATTATATGGATTTCCAACATGTATAAAACTTGCAAGATCAGACCTAGCTATAATTCTTCTGACAACTTTCAAAACTGCAGTTAGAGAAAATGAATCTAAGAAATTGTATCTTTAATTAAATTGTAAATGTTTAAGTAGTTAGTATAAAAAATTATTAGATAAAAATAGGTTTGCAACTAATTGATATGGTAAACAGCTGATATCACTACAAAAAGAATTGTCTTTTAAGATTTAACTTGCATTTTGTCTGGGAACTCCTTTTCTGGTAAGTTGGCTGTGTCAATGCATACGGTTTATTGAAAACATGGGGTTCGATCTGCACCAGTACAGCATGTGTTCTGCCCTGCTATGTGGGATCCCCTTTACTTGATCAGACAAGTAGCATGTTTAGCAACATACTTGGTCATTGACCATCATCAGTCATTATAACGTTGATTAAAAGGGTTTCATCTCATAAGGAAAGTTTCTTTCCATATCAGCTGGCAGTATGTCTATGTGTAGAAGCATGAAAATGTCAACCTTTTTTCCTTTAGAAGTCTAGTTCCAGCTAGTTTCGTATGTATTTTGTTACCTGCCTTTGTTCATGTTTTTGATAAAAAATGTACATCTTTTCCTGTGAAACCTTATAAGCTTGTGCCATTTTGGCATACCTATTTATATGATTAGGGTGTGGGGGGGAGCGTTTCTGCCTGTAGGAGATGCCTATGTAAGTTCGTCCAAGGTCTGTCTAAACAAATGTAGATAGAATGATTTTGTGAGCACCTTTAAAGTTTTGTCTCTGTGGGCTGGACTGATGAAATTGATGTTAGAATTAATAAAATATATTGTGATTCAGTAGAGTGAGAACTGTCTTTACAACTATTTTTTATATATTTACCTGTATATATTTTATACCTCTTTTTTATATTTACAAATATTTTTTCTTATGATCAGTTATGTTTTTCTTATGATCAGTTATGTTTTTCTTATGATCAGTTATGTTTTTCTTATGATCAGTTATGATCTTTTAATCATTTCTCTGATTCTTAGGTTCTGATCCCTGCAGCACTTGGGAGAAGGCAGCTTTATTTTATGGTCTCTCAAGTTCACTTTGCTGAACTCAGTAATGCTTCTGTTCACCTGCTAGCAGCAGTGCTGTGCACTTCGTGGAGCCACAAATCAAAACTGGGTGGCTGCATGAGAGAACCATGAGAGCTCCAGCAACACAGCAAGGATTCTTTGTTCATTTCTGCTTTGCCTTCTTTACTGTTGACTGAATTACATTAGTAAGTTAATGAGAGCCCAGCTACTGCAATTGGAAACAAAACTCTCATTGACCTCCATGATCAATGAGGTTTTCTTAGTTTTGAGACTTACAGATTTTTCATCATCAGGTGTGGTATGCAAGTGAACCTTGGTAATTAGAAATTATTTTCCATATGTCTTCCCATTTTGCACTTGTTTAGAGGGAAATACTGGTGGAAGTACTGTTGTTTTGGGCTTCTAGTTACATGCAGCTGAGCTGTTTTCTCATATACCAGCAAACCTTCTAGCCTGGGTTACATATTCACTAGGCAAACAAATGCAAGTTGATTTTAAAAGCAGATACTTGAATCTACCAACATCACCTGCTTTTCTCCCCTTATGTTGGCCTTTTAGTTCATCTACTTAGCATTTTTTCTCCTTGATAGCCTTTTCTTCTTCTCAGTTCACTGGAATTGTGTTAATGTCTGGCTTTAGGTTTGAAGGGTGAGGCTCTGTCGCAATGCACATCTTCAAACCTCCTTCTGTGGGAGGTCAGGGCTACCTGGTGAGGTAGTCTGGACTCTGGGCTTCTCCCAAGCAGAGGAGGTGCTGGATGCCTCACAGAAATGGAAAAACTGGAGGACTTCAGTCACAAATCAGAACTTCATTTGATTCTGGCTTCCTAGGGCTCTCTTTGAAAAAGGGAAGGGAGAAACACTTTTTACATAGTACAAATTGAGAACCAGTAGGTGCCCCCTTTCTTAGTATTAGAGCCACATGTTTCTTTTCCCTTTTGTCATTAACTGTGTGAAGCACTCATAAATCCAAAACTTCCAACTCAAGCCTAGTAATAATCTTAGATTAAAACAGTGGGACAGTGGCAGGGCAAACTGGGAAATCTCGAGGGTCCTTCTTCCATTTTGTGCCATCACTGTTCAAAACAAGAAAGGATATTCTTTAGCTATGAAGAGATTAACTGAACAACTTGTCCTAAGAAGGAAGGCATCATGCCAGCACACAGTGCACCATATAAAACTCTAGAACAAAGATGAAGAAATTTGTCCTTCCTCATTGCTTAGCTGCAAATACAATCCCCCTTTTCTTAGGCATTATACTGGGTCGATGTGATTCTGTGTTTTTCCAGGTTCCTTCTCCTCTTGTCTGAAGTTCCCTGGGTATAGGGCCTATTTGTCATGGTTGAGGCATAAAACATTAAGCTAGGAGAAATACGTCACAAAACTGTGAAAAACGATTTCCCAGTTTTCAGTATCCTACGCTGAACACACCTTATTAGGAGAATAGTAATATGTAAGGAATCTTTAACTTTTAATAAACTACCTGATGCTGTTATCCCCAAAATTGAGAATTTGGGGTTGTAAGTAGTGATAGAACTTGCTGCTTTTTTTGAGCAATAATAATTTTTAAAAGGTACTAAAAAAATTCCTATTTCTTAGGCTTTGTATTCTTTTATTAAAAAAAAAATAAATGCAACCCAGATTGCAGTCCAGTGCCTAATGCTTTATCTTATTTCTTTGAATTCATCAGGCAACTATTTTGCTTTTTTTGTTTTTCTTTTATTCTTCCACTGCTGTCTTTTCATTTAAACATTGCACTTCTTCAACATGGGCTAGAACTCACTGGATTTTCCTGTCAGCATAAACCAGTGTATGAACCTTCCTTCTAAGAAATAAACCACTGAAACCTCTGTGTGTGCAGTCTTGACCAAACCATTATAATGGAGGATTGTTAGAGCTTGCACAAACACCCAGGAACAGCAGTCATCATTGTATATGTATCAATCAGCATGAATTGGAAGCAGTATTTCTTGCTAGCTCTGCTGAAACAAAGGCTGAAAACTGTGTTCAATTTTTGTTGTAGGAAGTAATAAGATTTACTGGAAGGTAAAATGCATGTTGGTCGGTAACACTGGGACTGATGGGATTGTGCTCCTATTCCCTATGTATGACAACATGGACAGTTACACAGTGATACTGCCAGGTTGGTAATTCAGAATCTGATCTTTTAATTACACTGGCTCTCTTAAGGCCTTTATATCGGGGGATTAATTTGATTTTGAGCTTTGTTCTGACACTCTGATGAGAGACTGTAGGGTTAGGATCATGCAGTTGTGTACATGTGGTGGCCTTGGCAGTCCTGGGGTAATGGTTGGACTTGATGATCTTAAAGGTCTTTTCCAACCTAGCTGATTCTGTGAGTCTATGATTCTACATGCTTGCAGCTGTGGTGGGTTTTGGTGGAGAATGCTGTGTAGGCTTGTCACAAACACAAAATACTGACTGTGCTAGCAAGTTAGCTGAAGTAAGCGGAAAAGTCCTTGGGAAGGAGGGAAGAGAGAGGTAGCAGAGCTCCCTGCCTTCTGTTGGGGTGCAACAGCGGTAGCTTGGTTTGAATTAAAGCATTGCATTATTCTTCAGTTTCCCATTTTCAGAGAAAAAAAACCTATGTATGTATATGCGGTACTAAAATTACTTTGCCTGGATGTTCTCAATCTTTCAGTCCGTTTCTCACTGACATTTATACAAATAGGCAAAGCCTGTTCAGACCAGCCCTAGTCAGCACTGTCAGGAATGGCACAGGTAGAGATGACATACTTTTACAGGCTTCCAGGATTTCCAAAAGCAGTTGGAGACAAAAATGGGTCAGGACCTTCTGAGTGACTTTTCCTAACTCCAAAAGCATTAAGAAGGAGGATGGAAGATGCAGGAAGTGAGTTGCTGGCCTGATGGGTAGTGTGACCTGTTTCCTGTAGTATCAGACCATCTCTCAGAGTGGGAGAGGATTTTTGCAGAAAATGCATTTTCTTCTTGATGGTGAGGGAAAAATCAGCTTCTGGGTTTCTTGGACTTACCTGTGCTCTGAAGATACTTAACTTGCAGCTGAAGAAAAGGTGGTCAAGGGACTCATACCAATACATGTGCTTAGACCTGAAATTCATGAATTAGGTACTCTGTGATGAGCGAATACAAAGAATATAGAAATCCCAAAAACTTAGCTGTGCGTACTCTGTGAGACTTACTAATAGAGAAATTAGACATGATCGTTAGCAGGAAGATGTTTGACATAACTGTTTTTACTGAAACACAGTTGAAGGATTTATGATTGAAATGCTGAAGTGACTGGGTGACATGCCAGGAAGAAAATGACATTGAGTTTTGAGCAAAGAGAATGGGTTTGCAATCCTTGTGAACTGACACTTCAGCCAACAAGGAGTAAACCGATACAGAGGGTGTCTGGTGTAGGCCACCAAATAAGAATATAAAGCCTTTTTTGTGTAACAGGTAAAACATGTGTGCTACTGTAAAGGATTTCATCCTATGGGATGCACTTTACCAAATTCATGGTAGCAAAACATTCTTTGGATTTCTAGGGAAAAAAAAAGAAAAAAAGGCATCTGGGCAGGCGTCTGTCTGACACAATCTTTTATAAGCAGTTTAGTGGAGTTCTCCTTTAGGCTTTGTATTTAAAATGAACTGTTCCCTGGGCATCTGTTACGCGTAAACAAGGGACAGTACCTACGAAAGAAGAAATTTCTCAGTGCTGAGAATTCAAAAGAAGCAGGGTTTACAAAATACATGTTTACATCATGTTGGATACTTACATGTGTGTGACAAAAGTTTTTTATAGGATTGCAAATGAATATTTGAAAGTGTCACAAATAAGGTTATTTGTTAAATCTGAATTTAGCCTCAGTGCATCTATTATACCGTTGTCTTGAATTACATGATTTTCTTGCAGTATGTTCCCTGTTACTGTTTTTACAAAATATGGGGAGACTGCCTTTTTCATGCCTCACTGAATATACAGGAATGATTTTGAAAGGCTTATTTTGCCTAATCTTCATTGTTCAATATACAGCCTTATTTACTTCCCCATAGTAAATCCCTAGCCTGAAAAATAAAGCTTATTTTCTTAGCATTTTTTTTTAATGGAGCTTGAATGTTACACTGTCTTAGCCCTTCCCAAATATTATTCCAGCTATAGTAATATTCCCAAATTATAATATTCCCAAATATTATTCCATCTTCACAGCAAGACCATGAAGGAAGAGCACCCCTATTTTACTGACAGGGAATACAATGACAAAAAGAGTAAGGTAAGAAGTACCACATTACTAAGTACTGCAATTTGAAGTGCGGCTTTGCTGGGTTTAAATGACATCCAGCAATACTCCAGACTTCTGCAGGTCAGCCACAGGAGCTGGGACTTCTTTTGCCCAAAGGTGGATCTGCGCATACAGATGAACTGCCACCATAGGGTTCCCATTCTGCACAGAATGATGTATAGAAAGGATCACTATGAG
This sequence comes from Pezoporus occidentalis, assembly GCF_034315485.1. Lineage (NCBI taxonomy): Eukaryota > Metazoa > Chordata > Aves > Psittaciformes > Psittacidae > Pezoporus > Pezoporus occidentalis. Next base: position 1,531,240 of record NW_026913126.1, on the reverse strand, counting down.
GGTGGTAAGGCACTGGCACAGGTTGTCCAGAGAAGCTGTGAATGAATCTTCAGCAGTGTTCAAGGCCAAGTTGGATGGGGTTTTGAGCAACCTGGTCTAGTGGAAGGTGTTCCTGCCTATGGCAGGGGGGTTGGAACTGGATGATCTTTAAGGTCTCTTCCAACCCAAACCTTTCTGTGATTCTATGATTATGATTCTGTGATCTGCCCAGTGAATCCAAAATGAGGAAGGTATCATCAGAGACTACCTCTGAAAAGTCTTCCTTAACTTTCTGGGCAAGAAGGTAAATCTTGGTTTCCTGGGCCTGATTTTGGAACTGGTTTTGTACTCCATGGTAAGAGCTAGCTCCATGACACAGCACTTTCTAGGTGTGCCCCTCCCCAGGATCTCCCCTCCTGGCAGCTGGGCTCTGTCTCCCACATGAGGGCAAGCCTCGAGCTTTACACTGAATGGTACTGTGAAATAACTTATGTTTGGAAAGAAGTGAGGAGATGCATTTGATTCTTAAAGTAACAAAGGGACACTTGCTGCTGCTGCATCAGTAACAAAGAAGGATGTCAAGCAGTTGTTAATATTGAAGACATTAATTCTGTTGTGCCACAGAACTTGGACTAAAGCTTTCTTTCAGAAAGACTGAGTGCTGAGAAATGGCTTTTAAAAAAATACAGAAAAGCTTTGGAAGCTGATGACATTCCAGACACAGTGTGAGTATGTGTGTTAATATGCTGCCAGTATTGTAAAATGATAACCATAGTGATCCAAGGAGCTGTGGTCCTGGTAGCCAAGTGCTGGAGAAGATCACAGAATGGTATGGGATACAAGAAGTGAAGAATGATTTTCTGTGAAAGATTTTGACAAATAAACTTCGTATCTGTTCCAGGGAAAGCTGAGAATGGTGAAACATCATTTAGCATATGAAGTTCTGATTAAAAATAACATTATAGAGATTCTGTGTGGCACCTATTCCTGTTGGCATCCTAGGAAGATCTGTTCTTGGTGTCATGATAATTTTCTGGGGGAAAGTAAGATACTGGTAAGTTTTCAGGTGACAAACTCCTGGACAGGTCATTTGTGCAGATAAAGCAAGATTGTGCACAGAAAGGAACAAGTAGATCATGCTTTTAGGCAGTACAGGTTAAAAACATGGTGTAGATTATTTGTAGAATTGTATAATGGTTTGGGTTAAAAGCAACATTACAGGTCATCTTTTTCCACCCCCCTGCCATGGGTAGGGACACCTTCCACTAGACCAGGTTGCTCTAAGCCCCGTTCAACACTGCCAGGGACAGCCACAGCTGCTTTGGGCAACCTGTGCCAGTGCCTCACCATTTATAGTGAAAAACTTCTTCCTTATATCTAATCTGAATCTACTCTCTGTCAGCTTAAAGCCATTCCCCCTTGCTTTATCCCTACCTGCCCTTGTAAATAGTCCCTCTCTAGATTTCCTGTCAATGCCCTTTAAATACTAAATGTGTTCCATTAAGAGGTAGCCACACAGGGCCTGCCAGCTGGCTGGTTTGCCTGCAGGCTGATCTCTGCCAACCTGCCGGCCCTTGGGAGTGGCCGGTGCTGAGGGACGTGCTGCAGGTGTGCCAGTGCCCAGCGCTCACAGGTCGCTGTGTCTCACAGACCAGTTCGCACATAAACCTGGAAAAGGAGACGTGCCTTGGAAATGCCCCCAGGAATGACTCCTGAGGCAAAGGAAGGTTGGTCTCATTATTTCACGGAAGCAAAATGCCATGGTTAATCTTAGCCCCCAGGCATAGGAGAGGATCATGGATGCTCTGTCCCCTTAAGCCGAGAGAGGTATGACGAGAACCTGTGATTAGAGACTGGAGTAAGCCAAATTGTTACTGAATAGAGGATGCACCTCTTAGCAAACTGATGACTGAAAGGATTTATCAAGAGATGTGGCGGACTCTCCATCACTGATGTCTTGAAGTCAACACTGTTGGATGCCATTCTGAGGGAAAGGCTGCAAAGCAGCGAGTGCTACAAGGCCTTTTACCCTCAAGTCAGATCACAATGATCTTAGAACTAATTAATCCATATTCCTTCCAATTAACTTCACAGGTGCCACATACGTGATGTTAGATGCATTAGGTTGATCTTCAAAGGTTTGTTGCAAGTGATTTCAGGAAAAATTAGGAACATGTATAAAGCGCGAGGTGCCTAAGGCAGGGTTAGGGAAAGTTTCCCGTTTTGCCTCCTGCCTCGGGACAAATGAGCACACCGTGGCGTTCCTAGGGGACTTCGCGTACCATGAGGCAGGGTGCGAAACGTGAACGTGTTCCTGAGGGGCGGCAGGGGGCCGTGCCGAGAGCCTCGGGCAGTGTGCGGGACACGACCCGCGTCCTCCGAGACACTCAAGTAACCCGCTGGGGAGGGGGGCAGCCCGCGGGGGACCCCCGAATCCTGCTGCGGCCTCCGTTCACGGTGCCAGGTCTCGGCGGGGAAACGATAACGGCAGAAGCGGGGGCACACGGGCGTGTCCGCCGCGCCTCCCGTGCGCGTGTGTGTGCGGAAACGGCGCGGAGGAGCACAGCCGCGCGTGGGAGGGTGCTCGCGTACCGCGTGTGCGCGGGGAAGAGGAAGGGGGGGGGTGGGGGGGGTGCACCGGGCAGCGCGTGGGGCGGCGGGGGGAGCCGCTCCCTAGAGCCCTCCGGTGGGTTAGCGCGGGAGTGTGCGCGGGGGTGCGCGCGTGGCGGGTCGCGCGTGGGGCGGGAGCGCGCGGTCCGGCGCCAGCGGCACCCGCCGCCCGGAGGAGGGAGGGAGGGAGGGAGCTGCCCCCCCCCCCCCAACCCCCAGGCGCCGAGAGCCCCACCTGGAGCCGGTGCCGTGCGGGAACGTGGGCCCGGCCCCGCTGCCGCCGCCGCACACTTTGCTCTGCCCTCATCCCCGGGCTGCGCGCATCAGCCCGGCGGCTCTGCCCGACCCCGACCCGAAGGAAGGACGGGCGCAGGCGGCACCTCCAGCCCGCGGCGAGGGCTGCCCGGCCCGCGGGACTCCCGCTGCGCTGCCCCAGCTCTCCGGGAATGCGGCACTAGCACCCCCGCCCCTGCTCCTCGGCACCGCTCCCGTCCTCTCCTCCGCTGCTCGGGGAGAGGGGGGAGGCTTTTTCCTCTTCTGCGTTTGCTGTGCCGGAGCATCCTTTTTTTTTTCCCCTTTTGGAGGAGGAGGAGGAGGGGGGAGGGAGGGAGGTGTTCAATGAGGGCTGCTCGGCCCCCCCCTCCGCGCCTGAGAGGTGCTGTCCCTCCCTGAGCGGAGAGGGGGGAGAGCAGCCGGGGAGGCAGAGGCAGGTCCCGCTCCCTTGCTCTGCCGCCTGGGAGTGAGGAGGAGGAGGGTGGTGGGGAGCGTGCCTGTGTGTGCGTGGTGGTGGGGGTTATTTATTTATTTATTGCTCCTGGTGGCTGCAGCTGGCAGACCTGAGAAGGAGTAGGCGCCATTGCCAGAAGGATTATTGCCAGGGGAGGGGAGAGGGGAGAAGAGAGAGGAGACCCCGAGGCTCCCGGGGAAGCGGAGACAGGCGGCTCTTTTCCTCCCGCCTTGGCTTCTGCCGCCGGGGAATGCGCCCGGACTAAGAGGGGCTCGGCTCCCTTCCGCCGCTCTGCCCGTCCCCCCTTCCCTCAGTCCTCCTCCTCCTCCTCCTCCCCCCATCCAGCAGCATGCATCCCTCTCCACGGAGACCGGCCGCTGCCACCTCCAGCCCTGCCATGCTGCTGCTGCTCCTGTGCCTGGGCTGGGCGCCGCCGGGCTGGGGCTGGCCGCGGGGCAGCTCCCGGGGGGCGGCCGGGCTGCCCCCCAACGCCACCACGCCGATCTCCATCATGGGCTTGATGCCGCTCAGCCAGTCCGAGGAGGACCAGAAGAGCAAGATCGGCCGGGGGGTGCTGCCCGCCGTGCAGCTTGCCATGGATCAGATCCGCAACGAATCCCTGCTCAACCCCTATTTCCTGGACCTGCGGCTTTACGACACGGAGGTAGGGACAGCCGCGGGCACCGCGCCGCCGAGCGCAGGGGGAGGCGCCGCCGCCCGGTCCCGGGGCGCTGCGGGTGCCGGGGCACAAGGGCAGCGCGGACACCCGGGCCGGGGCTGCGGCTGCCGGCGGGGCCGTGCGCGGCGCCTCCGAGCCTGCCCTGCCGGCCGGGCCCCGCAGATGTGGAGGGACCGGCGGCAGAGGGAGAGGAAGTGGAGCTGGCGGGCCGTATCCTCCTCGCCCCGCACATCCCGAGTTGGTTCCCAGGAGCCGGGGCTCGCCCCGCCGCCCCGTTGGAGCCCCTGACCGGCCGCTGGCAGCGCGGCGCTGGGCCCGGGGGGACGGCTGGCGGCGACCGGGATCCGCTGTCCTTGGCTCGCACATACAGCGGTGAGAGGAAGGCGATCCCTTGCCCAGCAAATCTGCGGCCGCATCCCACCCCTCTCTCCGCTGCTGCCCGTTCAGCAACAGATGCATGCCGGCCGCTTGACTCCCCCTCCCCGCCAACGGGCATCCCGATTTATCCCATGCAGCGCCGGGACGCAAAGGGCAGCGGCAGCAGCCGTGCTTGAGAAGCAGGAAGGGAGGGTCTTGCAGGTTCCCCCGGGTCTCCCTCCCTCTCTCCCCGCCTGTCCTCTAGCGCGGCGGGGCGCGGAGGCGCCCCTCGGAAAGAGTTAAATTTGCAGTGCTCGTCCCCGAGAAGAGCCCGGCGAGGTGCCCCGCTCCGGAGCGCTGCCCGGGGCTGGCGGGATGAGCTGGGCGAGGAGCCCTGCGCGGTGAGGTGCGGTGAGGGGAAACATCTCTGCTTTACCTGCGGGCGAGAAAGAGGCAGGGGGAGAGGCGAGGAGTTGGTTCCCACCACCAAACACCCACAACTGCGTTTGGTTTTGGTCACAACTTCAGTAACCGTGTGCTTGCGAAGGGTACGTGGTGATTCAATATCGAGGCGTTCCTGAAGATGGCAGTCGTTCCCCGTGTAATGCTGGCGGTGGGTGCTCATTTCCAAGACAATCCGCGGTAAAATCAGTGACTACTGAAAATCTTCCTGGCTGTCATTTAAGGAAGCCCCTGTCTTCTCCCCTTCGGTTCTCAGGATCTGAAGGGAGCAAGCTGAGAGCTGCAATGACAGGCTGTACTGCTTCGTGTGACAGTGTCTCCATCCCAAAAATTCTACAGAAGCCTCTCAATCTAAGGTGGCTTTTTACTGACATAAATTTATCACAGTAATTTTTCAGGTACCTCTGAACAGAAACACATGGAGGGCAATATTGTTGAAGATGTCATTTAGGAGAGAGCGTGCTGACATCATGTTGCTTTGTGGGAACAAGACTGAGTACTGAAAGGGAATACAGGCAAGAACAGCCTAGAGTAACTGCTCATTTCCTTAAAAATAGTGAGTCTTGGGGAACTCTGCAATTGTAAAGAAAAGAATTATGGGGGATTTTCTGAATGGCATTACCAGTTTCATAAAGTGAGGTACATGTTAGAAAAATATCACAGTTCTCCTAAGCCTGTTTTCATTACATTATTCTATTTAAACCCTTCACTTGGGTGGAATTGTTACAAAAAATAACAGTCACAGAAAGTAGAGAAGCCTAGACAGGATCTTCCTTCTTCATACAGTAACATCACGATCAATAAGTTGCTGCATTTTATTGCAGTCAAAATATTTTGAAGTTCTTAATACAGATTTTAGGTTCTGAACTAGGTAGTTACTGTTAAAATATTCAGTGGAAAAAAATGCACTTTTTGTTCTAGAATAAGTATCAGTTTCATAAAAATTGCATTTTGACTGTTTTGTGCTCTAGGGACATAAGGAATCAGGGTCATGTTGCCAGCTTGCTCTGTAGCTTTGAATGCTTTTAAGCAATTAATAAATGGATGGTTATGGAATGCTAAGTCAGGCGAATGTATATATTTGGAGTATGGTTGGCTCATGATTGCATGCTTAGTAGTGACAAGTAAATAACTTGGCATTCATGAAGAGCACTGGATTGACTGCACCAAAGCGGAACAGACTAATGGCTGGAATAGCCATTAAATACATAATGGCAGCACAAACTTTTTCACTGGGTTCAGACATTACCTTATTCCTTCACTGCACTTATGGTAAGCAGAAGGGTAGGCAGCTCATCATGCCCACTTAGGTTCTGAGCCTGTTTTCCGAGGTCACCCATAAACAGGTATGCCTGAAGGGCCTGGATCTTTATCACTGCATAATCACAGACTAGGGAATAGTTCTTCCTCTCTGGGCTTTGCAGGTGGTGCTTGTGACATTGTTGGCTCTTGAAAAAAGAAAACGTGGAGACTTGAACACATGAGATCTTTTAATAGCCTAAGAAATAATTGTATATTTTTGTAGGAAATGCATGGCAATGATTCAGAAACTCTTATGTTCTCCCTTGTGTCTTTCCAAAATCTCCCACTGTTACAACCTGATATTTATATTGCAAATAATATTTAAAACAGCCATTGGATTTCTTGGGTTTGTTTGGGTTTTTTTTTGGTTGTGTTTTTTTTTTTTTTTTTTATTATGCATTCAGGTAGTTTTCTGTCAGCATTGAACTGAATGTTTTCATTTGTTTGGTACTTCTGGTTTGCATAATGAAGCCTTATAAGGCCTTTACTTTCTGACCAACCATGTGGAAAATTACAGTTGTACCTTCTAAGTTTGAGTGATATTTGTCAGCGCTTTAGCACGCTAACCTTTGAGTACATGAGCAGCAGCCCTAGTGTTTTTCAAAGCATTTGAACTAAATTAAACACTTAAGTACAATCCTTAATCTATGTCTCAACCAGTTGTGATTGTGTGAAGTGCGTCTTTGTTACAAAATATGGCCACTGGTAATAAAAATGCAGAGACTTCTGTCTTGAGTATTTTTGATGATTAAATGTATTTGGAGTGTGATCCTGATCCAGTTCAGTGAACTGTGCTTTGCTACCCTATGAGCATACCTTTATCTATTTGGACATTTCTATGTGGGTTCAGTCAATAAAAAAAAAGCTCAGGTGTAGGCATTTGCAAAATTCTGGTCTGAGTTAGTGGCTTTAATGTATGCTACTCATTTCAATGAGAGCAGGAGCAAACTTTAGATGAGACTCAGGCAAAATTTCATAACATTATTTTAGAAACTAGAGCATTTTTAAAGTGATCATCTGTGAAGAGTTTCATCCAAAACCCATTGGAATTAATGGCAGTAATGCACTGATTCTAACTGCCCTTGGACCAGGTCCTAGAAGTAAAGGGTGCTTGATAGTTTATGGCTTTTGATCAATAACCATGGTATTATATTTCTTCCTTTTCCTGTCCCTGTGATTGTACCTTTAGTTGGTCGAAAATGCAAATAAGTGTTTTGAAAAATAATGAAATAAAAAGCTTTACATAAACTAGATGCAGTTGGTAACCATGTAAATCAGGAAAGATGATTTCTGCTTGAGAACCTGACACACACTTGAGAACCTGACACACATCTGTTACAGGAAAAAAAACCAGAATATCACTAAAATAAAGGAATTAAACATCCTAGTAGACAAATAATCAATTTCAACAGTACTTCATTCGCATCAGGTAAAAACTGACTATGCAGAAACTAGAGGAAGAGGCATAGTGGAAGACAAGGGCTTTAATGGAAGTTTGATATCTACCTTTCAACAGCTGGACATCTTCCCTCAAATATGGAATGTATTTTCTGATATTTTGTAGGAGAAATGCTGCAAGTGGTGCACAGAGAGGCTGAATTTGTTTTAGATTTAAACACGTATAGCCAAGAAAGGTTTGTATGCAAGTTAGAATTCTTTCACTTGTTTCTGAAGATCAAAGTGAGCCTTGACAACCTGAAAACATACCTTCCAGAAGTAAGTGGGTATAATATCCCAAAGAGTATTATATATCCCAAAGATATTATAATATCCCAAAGAGTATATCCCAAGAATATTCATGCTATGGGGATGAGATTATGTAATTTCCTCTAACTACTACAAACAATATTCTGTAATCCTGATATAATCTCGTCTTCGTGTAATAATACACTCTAATACCTTTAAATAGCAGGTTGGCATAGAAGGGTGAGCTCTGGAAAATGCATAGGACTCCACATAATCTGAAGGAAAATGTGAACTTTCTGACATTTAATACATATTTGCCTTCTATTCTGTAATTAAGTAGAAAATGCCTTGCCTAATTTATCTGACAGGAAATTACAGGCTAAGTATAATATGAGTAGACCTTCTCTTTATTTTCTTCTTTTACTAAAAAATTATCCATATTTTCAGTAAAACCCTCCTCCCTCAAAGTTTAAGAAAGTTTTACAGGCCGTGCACCAGTCTGTGTCATACCTAGAGCTATTCTAAATTACGAAAGACCCTCAGCATCCAAATAAAGATGCCTCTTCCAGAAAGTCCAGTCATAAATGGTATTGACAAAGTTGACTCATATCTTCCTCCTGCAAGTGGAAGTAAGAATCATATTTACTTTCACTAAGGATGGCAAACATATTCTGGAAACTGGAGAGTGGGTTTGTTGTCAGTGGTGAAAAATAAGGTGTCTGTCCATGAACATGAATCACAGCATTCAATCATAGCTGATGGTCCTCAGAGAGGGACAAACAGCTACCGGTTACCCAACTCTGCCCTAACAGAAGTGAGCAAGGGCACACTCTTAGAAAGAAGTGCACACGATGTGTTAGTTAAGCCTTTTGTCATAGGAGGCATAGGTTCAAGTCACTCTGACAGCAGCTGCCTTTGTGCGGTGAAGTAAAGTGTATCAAAGCCAAGTTGGGGCTCTGGGAGTGATCCCTGACATGCTTGCGAGTGCTCTGAGTACTAAATTGTCTGGAGCTTTATTCTCATTTTTAAAGTAGTGCTCAAAATGGGACAGGTAAGGTGGTGCTGGGTCATCTAAGAGTAACAGTCGGTTGAATACAGAGGAGATGTTAGGGTCTGAAAGAGGGTCCAGTTTACAGCAGACTGATCAGGCTGATACTTGTTATTGTCACGTCAGATGACCTTGCGTCTGGCATATGTTGAAGTAGTTGGGTAATTTGTTACCTTTAAATATTACCAAGTACTTGCACTGTCTGATATATGCAGAGTGTAGCATTAAAATGCAGTATGCTGTGTGTATGGATGATGATCACTGTCTACTCTGCTGGCAATGTTCTGCTTGGAAGGGACATATTGCTTTAAATAGTCAGTGTCCCCTTTGACTTTCGCATAATACGGCTCCATTTGTGACATAACCTCTTTTTGCTCTAGAGTTTTATAAACTTGAAGGGAATAATCTAAAAGTTAAGTGTTTATGTTAATTTTATGCTGGCTTCTCTGCTGATACTAAGATGTGGGTGGGGAGAGGAGAGAAATCATGTATTCACTGCACCCACTCCTCTGGGTGCGGATCCCAGACCTGCAGAATGCATATCCTCTAAATATCTCAGCAAAGAGATTAAAGCCACTGTATCATTTTCTGGCGTATGTCTTGCAATTTCATGTATAACTTATCCTATGCATACTGCAAAACACACTGTTATGGAACCTTTTGATTCAAATGCTAAACATGCTCTGTCAGCAGGGAAAAATTTATTTTTTGAATAAATCCAGGAAGGAGTTTCCGTTTATGCTTGGAGAAAGAAGGGGGAGGCCCTATCCTCTGATATGGTTATCAACCAGACTGAATTACTCAAGTTTGTGGAAAAGATGGGGTGTAATATCCTTGTGATAACTGTGAAGAAAATATTTGTGATAGAAAAAGGGAGAGGAGGAGCTAGAAGAGCGTTTTAATGACAGCATTCGCACAAAAAGTTGTCAATGTAATATTTATGCTGTTTTAATTAAATACACTTAACTATTTGGGATGACAACATAAATAGCATCACATGCCAAGGCTACAAAGCACCATCGCACATTAGTGATCTATGCATGATGGTGCATGCACGTCTCGAGCTTTGCTCTCTGCTTTCGATTTCATTGCCTTATGGACATTTTCATGGTATATGATGGAAGAACAATGTATTTGAGCAAACCGCAGAAGCTGGGAGCCAAACAGCTTTTCTATGAAACTCAAGTGGAGGCCATTGCTGTCACAGGAAAGGAAATACTTCTCCTTAGGAAGGGTTGAACCACTGCATATGGCAGTCTGGCTCAGGGAATCGGGTGTTAGAAGTTAGCAGAACAAAACCTTCCGTGATCCTTTTTGGCTCAAGTAATTTTTGGAGCTGCTGAGGCTCTGCAGAGAGGTACATGGAGGCCAGTCAGCGCAGGTGTGACTGTGGAGATGTGTGTTGATATGCAACAGCCCCATTTATCCAAAGAAAGAACTCTATTTCAAACTGTGGGATTCCAAACTGAGAGGGTACACTGCACATACATCATAGTTTTTAAAAACTTATTTTTGTACTCGAAATCCTGGAACTAAACCAGTGACAGAAGCTTTTCAGGAGCCAGATGCACTGTTCTCTGATTCGTGGGTCTAGCTGAGCTAGAAATAAGATCTGCAGTACTTTTGTGGTCCCCTGCCTCCAGCATTAATGTACCAGGACTTACTCCTGCCTGAAGCAAAGTAGTTCAGTCACAGCATTGCTCCGACTTAAAGAAGGTAATGCCCCTAAGAACAGCTGGGATATATTTTCAGTCATGCTGTGTTTCCCCTTGCCATAACACTGACGCTTGTGGGATGTCTCCCTTGCAGAGGTTTTGTTTGTGGGTAAGATCTGCTGGATTTGGGGCTACTTCATGCTGCCTGCTGAGTGGAAACAGGACATACTGACCAGCCAACACTTGTTTCTTTTCTCTTGTGATGGAATAACCATGTACTCTCTTTGCCAAGCTGGTGATTGATGTCCAATTCCTGTGCCATTAGTTTTTCATTATCAGCGGCCTTTAGTTCCGACAATTTTGTGCATAGTATTTTCCAAATAAGTATTCTCAAACGTGAAAATGAAAGCTAACAAATTAAAAGCAAATATCCACCTTCTCTCTGAAAATGATAGTCACAAAGAACGAAGAACATAAAGGCTAATTCAGCAGAGCTGTCCAAATTGTTGTTATTGAGGCTCCTGAGACATGAAGGCCCAGATAATGGACTAATTGCTTTAAAAGGAACATCACGAGTTGGAGAGATAGGATTAGAAAACTTAGGTTTCCTGCTATGGCTATAGTATTTCTTTTAAGAAATTAATGAGTTCTAAGATCAGAGGACCATCAGGATTATTCAGATCTTAAAATATAGGCCATATATTTCACTTGGGGATTTCTGCCTCCTCCACTGTGAACTAGAATATGTAACTTATAAAACCTGCTCTTGTCTTCAGGATCCCCCAAAATCTTCCTCCCTGAAAACTTTTCTCTGTGATTTGCTTGAAATCCCTTTAAAAGTCCATTCCTACATGCAGCTTAAACTGCTGCCCCTGTAACTGTTGTGAGAGCAGCAGCTCCCAGCATTTGCATAGCTGCTCTCCCTGCAATTCCTTCCTGGCTACAGAGGTCAGAAATCACTACAAGGTAGGCTGTGCAGGGCAACCAAGGCTTTCCTGCTTTTTTTATGGCTATCCAAGGGATCCAGCCTTGTATGAAGGGTTCTGGTGGATTAGATGCTGCTGGAGTCAGGAGTCTTCTTCCCTCCCTCAGATTGTCACAGACCATATGTGAAGACCTTGTTGACTTGTTTCATGGCAAGCTGGGTCTGATGGATTGACGTGCTCCTTGACAACAGTCCCCATTAGAGGAACTCATCCTGTATGCTTGATCATTTCCAGAACCTCATTTTTCGGGGATTAAAGAAACATGGCCATATATGTTTAAAAGAATGTATTTGTTCAATCTTTTGTTTCCTTAAAGTAGCTATGTATTTTAATTTACTGTTTGCCTACAGTAGGTCTCAGCTTCTGCCGAAGCTTTACTGAACTACAGAATTATGTGAAGAATCATATACACAATAGCTGTCTTAAGCAACCATTGTACATACAAAACCTCAGGGAGAAGTAGTAAGAGGCCCCTTTTGGAATGCTAATTAACTTCCTTTCCACTGTTTACTGCTCCTGCCTTCACAGTGAATCTAATGTGGGGTTTTTGTAGCAAAGAACACGCACCTTACTTTACAATTTTTACTCTGTGTAAGGCGACAGGTTTTGTCAGATTAACACTTGGTGTGCTACAAAATATAGCTCATAACATTTTTCAAGTGGTGTGATTAGCAGATGTGCACTCTTGTGTATCTTAACAACATCATATAGAGATGTTTAGTATACACATGTAGTATAAAAATATTAAATTATATGCTTCTGTGGGGTCTTTGATAGAACTTTAAAGTTCTGTAAAAGCACTGTGGGTTTTGCTTTCCCCTCTTCCCTGTGAATTCGGAGAACCCTAAGTATTAATAATTTATAGGAGGTTCACTGAGATAGAGTCAACTTTCTCTTTTCTTTTTCCCTTCCACTTTCTGCCTTTATAAAAATTGTAAGCAGGACCAAATTCCATGTTGTTGGTGAGAATCTAATCTGAAGGAATGTGCTAGTGGCAGGAAGACTTTGTGTAATGTAGTAAAAGAAAGGGCAATAGCAACCCCTATGTAGAGAAAGTGATCCAAAAAGTTTTGCATTCTAGGTCTTTAAACTTAGTCAGTCTCCCCTCTGCTCCTCATTTCTGTTTCTTGCTGTGAACAATGCTAATGGTATCAGTTTCAGATCACTTCTTGAAACCAAGGAGGTTTTCAAGTTAGGTCCCTCAACTGCACCAAAAGCACTGAGTGATTTGCATTTTCTGTCAACATCAGTGGGAATTGCTGAATACTCAGCACTTCAGAAAGCCAGCCCACCTACAAAAATGCAACGTGCTTCCATGAGGAGGAGACCTAGAATTGCCACTTCTAATTAGGAACAAAGGCATTCATAGTTACTTGCTTTAAGTAAGTAATGTAAGTTTCAAATTGCCTGGCGGAATAAAATGCTGATTTTGTTCAGCCTTTGGGATACAGATCTTTTCAGGATCTGTGTCAGTATTATCAGAATTAAATGTCCTTTAGAATTAGATTATTGCATCTCAAAGACCTTGAAGTTGAGAAATATGCAAGGTATGGGTATTTTTAAAAACCTGTCATTTAATAAATAGTTGTTTTTGTAATTAACACATATCTGAAAACAGTGTTTGACCTTGGCAAAAATAACAGCTTCTTAATGTAAACAAAAGGAGTGATGTGGGATTACTGAATCCCCAGGGCCTTGTTACTCAAAGCAGGTCTATACCACTGGCACAGTCTTGTCACACAGGAGGTGTTATCTCAGTATCAGCAGCAGCACTTAGTTAACTGATCTAATAGAAGTTATTTCTTTTAAAAAGAATAGTTTACTGAAGGGTAGAAAGTGTCTTTTCCTTGACCAGTGAGTTCAAAAGTTTGGTATTATTAGAAATTACTTTTTCATCCATTGTAGAGCAAGTTTCAGCTCAAGTCACCTCTGAACATTAAACTAGATAGACTAAGCTGCTGCTCTTTTTTGATTTGTTTTGGTTTTTGTTCTCCTCAGCTTTTTATGCATTTCTTTGGCTTTCTTCTGAATCTTTTACAGTTTGTAATCTTCATTCTCAAAGTGCTGTTACTAGAATTCAATCTATTACTTTAGGAATAATCTCACTGATGCTGTATATGCTAGTAATTTTATCTCTTTTCTTCAAGCCTTCTACTCAGAATGGAGGAAATGAATTTGATCTTTGTGCTGCAATGCTGGGGAAGAGGGTGAGGAAGCAGAGATGAAATTTTTAGGGTACATATGAGGAGTGACACATTCGGATTTGCAGCAAAAATAAGTTTTCATTTACCTTCTTCAGATGACTGTCACTAGCTACAAGTAAATCTGGTCAGTCAGGCAGTTTGAAGAAGATAGCCTGGTCATTTGAGTGATGCTGTAGGAGGTACATAATTTTAGCTGAACAGCCAGCTTCTTAAAAAGCTGGGACACGTCAGAGGAGATAAATAGTGTCTCAGTATTGAAGCTGCTCTTGGTGTAGGTAGAGGCTTGGTCTTGATGTAACAACAGGAGTTGCTGTCCAAAATAAATCACAATGGTTTCCAATGCATTACCAAGGTTTCTTAGGATGTGTGAGTGCTCTGTATTCTAATTACACTGAGCAATTAAGCAGCAAGAGCAGAGACACATGGGACAAGAAGGGTGAATGATAACCTACTTTGAAAAAACTAACATTTGAGGCTGGGATTAGAACATCCTATAAATGTTAATGGGTGTTACTCAAGGGGGAGGAAGTTTTGTGTGGGAGGTATGAGGTGACATACAGCTTAAATATATAGCCAGCCTTTAACACAGTTAATACAGTCTATAGTCAACCTTTAGCATGAACTAATAACTCTTTGAGTGATTTATAGTTCAGAAATACTAATCAGGGGATTGAGAACTCAATTTAAAATGCTATAAAGGCAGAGGAGAATGTGGTAAGGAGGAGAAAATAGAAATGATTTCTCCTTTTGCCTTTGGAAAGTATTGGTTATAGGTAGTACTTTTATGCCAGGTGTTTGGGTATTTTCCTTTTTAAGCTCTCAGGGACTGTGCTCCTACGAGGGAACACAATTTCCTCCTACAGTTTTCCTCTCTGAAAATTACTCAGTTTGTGCAGATCTCACAGAGGAGATGCCAACAGTGAGTCATCTGGTCACCAGCTCTGTCCTAAGGTTTTTCAGCTAGCTCTTGCAGACAGCAACTACAGTGATCCTTACCATGCTGAAGAACACTTACTTACCTTTGGTAAAGCCTCCCAAAATCGAGGGGAAGGCAGGGTCTAAAACAAAGTGACCTTCATTTTCTGACCCTGAATCCAAGTCTCAAAATTAATACTATTTCAAATAATCATAGAAATTCAGCTTCGCATTTGAGAAATGCATATAAGATGCAGAGAATTGATTTATCAGATTAAGATTTCACATTCGTTATGTTTGGTAGTAAATTCTTAGGGTGTTGATTAAACTCAGTTGAAAGACTCCATCTTTGAATGTGTGACAGGGGCATAACAATATGCTTTTGTAGGTATTAAGCCTCAGGAGATATTATTCTAAACCTGCAAATTGTACCTGTATGATCAGTCACGTGCATGGGAAACATGACTGTCTTTTTCATCAGATTGAAAACTTATGGGCATGTTTTGACACAAGTACTACAGAATTAATTAGCGATAAAAGTACTACATAAGAAACAACTGTCTGGTTGGATAGTTAAATGTTTCTGTTAGGAAGCAAATTTTAAGGAAGCAAATAACAAAGGCGGCACTAATACATGATCTTATTTGGTCCTTTGTCAGGCATGGTTTGAAGGCAGCAACGCTAAGGAGACCCAGAAGTAGCACAAGGAAGAAAACACTGGTCTAAGTTGAATCCAGTCACGTATCTATAGAATGAGATGATGCTCCCTAAAATGTATGTCCTCAAAAAGGATGTCCACCCAAATGGTGCTGAAAATTATTTCATAGCCTCTGATGACAATTCTCTTATGCATTTAAAGCCACTGGTTGGGCAGTGGGTGTTGAATGAGGTGTGGTGACAGATTTGTCTTTAGACACAGAAGAGGATATTAGATATTCAAGCTGCATTTTTTTTGTTACCTAAACATGAGCCAAAGCTATGACTAATGGAGCCCTATGTTCCCACTTAGTGAAAAGATTTAGGCATAGGAAGAGGAGCAGTTCAGACCACCTTAGCTACTGAGGTTTGACAGCATGAATGCTTCCTGCTTTCCTCCCCTCCTCTCCCTTAGTGTAGTCAATGCTGAAATAATGCTGGTAAAGAAGGCTGGTCCAAGGACTCTTCACCAACAAAATCCTATTTAAGCGTCTAAGAAAGGTATTAAATGGGATTTAAGCAACATCTTGGAGTACACTGGCCCTCTGCTCACAGAAGAATTTCATCTGAGTTTAAAAAAAAAATTAAGAAATGTTTAAAAAAAATGTTTTTGGTAATCACATTATAGAATCGTAAGACTAAGAAACAAAAAAAATACCTGTCAAGTCATTGTGTTAAATTGTTGCTATGCTGGATTGTGCTACCAGCGTGTGCTTCCTACTTAGTGTTGTGCCCAGCTAATGTGCTAGATTTCTTAGTACTGACCCTGCTGCATCTGATTGGGGTATAGTCTTATACAGGAAAAAAACCCAGTATTTCCTTCCCCACATGAAGGGCGCTGTACAGCCCTGCTGTAGGCAATCGTGACAAAGAAAAGGAAGGGTATGCACCAGGTATTTCTGTTTCACCTCATGCTTGTGTCCAAGAATGCACAGAGAGGAGTAATAATTGATTGGGCTCTTTTCTTTGCCCACCCAGTTGCACAACTGAGTTGGCAGGAAAGTCACTGTGGGCAGTTAGTAGTAAATTGAGCATATATCTCCTGCTAGGGGCTATTTGCTGTGCCCAAAGCAGGCATTTATCATTTCTTTAATATTATTTTTCTCTTTTTACTTTTATTTATCTATCTACTTCCATGCCCTTGTGTCATGCAATATATGGATCGTAATTATTTATTAGAATGTTTATCATTAGACCTTACTTGGAGATCTTCTGTACAAGCTTTTTAGTAGCACATCAGTTTCAGAATAATTTGTTAACCTGAAACTCTGTGTTCTGAAAATTAAAAAACCACCCTTACTTTCTGCAGCAAGCTAATACTTTGTTTTGAGGTGTCAACTATTCACAAAATAAATTGCCAAGCTCTGAACATATAATTTAAAATTTGATTTATACCAAATTAAACTTTTGTTTATGAGCCCTTCCATTTGTTTTCCTTTGAGATTATGAAGTTATGGAAACCTTTGAGGTTTTGGGTTTCCATCCCAGGTTGGCACAGGGCATTTCTTTTGAAATCTTGAATTTCCACAAGATGGCAAAACAATTTGCTATTCAGCTGCATGTATGACAACACTGTGCTGAAAATCTGAGCTTTTTTTCCTCCTGGACAAACAAGCATCTCCCAGGCCAGATGTTCTCTCCCTTTCACTGGGCTTGGCTCTTTCATTTTCATCTCCTGTCTATGGCAACATCCCAGTGGGTGTGAAGGGCTCTCTGGGCATGGGGAGAGCTGGCTGCTTGAATCCCTGGGGAAAGGATCACCCAGGTGCCTGTTTACAGGAGAGAAGAGTGGCATTGCTGCAGTGAAAGAGGCAGGGAGGATGTGGCTTTCCTGAGGGGTGAGGTAGGCTGCGAATGCTGGGGAACAGAGGTGCAGGTTCTTTTCTGGTGTGGTGGTGCGTATATTCCCTTCTCACCCTGCTGAGTTTTGTTTATCCTTCAGCAAAGAAGATTTTCTCCAGCATTACTATTTTTCTCTGCATTTAGGCATGCACAGCATCTGTTCCATTCCATAGCCTGGCATATTACTTGGAAAACTGCAAATAGTGTGATGACATTACTTAGCTAGCCATGACAATATGTGAAATGCCTGTCAAAAGCTGTGCGACTGTACATGGCAGGAACAGGCCTGAATTCTGTATATGCACACAGCAGGCATTGATTTTAAGGGAAGCATGGGGTTTCTAAGAAAAGCAGAATCAGGGAGAGGATATACAACTGTCAGATGATGCAGCTTTTGCACTAGAAGTATATAAGGTATTATCAGTGCTCAAGACTATATTCTTTGTTTGGCCTATATGAAGCCAATTGAATATGTGATCTGTGCAAGATAAAACAAACTGAAGCAATCTTCTGACCCAGAGGCATACAGATTGCTGCCAATGAGAGAGTGCAGTGTGTAGTCACAACGATCTACCCCTAGAACATTTATTTTCAAAGGAATCATGCTAGTTTGTTTATTGATTTGTCACCTATAGATGAATATTTCTGCTATAGAAATGCTTAAAATGACACGTTTAAAATTAGACTTGGCAGAACAATTTGCTTAGAGATTATTCTTGTGAAGTATTGATTCACAGCACTGCTGTGAGCTGGATTACAGTCCAAATTGGAAAAGCCAGCCGTAGAGAGGTCTTTATCCTTTAATAGCAATTAGCTCCTTTCTTAGAGGGACAGAGCTGACTGAAGCTAAGGAAAGCTGCAAAATGTCGGGCAACCAGGGAATCTAAGGCCTGCTCCTCAGGGATGTGGGCTGCAGGGGAAGGGAAGGAAGAAAGAGAAAAGCACCAGGAAAGATGGTGTTCTGGAACTGGAAACTAGACACACTGCTGCTGTTTGTGTTACTAATAGTCAGGTGCTCTGAGGAACTGGATCGCACCCGCCTCTCTCTTCTTGGGCTTTCACCCACCAGCTGCCTGATTGATCGGAGAAACCTAACAGCGGGGGTGTTGCCTGCTGTCCATTTAGCCTTGAAACATTTATACAAGCATTCGTGGATGTTGAAGAACTATGAACTCCAGGTATCCTTCCATGACACGCAGGTAAATGGGCGTAGGCGTAGAGTTGTGTAATGTTTGAGCCTCCTCTGTGAGCGTGCTTTTGAAAGCTTGCTGCTGACTCCCTTCCTGGTGAAACCCATTCAGCTGAAATACAGCAAATGTGGCTGGCTGGAAAAGTTTGGGCTCTTAGGTGACTGCCTGTCTGTGACAGGGATCTTGCAGTGCAATTGCGCCCTGCTGGTGGTAAAAGCAGAAATAAAGAGTGTGTGAATTAGGAGGGATAGCAAATACCTACTGCTCTTCAGGTGTTTCTGAACCCAGAAAGCATTCCCCAAATCCATGGCTTGCTGAGTTGCTCTGTTCTTTTGCAGAGTCTTCTGTGTCTTACTCTTCCTGCTTTCTCTGGTAACAGCTCTATAGGTCGCTGCCCTTGCTTTCTGCTTCTGCATAAGCACAAGAGAGGTCTGGGCTGAGCCATCAGGGCAGAGTGCCTGTGTAAAACCTTGCTTGCTGTGTTGGGGAAAAATTAAGAGCCAAGAGGTGAGAGTTCTGAGATATCTCTCAATAAAGAGTGTTGAGATGATATCTGTCATTATAATGCTCTTAAATTTGAGAAAAGCTGTGGCTTTTACCTTTCCTTCTAGGACTGAGATATCTTTATCTTCTGTGCGGAAATTTAATCAAGACGACTACTTTCTAAGGCTTGTCTTTCAGCCTGGCCAAAACAAGAGGAGGGACTCACATAACATGGTGATCTAGGACTGCAAACCTGTCCTTTAGGAGATTTTCATTGATTTGAACTTGCGTCTCCTTCATTGGAGGCATGTTGAGGAGAGGCTGACCTCAGGTTCATACACACTTACATGCATATGTGCGTACAGACTCCATATATAGTAGAAACCCACTTTATATTTGGAAGTTGCAAAGTAGTGCATTGAAAAATATTTGCTTGTCTGTAAACCATTAAACATGGATTATACCGTTATGATTAAGTTATTAAATTTTGACATTATTATACCAATAACTGTTGTACTATAACGAGACAGAGGTATAATATGTCTTCTTTTGAAGCTCTAAAAAATTATCCAAGGGAGAAATTCTAATGTAATTTTAATTGTGCATTTGGTTCATAAGCACTTATGTGTAATTTTTGAAGTGCTTAACATATAACAAACATGATCCCATATGCTATAAAGTTACTTGAGGATAGCTTCCATGGTTAATAATGTAACACAAACGTATCAACGTTACATACTCATTAAGAAAATGTCTGTCTTGTAAATTACTTTTAATACAATTCACTGTATTTATTAAATTGTAAGTTCCTACTGTAAATGTAATTATAGATATGCAGTCCTGAAAAATGCATACATCTTACTTAGTTCCTCATGTGAAAAGATGAATATTCAACTTAAACAACTGGGAAGTGTGGATGTGAGTCTAAGTGGGCAGCACTTAAAACCTTCTGGTATTTGTTCAGATTCAGTGCTTTTAATCCAGTTTCATTTGGTCTGGGGGGTGTAAGTTGATGTTTATTTGATAATTGTCTTTGCATAGTTCCCAGTTCTAGGAGCAGCTCCAAAATATTTTTCCTGCATAAATGTTCAACAGGCTTGAATTGCAGATCTTCAACTCTGTTGCACTGACCTCTATGATTTGAATTGAAATACTGAAGTAATCTGTAATTATCTTTTTGAAGCAGCCCCTGGAAAAAGACATGTCTTGACGACTTGTAAGAGATTACTAAAATGTGGGGCATTAAGATTCCTGATTTTACTTCATGGTTCTGAGAGTAGAGCTCAGTCTCAAGTTTTAAGTACTGATTACAGACAAGCTACAGAGGGTGCTGGATTTAGTAGTTTCTCAGGGAAGGTGCGGATACAAAAGAGATGATTCTGTTTATTAATGTTGTGAGCCCAGATCTGCCATATGTGACCTTATGCAACCTTTCAGTTCACTTTCTTTTAAGTAGAAAATACAGACGTTTGGCTGTTTGGATGTGAGAACTTTCAGTAGTGGGACAGATAACTGGCTTTTTGGCATAGTTAACTAGGAAGAGAGAGAAGTTACAGCCAAAAATATTTGTGTTGATTTTGCCAAAAAAAGAAATGGAAAACAATCACATCACTTAATGTATGATGTTGCAGAGGGCTTGAACAGCATTGTAGTTTCATTTATAAGCACAGGAGAATAGGGTTGCACTCTGTCCTGTGCCCCTGGGGTTTTGAATCCATGTCCTCTGCCTCCCATGAGAGAGCATTGCCCTACTGCGCAGTAGGGTGTTTTGGGGAGGGTTCTCAGTCTTTTGCTTTGCTACTGTTTTATTTAAACTAATTAAGCCTTCACTGTTCTGGAATATGAATAGTAACTATGAGGCAAAAGGAGTACTTTTGCAAGAGCTGTTTGAGTTCTTTTGTACTAAATGAAGCTGTTTCAGCAGGAGCCTTTGGGAAAACTTTCTTAAGCAGACTACTTTATAACCTGGTGGCTTTGGAGCTGAGCTGAGAACTGAATACTTTCTGTAACTGATTTCTTTCAGGTCTCCTAAGATTGTGTGTTTCCTATTACTGTGTTGCCAGTTCCTTGCAAGTGGGAATCCCTTGAACACTCACGATGTAGCACTTCCACATAAAAAAAAAAATAAATAAAAAAAATCTTAAATATTCACTGAGAATGGAGAGCAAGCAAGTGAAAATGATCTTCTAGTTTGGTAGATGGCTGTTTATCCCTGAAATGTTACATCTATGCCTGCAATGTTTATTTATTTATGCCAGAAGGACAGTGTTAACAGGACTGATAGTCCCTATTTTCCAGCCATCCTAAGCAGGGCATCTTGAAGAGGGCTGTGATGTGTTTCCCCCTTCTAATTGAAGCAGGCCTGAACTGGTTGTGTGGAGAGCCCTGATCTGTGAAGTGTTGGTCAGAGGGTGTGGGAGGCAGAAAAAATGCTTCTGCAGACTTGTGAATTCAACCATGGAGCAGCTTTTTAGTGTAATAAGGGAAATTATGCCCTTGAGATTTTTACCTGTGGGGGAGGGCAGCGAGGTATAATTGAGCTGTCTGCGTACTGCTTTATTTCTGTCTTTCACCGTATGGCTGACATCTGGAGGCTCTCCTTCTATGCCTTCCTCAGGGTGACCAGGCTGGTGGATTCTTTCAGGCTTAAGCGAATCTAAATATAGTTTTACTGGTGAATAAAGAACAATATTTTAGCCCTTCAGAGTTACTCTTCTGTTCTTACCTAGGTTTTTTGTGAGTTAGTAGCCAGTACAAGAACTGTGTAGCCAGTGCTATGATTAGTGATGATGTTAACAGGAAACTCATGTGCTGTAACTAGGACATGGCTTGAGCATACAAATAGACTTTACCACTGTGATTTTCTGAGTAGTGCTGATTTGTACTCACATTGCTTGTTGACACTTGGCTGAGTCTATCCTAATGTGTATCATCTCCGACAGGGATGATACAACATGTCCCGGTTTGACTTAAAGGCTGGTTGTATTTTCTTTGGTAGTAAACTGGTTCCTTTGTAATGGAATGACACAATAACATGATAGCTGTGTGTCAGCTTACTTAAGGCATATCTTTATGTGCTTATTCAAAAAAACCCACAAACAGCAATGGAACAGTCACTGAACATGACATTGCTGAGCAAATTATTTCTACAGGGGAAATCTCAAGGCGTGCTTGTTTTCTTATCCTACCTAAACAAGAAAAATATTTTGCTGCAGGCTCTGGCTGCAGTAAACTGAAGCATTGCACTGTTTTCTGGATTGATGTGTACAGGATTTTCTGCTTAAAAGAAAGTAAGAAAAAAAAAAGACATTTTGTGATGGCATTAGCATGCAACTTCACTTATTAATTTGAGTATTATTTCATAAAAAAGAAAAAAAAACAGCTACTGTTTTTCATGTGTGCAACTCACTGTGTGTGATCTGTAAGTCCATCTTGTGCATTCATGCCTTCTGAGATGCTCTATGAAACCATCAGGGTAGACACAGGAAACAAAAGCATCATGTCATTCATGTCTGGTAAGACATGACATTTTGGAAACTTTAAATTGGTGCCCTAGGAAGTTACTAGAAGACCATGTGTTTGGTAAGTCAGTTCTTGACATCTAACATTCACGAGAGCAAGGTACTGTATTTTGCCTCTTAGAGATTACAGTTTCTCAATACAGTATTGTAGGCATGAAAATTGTGAACCATAAAATACTTGTTAAATGCTAATTTTAGCTTTCCTAAACTACCATTATTACTATCCTTATTATTAGACCTGTCTAACTGAAAACAAGAAAAAAGGGTGTTCTGTTATCTATGTAATTTTTTTTTCCCACAAAAAAGTCTTTATTATGATTCCTGGCAAGAGCTCTTTGTTTTCTAAATCATGTATTTAAGAAAAAGAGTAAGTAGATGATCCTGGTTAAATTCCTTATAAACTATTCTTGTGAACTGCCACAAAAGGTAACCAGTTTCACTTTTCAGTGCAGCAAAGGTTCAGTGATATACAAAGAGAACACAACAGTTACCTTACGTTAACCCTTTCTCTGTGTCATTTGAGCTAATTTTCATATAGCAAAAAGAAATGCACTCTTTCCTACTTTTTGGCCCTAAAGGTCTCAGTCTTTATTCGTTGATGTAATTCTGTCTTTTTATTCTGTTTTCTTAGTGTCACCCTGAAGTTGGTTGGTGTAATGCACCTTATACATATGGATGGTATATATGCAGACATCAAATGTGACAAAAATGATTTGGGCTTGGCCAAATCATTTTTTGTATATCTATAACTGCTTCTGAGCCATAAGGAGTTTTAACAGATGAGTTGGTTGTTGGACACAGTGAGGGCTGGCAACCTAGGTGAGGGGCTTGGTGCTGTGAAACCAGGGTGTGTTTGCAGGCATGTCCAGGGTAGAAGGCTCAGCTAGGACTGTGCTTTATCTGACCTGGGATTGGAGGTCTGGGCTGGGGATATCTCTTTTCGCTAGTGTGGCAGGGTTTCCTGTTCTGTCCAGAAGCAGGCACTTCTGTGTGGAAAAATTCATGTGACCTATTTTAGGAAACTATTTTAAGACAAAAAGAATTGTATCTTAGGGAAAGTTTATTTCTCACTGTGAAGTATAAAGGGAGCCTCAAATGGCTAGTATAGATGTAGATGTCTCCTATGTAGAAATCTGTGTTCCATCAGCTAGAGCTTACCCTAGTTGTCTGTGGGAATCTTCATGTAAAACAGTGTAGTAACAGTGCATTTCCATCACCTCTGGCTTTCAGTGGGATTTCAGCAGGCTTTCCAGAGAACTCACTTCCCACCACCCCCATTTCATCTTCATTGGTTTCCAAAAATCCCTCTCTGGTCTTTCATGTCTAGCCAGAAAACCTGAAAACCAGGTCAGCAGTGCTGTGTCGTGTGCTAGGAACCGGGGTGGAGGCAGCACTGACAACAAGAGAGAAGACCGAGGAGCTCCTCTGGGCCACTCCTGTAGGCACCCTGGACACACCTCAGCTGGGCTGATGAAAGGCTTGCTGCTGCCATGTCGCGCATGGCTGTTGCATGTGTATGCCTCCCCATTTATAGATGAAATTTGGTGACGCTGCCCTCTGGTCTTGCTTTTAACTCTTGAATAAGGAGAAAATAGTGAGGAGAACTATTCATACAGAGCACAATTTCTTTCAAAATCACAAAGACTGTGAAATCACATTCCTATCGACAAGCCTTAATTTCAAAAGCCAAAGGAAGAATAGTTTAGATAGTCTAAATCACATGTACTTATATTTTCCTTTCAAAATTAATTTAAATTGGGAGAGTTCTGAATTATATTACACATTCAAATTAAAAATAAAAAAGTCAAAATTTAAATTACTGTTTTTATGGAAATTGAACATTTCAGTCAACACAAAATGGATTCTTTTCAGAATTCGCTTGCATGGATAAATTCAATGTTTGGGATTTTATGTTCCCACTAACATGAAAACCCCTTGCAAAATTCTTCACAGAATCGCTTTCTTCTGTCCTGCACCTGCCTGCTCATGTCTGTTCATGGATGTTTTTGCCTGTGTGAAATTCTACACAGGCATATATAATGGAATCTTTATGGTGAAAGTTTCATAGAATCCCTCTTTTTGGATTCTAAAATGCAAATGGAGAGCTGTCAAAATAACAAGATTCTGGGAAAATTAGTACATTTTTGTACACTTTTTTTAGGGCAACTTCAGTGCAAGTTTTACACTGGTGTGTAGTGTTTAAATGAATCCAAGTCTCTGGTGAATACTATTGCTCTTGGGGCAACTTACATGATTTTGATTTGTGACTTGTGCAGTCTGTCTCTAAAGAAATACCAACAGTGATGTCTTTATTCTGCTGTTATTCTCAGACATCTTGATTTCACTGTAGAGCAGTGATAAAATAATGCAGGGATCTGTTTTGCTTCTGAAGGCAAGGGATTAAAAACCAATAATTGTGAAGTTCTGGATCATTTGCAACAAGGCTAAAGTATGGCAGGCTCTGGGAATGGTGAACTGCTGAGCAACTAATACAGCATTAGGAGAAGTAAATCAGGGTTTCTTTCAAAGTAAGCAAGAGATGGTCAAGGTACCTAACAGATTTGAGTAGTTTCACTGAAAGATTAAACATTTTGGTTTTCCATTACCTTTATTCATCTTTTTGCATGTGCAATCTTTTAAAAAAAAAGGTCTTTCGCTTTCAGGTACCATCCATCCATGTCAGATACCAACTGATACCATATCATTAGAAGCATTTTTATTGTTTGACACAAAGGTGCAGTAGACATTTTCAAAATACAGAATGAATCTTGAATTTAAAAAAAGGAATGAAACACTGTTCTTTGAGGCTGTTCATATTCTGTTCTCCTGGATATTCTCCAAATCTTCTATGTCCATCATAGTCAGAGTCCTGCTGTCCATTTCCTCCATCTGTGGCTCTTATCCTTGTTTCCTGCTGCAGGAGTCTTCCTGCTCACAGTTAGCATACACATTATCTAGGCTCACATCACTACTGCTCCAGAGCTCCTTTCTCCCACCCATGACCACTGGCTCTGTGTGCTCTGTGATTTCTCATCTGCCCACAGTAAGCGGAAGAGGCAGGGATCCAAGAGGAGTCATCACCAGGAGGCTGATGAAATGTTGTGAAGAGGAAGAAGGCATTTCACAGGGTTTTAAAAAGAGAAGGAACAGGAAAAAGTGCCTCTCCAATATCTTATGAACAATTTTCAAGCATAGGAGTTGTTTAGGAGTGCATGGCTTGGGACCATATAAAACTGCAAGAAACACAAAGACCCAAATGTTGTGAACAGGGTGCTGTATACGAAGAAGTGGGGTTTGAAGCTGTAGTGAGGCATGTTAAATTCAGAGGTATTTAGCAACAGGAATAAGAGAGAAATACATTTCATTCACATTTTGTTTGGAATAGGCTTCTCTTTGCTGAATGGGTTCAATATTCCTACAGCACTTTACCAAATATATTTCATAGACTGTAGGCTGGAATGGAAAATTTTCTGGGAAAGATGTTAAAGAAAATGATGAGGTTTTTGTGTTTTTTCTCAGTTTTATTGATTAAGTGGTGTTCAATTAGATATTTGTTTATTTCTACTATGAAAGCAGGGATATTGAATTCACTATTTTGTTCCAATGATATTCCAGTTCTGAACCAGTGCTAATAGAAATAACAATTCCTCAAGAAAACTCACATAAAGATCTGACAGGTAGCTGGGATTGGTTTATAATATTTATGTGAAAGCTATTGAATTATTAAAACCTTACTGATACATTCAATCATGTAGATACTTGTGTTACAATGGGAAAAATACTTGATCCAATTCTCATTTACATAAGGGATTGTTTTACTGAATCCTGACAAGGTAAAAGTGCCTTAAAAAGGTGTAATCTTTAAGTCTACATAGAACAGAAACCACAGCGACAGCCAGCAGAATAAACTTCAGTGTAATTTTCTCTCCACAGAACTTGAGAAACAGCAAGTAAGGTATTTAACCTGTGGGATGGGTAGAAATTCAATGATAAGATGTAACAGTTAGAGGGTCACTTGTCTTAAGTTTGGTGTGCTGGTAGCTGCAGACAAAATGGTACTAAAATACAGCATTTAAGCCAAATGAAGTGCCAAGCCGGCATCCTTTGGACTAAGATCTATTTATTGAAAGATCATAAGAACTTTCTATATGGGAAAACGTGGGAGGAACTGGCAGGAATATAGGAAAGTGTCTTCTTTGTAGCACAACCTACATACCAAAGAAAACTGGATGATAGAAAAGAAAAACAAAACATGTAGATGACAAAAGGGATATTTGCATGTAGATATTAATGTATCAGTAATAGTTTTAGTATAGTAATCTTGGCAATGATAGGCATGGTGTTAAGAGGTGTCAGCAGGCTGAGTGTGGTATGTTTATAACAAGAAATGCTAGTTCTTCATTTCTAATATTTGTTGTTGCTGCTGCCTGTCCTAACTTGGTCAAAACTTACTAGTAGATTAATTTGCAAAATATGGCGAACTTCATTAGCCCAAAGTTCCATGGACTACTTGTTCTATCCATGAAGTAATTCCTATGTCAGGTTTACCAGTCTCCTCCAGAACTGTAATTTATCTTTTAGACAGATGGGCAATATTTGTTCAGTCTTCCAAGGGTGAAGAATTTACTGCGTTTTTGCAAAGTTGCAGCAATAGGCCATTTCACATGTTATTTCTGGTTAAACACTGCTGATTTCACATATCAGTTGTAATATATAATGCTCTCTGTGTTAGGTGATAAACAGACAAAGTGCTTTTATGTCCATCCTACAAGGCAGTATTTCCAGGTGTTGCATCATTAACTGAATTAGCTTTCTGGAGAGAGAACAGAAGAGTATCACCATTCTCCATCCCCCTACTTGACTCCCACTTCCCCCTCATGTATTGCAAGCATGGTTACCACACCAATTGGGTCAACTTTTCGTACTGACATGCTGAGGTACAAAGAACATGAGGGTTGCACATATGATACAGGAAAAGAGCCCTATTTATTTTTAAATTGCATATGAATTGTATATGGAAGTATCTGTAGAAATTCTGACGTTCTTCAGTTGTTTTTCATAGAAATGTGCTGACAATTCCCTTCTTGGAATAATGCTGTGATACAGGCTGTTTTCATGAAGTATAAGGAGTTTAATCTGTAATTGTTTCAGTCTGAATTTTCTTGATAGACAACTGCAGTATGACCTTTTCTGCTTGAGAGAAATTTGAAACCCTTCTCCCTGATGACAAAAAACTCATTAGCATGAGAAACTGAGGATATTTTAAGATTTTACAGTTTCAGATATCCATGAAAGATTGTTAATCTTTATTTACAGAACACTGCATATATAAATATGCAATTCTCTCAACAGACATGATATGAGAGACATACTGCATACTTTAAGCTTAGCTAAAAAGCCTGAATGCGTAAATCTGTGCACTTATCTAGTACCACTAGATAAGGTGTGGGATTGCTGCTAATCCTGAATACAAAATCCAAATGACTGTTTTCTTTCTTCAGGTTTCACCTCTTCTGTATACGAGCTCTTACACTTTATAGACATTTCTTTAAATCTCTGCAAAAGAACTACTGATACCTAATTTGAAATGACAGCATTTCAAAAGCTCCCATTACTTCTTATTTAAACAATTCCTTTCTAATACACTTAGCTTGTATGGATTTCTGCATTGGTGGATACGGAGAATACTTTATTTTTTTTTTTTTTTAATCTAACTACTGCTAATTTAGCCTCATAAAGTTCTTAAATACTTCCTCTCCCTTTTTCAGACCTGATCCATAATCAGGATCCATATCTGTCAAAGATGAGCTGAACTGACAGGTGATGATGTATATAAAGATGATGTCTGATTCGTCATACCTACTTTTAGATATATGTGTCTGAGATGGTCAGCCTTCATAGTCAAGACATTTAGATGTCTGCTTTAGGACAGGAAGTGCAGCAGCAGGGCCAGGAGACCTCCTTGGATGGATAAGGTGCTGCTGAGGAAAATTCAAATGAAAAAAGAGGAAGCAAGGACAGGCAGCCTGGGAAGAGTACAGGGATGTTGTCCGAGAAGCTAGGGACCAGGTTAGGAAAGCTAAGGCCCAGTTAGAATTAAACTTCGCTAGGGATGTGAAAGATAACAGGAAGGGATTCTATAGGTACATAGCAAATGAAAAACAGACCTCGGTCTTCACTGGCAAAGGCTCTGACCACACCACCCAAGTCTTGGAAGGCAGACGCAGGGACTGTGAGAATGAAGACTTTGCGCCCACTGTAGGAGAGGATCTGGTTCGAGACCATCTTAAAAATCTGAAAGTGCACAAGTCCATGGGTCTTGATGAGATCCATCTGCGGGTCCTGAAGGAGCTGGCGAATGAAGTTGGGAAGCCGCTGGCCATCATATTTGAGAAATCATGGCAGTCAGGTGAAGTTCCCGATGACTGGAAAAAGGGAAATATAACCCCCATTTTCAAGAAGGGGAAAATGGATGACCTGGGGAATTACAGACCAGTCAGTCTCACCTCTGTGCCTGGCAAAATCTTGGAGCAGATTCTCCTGGAAGCCATGCTAAGGCACATGAAAAACAACAAGGTGCTTGGTGACAGCCAGCATGGCTTCACTAAGGGGAAATCCTGCCTGACCAATTTGGTGGCCTTCTATGATTGGGGCTACAGAACTGATGGACAGGGGTAGAGCAGTTGATGTCATCTACCTGGACTTGTGCAAAGCGTTCGACACTGTCCCACACGACATCCTTGTCTCTAAATTGGAGAGACATCAATTTGATGGATGGACGACTCGGTGGATAAAGAACTGGCTGGATGGTCGCACGCAAAGAGTTGTGGTCAATGGCTCAATGTCCAGCTGGAGACCAGTAAGCAGGGATTGGTGTTGGGAGCGGTCTTGTTCAACATCTTTGTTGCTGACATGGACAGTGGGATTGAGCGCCCCCTCAGCAAGTTTGCCGATGACACCAAGCTGTGTGGTTCGGTTGATACGCTGGAGGGAATGAATGCCATCCAGAGGGACCTTGACACACTTGTGAGGTGGGCTGATGCCAACCTCATGAAGTTTAACCATGCCAAGTGCAAGGTCCTACACCTGGGTTGGGGCAATCCCAGGCACAGCTACAGGTTGGGCAGAGAAGAGATTCAGAGCAGCCCTGCGGAGAAGGACTTGGGGGTGTTGGTCAATAAGAAAATGAACATGGGCCGGCTTCAGTGTGTGCTCGCAGCTCAGAAAGCCAACCGTATCCTGGGCTGCATCAAAAGGAATGTGACCAGCAGGTCGAAGGAGGTGATCCTGCCCCGCTACTCTGCTCTCGTGAGACCTCACCTGGAGTATTTTGTGCAGTTCTGGTGTCCTCAACATAAAAAGGACATGGAACTGTTGGAACAAGTCCAGAGGATGGCCACGAGGATGATCAGGGAGCTGGAGCACTTCCCGTATGAAGACAGGCTGAGGAAGTTGGGGCTGTTCAGCCTGGAGAAGAGAAGGCTGCATGGAGACCTCATAGCAGCCTTCCAGTATCTGAAAGGGGCCTATAAGGATGCTGGGGAGGGACTCATTACTAAGGACTGTAGTGATAAGATAAGGGTAACAGGTTAAAACTTAAACAGGGGAAGTTTAGATTGGATATAAGGAGAAAATTCTTTCCTGTTAGGGTGGTGAGGCACCGGAATGGGTTGCCCAGGGAGGTTGTGAATGCTCCATCCCTGGCAGTGTTCAAGATCAGGTTGGACCAGGCCTTGGGTGTTATGATTTAGCGTAAGGTGTCCCTGCCCATGGCAGGTGGGTTAGAACTAGATGATCTGAAGGTCCTTTCCAACCCTAGCCATTCTATGATTCTATATAGGTATGTACTTGTTTGTACTGTTCAGATACTGTCAACTGTACTGTTGACCAGCTGCTTCGCAAGTTGTGCATTTATAATTTTTTTACTTTATTCTATTCATGAATCAGTCTCTTAATCTGGGAAATACTTTCAAGTCTGTGTGTGGTAATGGAGTGCCTGGATACCGTGTAGGCTTTTACTTGAGAGACCATCCATTTAGTGTGTGAGAATTAAACCCATTAATGGAAATCTATCTTTGCCCCTGCAGGACTGCTACCTTCCAGAATCTGCGTGCGTTACCTAATACATGTTTTCTTTACCTCCATTGTAGATTTCATGTTTGCCTAATTTTCTGCTTCCAGTGATGCTTCTAGCACTGTGTTCAGGCTGGGGTTTTTAATTGAGTATCTTCATTTTGCAGGATGCTTTTTCTAATTAATAATTTTGCAGCTTTGAAAATTTAATCTCATTATTTTCTCAACATATTTCTAAACTAAGTTCCTTGCTATTATTTCTTTGCCTTCATTAGTATTCTCAGGAGCACCCAGTTTAATAGCATCAGCAAATTTCCAGCAAACTAACCAGTTGTTTGTTCTTTCCATATAAAAATTAAAATGTTAAATGGGACTGTTCTAACACTGATCCTTTGACAGTTTAATCATAATCAGCTTTCCCAAACTTAGCATCACTGTGGTACTTCTGCCACAGTTCAGACTATCCCGTCACATGTATGTAATGGTATGTAATTAATTTGGTGAGATAATATAAAATGATATGCTAGATTTCAAATATTATAAGTGAGTTCAAGCTTAGTTTTCAATTAAAATTCCCACTTAGTGGGCAGATGCCTCAGGAAAGCAAGTACAGTAAAATCAAAATGCAATGCATAACAAATGAAATGGAAAATAGTGGATACAGTATTATAAACAGACATTAGAAAACTCAGTGACATGTCTACATATGAGCTGTAATCCATCATAAATATGAATGCAGGAGTAATAGAATGGGTTCAGATATAGGTGATGAGGCTGGTCAGAGGCCTGCTCATGCTTCAGTCAGAAAAGGCACTTGCACAACTGGGATCTAGTTGAATCCCCATGCTGCCTGATTTGAAAGAGGAGGTCAATCCAAAATCACATTCCAGGAGATTAACTCTATTGACTTCCCTTTAAAAGAAACCCACAAAACTGGTCATATTTGAGTGTTAGTCCATTATTTGTATCACCCAATGCATAATGCACATGGGAGTCACACCATCCAGCCAGTTCTGTCCTGTAGCAGTTCCTCTGATTTGCTTGCACTGATATATAAAATTGCTGCTCCTATTATGTAAAGGCTCCTACATGTAAAGGTTAGCCCAGCTCATCCTTTCCTTCTTTTGACTCAGGGTTGCCCAAACACAGCTATTTTAGAGCATAAGGAAATGTGGGAAAACTCTGGGACCTTGAAATGAAGCTGATGTCTTGGACACTTTCCACAGCATACTAGAAAAAATACAAATAGGAGAGAGCTCTGAAGTGAGTGCTGGAAGCAGTGAGGAAGGTGGTATGATGAATGGTCAGGAAGCTACTCTAATGCTTTCATTTAAAAATAGACTTAAAGTCTCTGCAGTCTTATTGCAGAATAAAACTTGAAAAGGCAATAGAAATGCATTCAGAAATCAAAAGGCAACCAAGCAATAAAAATTCATTATGATTAGGTTCAGTTTCATGGTATCTTGGAGCCTGACTCATGACTTTTGAACATCTGTAATGGATGATACTAGAAAAATATGAAAGAGATTCATAATGTGTAGCATTCAAGTAAGGACCATAGTACCTGTCAGCCCGTTTGCAGTGGAACCTAAATTCCTGCTCTTCTGTGTGGAGTAGATGTTTCTTTTATATTGTTCCACTTGACTTTGAAGAAATCTACCTTGTTAACAACTTCAAACTCATCTTAATGAATGTAGTTATCTATCCGAAACTCTATTTTGAGTTTCTTCTTCGTAATGGTAAGAGATTGAGCATATATTTCTTAAGAAGCTTTTAAATTTACCCCTGGTAACTGTGCAATTCATGTACGTCTGATAGTGCTAAAGCAGAAATATGCGTTGAAATTTTGTGTATGACAGAACAAGGAGTTTATAAACAAACTTCATAGAAGTTGGTCAGATAAAAGCCCTCAAAATTTCTGGAAACAGAAATGTAGTGTAATAGTGCTTCATAAACTTTGCTATAGTGAATGTATTTTATGGGTCAGTAAAAACACAGACAGATCCCTAAACTGAAAAACAACTCATAAATACTCCTTTTCAGTTCTAAACCATGGTACTTACTTAGAACTTTTTCCTCTATGTTCCTCCTATAGACTGAGAAGACTGGGCAGTTAGCAGTGGTGTCCTTCTGAAGCTGAGCAGCACTGGAGCGCTGATTTTGCGTAATGAGTATATTATTGCCCTGGAAGATGGGATTGAGTGCACCCTTAGCAAGTTTGTCAGTTATACCAGATTAGAGGAGTGGTTGATGACTGGAGGCAGGGCTCTATACAGAGGGAACCCAACAAAATCACGTTGGAAGGAACGAACCTGGAACTGTTGGGTATAAGACATGGACATAATGACAGGAGTACGGCAGAGGGTTACCAAGTGGGTTGGAGCACTTGATATAAAAACTTTAGGTTAACATTTCATTTCATAACTATATGTAAGGGAAGGCAAAACAGATTATATTTGGTGAGTCACTAGAATGAATGTAAAGTGCAACTACTATATTGAGCTATCATCTCTTCATCTTGTGGGTGATTTGTACCACTCACACATCTGTGAAGGAGACAACACAGAAGGGCATGAGCAGCTCAGGAATTTTCTGGACAGCACTGTTGATAACATCCTAACAACAAGAAGCAGCTCACAAGCTGATGAAGTACGGGCTAGTGAAGTGGACAGCTAGGTGAACTGAAAGCTGTCTGAACAGGTAGGCTCAAAATGCAGCGATCAGCAGCAGAAAGCCTAGCTGAAGATCATTCACTACCGGTGTACCCACGCATCAATACTGGGTCCAGTATTGCTTAACCTCTCAATTAATGATCAGGATGATGGGGTAGACTGTACCCTCTTGTTTGTGGATGTGGATACAAAACTGGGATGATACAAAACTTTGTGGATGTGGATACAAAACTGGGAGAAACACCAAGTGGGTGTGCTAGAGAGATCTTAACAGGGTGGAAAAATGGACAGACAGGAACCTCATGTAGTTTAGGAAAGGGAAGTGCAAAGTCCTACCCCCAGAGAACAATAACATCATGACCCTGCTTTGAGTATGGGGGTTGGACTAGGTGATCCCCATATGTCCCTTTCAACCTCATCCATTTTGTGATTCTCTGATTGTCTAGCAAGATGAGGTAAGTTGAGCCTGAGTGGGAAACACTGAAGAAATTTCAGGAATATCTGGGTGTATGAAGTGTTGGCAGACTGATAATTTCCTGTTTTTTCCATGGCGAAAACTGCTGTGTAAGAGGTTCATATGAGGATACCTGAATTTGCTGTTCAATAGGAAACCTGAAAGATAATTTAAATTGCTAAGGATTGAATATTTCACTTAACCATGTTAAAGAGTCAAAGTTATGCATGTTACCCCACTCCCTTCCCATCTTAAAATTAGAAAAGTCTTATTAATGTGAAATAGTAACACTTAAAAAAAACCTGAACACCTAACCAAATGGCAAGATAAGAGAGAAAAGTGCATAGGAAAGTGAATACAAGGAGGTACATTACATTCTTTTAATCCATATATAACTTGAATTCTGTAAGAATAGTAGAAATGAAAATGGATTGATGTTAATTAGTTAATGAGCAAACCTGCATTTTGCCAATATTAAAACCTGCATTTTGCCATAAATAATTTGCAAAAGCACAGTGAGATAAATGAGTTAATTGTTCACTACTCCTGCACTCAGTGTTGCAATATTTATCTGGCAGATAAACAAGTTCTCTTAATAACAGGTGGATGAAAAGCTCTCCCCAACAAAGCAAATAACCTGAGAAGAGTTCTGGGTTTCAGTGTGCCGTTAATTCCTCAGCCTGCTAGGGAAGTAGAGTATTTTTTGCCATTTTTAAAAGTCACTGAACACCTTAACATAACTGGAACTGGTCAGCGGTTGGGTTCATCTATTATATTAAACCTGACTCAAATGTCAATCTATATGTAAGCTTAACAGTGGTAGAATCACAGTTACTCATCATGAGGCTCCAAAAGGTTTTAAGGTAGAAGTTGGAATCTGAAGGAATGGCATTTCAGTGTAAAGGGAGATCATTATTACATATTTATTGTTTCTGGCAGTAATGGCAGTAGTACAAGTGGGAGTACTGGTAGTATGGTAGCAGCAGCAGCAGCAGTAGTATATTCTTACACAGCATGCAGTCCTGGGGAGAAGCAGTTGTCAAATTCCCCATCATCTTGAACCATCAGACAACTACTGTTCAGTTCTTCTGTACAGGGAAGCCCAAAATACAGGGCATGTGTTGGTTGGCAAGCAGGCGCTCAGGTGAATACTCTCATGGGCTTTCTCGTAGACCACAGAAGTCTACAGTTATACAGTGCTCTGCATATGGCAATGGTGGTGTCATCATCTGGTATAATTAGAGGTGAGATCTGATACCCTTGTGGGGCACTGGAGGATGATAACCTAAACAATGGGTTTACGCAGGTCTGGTAAGAACTTGCATAGGCAGTGTTTGGAGAGTGAAACACGTGCATCAATGAGACACGAAACAAGCACAAAATTGTGTGAAGGAAATCAAGCTGGTGTGACCAGAGCCTGAAAGTCTATAGGTGTATCCTGTCTGGAGAATGCCTGGTCCAAAACAGAGTCTGTGTGAACAGTGGCTGCTTTGCTTGCTTATCAAAGACTCCTTAGATAACAGGTCTGGTAACTGACTTTTGTTGGAATCCTGTAGCTTCAAGTTGCTTTTGCAGTAGGACTTCCATAGGTATTGAAGTGACTTGAGTAGTTTAGAGAATACATTTTAAATCTTTCTGAAAGTCGGGAACAGGCAAACTTGGGGCCATAATCTATGGACATTTCTGCTGGAATCTAAAATAAAAATGCAACATACTCTTCCTATTTGACATCTGCGCAGAAGTTCAGGACATGATCTGTAAATTTGTATTGATGTCTTTTCCTTGGTTTTAGCTGGGGGATGGAATTAAAATTTAATATGATCTTGATGAATTGGAGAAACAGTCTGGAAAATATAGGTACAATTCCACACAGATAAGTGCAGAGTTCCAGCTTTAGCAATAGACCAAGTCTGTAAGTCTTTGATGTGTGTAACTTAATTTGTCAGTTTTCCTCAGTTTTGGATAGGGTATTAAATATATCTTTGTTCATCACTGACAAGGAGACATATATTTTAACAAAAAGATATTTAGAGAGGGTTTGGAACCATCAGTTCTTTCTACACCAATTGTCTCATATTTACATTTGCTATAACACATCCCTAAATCTTAATTCATATATTTTTTAAGATGTCTTACTTTAAATGCACCTGAGTCTTATGAGAAATTGTCATCTGGTAAGAATAAAGACAAATAATGACATTCACTTAAATCAAAAGTATGCTTGAGAAGTGATCATATGAAGGACATACTTTTTTTTTCCTATGCTTCTCTACTTTATGGCTCATTTCTGCTGCTTTTTCTCAGTTCTTCAATGTTGTACACCTCATTCACTGAAGATCTGCATTTCTTCCTGTCTTACCATGCATGAATTCATGTATTAACATCTGGCAAATTCTGCCAGGTGTCGCTGAAATAGCTTCTTAGCTTCAGTGCTGGAGATAGTATATCAGCTTCAGATATACAGATTGCTGTGATGTTCTGTCCTGCTGCTTCTATATTCTTTATGTGCAGGGTGCTCTGTAGAGGAGCTGCCAAAGGAAGGGAAATGCCAGAGGTACAAATCTTCTTGCTGCATCACACAGAACAAACAACCCCCCATTCCCTCTCCTTTTTGTCTTGTGAAACAGCTAGGAAGAAGATCAAAAATTGTGGAATAGACCTCTCAACGTGTGGAACTTAAAGTATTAAATAGAGTGGGGTTTTATTGTGATAAGAGTAGTGAAATGTGGAAACCTCTTGAATCAGTTCATTTCTAAATCATTACAAAAAATCCACAGTAGGAGGCTATGCTTCTACCTATTCAGAGAGAGATCATCATTGCTGCACCTCCTTCTGTTCCTTTCACCTCTGACAGCAGCCCCCATGTTCTAACTCTGCTCCTATCTTGACATCCCTATTTTACACTGTATCTGTTCTCTAGTTCTTTCTTTCCTTCTCAACACCTTTTCTTTCACACACAGTGCCATTTCACTTTGCCCTTGTAATTAGCCAAATGATTATCTATGAGGTTTTATATTCTGTACATAAAATTAATATCAGGAAATTAGCTTGTTGCTTAGACAGCCCCAGTGCCCTGCAACAGCCTGCCGGATTAGTCACTTGGAATATTACCGTAAATATTGATTGCTGTGATACTCCTAAATGGAATACAAATTTATGTACTTTATCTTCTCATGACAATAGTAGTCTTAAATTATGCTTTTGAGCGTACTTTATTTTATCATAGTTTATTTTGGGTAAACGGCTTTCTCATATAAATAACATCATTGTTCCTCCAGCCAGCCTGGCTGTAGGGTGGAGTTGTAAATATTAGAAGACATGGCATCACTGAAATCAGAGGTTTTGCTGCAGTAGTGATCAGGTAGTGATCTCCCAGTTGAGGATATTCTGACAATACATTTTTATGCTTACCACTCAGGAAGATGGTTATTCAGTTCATTAATCATTTGATAAAAATTACATGCAACGTGCGGAGGTAGCCTATTCCGTATGTAACAGACTGCAAAATGTTACCTCTTTGCTGCTGACAGAGGATCCAGGTTAACATTTGGCATGAAAATGCCAAAGGAAGTGGCTGATCTTTAAATCAAAGGACACAGAAAATTTCTGGCAACAGAAGGCTGCTTTTGGATGATCGTGTATTAGAGTTAAAGCAGGGACTTACTTAAAAATTCACAGTCAGCCAAATAAGCAAATAAATATGACAGATGTCATGTTGAAATCAGCTTCAGGCACTTGACTTAAATTTTATAAAATATGAGATGGAGGGAAAAAGCAAAGTCATTGTGAAAGGCTTTCGCATGTCTTGGTGAAGAGAGGAAAATCGAGAGCAAGCATTATACTAACAGAAAGTAGAGTTAACATAGAGGGTTAACCCTAGGAGCTGCTGCACATTTTACACATCAGCAGTTCTGCAGGAATTCAGGCAAACAAAA
Source organism: Pezoporus occidentalis (assembly GCF_034315485.1). Lineage (NCBI taxonomy): Eukaryota > Metazoa > Chordata > Aves > Psittaciformes > Psittacidae > Pezoporus > Pezoporus occidentalis. Next base: position 1,493,764 of record NW_026913126.1, on the reverse strand, counting down.
GTGACATTACTGCTTTTGTGGTAAGTTTTCACATCCCGCAGATTTTTCTCAAGAAATTGTAATAGCATCGCTGCTGTTTAAAAAGTTGTGTGATCTTTGGTACAGTATAGTATAATAAAACATGTAGCCTAGCCTCTCTGCAGATCTGATTAAAAAAAAAAGTCAACAATGGGTACTTTGATGTATGCAGCATGGTGTCAGAAATGACATGAAATATATACAACCTTAGACTTGGCAACCTCCATTTCAGTATTCTTGGCAGATACGGTAGACAATATGCTCCCTGCTTGTATTTTTTCAAGCTCCTTGATTTGTGTATATTTAATTGCACACTATCAGAAGGTTATCGAACCTAATGTTGTACTTATTTTTCTCTTGCCTTTGGAGTGATGAATCGGGGATGGAGGAATGGGAAAGCAAATGAATTGGTCCTTCTGCAATCTGAAAGAATGTTGTCTACTATCCATTTGTACCCTGGGAGGAGAAAACATTCCCTCACCATACAGAATCTGATCTCCACAGTCTATTGAGCTGATGGATCCATCAAATAGTTTTTCTTTATTTACTGGGAAAGATGCTAAATATTTCTGATTTAAGTCTGTACTCTAAATTTATGTGTTGATTCTGATATGCCTAGAATAGGTGTTGTCCATGCAATACATTAGCACAAAGCAGACAACATAGCTTGTCAATCACACTGATATGCATGTTAATCACTACTTTCCTAGATTCCTTGTCATCCACAAGAAATGCCTTGATGGCATTGGAACCAGCGGCATCAACACCAGTACAACATCCAACTCAACATGCTGTCAAAAACCCTTCTCATCTTCCTGCAGCTCTTGCTCCAAACACTCCTTCCCCTTCCCCCCACACAACAAGATCCTGATGTGAGATCACAGGACAAGACCAGGCATCCACGCATCAGGTCAAGAGGAGATGTAGGAGAGGCATCAGGTATGAACAACCCTCATGCGATAAACCCCCCTTTTTCTAATTGACATTTTTGTGTGCCACGTTCATCACAGATGGATTAGCTGCCATAGCTGAGCAGACTCAAAGTCTACCTGAACTGTGCCTGTGAGCTGGTTGGCTCCACCAGGAAAGCGACTCCAGGCTACAGATCTTGCACTTCATTTCTCTAAGCGGAAGCCAATTGCAGCAGTTAATGTGATGGTACTGAGGGTGTGTCCCTGTCTCCCTGGCATGGAAATGAATGGAGACTGTATTGCTACTAGAGACTGATGTGTCACAGTGGGGCACAAGGCGCAGTTGCCTTCTGTTCTGCCTCACGCTTGCTTTAAAGGCCCTCATAATCATGTGCTCCACAGGACTCTCTCACTTCTGTTGACTGCTACATTTCCTCACCTTCTTTTTTCTCCAAAATAAGCCTTCAAGTCGATCTGTAGGCTGGTTGAAAGAGCATCAGCTTCATCCTCTGGGAAAAAAAAAATCCAGGAGGTGCCACTTGAATTTTTTTCCGTATTTAATCAGATATAGTAATGCAACAGCATTAACTCCGTGAAGCATAATTTAATAATAACTTACATTCTGTAGTGCGTTTGATCCAGCTGTCTGAAAACACTTTAAAATATTAATACATTAAATTTAACACTGTCCCTCTTGTGAAGTAGGTAGGTATTATAGCCTTAATTTTACAGATGAGAAAACATGGGTGCAAAGAATTTAAATGCCTTGCTCAAGGTCAAACGAGAGATTCCTGCTAGAACTAAGAAAATGAGAAGAAGGAGGAACAATGTGCTTCTATTAGCACTGCAGCAATCTGTCCTGCTGCTAGCTTTTAATGGAACAAAATGTGTGCATCATTGAAATCTACATACATTAACAGTTTATTTACCTTCATAGGTGTAACAAGACAGTAGTGTATATGACTTCATAATCAATAACATAATTATAAATTGAGAGAGTGCATCAGAGTGAGGAGTAGACCAAAAATGACATTTTGACCAGCAAGTTTGTTCTTGTTTTTTAAGTTTTGCACCCTAATCATCTATAGCATTACTATTTTTTCTTGTTTCTTTCATAAAATTGTTGGTTTTGAGAAATAAAGGCACTAAATAAGTAAATGTGCAACCATTGCAGTGGCTGACACAGGTTAATATGAGTCTGGACTGCTGTTTCTGGAGATGAACACAAAACCCGTTCCTTGGAATTCCTGCAGTGGTGTTAAAAGAAAAATGAACTATAGGGAGGTAGGAAGTTGAGATTAAAACTTGATTATGGAAGGCTGTCCTGACTTTGGGGGTTTGCCATAAGAAAGAAGAAGGTCTGGAGCACCGTTAGAGGCTGCTTTGCAAGAACAGGGACCTCTGAGACCTGCCTGTGTAGGGCTGGAAGTGTTAGCCAGAATAGAGGATGCAAAAATCAATTTTTAGTTCAGGACTTTCCAGGGTAAGTTTCTGATCAAGAATACCAGTCAAGGAAAAGCCATGCCACGGGTCTTATAATTTGAAAGAGCCTGAAGTAGGGTTTCCCCATGGTATTCAGAAGTAGTGCTGATGGGTGTGTGTAGAGACGTTACTTGTAGGTTGCAGAAGAAGGCTGATAACAACAGCATCAGAGGAAGTGGGCTGAGAAGTGACCTGCCAAAGTATCCAAGTCACAGCAGAGGCAGGTTGTCATACAGCAAGAAGCCAGTACATGGACAAAAAAATGATGATGCCAGTCTCAGGATAGTAGGTAATAAAAGATCCTTGTTTCTCTGTTGTCTATTTCTAGCCCTACAGTATCCCTTAGGTCTGCCTCTTGCAGTGCATTGGGATGGTACCTTTCTGACTATGGCCACTTGGGCAGATACAAGGATGGCTTTCCGGCCACTTTACTCTGTAAGCCTGAGCACTTTTCTTCAGAAGAGCAGGTCAAGTCTTCATGCAAAGCAGGTCATAAATAAAGTTTATTTAAAAATAATGAGGACTGAAAATAAAAACCAAAATATTTTAGTAAGTTTTAGGTTTATGCGTGAGAAAGTTACGGTAAAAAAATGGCTTATATGATCCACAGAGCTGAAGTCAGTTTTCGATTTCTTTAGTGCTATATTGTCCCCAGTGCATAGGATAGAGTGTGCATGTGTAATCTAACTTCTGTTCTCCCTGGAGCCAAACAAGTGAAATTCTCCTAAAGAGATTGTCTTGGTGGCCCTGGAAAATCACTTTCTTCTCTTCAGTTGTTTCATCTCGTTACATGGATGAATATATCCCAGAAGCACTGGGAAATTTCTGATTTTCCTCCCTCCTTTTCCTGTAATCCGTTGCCACCAGTCACTTCCATAAGAGCATATTGGTTTGTTGTCAATTTGCCCAGCTTAATCTATGTAAATACATATAAATGCTTTTAACTGTACTCTCTTTCCACTTAGTTTCTTCTGACAGTCTCTGCATTTATTCTGATTTGTGTTGCATGCAGCTCTGTTCCCAAGTTTTGACTAGATAGGAAGGTTTATCCTGTATATCTCTGCTGCTACTTGATACTTGCAAATTCCGTATGTCTTTGAAGCAGTGACTCTTGCATTCATTTGTCCCTGTAGAGAGGTTTCAGATCTCTTTAGGAAACATGAGCAAAACCCTTTGTCAAACAAAAGTCCTGCTAGGTTGATTTTCCCTTGTTCTCTGTGGAGGAGAGGACCATAACAACATAATACTCCAATAGAAGATACAGTCTGACTGCATACACAGCAATCACAGCAATCACAGTTCTTACTTCCTAGCTGGAAGGAGTGAACTCCCAGCTCCTCAAGCCAAAAGGCAAAGGCTGTGTTTCTGTCCAGAAAAGTCCCAGCAGTGGGATAGCAGAGGTGGAGGAGCTGGAGAGGAGTAATAATCCCAAGTTAGGACCTCAGTTAAATTTCTAGTTATTGTTCACTCTTTTTTCTGTGTATTTTTTTTCATACCTATTCCCATTTGTTAGTCTATCATATGGTGCTCCACCAATGTCATTTGCCCACAGTCACATGGACATCTCACTGTTCCTAGTCATGTAAAAACCCCTCAGGCTAGGTCCAACTTCCCTAAATCTTCCTTCCTTCTCAGCCCCAAATCCCTGGTAGAGCAGGAGAAATGAGAGGCCTTCCTTCTGTCTTCATGTAGCTAACAAATACTCTGTCCTAAAATAACCTTATTCCAGGAGTTGCTTTGTATTGGTGCTCCTGAACAGTACTTCACAGTGTCTTGGATTTAGGGTAGCATGTGCCCTTGTGGTACTATTGATGAATGGATAGTAAGAAACTCTAGTTAAAATGAAGCAAAACAAAAACCTCCTCAAACCAGCAAGAAAGAACAAAGAAGTCACCTATGCCTTGCCTCTTGCCTCATTGAAAGAGACAACTATTTGCTTCCTGCTGGAGGTTTATGTTTAATGTAGACAGATGTGTGACTGATTTGTATGCTGTGCTAGTTGATGATGGAGGAACTGAAGCCCCAAGCCCAAGGTAGTATTTTCATGTGTGTGAAATAGAATTTTTGTTTGTGTGAAAGGTTTTTATAATCTGATCTGCATAGATTGGCTTAATTTGTATCGATTTTTATAAAAAAGTTTGTTCAACAAAGGACATTTCCTCAGCAACTAGCTTTAAGTCCTACATCTGCGTAGAAATGGCCTTTATCTTGGAAAGTTACAGAAAATAATATCTGAATAAAAAACGAGAGGGTTGCCAGATTGCTGCTTAGACATTCCAAGTGTTTCTTTACCCTTAAGACTAAAGAAAGGGGCAGAGACTAGATACGGCAGCCAGAGATTTATGCAGAGGCATTTGCTACGTTGCCCTCATGTACTTTTTTTGTCATTTATAATGCACTTAATGGTGTATTATCTTCTCACCAATACATTGATCTGTCAGAAGATAATAATAATAGTATGGTATGTGCACCATATATAGTGTACTATATTGTAGCATTTACTATAAAATGAAGTTATAGTAGTATAAAGTAATAGTGAGAGACTTCAGACCTTCAAGCACCTTTAAGGAAGGAGTTTAGAGTATTTTTTACTTTCTTGATGTACGTGTGAACTAATACAGAAAGATGGCTCAAAGGTGGCTGTTCTGTTTTTGACCGGAACAAGGTTTCCTTTTGTATGCAGTTAGAATTCTGTATTTTGGAGCATGTATGGTCTATAAAATGTTGTAATTTTAAAGTCAGGTATTACAGAGGCAAAATAGAAATTTATTTATGAGGTAGGGGAACTTCTAATTTCTCAGTCACTCAGGGATGAGCTCATGATGGAAAGACAAGGGAAGAACATGGGTAATCCATTGGTTGTCAGAAAGGATGTATTGTCCAGACCAAAAACTCAGGAAAACAGAAGGCAAGCCTGACAGTACCAGCAGCCTCCAAAACAATCTACATCATTGTACCTTCTTACAAATGAAAATCTTTCCAGGAACACTTTGTTCTGTGGAACAGAACCTCTGGGGACAGTAGGGTTCTCCTTTGCAGTTTCCTTTGTGCAGCTTTCTCCAGGTCTGTTTTGTGGGCTAAACCTGGATCTTCTGACATCAGAAGTATAACCTCTGTGTGTTGCTAGAAGATCAATTACATCAGCAGGTCACAGTGGTAGGCTCTTGCCTGTTCATCTGTCAGCAACAGAAAACTTGTCCGTTATCTTTCTATTTTAGGAATGTCCATTATGTCTTTTTAGAGAATGCATGTTTTGATCTTGATCTGAGAATATTTTCTGAGTAGTTCAGTGTGATTCTAAAACTGAAGTCTTTTTAGTCAAGCTCTTTGCCAAAGGGAAACCTTTTTGTCAGTTGTTTTCTGCTCTTTTGGGAGCAATTTCAGTGGAAGCAAGGTGTACCGTGGGCAGAAGTTGTCCTTTCCACAGGCTTCTCTTCAGTCATTGTTTGCTGGCTGCTGGCTGGATTGCAGAGATCTAAGTCCAGACACGCAGATGATGTGGACATAGAGCTGGTTTTCAACATTTTTCTCATCCTGCTATTTTGGTGTAATTCAACTCTAATTTCAGCAAATGTATAAGAAAGATAAATTCTTTTACAATGTGGAAATTATAATAAAGCTTAGATCAAAGGTTTTGGCAGAAGATGGAAGAGTGGTTTTGGCAGGCATTGTAGCATAATGACACCTCAGAGATTCATTGTCCTATGCTCTGTTCTCAAGGAATATGTTATTTATCAACAATAGCAATTTTTTGTGGTTTTTTTTTTTTTAATTGACCAATTATTAATAATTTCATTATATGTTACCAGATCCTGGTATAATTTTGTATTTGCACAGGCTTAACAGTCCATGTATGCTTTTGCTTTCAAGATGGATGATTTAAAATACCAAGTTTAGTGGTTTTGCTCAGGCAGTAAGAAATGCAAAATGACATGTAATGTTTGACAATTAAGGGAACACTGTCACAAAATTAAACGGCAATAATTTCAAATGCAATAGGAAATTTGATTCAAAATATTCTCCTCTTCTTGCAGAAAGACTGATGATCCTGGGTAGGAAACCATGTAAAAAGTATTTTTGCATGACAGAATTTGTTCCACATAACAATATTTTACTTTTCCCCTGACAAGTTCTTTGAAGATGCCTATTTTAATGACTGTTGAAAATCTATTGAAGATCTGGAAGATAATCAGCATTAACAAACTTGCCTCCTCTGTACTTTTGTAGGATTGTCACATACAATCTTAATTTGCCACAGGCATTGTATGTTTATTAGAAGTGACATTTTCCCATTTTCCTCCAAGCAGATGGCTCACATGTGCAGAAAAAACTATGTGAGAGAACAAAGACTGTCTGTGATGCCTTAACACTCCTCAGTACCAATATTTCTGAATTTTTGTCAAGTGAAGACCTGAAACGAAGTCTTCCTATTCTACCTGTGTGGCAAAAGCTAAAGCAACATGAACTGCCTGCATAATTCCTTGGTAGCTTATTTTCAGATCGAGCACTTCATCTGTGTGTGTATGTGTAGGCATATACATGTATGTACATACACATTCTTACTCTCACATGCTTGACAGTATTTTTTTCCCCCAAATCCACATTTGCTAACCAGAGAATGGGCTAAATCTCTATTATAGCCTATTTCTGTCTTTTATTATTAAGATCAGATGTAATGTGTATATTAAGCTTGATCATTTTATCCTGGACATTTGCTTTACAAATTTAATTTAACACAGATAGGCTTTTTTTGAGCTACACTACGTAAAGTCTTATGCACGCACAAGAGGAATTAGTGAGATTAATGTCTGTGAGCACTCTGCAGGGGATGCAACACACAGTAATAATTTGGGTCACAATGCCTTATAAAGTCAATGGCAGTAAGAATTTTTAGCATAAATTTAGGGTGATATATCATTCAAAAAAGTAAAGCTTTTTGGACCCTAGACCCAGTAAGTATCACCAGCAGATCATAAAAGTTTAATTCACACCTTCTTCTGGAAAATCCACTCATCTTTCTGGGAAGAGTTTGCCAAAAGTGCGTATAGCCAGATTAGTCTCTTACATGGATGACTAAGTGTAAACAAGGGACTTAATGCTAGCCTGTAGGTCATACATCAGAGCTAAGAAGTTCAAATACAAGACCTTAATTTCTTTGCCTCTTTCATAGCTAATCTAATGTTGTACGCACACCAGGTGTGTGTGTCTAAGGGATATTAGCAGTATTGAACATTATTTTTTTCTTTGGATATCTTCAAGCAAATAACAACAAAATTGATAAGAAATGTTAATTTCTGGTGAAAACATGACTAGAGCATACGCTCTTTGCAGAGTCAAGAACTTGCTCGTTTAGTTTTCATACATTCATTTGGAATGCTTTATTTGCTTCAAAAGGATTAATCTTAATAGCTTTAAAAATGAAAGTCTAAAACTAGCAGGAATTGTTGGCTTAGGACCTACAACAGGGAATTAGTGGCTTCCCACTCACCACTAATGAGTGGATTTTTTTTTAAGCTCTGTTTATTTATAAGCACTGATGAGTACAAATTCTTTTTAAACAAGGTATTTTAGGGAACCTACTCTGCTTGAATTAAAAAAATATTCAACAGCCATATTAACAAAATGCTTCTTGCCCAAATGGCAATATAACTTCGTCTCACATTAAAAATGCAGCATGCTTAAAGAAAAAATATCTAAATTTTTAGTAACTTCTGAATAGGTGTCTCCAAAATAAATCTTTTCTTATCCTCAGGTACTTTTTTGGGGGCAGCCTAAGGTACAAGTACATACTATCATGCACTGTCATTCTGTGTACAATATACTACATAAAGATTCCAGAAAGTTAATATTTAAGGTGATCAGTAAAGGTATTTGCTGAGATTGAAGACTGCATGCCTTAAGAATATTAGGGAGAAAAAAATATTCAGGTTTTGGGATAGCGTAAGTGTTCCCTGTAAAAGCTTCCTTTAAAACACCAGTGTTATTCCTTCTACATGCTGTCAAAAAGAAATCTGAACAGAATAAAACCAGACTAATAGTGGAGTGTATTTCAATATACAAGAACAGAAGTGAATGTTTTTGTCCTTTGGGAACTGACCAGTAACACTCTTGCTGTAGGTTTTTCTTGCAGATTTCCAATTTTGAATCCACAGTGTGTAAGAGACAACTAGTTAGGCAGACTTAAGACCTTTTCTTTTTTTGTTCTTCCTCAACCTCAGGTTTTATTTTAAAATTTCATTTTTCAACATTGTGATGAAATTTTCTTTTCCCTATAATGTTTCAATCTTCTTGACTTCATGCTTCATGTTTTTTCCATCTTCAGTTTCTGCTTTTCTAATTTTCAGCCATGATGTTCTTTTCCACTATTCGTGGAGACTTGGACTGCCTGTGTAAGTTTCAGGTGAACTCAGTTACCCTGAACAACCCCCAAAGACCCAGGCTCTTTTGTTGCTGCTTTTGCAGACATGCTTTTTTGTTAGGCTGGGATTCTTAAATAAGGCCTTCCCTGAATCTTTCTTTACATACCTAACAGTCCTAAAAACCAAATTACCTTTCACCAGGAAGCGGAACTACACGGCTCTGGCCATCTGCTGCTGCTTAGCAGGGGAGCGGTTGTGGTCTTAGAACAGCGTGCCAGAAAGGTCAGCTAGTTTCAGTTGCTCAGATTACTCCATTGACAGGTTGACCTGTAATTGTCATTTTCCTCTGTAACATATTAAAAGTCAGTTACAGTGGGTAATTATTTGCTCCATTATCTTTAAGATGGAGGTGGGATAATTTACTGCATTCCTGTTCTGTACTAGCATTGCCTATCAGATTAATTTGGGGCGAAAAATTACACTGTGATAAAATGTGGCATTAAGTAGATGCTCCAGTTCCTGCATCATGCAAGTGGATATCTCATTCTGTGTTTCTGAAGAGATATACACTATAAAAATGTTTTCCCATTGGTGTTTTTGCTAAAATATGTATACATCTTCTGCATACACAGAGGAGCTGATTGTTGTTTGTCACTGACAAAGCTGTATCTCGGGGAGATAAGGCTCCAGATCATTATGGAAGATATATAGCATAATTATATGTATAAAACATGTTAGTTATGTATTATGTGTTTACTATATGGACATTTAAAAAAATAGCGCATACTACCAGAAAGTACTGAAAGGTGTTGCTGCCTGACCGGAAGACGATGCCGAGCGTGTCATTGAAATAATTTTGGTTAAAATTGCAGTGTTTGAAAAATAAATCTATAGAAATGTATGGAAAAGGAACCACTTACACGCAACATGCAATTGTGTGAATATCTGCAAATGTAGCACAATTTTTTTTCCTTGTTTGTCCCTTGGCAGTTTCCAGCTGAACAGCTATGCATCAGACTCCATCATTATGTCTGGCAGCTGCAGTGCAACATGGTTTTAGAACTCTCTGTGATTTCAGCAGTGAAGCACAGCAAGCACTTTATTAGCCAAATAAAAGTAAAAAAGTCCCAAAACTTGAACTATTTTCTGTATCTGTGGTAATGGTGCGCAATAAGGCAGGAAGCCTTCATTTACATTGCTGTTACTGACAGCTCGCAACAACTTGCCCAGTTCTGAGTTGCCTGATTCATACAGCATCAGCTCCCTCTCCTAGCACCGCTTTTTCCTCAGCTCTACCCATGCTTCTCATACAATAGCCAGCTTCCCTAAGATTTATTTTCTGAATCTCAAATGCCAAGATGCTAGAAAGAAAAAAATAGTACAAAAATGATAAGAAAGTGTCCATCTTGTAGACACGGTTTCTTTCAGATTCCTTGAAATGGTGACCTTGCTGGATGCCCCAAGATGATTAGATCCTTTCCTTATCTCCCTCAAAAGTGTATTTTCATATGTATTAATAGCATTGCTTTCACTGTACTATGACATGAAAACTGGATAGCCTGGACCCTCAAGTAGTTCATAGAGAGGCTAAGTGATTTGGAAAAGCAGCAGCAAGTTCAGGAGGAGTGGAGCAGATGACAGATGCTAGACAGAGAGGGTTCTGAAACATGCTTTCTTCAACCTTTAGTACTGCTGGTATGAAGGTTTTTGCTGTGTACTTAATTTTTTTTTGTTTCAGGGGGTAGCATGTGGGAAATATATGAAGAAATGATAGACCTATTCCTTGCTTCTTCAGAGACAGTGCATAAGCTGCTTATTTTTCTAGCCTTTTTTATCAATAGCAAACATACACTGTTTGGATTTATGCTAGTGGGTTCTTCCATTGTTTTGTTTTAGCTAAAGATCTGAGTAGCATATAGCTGGCAAAGCCATGATGGACCTGGAGTGAAACATAATTCATGCCTCCCTCCATTTAAAAGGAAGAATGAAAATTAAAACAGTTGTGGGTAGAAAACAGAAAGGATAACTGGCTCTAAGTGTGTGAGTAGACCTGCTTATGCAAATCTCTAAATCAGTCTTCAGAGAAAGTACTACCATTGAAAGGTATAAATACATTTTAATTCTTTCTGAATGAACATCAATGTGAGGAGGTGTGTAACTCCAGTTTCAGTTCAGAACAATTTTATTCCATTTTAATTTTAAACATTTATTAAAGTTAGATAGCACTCACATTTCAAAGTACCTCTTTAGGGTTGGTCAAAGGTAAGGTACATTTATATTTCATGTGTAACTAGTCAGGCTCTGTAGCACCTTTTATGGATTTAAATATTCTCTTGGGTCCCTTCCTAATGAGCGCCATTAGATAAAAGATTCAAACAAAAGCTGAATAGACTTCAGCAAAACTGGCAGATGTGTACAGAAAATACTAAAAGATCTTTAAAGCAAAAGTACTTCAGTGGACATTTTCACCAGCTTTCTTAACGTATTTGCAAATAGGTGTTTGTAGCATACTTAACTTTTAGGTAGAAGTCTGGTTTAAAATCTGATAGTATTGGCTCTGTCCAATTTAGGTGTATACTTCATTAGAATCATAGACATGTTGGTTTGAAGGCACCTCAGAAGGTCACATACTCTAACTTCCCACTCCAAGTAGCTCTCTTGCCTGCACTCCAGTGGGTCATCACGGCTCAGTTTGCCAAACTTCAACAGCCTCCAGGGTATGGATTCCATATCCTTGCTAGGTCACCTGCTCCAGCACTGCTCCAGTGAAAATGTTATTCCTGATGTCCAACTAGATCTCCCATGCTGCAGTTTGCAGCTGTTGCCCACAGTTACAACATCTGCCAGGACTGTCACATTCGTAGCTCCTTTTCAAGTACTTTTATGTTGCCACACAGCCTGCTCTCCAGCAAACTAAACAAGCCCGGCTCCCTCAACCTCTCCACATGCTGGACTGTGTGCTCCAGGCTCCTGACCAGCCTGGTAACTGGGCTTTTGATTGAGACCCAAATCTGGATATTCTGCATACAGTGCCAAGTAGAAGAGAGTATCATCTTCCCTTGTTTAGTCTAATTACATCTAAATACATTACAGGCTAATTGCATCATGTCATAGTGTTTGAGAAATGTTTGAGAAATACGGTAAGATATTTTCTAAAATAATGCTGTTCTTAGAAGTTCCACAAAAAAAATGGGGTATACTTTTAAGAAGTCTTGCCAGCATAAACAGCACTATGCAGTCTGAGATACATGAGTCTTCTTTATCACAATATTAAAAAAATTACTTTAAAATGCAAGGCCTATTTTCCTAAAACTTAAGTTGAAATTCACGATTAGGCTGGAGAAGGGAGACAATATGGAAGGTGATTGCGGGCTAGTTTCATCTTTACTTTCTGGCGGTGGACTCACAAGATACACATCTCTTGCAGTGCTGTTTGCAGGGAGGACTGCACAGGGGAGATCTGTGAGCTCTCTGTGAGTGCAGAATGCCTTGTATCATTTCCAAAAGAGATGTTGCTATTCTCCACAAAGGTACTGAAGGTGATATGAGGGATTTGATTTACTGATACTTTTGACATCCATTTTGGGTTGTCTAATTAAATCATAATATTATTAAAAATTGTATTTTTAAAGCAGAGATGATTCATTGCTCAAAAAATAGTAATTGCAGAAATCCATCTTAATTGCATACAGTACACATTATAATTTTTAAGGATATAAAGGAAACAGTAGATGCATCCTATCACAAACTTTGTAAAACGTGTAAACTTCTATGTATAAATTGTATTATTTGAGGAGATTCTCTTCTGTGCTTCTGATCTCTTGATTTTCTTTGTAGTCCTTTGTCCAGTTTGACATTTACCACAGCTCTCATTCTAATAAAAAGTGGAAACATATTTCCTGTTTTGCTTGCTTTTTCTTTCATTTCAACTTCACAAGATATTGGTTTTCTTTAGAAATGTATTGTGAACAACCAGATCATAACTGGTTTTTAAATGAACACAACTTGGCATAAAGAGGCAGTGTCAAATCTGTTTGTAATTACACAACAGGTTAGGAATTGATACCACAAATGCTAAATTTTTTAATCTTATGATAACAAGCAGGGTCCTAAAAAGAGAACTTTTTCATATGATGTAACTTTAGTAATCAAAAAAGTGTTCCTATCCCAGAGATCTCATTCTCTTGGTACAAGATGTATGATAACAGCTAAAAAAAATACTCATGTTCTTTATAAACTGTTGCTGGAAAGCATTCTAATGGAAGCATCTAACACTGAGTCTCTTGCCTGCGTGACTGCTAGCTTTTTAACGATTTTTGTTTAGGAATAATTTACTGTGAAGTAAAATATCAGTGAGTCAGTAGCTATGAATTTACCTGTGTTTCTGTAAAAGTTATTACACTGTTGATTCCATCTGAAGATCATATGATTTTATTTTAAAGCTTCTGCTTCCCCCAGGCTACCAGTTTTGTTTGATTTCTTCTTCCAAAGACATTCAGGATCTTCTATTAACACTTTCAAAGCTAGTTACAAAGATAAAATAATTTAAATATGTAGTCAGAAAATTGGGTCTAACATCTCTTTCTCTGCTGGAAAAAATAACAGCAGAGTTTCTACCTGGGATATAGCAGTCCCTGTGGCTTTCAGGCTAGTCTTCCCCTTCTGGTGCTCCATAAGTCATCGTAGCCCAGTTAGATGAATTTGAATACACCAGGCAAACAATTAATATACAAAAAAAAATCTTCAGATTTAAAGTATTAAAGCTTCTGATGCAATAGGAACTACTGGTATTATAAAGTGTTTTCTTTGTCTATTTTGGTTTTGGTTGTTTTGTGCTTTATTTTTTTTTAAAAAGAAGCTTTCTCATTTTACTCCTTGAAACCTCCATTTGACAAAAAACGTTTGGTTTTTTGATTGACTGTTTTCAGTGTCCAATGAAAGTGCTGATTTTTAACCCCAGTTGCTGGTGAAGACAAGTGAAAAAAGGATGACCGAAAGCAGGCTTCAGATATTTTTTCCAGATATTGTTGGAAGAAACAAAATCTTTACAGGAAGCCCTAGATAGAAAGTTTTTTTGAAATAATGGTCACAGGACCAGTTTCATGGCTCTTTTTGAGATAAGGCACATACCAGTGCTTTCTCCACCTCCTTAAACATCCCAGTAGAGTTTGTAATGCAGTAAGCAAGGGTAATAAAGCTTTCTGATTTAAGAGGCTACTCACATCTTTTAGAGAAGACCCTTGTTGTAGTAATTCACTCACTGGCTGTACATTACCTGACAAGCATGTTTGCTTCACTCGCTGAAGTACCGGCACTGCAACTGTGCAGAGGGGTTAAAGTGGGAAAGTGCATGGAGCCCTTTGCTCAGCTCTCCTTCCACCAGAAACTGGAGCACAAGAGGACTGAGGTGCACCCTTGGCCCCATCCCACCCTAAAGCGACATAGGTTGGATGGCGATGGGTACATCTTACTAAATCTTTTACTGCTCTTTCAGTGTTTCTTCATAGAAAAATGTTTTAATACAATCTAACTTTGGTCATCTAAAATTTTTCTGTTAATGCAATTGAAAGAGAGAAGGAGGAAAGATTATGCCTAAAAAAAATATTAATTGCAATTTAATAAGATTTCACTGGTTTTTGGAACTCTTAGTATGTTGTCGCCTTCCAGTTGGAAAGGTACCAAAGCCAATCTTCAAGCTACAGTGTACTGACCACTGCTTAATAAAAGTTATTGGCCTGAGCAGGTCTTTGTGCTCATCCAATGGCTCAGTTCTTATCAAGCTGCTGGTGTGAGAGACAGCTGAACCTAGTTTACCAAGGCAGACATGGATTGGTTTTTGTTGTTGTTTTGGTTGGTTTTTTTTTTTGTGCTGTGTTTGTCCCTCTCCTTACCCTCTCCCCCCCAAATCAAAACAAGTGTTTATTTGTACATGTTTATCTTCTAGGATAATGTGGTGTTTATCTTCTAGAAGAGCTAAACACTAGTACACTGCCTGTTGTTTTCCTCCTTATCATTTCAGCATCTTTTTGAAAGCATATAAATATACATGACATGTAAATTAGGGTTTATAAATAAATAAATAGAAGTACTTGCATTACTGCAGATGCAAATGTTGAGGTGACGTTACAATCATTTATAATAGCTTTAGAATCATCTCTCTTTACCTTGACGAAAATAACTAATTTCTGGAAGCAGTGACTGTCATGCAAGCTACTCAAGTATTTTAGACAACTCATTTTTACTTTGCCATGTTATTCTATTTGTTATATACAAGGTGGCTAATCTGTGCAAATGCAACAGGGAAACAATTTTCTTGCTGGTAATCCTATTGTCCAGAAGGCCAGCCCTTGTATGACATCTTTGTAACTCTGTACAGTGATTCCCTTAGCAGCAGAAGCAGACATGAGGTGTATGTTACATGGGAGATGAATTTAACTCGCACGAGCTTCTTACTCCTTGAGGTGCAGCTGTGAAATAAAGAAGAAAAAGTAATTGTACAAATAAAAATCTGGACATCAGTTTCAGAGATAAGAAATTAAATACTGCCAATATGTGTGAAGGAAGAAGAATGAGTAGGGTAATAATACTCTGATATCAGTACTAGAGACATATCCAGGTCTATGTCTTTAATAATGTTGAATGCTGTATAGAAAAACATTTATGACCTCCTGCTGTAATGTAGGTTGTCCTTTATAAAAAACCTGGATACAATAGGCAAAGGTTTGAAGTGATCTGCTTGAAAATGTCATTTGAAGATCACCCCTGCAGAAATAATACAACAGCAATGTCTTTAGAAGAAGAAATCAAACAAAACTGGTAGCCTGGGGGAAGCAGAAGCTTTAAAATAAAATCATACGATCTTCAGATGGAATCAACAGTGTAATAACTTTTACAGAAACACAGGTAAATTCATAGCTACTGACTCACTGATATTTTACTTCACAGTAAATTATTCCTAACCGAAAATTGCTAAAAAGCTAGCAGTCACGCAGGCAAGAGACTCAGTGTTAGATGCTTCCATTAGAATGCTTTCCAGCAACAGTTTATAAAGAACATGAGTATTTTTTTTAACTTCTGGATGCCTTTTGGCAGATACACCTAGCTTTGAAGGACATTTTGTGTTTTTTCCCAGTGCCATAGTGGTGCCAATGACATTAGTTTAGTTGTACAAGACCTCAGGGTGGGGGGAGTTAGATGACACTAACTTTTGGCTGGGGAAGTTCCTGTAACCTGACAGCAAAACGAACAACAGGTGTTAGGTCTTATTGCAGTTAATGGGCTTCAAGTTTTCCTGTCATGAGCTTGAACATAAATAATGCTCTTTGCAGTGCAGCTTCCACAATGACAAGGCAGAAAAACCTTTCAGGACTGCCAAAAATCTGGGCTTTGGGTTTGCTTTTTTTTTGTTGTTGTTCCCACCTGCCCCGATGGAGACGGATAGGTAAGTGGGAGCATATCGGAATAACAAAGCATGCAGAAAGAATTAGTAGGCTGGAGAAAAACACCAGCAGAAGGCAAAGGCAGCCTTCCAGTGCAGCTTGTGTCACACTGTATATAGACTGTCTTGTTTATAGCAAATGAAGCTTTGAAGACAAGGAGCACCTGAAAATGTGATTATAAGCATCAAGCCAGTGGTAGCAAATCAAGTACTACTATGCAGAGATATGCAGGTTTCTGGGTCTTTCAATATTCTAGCGAACCAAGAATGCAACTAGCATCTGAAAACAGAGGTAAGGCGTGAAGGGCACAATAATACACACATGCAAGAGTGCTTTCTAGCAACAAAGAACAAGCGACTGAGTTAAACGCACAGGTGACCAGTTTGTCAGTGACCTAGTAAAATGGGTTGAGACAAGGTGATCATGATAAGGCAATAAAAATCATTCCAGACAACGTACCAAGAGACGTGCAACCTGCAAACTATTTAAAAAGTAACAAATAAAATCCTATAGAGAGCTGAACAAAGCAACTGTAAACCTTGTATTTATAACTGAAAAAAAGTCATTGTATCCCAGTAAAAACAATGTGAGAAAAAATGAATATGTCCTTTATGAACGTGGTTAATGTAAAAGACGGAAGCCTACTGACATAAAATTGCTGTTCGTCAGTCTGAATTTTATGCAACCGGTATCTACAAAATGCCATTATATTTAACTAAGAATAAAAGGACGATTAATAAAGAGATTGGAAGTAGAAGGGGCAAAGTAACACAGCTTCCTGTAGTTTTGTAAGCTTCAAATAACTACTTGAACCATAAAGAACTTCTCTGGAAATTTTAATTTCAGCGCATTGCCAGAAGTAACCTTAATTTTACTACTGTATTCCTTGTGTGTGGCCAGAGGCATTGGTTAGCACTTAATGACAAAGAGATTTAAAGCTGAGACATAAATACAGTGAGTAGCAGTGAGGTTATATATAATGGAAGTGCAAGTCATGTTCCTCTACAGCCATAATTCTGAAAGAATAAACACTAAACTGTTGTCCTTAGGGGCCTATTTGAATTATTCCTATGGCCTGGTTACGAGGAGAGTTACTAAAAGGCTTGAGCCTTGGCAAAAAGAACATCACTTGGAATATAATCATGAGTGAATTGTAAAATGATCTAAAAGCCTCTACAGACTTTATATCCAACTAATATAATTGTTTTGGTTTTCTGTTGTAGAGAGAGAAGGACCACAACTGAGATAGATAGACTAGCTTGTCATTGCCATATCTTGAACACAAGCTTTTGTTGCTCTTGAATTCCTGAGGCTCACAACTTTTAGGTGGCCCAAGTGCAATTTTTGTGTTGAAGTAAAGCCATACACCTGCAAGCTAGCACAGATCTTGCTGGATCCTAGATGCTGCTGGTGAGTGTCCCACAGGGCTATCCAAGCCTCTTCTCCAGTTGTTTGGAAAAGACCTTAAGATATCTAGTTCCAACCTCCCTGCCACGGGCAGGGACACGAAAGAGGAAGTTGTCCAAAGGTAGGAAACAAGAATTACTTCCAAGAGCTTGCACTAACTCTTTGCAACCTGGTTTCTCATTGAAAGGAAGATCAGATGGCAGGTGACAGCCCTGCCAACATCTCTGCAATGCTGATGCCTATGCAGCAGTAAGGCTGGCTGCTTCAAGTACTTCTCCACCCCACAACCAGGGCTGCTTTGGTGGGAAGACACCAGGAGAGCTTTCCCACTTTTCAAGCTCTGTATTAACTGAATACAACCTGAGTTTGTAAATAGCTTAATGTTTATTAAAAATAAATAAAAAACAGCCCTCCACAAAGCAAACAGTTCTCTTGCCTATCCTCGGTCACAGCTGAGCGGCTGTGAAGAAGCATTTCTGCTAATGCAGTACCAGTCACAGCAGAGGAACACAGCTTTTCACAGGTGGCTCTCATTTTCTGGGTTGCTGACTTGCGACCTCAGTGTTTGATTTGCAGAAGCACTGAGTACTTGCAGCTGCAGCTGAAGTTAATAGTAGCTTGGCTTTGAGCATGGAAGAGCACTGTGAAGCAAGTCTTCTGAAAAAGCAGTTTTCAGCACTTTCAGACTGAGCACCCAAAATTAGTAGTAAGTGTGTGGTGTTTTTTTGTTTTTTATCCTTTCTCTCTGGGCTTTAGTTTTATGTTGATATAATTGATGATATAATTCTTGCTATAGGTGTATCGTGGAAACAAGTTTATTGAGGTATGTAAAGTATGTACATGTTGTAATAATGAACTTATAAAGAATCATAGAAGAAATTGTCTTCAGTGTGAACTTATATTGACCTCACTAGAAGAATTCATGGAAGTAGAATACACTAGAGCTGTGTGCTGAGTTAAGTAGGACAGGATAAAGAGTAGCTATCACTTTCCCTTCCCTCTGTCTTTTTCTCAGAATCACATGAAATGGTTTAAATTTATACTAGGAACTGTAAGGTCAGATACAGTCTCTCCATGTTGTATTAACTCACTTGACTTGAATTACTGCTAGCTTATTGTGGTATAAATGAGAAGTAAAAGATCTTGAAGGAATGAAGTCCTTCAGCCCTGTGCAAAGAGAGGGTATATAATGTCATGGGCCATGATGTGGCTTGTAAGTGCACACAGCATATTATGAGCAATTAGTTCCATGCAAGGGGCCTGCAGTAGTGCCAGGTGAGCACCACAGTCAAAGCTTTAGCTTCAGAAATTGGGGGTAGCTTATAAATAACAGTACTGTAAATATGTAAAACATGGCATAGTGGTTATTCTTAGCTTCTGTGGTTACTGATGTTTTTGCTTTACTATCAGGACAGTGTAAGGGCAGAGATGCATCAAAGAATTGTTGATGTGGCAGTCTAATAATAAGGTCACCTCCTGTGATAGGGGGAGAAAACAACTGTGTGCCTGAACTGCTGGCTTTCTTTTATTTGTGAAAATGTTAGAGGGGAAAGAGTGACCTGGCAAAGGTTAAGGAATCCTTGAAGCTTTGCACTCTCTTTCATTTGCATAGCTGTGGCTGATGTGAGAAGTGCTGTAGCTGATTCTGATTAGTATCCATGTACCTAATTGCAGTCAGTCTGTTTATGACTGTTTATGCTTAGAATTTTATGGCAATTTTGCATTGCAATTAGCCTAAAAGTTGGAAGGTGAGTTTTGATGCATCTGCTTTTATTGATTTTAAGATTTCCTCTGGCTGTTGAAAATTATCATCTTCATTATAGTCAGAAGAATGAGGCAAGTGTCTGTGGTTCAGCCTCTCTGTTTCTTAACCTGTATTGAACTGAAGTGCTGATGAGAGTGGGTTTCTGGCAAGAAGCCAGACTGTAAACAGGAAGAGCTGAATTGCAAGCTTATGTCTTGCTCCCTCAATTCTTTGCTAAGGGTCAGCTAGGGGCAGAGCAACCATGGCTGGTGCTCATACTAGTACCCAAGCGTCAGACTCCCGTGCTAACTTTTACAGGTTTTTGCCCAGTCTCCCTTTTCTGCTTCCAAAGTTTTATTACCACTGTGATACCAGCCTGCAGATTGATGCAGTGACTTTTTATCTCCATACGTTATTAATACAAAAGTCATTGTGGGTTTAATGCTCCTGCTGAGTGCCGATAAAGTATGATGTCTAGAGAATACTTTCTAAGGCTGAACATTTTTTCATGCTACCCACTAAACGATTCAAATATTGAATAGCAGCAGGATTTTGCAGTCTGAGAAGTCAAACTCAATATCATCTAGTACATAACAGCTAAAATAAAAAGGTCTGAAAGCACACACAGATGCAGTTGAGCCAGTGAGGGGAAACTATTTCTGACATTGGCAGTATGTCCCTGAAAAGATAATCAGCTCTTTTAATTAGCAGTAAACTGAGTATACTTCAGCAGTTTTCTGCAAAGGCCACTGTAAACACTGGATAACAGCTCCGAGTCTTCCTACCACCCAGTGTTTCAAGAAAAGGGTTTTGTTTCCCTGGATTTCAGCTTTGAAATGACTCCAAGCTTCACCCCATGCAGCAGGACAACAATACCTGAAAACTGGGACAGCAGTCACAAGAAAGATTGCATGCTTTCAGTAAAGTGCAAGTGAAGGAGATTCTACTTTAGATGGGAGGATAAATTCTGTCAGCTTTTCTTACTACTTTGCTAAGGTACATTCTCTGAAATGAGTCACCATCAATTCATCTGGTTTGACCCAATTCAGATTAGAGGTTCATTTGCCTTGATTGTATCAGAAGCTTCCTATCCTTGGTAGCTATAATGGCTGTGGAAAGGAAAGTACATACAGTTATTAAGAAAAATATTATGTTACGCCTAGTCCCTTGTTCAGAAATGTATATAATGTTACATCAGCTTATGGCTTTTTAGTATGCTGGCTTTTTTAAATATAAAGTATCCTTGTTGCACCTTTTCTTGTAAAATTCCTTTGAATCCTGGCTGCCCTCACTGCTGTTTGTTCTACTTTTTGTTGATGTTTGTCACTGAGAGACTTTCATACTGGCCAAATCTGTCAAGGTTTGAAGGTCAGTCGCTGGTAAACTGAGCTTTGCAGTTCTCACTGGTTTCTAGTCTTGGCCTGTGCCCAAAGCACTTACTGGGGTCCTGTAGCATTGCATCAGTGTTTCCCTACAACTGCCTGTAGTGCTGTTGTCTGGCAGCTGGGATTCAGTGAAGAAGGGAGCTTTTGAATACCCTGTCACATCTTTGCAGATCTGAAATGTTTTCCTTCACCTTTTTGTTACTGTTGGGTTCATAAGCTAATTTGCTCTGGGCCAGAAACTGTAGATGGTGAAACAAGGTGCCGTACCACACTGCTGCCTTCTCGTTTGATTGGTGGATCTTAGTTCTGCTATTTGTTGTCTCCTACCCTGATTTGCCTGGGTAGTAATTTCTTGAAAGCTGCGTGAAACTTGGTTGTGGAGTGGGCAAAGACGTGAGATGTTCTGGTTATGCTGGTAATGTAAACTCTGCAAATCCTTGTCCGGCAAATTGGAGAGAAGAGAGCTGGAAGGGCCTTTGAGGGGCTATGTTTTCCATATATCCATCCAAATATAAATGGATCTATTGTAACTGTCACTTCTCATAAGTGTTTGTCTAACCTATTCTTAAAACCCTTCTATGATAGAGATTCATGTTCTCTTCTAGTCATATATTCTGGCTTTCAGTATTGGGCACAGGAAATGTTCTACCTTAAATTTTGATGCAAGCACATACTTTACTGACAAGAAACAGGGAGGAGAAAATGATACCCAAGCTCCTTTAATTTATCACTTACTTGAAGACTCTGGAAGATTACTAATTTTACTTTCTGGCAAACTGTTACCACTCTTTTGACCCTTCCTTACAAGCTATGCCTCTTAGTCTTCTGCTTGGTCCCATTGCCTCCAGAGTATTGCTGGGTATTGCTGCAGATTTAGCAGCCACAACTAGACGTGCTGGTGAAGACGTTGCTAGTACTACCAAGAGCAAAAAAACTGCTCCAGTTGTCTTATGGACAATGCTCTGCCTTGTATATGCTTGCGTGTGTGTCAGCATGGTGTTTACATTTTTATTAAGTATACAATACATCATCAGTTGAAAAGAGATCAGCACCTGCACCTTTTATTTTCCTAGCATAGTAATTTATCCTACATCCATAGATTTGAAAATGTAACATTTGCATTCCTTCTTGCTGAATTGAAATAGAGGCCCATGATTTGAATGGGAACCCCTAAAAGGTTTGCTGATGTAAGCTGTTCAGGGAGGAGGACTACATTTTTATTTTTTCTTATTTTTCCTGCATAAAGCAAAAGTGCTAATTTTCAGTCATTTGGATGTGGGTTGTATTAGGCTTATATTTCTTTTCTAACCTATTGAAAATGAAGTGTCAAAAGATGAACCCAAAATATATTTAACTGAAGTCTATAATTCAGGTGAGGACTTATGAAGGCTTTGCTGTCAGATGGTATCACAGGGAAACAAATGACGTTCATAGACCAATATCTGTACAAGTGCACATAGATTTTTTGGTGTATTTATGGTAATAAGGCAGGAAATAGACTACTCGGTGCTTCCTGAAACCCAGTCATGTCTTTCATAGTGAAAAGACAGCTGTTCATGTGCTGTTTAACATAGTGTATGTATGTTTGCTGTGTTACTTCAGACCAGAAGTTATCTTTGTTATACACTTGCAAACTAAATCTTCTGTGATTTTATTTTAATTTTTTAACTTAATTTTGAAACTTGCTAATAAATCTGTCCCTGAGTCCATGCATACTGCCAGTTTTCCAGCTGAGTGGCATTTGAGATATGGTACTCAAAGTTGTCTGCAAATTTGCACTTTAGGCTGTCAGCACTGAGATCTTAGCAAGAGGCATCTTTAGTTCAGACAAAGATCGGCTATTTGTTGCCGACTTACTGAGTGGCATCTTTAATCTCATCAAGCTGCTACATAAGGAAATAAAGACAGGAAATGCAAAAGACCTTGAAGTTTTTTGTGTCTATGACCTTCTTTAGTGATTTTACTGGTGATGATTCTGATGTGCTACATGAGGTTCTTGGGTCACTTGCAATGAACATGCAAAAACCCCTAGTATTCCCAGTAAACTCATTACTACTTACACAGAAAAACAATTCTTCTCTGCATCTGTGTTTGTCTTCGCACTAACAATTTTTATTAGCATCTTAAAGCACTTTATTAGCTACTTCTGTGATGATCTCTGCAACCTTCCTTTCCCTTTCCTTCCCACAGTTATCACATACGAGGTTATCTGAGCCCCCAAGCCAAGACAGAGGAGGCTAAACTAAAATATACAAAACACTTAACTGAGAATAGGGGGAGATTTCTCACATAATCTGCCTTACTAAACTGTAGTTTAAAAATTCTAAGTAGAAAAATACATATGGATCTGCAAAGGTTTTAGGAGGACTCGTAGTTAATCAGCTATGAATCTCATAGCTTTAAGGCGAGAGTCCAACCTTGCTGATAATAGGATTTAAGGTGAAGAAGTAGAAACTCTGGTAATTAAGCAACTTGTGTAAAATAATCCAGAGCTAGGATTTAAAATGTTGGATTTGTGTGACAATTTAGCTCTTAAATCATGCTGTGGTGCAATGATATACTTGGAAAACAAACTGGGACTGATTCTGAAACAATACTAGCTAATAAATGTGATGGAAAAATGTTTGTGTAGCTACTCAGCATATTGCCCAGAATGAACTATATGTGGAAAGCTACAAAGACAAAAAAAAATGTTTAGGGGCATCTTGCAGATGGTAATTTATGTAAAGCTAAATTAAGCCTATGCATTAGACTATGGGTAGAATGGAGCTGTATACTTCTCCAAAAGATCTGTAAGAACACATGATTTATTTCCAGTGATGATTTCTCAGTTTCAGAAACAAGTTACTGCCCCTCCAGCCCTCCAGTTTGGGCATGACTTCCTGTGTGATGCATTAGTGAGCAGGAGCAGTGGTCTCCTGCTGTTGAGGTGTGCTAGGCAGAGCTGCTCTTTCATGCTGTTCACTTGGTCAAGCTGACATCTAGGCTGTGGGTGAGGTCTTGCTCCTTGGTTGAGTGTCTTCAGGACAGGCATGATCTAGAGAGAAGACTTCAGTATCACTGCATAAAGTCAAAAGCTTACTTGGTACCCTACAAACATAGGAAATATGTCTCCTTCCTGAGAAAGTGGAGTAACTTTTGTAATGAAATAGGGAAATCGGGATTTATGATTACTTTTTTTGTTCTAAAAAGCAGAAATCTTACCTTAATTAAACCTAACACGATGTGCAATCAATGGTATTTATAGGTAGAAACATGATACAAATGGAAATTTAGACAGAAAACATTAAGTGCTGAACAGTTGTTTGTTTTTTTTTTTTTCTTCCATCCTAATCCCCTGATGAAACTTTTAATTTAACACTTGTTTAATAATTGGATTAAGCAAAGTAAAGAAAACTTTTCCTTAATGGAAATTAGTGGAAGCAATGAAGTGAAACATTTAAAAATAGCTCAGACAAAAAGCTTTAAATTACATTCTGGAGAACAGTGGGAAAAAGAAAAAACAAGCTAACAGACTTCCTTATGCTGGTTCATATATATATATATGTATGTTTGTGTGTGTGTGTATATATATATATAATGAGAAATAAGGCTCCCTTTATTCCTCTGCAAGATCTCTATTTGTGCAATATAAAGCTGTGAATATGCACTGACTGAGGATCAAGGAGGTAATCTCATGAGGTCTTTTAGCCCTGCATTTCTTAACTAGGTTAGATATGTTCCAGAGTATTATTTCTCTGAGTTAAAGTTTTAAATGCATGCATTAAAAAAATTCTGTTGATTATAAAGTCAACTGAATATAAAACTTATTAAAACTCAGTATTCTATCATAAACTAGAATTTAAGAATTATGGGAATTGGAAGAGATTCGTGGGGTTTATTTTGTTTTCAATTTGTTTAAATAGCAATGGTGGTTACCTAATTATCTTTGATTTCTTGTGAGAGGTAAAAAGCAAATGTCTTTTCAGCACATGTGGCTTTTGCATAGCATGAAGGTGTGATTTCCTTCTAGTAGCTGGCCTGTAGATCTAGTGAGTGAGTTTTTGTTTGATCTGATGAAAATAAGTTGCAAAAGTGAATAGACATAAGCTTTATGGCATTTTAGAGATGTAACATAGATGCCAGCCTGATAAGATCTAACCAGATTCTTAGACTACTTTAAAATGTGTGTGAGGAAAAAAAAACCAGTATATGTACTTTTTTTCATTTTACTTTTGCCTATGATAGAACAGCTTTTCCTTGAGACACAGAAGGAAAACGTAATATAAGGGCAACTGATAAATAACTACTTTCTTCTCAACTTTGTTTTGATGTAGGTTGTAGTCAGGTAGCAAGACTTAGGAGGCTCCTGTCCTCTGCAGAATGTCTACAATTGTTTCAATGCTGCTGGCATGCGAGAGTTTCTGGTCCTCATCGCATCTGGCCTCAGTCAAGAGCCAGTGATAAACTACTTACAGTTAGCCTACTAAAATGTTTGTATTTCATGTAGTTTTTATTCACAGTGATATAAACTGTAAGGTCCAGTGAAAGATGCATTCCTTGCTGCTGCATAAAGCCAAATAGCCACCAAAAGGGAGGGCAAGAATTTGACTTTCCATTGCAGCAAGAAGTTGCTTAGTAACTGGTCCAGCACAGGGGATAATATTTAGTGTTAGTAAAGAAATACTTGCATGTATGTTGGAAGGGAAAATCTCTAAGAGACCAGTCGGATTGTCTCCCATGTCAGGCAGGCGTAGGAGTGTTGAAGTGAAGGATCAATCTCCTGTGTCATGGCTCAAAGGAGAAGTAGGTCATAAGAGCTTTCAGATGGCATGAGCAAAGGCTGAATGTCCTGCAATCTGAAATTCTGATTCCTGCTCCGAGAGATGAGTAAATCAACAGACAGAAGTTTGTTTGTTTGTTTGTTTTAAGTGGTTTTGTTGTTTTTTTTTTTTGTTTTGTTTTTTATTTCTCCAGACCTCTCAGTCTCCTTTGTTATTTGGTATTCAGCAGTGACCTGAGTGGGTGCCAACTGTAGCTTTATAATTTCTCCAAATATATAGAAAAAGTTTATATTGCAAGTATAAAAAGCAAAAAAACCCAAACTTTTTTCTTCTAAGCAATCTACGTTTCTATCAGATGTGTGAGATCCAATTATTGACATGTAATACATGCTGCTCAGTACTGAGACTTTGGAAAATTCTGACCACTACTGTTCCTTTACCTTCTGATTTCTTTATTCAAAGTGTTTTTAAGAAAAATCAGTTCTGAGCATGCTCTCTTAGTTAATGATAAGCATGCTCCAATTATATAAATATTATTTAGAGATTTGGGTCCTTTAAAATAAGTTGTTAAGCAACTTTAAAGCCTACATTCTCAAAATCTCAGGAAAGAACTAGACATGTGAATCACTTTGACATTTTTAAAAATATTGCCGCAATCCTCTCTTTCATCTTGTAATTTTAAAGGATTAAAGGCTTGACTGTCCTTTTAAGTCACGAGGCTGCATTATCACTGAAAGTAACGGCACTGTATTTTAAGGTGTATAGAGCTATCTATCCTTAGAAGACTTCAGAAAGCATGCTTGTCAACCAGGTAGATGTAAAGATCATCCTGAGAACTGGGATGTCTGGGGAGACATGGGCAGCTCCAGGAGTGTTGGACTGGGGAGTTATGCTGTAATTAAAGCACCATTTTTATTTTTCTTTATTTTTTTTTTCAACTAAATGTTGCGAACGTTTCAGATCCTGCTCTTGGGTGTAGTAGCAGGTAAACAGAGAAAATCCAACCATTTGGGAAGAGTAGAAGGAAGGCGACAGGTTTGAGGCTTGCTTGGTCTGAGGTACCCCAGTAAATACTCTCTGATAAAAGGTAACGGAAGAAGATGTAGGTTGGCTGAAAGCACTCTATTTTGCTATCTGAATAAGGTGACAATAAACATATGTATATCTATATGAAAAACAGCACTCAAATATAATTTGACTTTTTTTCTTGCCTGGGGTGCTTAGCATGGGTACTTAAGTGCCAAAGTACTATCAATGTTTATGTATCTCTCACTAGTTCCTAACGTTATACGTGATAGCACCTAAACATTCTTTTGCATCCTTGCCCTTTGCTTTCCCAGAATTGGTTGTAGTGTTGATGGATGTCTTTTGTATCCAAAAGCATCTGTAGTTACCAAATGAGGAAGAGGTCTGTTAAACAGAAGTATTCATCTATCTGTTTCATTGGCAACAGCTCTTAAGCACCCTGCTGCAAGGCCTTCCACTGCTGTGTATCTCACTTTCTGTAAACATGGTGTTTCCTGGACTTGCTTGTTTAGTGTCCTTGACTTTTACAGTTGGCTGGTTTACCTCTACTTTCTTAATGATAGTTCTTCAGATAGTCCCTCCTTCAACTGGTCTGTTGTCACCTCCTTTCCTTGACCTCTGAGCTGGTCCTATCCTGCTCTGCACCTTACCGTGATTCCAAAACATAACGTCAGTGTTCCCAAACACCATTGATTTCTCCACAGCCAGCCTTCTAGATAAAGTTTTGACTTACAGTAAGAAACTTGGAGACAAGATATTTAGCTGGCTTGATTTAGCCTGTATCACAAAGAATATTTGTAAAACAACTCATTTCTCCTCTCTACAGTGATAAAGAAGATTTATCAAAGAGTGAGAAGTTATACTTCAAATGGCAGGTAGAATTTCAAATCATAAACTAAATCTCATCATAAATGCTTTGATTTTAAATCTTTGCATCACTTCTGCTCCATTGAGGAAGTCGTAAGCTTGTGTGCTATCTGCTGCATACAGTACATAAGGAAGTCTGGAAAAGCTCCGTATTATATTATTAAACATGCAGCCGTTAGATTTCATTAAACTCTGGCTGGTAGATTGGTCTCTAAAAATAAGTCCTTTCTTCCCTATGGACTTTTACAAATTGTGACAGAATGCCTCATGATTTCGTCTTTAAGATGAATGGAAGGAGATCTTTAAACTTATTAGGAATGGCCTGTATAAGATACATTCACTTTGTAGGTTGGATTAGTGAACATGGTTGTAATTATAGTGCTCTATCTACAAAAAGGATGAAAATGTCCCTGCTTCCAGCTACAATGCTGGGACAAAAAAAAAAACCACAAAAACAAACTAAATAATCAAAACTGTTTGATAGATAACATTGCAGAAGGGCCAATCATCTCAAGGACAGCTTTGGTCATTCTGGAGATAAAACTATAACATCTTATGGAGACTCCCACTTTCTTCTTTCTGATCTCTGCCTGCTTAAGGCACACATTCTTTCAGGAGTCTACAGGGCCTGAAATGTCACACTGACCCAAACCTGCTGAAGTCTTATAGCAATTTTCCTACTACTAACTTTTTTTGACTGCTGCATTCTTAGGAGGCTGATAAGGAAAGACAAAAAAAATCCAGTGTCCTGCATCTGCCAATAGCAGATTCTTTATCTGAGTGGAATCACCATTCCATTGTACTAGGACTTTAATTTTCCTTTTATTTGCCTCCATTTAGTTAAACAAAAGAATGTGGATGTAGCAAATCTGGCAGAAAAGTTGCAAACCGTAAATTTCAATATTATTTTTTTTAGTGTCAGTTATCTTTTCTCTATAGCTTATATTGACTTCTCTTTAACCTAGATAGTTTTGGCTGTCAACTGATTTCAGGCTGTCTCACCGATTTGAAAGTTTAATAAATTTTAACATTAAATTGTTACGTTTTGAAGTTGAGATCTGAAAACAACTAACAGAAATTTACTTCTGTTCTTTAATTCAGAAGGTTGAGCTACCACAGGTAATTGTATTTTTGCTTTATGTACAATATCAGTGGGATATTGGGTATGATGACAATGGATGTAGCAAGGATTTGGGAATCATTTGGTGGCTGAATAAAAATGAAAATATCAGGTGGTGGCAGGAACTTTTTATAGCCATTTTTAGTTGAACATTAAGACGTCTACTCCAAGAGTATACCTGGTTCTGGTTTATCCATTCAGCAAAGAAGCTGTGGCATTTGGAAAAATAACCTTAATGTGAGAGCAAAAAGAAAGTATTTATCTTACTAAAAAGCTGCTTAAGAAGTGGCCTGATCACAGCCTAGGGCAGAATTGTGTTGGAGACTGTTCGGGTAGAATTGGCTGTAAACAAGCAGGGAAGAAACCCCTGCTGTCCAAAACACCAGCTGCTTCCTTGGTGACTGTCCTTAAATTACAGGCAGGTCTTGGTTTTGTAGGAAGCTCACAACTTTAATGAATTACAATGAGAAAATTACTTTTTTGATAGGACTCAGAGGATTTATAGGCTACAGGCAGTGTAAGCAGGTAACAGGCATGTAACATTAAACAGTATGTTTCTACCCACTGAAAGATCAAAACAGAATTACAAGTGATTGTTGAAATTTAGAAGCATTCTCTGAGTTGTCTGTCTTCTTAATGGAAGTGCTGTTGTGAAGAAATTGGCTTTTTGCAATAATGTAATTTTTTTAACAGATGGAAAGGTTATGTTCATGTAACAACACCACAAATTTGGTTTAATAATTAGGAAAATGGAAACTTCCTAAAATTCTGGTAAGGTTACTTTTTAAGTAACCCAGACCCATAGTAAAAGAATCAAAATACAAGTTGGAATATATTCTGTATAAACGTGCACAAACACTCTCCAACCTCTTTGTGTGTGTTTAGGCAAACTATGTACATTTCCCTATTAGAACAAGGTCAGAACTTCCAGGTAGGCTTTTACGAGGTGGGAGAGGAAGGATGGCACACTTTGTTGTGATGGTAGGTGGTTTGCTCTGTTCCCCAACAGCTGGTGCAGGGGTGCACTGTGGTGCATGCTTTGGGAGCGGTGCAGGCTTCCTGGCTGCTGTGCAGCACCACAGCTGCTATGGTTTGGCTTGGGAGTCTGCGCTGGTGGTGTGAGAAACGAATGAGAAAACGATGCAGATGGCTTTTATCTACAGCAACGAAAACATCTTAAGTTTGTCCACTGTTTCCATGGTGACCATGCCATCATATAGTCTCCCTGAGTAACAGGCAGGAGGAGGAGAACACTCAGTCTTGAAACGTATAAACCAGCATATTCTTACATGGAATTGTTTTGTTCAAAAAGCAAATAAGGGTGGGTTGTTGTTTTTTTTTTTGAGAACTGCATCTGTGCTTGCCTTTGTATAATCTCACAATGAAAGTGGCTCTATTGATGGGACTGTCAACTATTCAGAAAACCATGTATAAGAAGTAAGCCCCTATTGATCAGGTGGAATTATTGAGAGGCTTGTGACACCTGTATAAAAGGTGATCCTTTTACACATTACATCCTTTCTGGTTTTGGGTGTAGTCCATGCACATTCTGGAACTGGGTGACTGTGAACCAACTTCACTGGAGGCTTTGCTGCACTTTTTGTTGTCAGTGTTTATTAAATACCGACCTTTTTCTCATGCTGGTAAATCATTCTGCAATATTGCTTGGTTTCAGTTTTGTGTTTTAAAGAAAAGAAGGAAAAAAGAGTGGTCCCTTAGTGACATGGTTTAGTGGTGGACTCGGTAATTTTGGGGTAATGGTTGGACTTGATGATCTTAAAGGTCTTTTCCAACCTAGTTGATTCTGTGAGTCTATTTTTTGCCAACAGGAGTGGATCTGAGTGGCAGGGGAGGGCTGCCTGGGTGCTGGCTGGTATTGTCTGAGCTGGGTGAAGATGCTTCTGCTGAAAGGCCAGGCTGCATATTGCACTGTCCTCAGGGAAAGGATACAAGTGGGGAAACTCCAGGAATGCCTGGTAGGGGGCCACGGGGAAGCAGTCATGCATGATGAGCAGGGAGCTTTGATCACAGGGGCAGCACAGGCCAGAATTGGAGATTTCCACCTTAGGACTCCAAATTGGCTTCAGTCATATCACTACGTGCCTCTATTGCCTCAGTTTCTTCCTTGTCTGTCCTATCTCTTTGTTCCTTTCTCCTTGATGTTGGGTGTGGAAGGGGTGAGGGTTATGCCCAGAACTTATTTTAGCAGATTTTCCATCTGTTATTTTTCTTTTTGACTTCAGTTACCCTCTGCCCTGGATTGCCCTTGCAGGTGGCAGCTCAGGTGGCCCAGTTCCTGGGCACAAGGCATTCCTATTCAGCTGGGAGCCCAGAAGGACACTCCATGAATATGCAGAAGGCTGGTTTTCATTTACATGAAATTGTTATACATACATAAATATGCAGTGCATATTTATCATCTGCATCTGCAAGACACATCTACTGTATCTAATAGATCCTGTACAGAAGTGGTAAATTTTTGCCTTTAGAAGGCACACTCCCAGGATATGTTCCACTTGTGCTTTCTACAAAGCTAAGGCACACAAAGGTGTATGTGGGAATCCACAACTCCAGCAACTTAAATGAGTAGTATGGACCCAGGGGCCAATGTTGACTAGGGCTGAAACAGTGTGAGCTTCTGTTATGCTGAAAATCTTGTTTATGGGCAAAGAGGATGCATATAAGTAAGCCGATAAGCATATGCTTCATGTAAGTAAAGACAATCATTTATTCTTAATATAATTGAAATATTATGAGTCTAAATATTAATTGTAGATAAAGCAAGACTAATAACGCCATCTGTTAAATTTTTTACCACAAACTTCTCCAGTTTTGGCTCATTCCTGGTGTTATGCTCACCCATCCACTCTTCCTCTGGGTTCTGAGTTTGGCCAATCAGGTTGGTTCAGGAGGACCTACTCTTGTTAAGCCCATGCTGAGTTTTCACAGTAACCTGCTCCTTTGTGCACCCAGAAGTGTGTTCCAAGAGAACTTGCCCTATTATTTTCCCATGTCTGGGGTCTTTTTCACTCACTTCAGGATCTTTAACCCTGTTTCAGGGTCATGACAGCCAATGCTACCACTGATTATCACATGCCCGCCCAGTTGTTCCCTTGTTACAGAACAGCAGATCGAACTGTGCATCGTAACTGCTTGGCCCATCCTGTACCTGTATCAACAAGTTATCTCTCCAAAAATCTTTTCAGCTATCTGTGTCTTGCCATGATACCCTTCCAGCAGATATTAGGGCAGTTACAGTACTCTATGAGAACGAGACATTGATGGGACATCGGCTTTGTAGATTCTTACCTTGTACTGATTCATAGCAAGGAAACTTCTCAGAAGGCTTCATGGAAACAGCTTGTTCTGGCACCATGATTGTTGCCTTCCCTATATTTCTGTTTTAAGAAATTCCACTGAATCAGTTAAGAAAAAAATTGATCTCACCTTGCACACTGGCAGGTATGTAAAGCTGTGTTTTTACTATTTCCTTGTATTATCATTCCAGTTAGTAGAGTCAGGGTTTTTATGCTAGTAAACTCATTATAGCACAAATAGTGGGGAAAGCTCAGGAAGTACTCAAAGGTATGTTGAATTTCACTGGAGATGTTATGTCGTTGTCCTCCTCTGTAAGAAAGACCCTGGTATTCAGTAACTAGTGATATAGTTGTGGAGAAAGGAGTAGCCACAGTGTACTTCTCATTGAATGTGTAGAATCCAACTAGAAATATGTGGGAAAAAAAAAATAAAGCCTGGTGTCTTGGAGATTTAAATCCTTTGTCCCTCTGCCTGATCTCTTCATCTATTGTGGCAAGTGTAATTTCAATGCTTTTTTTTGTGTCTACAGTGATTTTTGTCCTGCTTAGCCTTTATAGCATTGGCAGCTACCTTGTCTTCCCTAATACCTTGGGAAGAGGCAGCTGTAGTTAATGGGTTGTTTGTGTGTGGCCAGACAGTACTTGTGTGCGGACTGCTTGGCAGATGACTGAGCTTGTGGTACTATCTCACCTGACAAGTTAGAGTTCTCTAGTTTACATTTTCCTGTTACTTGGTTGTTAGTTTTCATTCAACTTTAAAATAATCCTTCGGGACTTCACAAAGGTGAAGGAATAATGATGGATAAGAGGAGAGGATGAATTCCTGGAGGTTTGGGGTAGAAGCAGGCTGAAAACAACCATACATCTAGGAATTCACTCAAGAAATGAAAAAAACCAAGGAACAAAAGTCATGTTTCTTAGAGCTTTAGGATTTAGTGTCTGGGGATTAAAAAACAGCTTTTCCTCACTGTGATTGTTTGTTATTGGTAAGACAACCCTCCCCACACACAACGCATTCAGCCTAGGGAAGACTCTGCGCTAACACCTCTGCTAAGGATTGACGGGTTGACTCTTAGGGCAGGATTCAGACCTTGCCATTTTGGGGAACAGGATGATTTTTTTCTGGATTTCAGTCAGTCAGCACAGAAGTGGAATTTGCAAACAATAACATAAGCAATGAACAGTATGGAGGAGGGAAAAATATCACCAAAAGGAAAATCTGTCACATAGAAATAGTGGTAAATTTTAAATTAATCTTAAAGTAAACAGAAGAGTCACAGCAACAGCTCAGGGTAATTCTTGAAAATAATTTAGGAAGAAAATGAATCTGGAAATGTGTACTTGTACTGGACAGATTCCAAGGTGTTAACAGAATGGGTATAAATGCGTTTCTAAAAATACGCATTTATTAAGAATGTCAATGGAGCTGCATGAGTCTTCACCAGGGCTGACTTCCTTCATATTTATAAATCTTGCCTGCTTTCATGGTCTCTAATGCAATTTGCAATTCCTTATTTGCATATTTATTTCTTAACCTTAACGTAGCTATAAAATGTATAACCATCTCCATTTTATTATGTATCTCATGCTTGATTTTAAATTAAAGGAAAAGAACCAATTCATTAAGCTATAAGACATGGCAACTGCAGGGATCTTTTAAATGAATTTTCTAGTGAGTGTAATTATTTCTGTGATTTTAACTGCAGCTGTATTTTTATATTATCATGAAATGTTTTAAGTTTTGGTGTTTTGTAGTCATTGTACATGCAAAGAACCAATAGCAGGTATGAACCAGGTACTTCTGCGTTTAAAGTGAAATGTGGGTTTCCTTCTGCAAGAATTGCCATGTCAATACTTCTATGAAGCTGCTTTGTGATAGAGAACTCATGTTTACCCTTTTAAAAATACTTCTGAAATAATTCATAAATATTAGCTCACTGCAGGAGGAATATGCTATATAATAACAGCATGTCTAGTCAGCCAGCCAATACTGTGATTATAACTGATATTGTAAATGAGATTTTTCTAGAAGTAAGATCATTACAAAGAGAGAGAATAAGAGAAATATTTCCTCCTTCAATGATATTTCACTGCTCGTAAGAACACATTTCATGAAACATCTATGTGAAAACTATAGCATTTATAGAATCATAGAATAGTTAGGGTTGGAAAGGACCTTAAGATCATCAAGTTCCAACCTGCCTGCCATCAGCAGGAACACCTCACACTAAACCATATCACCCAAGGCCTCGTCCAACCTGGTCTTAAGCACCGCCAGGGATGGAGCATTCGCACCCTCCCTGGGCAACCTATTCCAGTGCCTCACCACCCTCACAGTAAAGAATTTCCTTCTTATATCCAATCTAAACTTCCCCTGTTTAAGTTTTAACCCGTTACCCTTTGTCCTGTCACTACAGTCCCTAATGAAGAGTCCCTCCCCAGCATCATTTTACACTTCCTAGTATTGTAACTATGTAATTCATCTATTTGATTTCTATATGGAAAACATCCACTAAAAATTCTCAATTAATATTACTGAAATTTTGTACAGAAGGGAAGGCTGAGCAATTTGGGTGGTTTTCTTGTTTGCAGTATATTGTACTTCTTTGGGGGAAGAAACAGAATTGTACTTCATGTATTTGAATCATACAAATCACTTGAGTATACTAATTGCTTTTCCAGATAATGTGCTCTAGTAAGTGGTGTTTTAAGACTAAATGAGTCAGTTTCAGTTTAAAATTTAGCATTTATATAGTATTTTACTGCTGTGAGTATGAGAAAGAATTGCAATCCAATGTTGTCTTCTTGGTCTCAAATTCTTCCCATTTCATGCCCTCTTCTTGGGTCAGGCATATGAGTCTCCCTGAATGTCTTTGACTTGCAGTTCCATCTTGATGTTTTTCAGAATTAGTATTGTTACCATATATAAAAGTGTGACACTCTTCACATATTGGGCCAGGTCTGATTTGCTTGGGGTATCTGTATGTTCTGAAACATAGGTCGTTCCAAAATATCTTTTGGAGTATATAAATTATTCTGAAATGCATATTACAAAAGCTATTTCAGGATGATCCTTTAAAAAGGAATTTCTCACCTTCAGGAGAAAACAAAACCCCAACCCACCTTCACACTCTCTTGTGTTCCGTCATACTTAAGGAAATCCTAAGCTGAGGAATGTGTCTGAATATGTGCTGATGAAGGCAAAAAAAAAAAAGTGATTACTGACAAAATCTACTATTTCTTCCTGCAAAGTGGACCTGTTAACAATATTGTTACTCAAGGAACAAGTATAACTGATATATAAAGCTGCTACCCCCATAATAGAGGAAAAAGAAAACTAGAACTAGAGGCAGATGGAGACAGAAAGGGCAAGCGATACTGGGTGTGTTACGTGTGGAACCAGACTTGCTGATTTCAAATGCTGAGCGTAGGATCTGGGAAAGGAGTGTGACTTAGACATGCAAGCCTTACTTTTCTAAAAATCATTTTTTTGTTTTAGTTTCTGGCATTTTGGACATTTTGGGGGATTGTGAGGCATTTTTTTCATGACGTATAGCATCCTAGTCTACTGATCAGGGTCCCCATATGTATCAGTTTGGAGATTCAGAGGAAACAAAGACTCTAATACTGAAGTTTGGGATTTAAAACTTTAAAAATATTGAGGTGCTAAATTCTCATTTTCACTATGTGGAAGCCCTTAGGTTCATTTCTCATTTCAGCAATTTTTTAAGATTATAACAGCTTCTTTGTTATGAATATGTAGTCTCATATTAACTGACAGTGAGTGACCTGGGTGTTTTTTATGTCTACAATGTTTCCAGTTGTTATAATAAATTATAGTAGTTGGGAATGCTGCATCAGATCTCTAACTTACTGCAAGAACAAAATGACTCTTAATAGTGTGCCAGCATGAGGAAGAAGGTTGTAATTTAGAGACCAAAAAGAGAACTAGGAGGTGTTAATTATCTCATCCCTTTGTACATTTGTCAATTTTTAACTGGCCACTATGGTTTTACATACAAAAGAACTCTCTCCGTTTTCCATTTTGCTACTTAATGTCAATTAGTTGGCGTGGCTGTGGTCTTTTGTTGCAGTGTAACCTCAGAACTGCTTTCTGAGAGCAAATTGAAGACCTATTTTTCCCCCCAGTTTTGTAAATCAAGATGTTTTAATCAAAATGAATAATGAGATGAGCTTAATCTTATTGAGAAGATGGGGAAAAAAATTACAACCTCAACTACAATAAAGCTGTTTTAATTGTGTTATCTTGTATAATACAGTACAAGGTGAAAATAAAAGATGACAACTAAATGAATTTTTTTCTTTAAAAAAAAAAATCTGATCATTACTATTTTAAGTGAAAAGCATTCTTTTTGTGGTAATAATGGGAGACAACTCTCTTTGTGAGGCAATTCTGTGTGATCCAACTTCAGATATAGCCCTTAATCTGTTGTTCAGTACCTAGGTCTCTGGCAGCTCTCACTTTTCATTGGAGGAATATTAATCTAGAGTTATGGGACAGATTTATGCTGTAGTGTCAGAAGTGCATGCTTACATTTTTTTTTTAGACTGTAAAAATCATGAAAAAAATCAAAAGTGCGTCCCTGCCCCAACATTTTCAAAACTAATCTGAAACATTCTGTGGCCTATATGTAAAAGGCAGTTGATACTCTTGTGCGGGGAATGAAGAGAGAAGTTTGGGTCACTTTTAAGTGAAATAACTTATGTTGGTATGCATTACTAATAAGCTCATAATCACTTCTGTTAGGGGAATGAGAACAGGCATGAAGGTGGAGGAGTGAGAACTGGGGATGGCAGTAGGGCAGTAAACACAAGTCGGAAGTAGCAGAGGTAACTCAAACATGAACATGTTTTTCAGCTAAATGGTGCTGTGTTTAATTGTAGATCAAGAACACAAGTAGTGGTTTTGTTCTGTCGGATGAATGGTTGACATCCAGTTTCCTTGTTACCTTGCCTGACCTCTCAATGGTAGTACTAGACCTATGCCAACTTCCACCCTATAGTTCAGTGTTATGTGAATTATTTATTATGAACTTGCATACCCCAGTATAATTTGGATTTAAACCAATAAGTTGGAACAGTAAAAAATGATTTCTGTTAGAACAGTCTTACGAGGGTGTGAAAGCTGAAGTGTGTTCGTTGTTAGTTACTGTCCTGCACTGGGGCGTGGATGGATATAAGCATTGCTATATATTTAAGGAGATGAGACACAATTGCATAAACTTCTCAACAGAGCATGGCAAACAAAAGAGATTTGTTGTTTGTTTCCCACCCCATTTTCCTAACCTTTGCAATGGCCTACCTCTACCTGTCTCTGGAGAACTGAATTTCAGGTTGCTATTTATAAATAGAACTTGCTTGAGTAAATGCAGATACTGGCAGTGTAGTTAAGATTCTCATAAAGGCATCAATTTCAGCAACAAAGTATTTCTGACTTTTATTAGAAAAGGGGTTGTCACTTG
This sequence comes from Pezoporus occidentalis, assembly GCF_034315485.1. Taxonomy (NCBI): domain Eukaryota; kingdom Metazoa; phylum Chordata; class Aves; order Psittaciformes; family Psittacidae; genus Pezoporus; species Pezoporus occidentalis. The sequence continues at coordinate 1,456,443 of NW_026913126.1, read as the reverse complement.
TGTGTTAAGAAACTAGAGATTCATTCAGGGATATGAATATGGTTACCTTCAGGTCAACACACAGAGGTCAGTGCGTCTCATCTATTCAGTACTTAAACAAGATCAGAGCTATTCTGTTAAGAGTAAGAGCAGAGTTCATCAGTTCTGCTCTCTTAAATCTATTTGATATTATAATTTGACTTCAGCAGTCTCTTAGCATTAACCTACTTAGCTTTGTTGCATGTGCCTGGAAGCTCCAGAGACAGGTGCCTGAGCTTTATGTTTGAAAGCCATGTGGCAATGCTGAGGCATCACCTGGCTGAGAGAGGGGCTGGTTGGGCAGGGATGCCAACCCAGCCTCAGGGGAAGGGGCAAGGAGGCAAGGAAACATTATCTTAATCTCTGTTTTACTTAGTAGATCAAAAATGCAGCTGCAGCAAATGTGTTTGAGACAACAACCTTTACAATAGGTAATTCTGTGACTGAGACTTTTATCCAGTGAAAATGTTCTGAACTTCTCAACTCGGAAACTGCTCTGGGAAGGACTCTACTGTGGGATACATACAGTCTTAAACACTGTGTTATTTCTGTCTTTAATTTTAAGGATTAAGGGGTAGATGTCTAAGCCTGCTCAAAAGATTAATGTAGAATTAATATATGACATGTATAACATTAATCGGTACAACTCTAGGTTTAACTTTGTAAAATACTGACCGTCAACTTTAGCATGCTGTAATAGTGCATCCTCATTTTCTACAGCATTCATCATAAGCTTCATGCATTCAATTTATAAGATTAAATAACAAATAGTGTGAGTTTTTTCTCTAGATAGGTTTATAGGTTTGGTAGGTTTTCTTTTGTTGTTTTTTTTTTTTGTGATTTGCTTGGTTTTGGTTTTGTTTTTTAATGGCAGTGAAGGACCAAATTTTCTTTGCAGAAATTTCTCACAAGGGCACAGTGCAGTGCAAATAGCTGTGTTGGTAACTTGCCACACAAATATGGCTAAAAAGACAAATTTATTGTGGAAGTTTTGGGAGGGATAGTTCTTTGCTTATTTTATTAGTAACAGCTAGCGTGTTATGCAGTCCTGTGCCATAAGGCAGTTATATTTCTGCCATTGCACAATTCTATTGCTTTCTGGAGAGACAAAAGTCTCTACTGCAGTAGCGATGTGTGTACAATACTGTTATGGAAGCAATTGGCTGAGTTTTTTAAACATTTTTAATGGGTACCACTCTATCTTATATATACTGCAGTTTTAATGTAAAGTATCACATTATTTTAAGGTAAAGTCTCATTATTTTTAACCTGAAGTTATAATTGTAATTGGGGAGGAGAGGTGGTTTAAATATTAAATTCTAAAGCTGAGTTAACAGTCAAGAAAAATATATTTATCTCCTGAGCTACTCAAGAAGTAGAGATTTTTTCTAACTAAATCAGGAGAAGTAAATGATACCTTTTTTTAATGCCAGGCTATGTTTAAGATGTATTTAATGAGCAGTTGTGATCTAACTGCAAAATAGGCTGAGAAATACTGACTTCAAGCAGTATGGCAGAGAGAAAGCTATTAGTGCCAGCTACGAAGCATGATTTTTTTTACTGAATAAGTAAAGGTGTTTAAGATGACTAAAGGGTAGACTAAACTAGTGATGTGAGCTTACTTCATTGGCACATAAAAGAATTGATAGTGGTTGAAGATTGGCCCCTACAGGCCTAATTTTAGGGAATTCCTTTTATACTGATACTTTGCTTATGTGCTTTGCATGAGCAGCAGCACCTGTGTTTTGGAACATATGCTGCCTGTGGGTTTTGTATGACACAGTGCTGTGGTTTTGATTTGCAGCTTTTCACTGGTGGAAGGAAACTAAGGGGTAAGGAAAGATGTCAGAAAAATGAAAAAAAAAAAAAACAAACCACCTCAGTTGAAGAGCCTGACCAAAACACAGGTGAAATAAACCAATATTCTGCTGCTGCATAAGTAAGCTTTTTCTGTGATTGCCTCATGGGTGCTGTGCAACAGCACATGGCAAACCAAGTGAGTAAAGTTGTCTTGCATAATGGTGGAACTAAGACAGTGCTCTTGAAGAAATTATTCATTCAAGATGTCATCCCTGTTTAGTATTAGGCAAAGGAGTGTAAAAACAACTTGACTTCTTGTTGAGGAAGAGTCAGGAGGCATAATTTTGCTACAGTTTAAATCTGAAATTGTGAATTTGGAGCTAATTCCAGAGATAGTGATGATTTTATGTTACTGAGATTTGTTAAATGTGATCTGATGTGCATGGAAATCATCATAGTGAATTCTCTGGAGGTGTTTAAATGTTTTACAGAAGATATAGTAGTTAGAATGCGTAAGAATTTCTAAACGTCAAGATACATGAGGAAATGTAACCTCATTTGTAGAGTTTGGAGTTATCTGTGTGTATTTATATAACCATAAAATATTCTATATGGTGGCCATTGAAACTATGTAACTGCTAAGAAATCTAACAAGTTGAAATGTGGCCAATTTTATACTTTACAGAGGAAGAGATCTACCTACCACTAAATATTAACATTCCTATGATACAGTGTTGGAATAAGCAGACAGGAATAGGTCAAATGCATGTAATATTATATATGTTTTATTATGAAAGTTTTAATTTCCAATTTAGAGGTACCCCTCCCAAAATAAAACATGTCCTCAGGCAATAGAAACACTTGGGGGGGGGGGGGGAAGTGACGCAACCTATAGGAACTGTTGTCTTTTCCCCCTTTCAAATAAGTTAGCCTTTAAAATATAAACCAAGTGTAGGCAATTATTTTCTGAGTAAATACTGAGGTACACCTTGCAATTTCGAACTTTGGTCTGATTTACTTTAGTGTCATTCAGATGGCAGCACTCCTAAACACCCTTTAAATGTTCCCATTGCTTAATGAGTGTGTAAGTTGTCCAGATACTCCAGCTGTTTGTGCAGCTAAGGCTTGTGAACGTGATTGAATTAGGATAATGTTTGGGGTTATACAAAACTGACTTTCTGGCCTATGCTACAAGCTGACCCTGGAAAGCACTATTACTCCAGAGATTAAATTTCTTGGATTTTACAGACACACTGTCTAAATAAATGCAGTTGTTTTACTGCATGAGGTTGTTTATTTTTGTTATTTAGCACTGCAGTGTCTAGGTTAGCTTCATACACGTGCATCAAAGTGAAAATCCTACTGGCTGTTCTAACTCTATTTCAGCCTGCTTGCAGGATGTTTTGCACCTCGTTTTACTATGGCTTCTTGCTGCTAGCAAAAAGCTGTGGGTCTGTCTAGGTTTCAGGCCATGTAGCAGTTTCTCAAAGAGATGACTGTTTCTTTGTTTGGTGGTTGTCTTCCCTCCCCCCCCTCTTCCCCTTTGTGTCGCAGCACCATGACTTCTTTTCTCAGGTAAAAAATTGTAGGAGTGTCTAGTGGCTGCACCTTGAGTTTGAAAATAGTTTTCCCCTATATCATTTCCTACTTATTTAGGTGTACCGAGTGTTCCTAGTGACATAGTGCCAGGTTCTTGACATGATTAAAATAGCTCACCTGTGAACCATAGCATCAAGGTATCAGGCATTTTAAGTGCCAATTTCTTGCTCCTCTAATTGTATATGTAGTGAACCTGACACTTTTCAGGATTTCAGTGCTGTACATTGAATGCTCAGCTTTGCACAGATTTTTGGAGATAAATCCTTGATTCATGGAGGAGAAGAGTTCATGGTAGATTGGCTTAATTGTTTTTTTTTGTGACAGATGTGTGGATTAGAATAGAAACTGGACTGTTAGTGTAAGTAGTACAAAGGTGTATTTGTGGATTGAGTGCAAGAGAGGTGGTCAGCGAGCCTTTTTAGATGCTTTTATCTTATGGCATACTGAACACTTTCATGGACATTCCTATTGCATATTTTGAAATCCATTTATTTCTATTTTCTGACTCTGTTCTTGGGAGGTGACACAGTAACACACTACTTAGCCTGGATCAATAGCCTGCAGGCATAACATACGAAAAGAATATTTTAATAAGGCCAGGAACTGGGGGGTTGTGTGGAATTTTTATAATTACAGCACTGGTCTATTAATGTGAAACTTCATTCTACGTTTCTTTCTAAGGCTGGCTTAGTTTTCTTTAGCTTATAACTTATTTTCATTGCTGGCTGAAGAAAGCAAATGTAATAAACTGCGTAAGAAGATTTTGACGGTTCCCGATGCACTCCGGCAGAACAATTTTCCTCAGAACAACAACAAAAAAACAGTGCCCTGGTGTCTAAGGGCTGCTCCTTTGCCAAATGAAAACATCCCTTTATAGAAAATGGAGCTATTTGGGCTCTTTCCAAATTGAAAAATACAACAAGGGGGGAAAGATGCATTATCAGGAAGCTTGGGGCACTGTTGTTGGTTTTTTTTTTCCAGTGATACGCAGGCAGAAAGATTTAAACAATGAAATATTATAGCAGGGCACAGTCATTCATGGCAGCCTGGTGTAAGTGAATGGAGGTTTGTGTGTCCTCAAGCCCTTTTAGTGATGTTCAGACTACTGTGGGTGCCAGGGTCTAGTGCCTACTACTGGGCTTAATTATTCTGCTTGATTTTATGATGAAGTGACGTTAACATAATCTCCTAGGCACAGAGATACTTCTTAACTGTACCAGCAGTGCTTAAAACCTTTGCTTGCTTGAAAGACTCCAACAGCGTTGTATGACATATGTATAATTTTCAGGAAAAGCAGTGATTTTATTGACATAAAAATCATAGCTATTGTGGGATAATTTTAACTCTGGCACACAGAGGTGCGATGGCTAGTGAGCACAGTGGGTTTGCATCTGCTTTTTTTAGGCATGAAGTTATCACATTACCCTTGCTCCCCACAACATTCACGTTGTTTCATTTCTTATGTGTTGTGATGAAACAGACTGCTTTCCCCACATCATTAATTCAGGATGGAACTTCATCTGAACTCCAAAGTCTTGGGGAATTCAGGCAGATGAATAAATGTATGAAAGCTCCAAAGACAGAATTGCTTGTCTGTCAAGTCACTTCCTTGTGATTAAAAGATGCTCATTTAATTGAAATAAATTATTGCTTTAAAATCATCAACCAAAGACTCAATATAATGACTTCTAGGATTAGCAATCTTTTGAACATGACAATACGTCCCTGAATAAAATCCATACTTATTTTAAATGTCAAATTGAGACCATTGAAGAGTTTTTGCGCTTTGCCTATACTTCATTTTGTTTCCGTGACCTACTTTTGAACTTACTTAAATTAATGTAGCTAGAGCCACGTTCTCTGAAGATAGTGAAATTACTGTAGCAAATAACCACTGTAAGGAAGAGATGCATCAGACAAGTGAGGGTAATAGCAAAATAATTGTTCATAAAACTGCTATTAAAAGGAACTACTGAAAGCTGCAACTTAAAAATTAGGCCGCAAGACACAAATTTCAGAAATGCTGCTAGAAACAGTAATCCCTCTTATTTTTGGTAGTGTTAATCACTATCACTCACTTCCCATTTGATATGTGCACATCCATGGGTCTGGTTAAAGTTGTGGGTTTAATCATATTTTAGTCAAGCTGAATGTAAGTGGAATTAAATGTCCTTCTTCAGTGATACCTAGACATGGTAGGAAGTTGGCTAACTGCATAGTAAAGCCATAGTATTATATTATTACGATTAAAATTTTTTTATGACAGTTGTAAGCTAAAGACATATGTTGAAAGGCTATGCATGTGCGTGAGCATTTAAATCAAAAAAAACAAGAGCAGGAAGAATGGAAATCAGCAAATGAACAAGAGAAGAGGAGTATGGCCATAGTAAATGCAAAGTGTTGCCCTTTGTTGTAAAACGCACAGCAGAGGTAGCTTTGCAGTTGTCCTCAAGGGTATGGTCACAGTGTAGCCAGCCCAACTATGGGCTTGCTGCTGCGGAAGGTGAGAATAGTTGATTTAACTAGCTGATTGGGGGGGGATAAATCACCTGTGTACTTTTCTGCCTCTGTCATAGTTTCAGTTTATCCACTGTCAGATCATATGACTGTCAAACCCAGATGCACCGAGAGGGTGGCAGGAGCAGAAGGTCAGGGCCTTTTGCTTTTATCAGCAGCAAGATCTTAGTTCAGCTTCAGTCACCGGGATAAGCTGTACCCTCGGCTGAGTTAAGGGCATAGGTGAGATAAGTGCACATAGATTGTTATGACAATTTAACTTTTAGGCTTTTTCTGCTTGTTGTAACTTTGTATTTTTTGCTAAGTGCCAACACTTCTAAATAAGGACTCAAAAAAGCAACAAAGTCTCTACCTTCATATAAGATAACTTTCACCCTAAAACCCAGTATTTCTCCCCACGGGTGAGTATGGACATTTAGAGACTGTCCTCAGAGAAGATCTTAATGACCTGAAAAACTCCTTCTAGTTTGCCCTTTTGAGGACAGGCTCACAGTAGTTTTATTAAAGGTCTTGTGCTTGTGAGGAGAATATTGCTGGACATATGAGACTCTTAAGTAGTGGAAGGTAACAGATTTGTGAGAGCAGGAGCATAGATGCTGTTTCCCAGGCATTTGTGATCTAAGGAAAGGCAGAGGAGGTGGCAGTGTGTTGTGTTTCCCATGGAGGTGCTATCTGGTTCTTTTCCAGCCTGGTCAGACTGCCCAAGCTCCACCTCATTCCTTCTGAACCTCCAGTTTAGAAATTTAGTTTATTTTAGAAATAAAATGCATGGCCTAATGACAATTACAGGTCAATATGACAATCAGAAATACAACAGTAGCCATCCTCTGTTGCAGAGAATAATCCAGGCAAAAGAACATGTACACTGCAGTTTAGCAGGTCCAGTTTTAGTGCTGGGCTTACTGCACTCTTCTGCTACAGGCTGACTGCCTGTACCTCTTACTTTTCCTTTAACTATGTTAACCTCCTTTAATTTAATTTTTAAAGATCTGAAGTTGTTTAACTTGTAGTGCCTGCACAAGGTAGGTGATAGGAAGCTGGTTATTTCTGACATACAAGAAAGTGCTAGTTTTTTGCTCTCTGGTCTTACAGTGTTTGCTGAACACTATGGGAGGTGGGGAAGATTTGTACAGAAGCTATTACAGCTGGTGCATGCTGCTGTATTCTGCTGAGGTAATTGTCTGGTGACAGTACTAAAGGTCCTTGTATTACAGTGGTTTTGTACTAGTTTGCTGATGCAAGATCTTGTATCTTCTCCTTTTTGTGGTCAGTGGGCTATGACAAAGATGAGGAAGCAAGAGGAGGCATCTAGTGTGAGATACTTTTTCTTGAAGCTCTGTAATTATCTTGCATGGATAACATACTTGCCTGTGTTGATTTCACCAATATATTAATGTCATGAATATTTGGGACTGATGTGACGTTCATTGGAAAAGAAGGAAAAGGTCATGGTGATAGTACTATATAAAGCACAGGAATAGCATGTCCCTTTTTTCAACTCCTTGTACTTAAATAATTTCAGATATAAATTTCTGTAAAAAAAAAAACACATTTTCCATACTGATACTGCAGTATGTTGGACTGCTTCCTCCCTATTTGAATGCCAACATTTGAGAATGCTAGATCTAAAAAAGCCTTGTGTAAACTACAGTGAATAACAAAGTATATAATAATAACAAGGCAACATACATGATGTTCTCCCAAGTGAAAATGATAATGAATGCTCAGTAAAAAAATTTTGGCTGTCTGTTAGAAATCCAAATTACCAGTGGGCAGGGCTACCTTTATAAAGTGATTTCATTGGTTCCTGAAAGTCCATCACAGAAGTGGTTTCTCAGAAGATATCTGCTGCAGTAGCATGCCCAGCCTCTTCTACTTGGAGGCCTTGGGTTGTACCCTTTGAAGAGGGATGCAGTAGTCGGTGGGAATGCAGGACTGAAGTACTGAAAAGGTACTGAGTGCTGGGTTGGACACAGGTCTAAGCTTAAGATCAAGTATTTGTGGAGTTGGGATACACAGGAAACTTTAGGGTATACAGGGAAGCATATAGAAGCTGTATAGGCAGATGCTTCTTTCTGTCACTCTTCAGCAGAGAACAGTATGATTATGCTTATTTTCAATTGGACTCTGTAAGTAAGCCTAGCCCTGGGGTAAGAGTATATAGGATGCATGAATGGGGAATGATTTTCAGCTGAGTATAAAGAAAAAGGACTGGAGTGAAAGTAGCTGGGATGTCTCAGGGCAGAAATGGTGCTAGGTTTACGCAGCATTCAGAAGGGAAAGGAACTTGACATGATAGTATTTTCTTGCACACAAACCTGCTATTTTCCTTCCTATTTTAATCAAATTGAAGGGAATCAAAAGAAGTTTTTTATTTGATTACTGAAATGAAGTCATTCAAATGAGATCTGTCCTCAAAGGACAAGGGCTCACAATCACAATATACATGAATTGGATTTACTCAGTAAATTTTTGTCTGCCCAGGATAGTTTCAGGTCCCCTTACATTTTCTAATTTTACCATCTCTTTTCCTACTCATTTCACTACCCCAAACTATATCTTCCCAATACTGTTTTTCCACCTTTTAGACCTATAGAGTGTAGTAGTTTTTTGAAAGAGAAGATTGTGATGCTGAAGCACAATAATTATATTCAAGTGATGTTTTCTTGTAGCTGCAGGCTTCTGTGTGTCTCCTGACTAGCAGTAACTCCATTCTGAAATACTGTGCACCACAGAGCTGGGGAGTGAAGTGATACAGAGCAAGGGTTTGATTCCAAGGGTGTAGTGTATGTTGGCAACTTCTGGGGCTGGTCCCAGATCAAGGAATAGTCCTGTGAAAAGCACTGGATGGATTTTAAGAATGTTTATTCTAAATCAGATGTCACTTTTCTGCTCTGTTTACCAAGATTAGCAGATGCATGCTTTCTTTCCAGGAATATAGCCTAGACAATCTGGTGTTTTCTAGGGGAAGTTGTAATTACATTAAGTTTTATAAATACCTTAAATGATTATATTATTTCAATATTTCATTTAAATGATTACAAGGAAAATTACTATCATTGCTTTCAGTGAGCTTTTGCAAACTCTGACTTGCAAGGAATTATTCTGGACCTCAACAAAAGGTGACACATCCCGTGTTTGTGGACTAAATATTGTCGCGTTGTGTTTTAACTTGTTTTTGAAGTTGTTGGGTGAATATAGGAAGTGTGTAAAAAATGGAAGAACATAGATATCACTTGTCTATATTATGTTTTAAAAAATGTTTTTAACTAGACAAATTGAAATTCATCTAGTTAGAAAAATTGCAGCAAAACAGTCTGATGTTAGTACAAAGAGAACAGCAGATGATACCAATTGTCCAACTATCCATAGCAATTTGTAAATAATTCTCTTTATACTAGCAGAGAACGAATCATGATGGAAATGTAATTTAAAAAAGCAAAACAAGAAACAAGATTTCAAATAAAATCTTACATGAAAGCCAGAGATCATGCTGCTTTTCCGTAAAAATTAACAATGCCATTCTTTCTTACGCCATTTCTTATGAATGTGTTCTTATTGCTGTCTTAAGTAAATGCTAGCCAAAGCCAACTTCAGCTTTCACAATGAAAAGTGATTCTTATTAATGGTGAAACAATGTGATGCAAGCCTTCGGCAAGAAACCTTGCAGTCTTTAACCACATGGCTTCATCCCAAAGATGGGGATGAAGACCCTGCATTGTCCACCCCTCCCCCCATCTCATGGGTGCTGCTGTGACTGGACATGGTGTTGTGAGGCTGATTTTTTGCTTTTCTTGCTCTGCTTCAGCTCTTTTGGCTGCTTGCTGTTGAAGTATCACATATTAGTTTTGATTCAAAAGGACCTCTGGGGCTCATCTGGTCCAAAATCCTACTCAAGGTAGGGCAAATTACTCAGGACCTTGTCCTCCTCAGTGTCAAAAACATCCAAGGACAGAGATTTCCTGCACTCTGCAGTTTAACCAGTTCCAGTGCTTGATCACTCAGTTTGCCTTTTTCCCTCTTAAATCTAATCAGAGTTTGTCTTGCTGTAATGTGAGACTGTGACCTCTGGTTCTTCCATTGTGCATCTGTGAGAAATGTCTGGCTCCATTTGTATTCCCCCTTTTAGGGACCAGAAGACTGCAATTAGATACCCTGGTAGCCTTTTTTTTCCTGAGGCTGAAGAATCCCAGCTTCCTCATCTGTTTCTCATGTGCTCCATCACCATTTCGTTGTCCCTCCTTGGATTCTCTTCTGTTTATCAGTATTTCTTTTGTATTTGAAGGCTTTAATAAGAGTACACAACATGAAATGCAGTTTTAACAATGATGACTGATGTGAGTGACTGTTGCCTTCTAAACCACTGGCTATGCTTTTGCTAATGCGTAAAAAATGCATTAGCAGTTAGCACTCACTACTGCATAGGCACACTGCTGATTCACATTCAATTACTTGTTCACCAGACTCCCACTTTCCTTTCCTTTCTTAAAGACTGCTACATGACCTATCAGTCCCCAACTGGAACTATTTTTTCCTACATGCAAGACTTTGGATTTGCCTTGACGTTTACAAGGGTGCTGTCAACCTATAGCTTTGGCTTGTCAAGGCTCCACTGAAAGGCAGGCCAGCCCATGTACATAACAATAACAAACATAACAATTTGACTTGGCTGAGCTTAGGTAAATGAGTTATAAGCAAAGCACTTCAGTTTGTTCTTCCAGGAGCTTCCTTGAAGGACAAAGCTGTGTCTTTCAGAGATCTGGTGTGATGAAATTTTGGCCTCTGCCCTTTTCCACTGGCTCCACACTTTGTGGGGTTGCCTTGATGTTCCCTTTAGCTCATTCAGTCTTTCCCTTTTTGTACTTTCTGGGGAGTTTCTGAATCATTATTATAACTTACTGATCTTCTAGCTAATATTCTCTGCTTTGCTAGCTTCTTACAGATTTAATCGACGACATCAAAAGGAGGTTTTATGTTTGTACATCACTGAACTCTTTCTTCAGGGATCAATGGCATTAAGGAGTTACTGCATTTAGATTTGAGTCCAAAAAGGATCAGTTTGACAAGCACTTGCTGGCAGGGGTTGGAGTCCGCATAAAAGGAGGGTTAGCTGACTTTGACCTTTGTGTTTAAAGCATTAGCTGATATTTAGAGACTCATGTTTGTGTCTTTTCTCAGCTTGAGGTAGTTCAGTCCTGCCACTCAAGATTCAATTTATTTATTTAACTCCCAGGCCCAAGATGATCTGGACAAAGTATGCTTCTGCTTTTCTGCTAAAGGTGTCCTGAAATTATTTGGGTTGTGTTAGAGCATTACTCTGTCTAGATGTTCAGGTGGAAAAAAAGGTATCTTCTACTCGGGTCCTTGATGCCTTTTTTTGTGGCTTATACTAAAAGACAACAAAATTGCACCATGCAAAATAAACACTTTTTATGAACCAGAAGATATATTGTTTTGAAGACATTCAGTCATAAATGTTTTCTTAACGTTTGAAGTCTCAGAGTGAGTAATGTCAATAGGAGTGCTCACAGAAACTCTGCAAGATTTTAAAATGGGGTTTATTTGCAAATGGCAGGCAATTATATTATTTATTACAGATTAAAGATATACTAATATCACTTCTGGTTTGTTATTTCTGAACAAAAAGTAGTGGGTTTTTGCATGCTTTCACACAATTGTGCACAATCTGTGTGTCCCTTTTTATGTATATGTTTTATAAATATGTATTTTCTTGGAAAAAAGGGTTGTGTCTATGCAGAAGCAGTACTCCATATTGGATTAATTTGGAGAGGTCTCTTAAAAGAGGTCATATTGTTTTACAGGCTTTTGATTAAATGGTCTTTAGAATCATAACATCCTATTTGCTGGACCCTAAAAATTTGTAATTAAGAACTTAACCAATATTTACTGAAGGTGACAAAGTTCAGGAATTAATGCTGCTGAATGTTTTCTTGAAAAGTCTAAACTAGACTGTTAATTGACATTTCAAGATGTGTGTGCAAATTCACTGACAGTGAGAAACCAAGTATCGCATTAAAAGGCACCTTATTTTTGCTCGGTGAGGAATATGAGGGTGACTAGTGTAAGTTGCTCATAATACATCTGATGGAGTTAATGCACAAACAAGTTGAAAAGCCATCAAAACAAGACTCAAAAGAGTATTTTTTAAATTGTCAAAAGAAGAGTTAATACTTTGTTAGCTATGACCTAAACTCTATTTTCATAAGTTGTGGTATAGAGCAGAAGTACACAACATGCAGAAGCTGATTATCAATAGCTTATGTACAAAGTCTTAAGTACTGAAAAAACATTTGTGTGTTGATTTGAATGTTAAAATACTAACTTGAGAAATGATTCATGAGTAACACTGCAAATAACTCATAGTCTGATTTTTCTAAATTTGTTTTCTGTTGTGATCTCAATTAATTATGTTATTTGTTTCTGATGTGTATGGTTGAACACACCATTCATGGTTTATTAATAAATTGAATTCACACAAGTGATTAGAACACAATGAAGAAAGCAGTGGGCAAACTTCTGGTTTTTCTTTGCTCAGTAGAGTTTTGTTATCATAGTGAATTTAAAGCACGAGGAGTTCTGAAATCTGGAGGTGTAGTTGTTTTGTCATATCTGCTTCTAACTGATATCTGTTGAAAAATTCTGGTAAGCTGAGCTGAAAGAAGTGATTAAGCTTTTGTGGTTAGGGGAGACATGCGACAGTTTTTCCCTCAACTCAGGCACGTATTTGCACGCTAACTTGCCATATGCCACCCAAATCCATGTTAATATTGTGCATTTTATGATTAATACATATCTTTGCTTGTCTTTCTTCTTCTGTGGTGTGGGTGTGAGTCTCCTATCTTCCAACTTGTATAGTAGCTTAAACTACATTTTGAGCACACTTGAAGCTGGTGCTCACTTACTCTCTCACCAGTTGGCGCCTAGCAGTGTAAGTAAGAGGCAGTGGGAGAATCTATCCTTGTTTGTTCCACTGGCTTTACTGTTGGTAAGGAATACAGTCTCTACTGCTCTTGAGGAATGGGCTGTTCCATGGTTTCATGAACTGGTGCCTGAGATGTTATTTACCACCATGTGTTTCTTAGCTCAGCAAGTTGACTTGTGCTTCCAGCTCCATTTTCTGGAGAGATTGGTGGGTTTTCTGTAGAGTTTGTTTGCTGTTTTTTATTTTGATGTGAAGGTTGTATTTTTTTCTTTGTGTTTTTTTTTTTTCTCTTGTTTGTTTTGATTTTCTGTTTGCTTGTGATCTTCTTTTTTTACAATTAATATGTAGAAGACTACTTGTAAACTGCCATTCTTGAAGCTGAGATACAGGGTGTTTGAAAAGAGTATCTGCTTCGGATTTCTGTATTGTCATTCACCCTCAAAGCAGAGCAGTCAAATGCTGCAGGAAGATCCGTGGTAACCAGGAATGCTGCTGCCCTTCTCCTTCCTCTATCCCTGCCCCTGCATGCACATGCTAGCACACATACACATCCTGATTTGCCAAAGTGGAAAATAAGGTGTGAAGTTTTTTCATCCACTTTAGTGTGAGGCCAGCAGATTTACATTTGAAGAACTGTAAATAATAGCTGTAAGTTGTCAGCTTGCTTTACCTGAAGTGAGAGCCACTCACGTAAAGTCTTCTCACTGGCCTGTGGAAGGGTAGCAGCCAGGTCATGATTTCTAACCACAACCTAAGTAGAAGACATTTTTCTTGGTGCTACTGTGCCATCTGGTCTAGAGCACTGGACTGCATCTGCTCTCATATTTTTTCAAAGACTTGAAATCCTGATACAGGCTTGATAGTATGCATTCTCACCGCTGGTTTTGAAATAAATGTTATGTCTCCCTCCTGCACCAACACCTTCTACAGCTCTCAATTTTTACGCAGTTTTAGGTAACCAACAGAAAACCTATTTAGTTCTCTCATGCACGACAAGTTCGTACCTAAAGATCTAATGACAGTAACCTCTTTCCTCCCTTTGAGGCACTCTGACTGTTGTATTTAAGAAAGACATTTGAAACCTACTAAGATATTCAGACCACTGGCTAATTTTGAGAATGGTTTCCTTGGGCAGGGTCTCTGTCAATTTAATATTTCAACTGGTCAGCACATGCATATTTTTCCTTCCATTTGTTGCCTGAAAAGATGCAAGAAAATTTTCTCTCATTCACACAATTTCTTTTACTTTTATGATGCCATAGTAAGAAATAACTTTTACAGCTCTGGATAAATTTTATTTTTTTTCACTTGACAATGTAGTGTAAGCCATACTTGATGAAATAATTAAAATCATCTTATTAGTATTTTACACCATTTCAACCTGTTAGGATTGTGGGTGACAATCAGTACTTACTTAGCAAAGGGGTATAAATAATGTGCTCAGTTCCCTGTGTAATGTTAAAGCAATTTAGTTTTGTTGGAGTACGTAGTGTAGCAGAAAGGAGGCTGTCTCAAAGAGCTTGATACTTGCACAATTCCAAGTGTAGGAAAAATCATGAAGATTTCTAAGGCAGGGAAGTCTTTGTAGACAGATGTTAAAACCATTCTGTTTGTCTGTCCAGCTACTAAACTAATCTGAGAATTTTCTGTTATGTTTCAGTAGACTTTAGTTAAGCCACTTTTAGTAGGGTTTAGACAAGTCAAAAAAGTCAATTTACACTCGTGCATATGTGCTTTGCCTGCAGGGTAGCAGTGCCTAGCGGAGCATTAAGTGCCAAACTAATAGCAGCAATTGGCGAGATGCCAGATATAACTACAGTGTGAAGGTGTCTGGACAAATGGCAGAGGGTTTGGTGGTTTGGAAATTCTTCATGGTGTATCAGTGAGATTTCTGTAGAGTTTGGTAGTACACAGCCATCGGGAATTACTAGTTCAGTGAGACATGTCTGCGGGACTTCATGTTGGGATTTCATTACGAAGGAGAATAGCATGCACAGAGACAAAAAAGTCTTTTATGACCTTGAGTGGCAAGCAGGCAAGGAATTGAAGAACAAACGGGTTTGTGGAGAGCATGTTACAAGCATATACATTTAACAAACTAAAATAAGGTAACTAAGGAAGAGACTTGGCATGACTTAATCAGGCTGAGATGGACAAGCTAGCAGGTCTTAGCTTCTAGTATGGATTGTTTGCAGTTTCCAGACTTGCTTTCAAACCTCTGGGAAGTTAATCGGGGGCTGACTTCGGTTTAATCTATGCACTCTGTGGGCATTTAGCCTGCTTGCAGCACAACTCTATTTTGGTTTTGTTCCACATGTCCTATTTTTATTGAAGCATAAGGAGGGGAACCCCCAAGGATTGATACATCAAGGTGAGTAATACCCTGCTCTTGGCAACCTTAATTAAGATTCTCTGTAGGTGCTCCAATGGGGAAGAGTATTGGTCATTCTGCTTGCAGAAATCCCATACTATGCTGTTGAATGTGAGTGTGGAGGATTTATTTGTCAGTCTGCTAGCCTGTCTTGGTGTTGCAAAAGAACAGCTCTTTGTTAACTAACTGGGTTGCAATTTGCAGCATGAAGGCAATATTTTTCTTGCACAACTTTAAAGCTAGAAAAATTTAGTGTCCACATGTGAATGTGACAGGACCACTAGTCAGACAGATCTACCATTCTGTGTTTCTGAAGTGGTTCCTAATCTCTACTAATTAGTTTCCTGGAATATAAAAAACAACTAGGTAAAAGTGAGCCTTTAAATAAGGAAAACTTAAGTTGGACAAGTTACTAAAGAAAAAAACTTGAAGAAATACCTGCAAAAACCCTGCCTGTAGGGTTCATGAAGTTTGAATCCTTTTAAAACATTCTGCCATTCCAGTATCTCCTCGTATTTCCAGGGCTGCTCCTTTTTCTTTCCTTTGCTTCTGAGGCTTATGAGTCTGCTCCTTGTTGCAGACTCAGGTTTGTGTTAGTCTGCTGGTTCCTTTTTGGAGTCTCTCTACCCCTATCTGTCTTCGTGCCCTGTTCTGCACACAGGAAGTGCTGTGTGTGTGGCAAAGGGGTGGTACACCATTTTGGCACAATGCTGTTATTCACAGTGATGCAATTTGTCACGGTGAGTTTGAACCAGGAGCACATTCAGCATCTCATATTTTTACTGTTCAAAAAAGTCCCTCTTTTCCAAAATGTTTGCAGAAATGGGAAGTTCTTTGGACCCTGTAGTTCTCCTGTGAATAATGGAGTTTATTGTGACAATTTGCACTGCATGAAATATGGTGGCCAACGGGATCAGAAGAAAGTTTGAGTGCTGTAGCCACTACAGGCACATTCCCCCTGCTGCAGATATCCAGTGTCGGACATAACTAAGGCAAGGAAGAGATACTTGGATGTTAAGGGTTTTTGGTACCTGCTGACTGCGAAGAACTGTGCCTACTCGCACCCTGAATGTCATGCATCTGGGTAGTGGATAAAATGAAATTGTATTCTCTCCATACTATTGCTTTACTGGGTATTAAGGGATTAAGGGGGGGGGGAAGGTATGCTTTTTACCTGTGCTGTTATTCACTCTTACCTGTTTCCAGCCTGAGACTTCTATAAAATGGTTATATGTTACCTTAAGCCAAATTAAAATGTACCATGAATTCATTTGGCTTTTATGGGCTAACTTAAATGGTAGCTTACTCAAATGATCACATTATTCCTCCTTAGGTAAATAAACGTAGCAGAGTTTTATCCAGTGTAGATGAAGTTCAGCTGTTTCACATCACAGTAAGACTTTAATTAAAAATCATAGATGTGATGAAGACCTTTGGGTCAAGAAATATCTCTTTACTATTGTCGTGGTTTAAACCCTGTCAGCAAGTCAGTCACGCAGTCTACTTTGCCACCCCCACCCCCCTTCTTCCCTCCCCCCTGGCTTCAGGAGGGATGGGGAGGAGAATGGAAAGAATGTAACTCCCGCAGGCTGAGATAAGAACAGTCCAGTAACTAAGGTATAACACAAATCACTACTGCTGCCACCAATAATGATAATGGTAAGGGAAATAACAAGGGAAGAGAATATGATACCACTCGCTGAAATGAGTCTGACCCCAGAAAAGAGCCTGTGACCTTCCAGGTAACTGCCAGTTACCTCCCCGGCATGACATGCTGTGGTACGGAATACCTCTTTGGCTAGTTTGGGTCTGGTGTCCTGTCTCTGCTTCCTCCTGGCTTCTTGTGCCCCTCCTCAGTGGCAGAGCATGAGAGACTGAAAAGTCTTTTATCAGGGTAAGTGTTACTTAACACACCGATGTTTCAGTTGTTGTTTTCAGCATTATTCTCAGACTAAAGCCAAAACACAGCACTGCATCTACTACTAGGAAGAAAATTAACTATCCAAGTCAAAACCAGGACAATATCTACCCCTTATTCCACACCATTAACATCATGCCACGTCCTACACTTCCCACCACCACCTTTCCTGTCTTTTATCATGAAAGATTCCTTTTTCTTTTCTTTAAACCTTTATAAAACTAGAGTCTTTTTCAGGAGTAAGCAGGTAATAGGAAAGAAAGAATTCATACACCAGACTTCCCTAACGACTGATTCTTGCTGATTGCTGAGGGCCAAGCAATTTTTCAAAATGTCATTGCACTCCTATCTTAGTTTCAATTGCAGCTTATTACTGGAGAGTGGGATGCCAGGTACACTCTGATGTATATTGCTGTTACTTCAAATGTTTCACACTGCTACACTTCCATTTTCTTTCATCTACAAAAGCTTCCTGATTTTTGTTTATAAATTTTGATTCTCTCCCTCTGTAGTCTCTTATTTCAGTCCCAACTTCTGTTTGCTGCAAAGAGCACAGCTGCTGTTAAAAGTAGTTTCACGCTTTCAGTATGCAACTGTTTTCAGTGTGCTGGGAAGCAGCAAGTCAACAGTTCAGACCCTTCCCTGCAGGAGGCGATATTTCCTTCTCCAAAAATGACCTGGGTAAAGCCCCAGTCCTCCTAGTAAGTACATAGCCAATACTAGACATGAGAAAAAGTGCACACTGGAAAAATATGAGAAAAGGGACACACTGGAAAAATATCAACTTCTTAAAAATAGTTTCAGAAAATCTATTTTACTAAACATAGAATGAAGTTCTTCTGTATTAAGTTTTATTATTTTTGATTGTTCATGCTGAAAGTCATATCTTTTGCAGTGCTCATACACCAGATCTGGAAAAAAAACAGATACCATGTTTAAATGATGCATCTTTCCACTTTTGTGACTTCTTCACTCTATTCTAAAAAGTACTGGGGATGGAATGAGAGTGAATTTAATGAAAATAGTCCAACAAAGTGTGATTATGAACACATAGGCTATTTATGGTAGTGTAAGAATAAATAGTAATGAACGATGAGAAGAAAAAGACGAGGCAAGTACAAAATTGAACAACTGACATTAGTGACCGTTTCGAGCCTGCCAAAATTATCTTCCTTATCTCTTCATTTTGTACTTGAGTTGCAACAGGCAAATGCCTTGTAAAACTGCTACAGCACAGGTCTTTAAATATGAGAGGCAACAAAATAGTAAGTAGTTTTCAATAAGAAATGTAAGTGATAATGATCTTGGGACTCAAGTGCCTGAAACTATTAGTAACTTTGAGGTTGCCTAAATCCAAACCAATAACTGATTTCCTTGGGGAATTTTAAAAAGCCTTTTGATGGAAATAAAGAACAGAGATATTTTCCTGATGTGTTGAGTAATTACAACTAATTATTTGTTTTGTTAGAAATCATTGTAAAGTTGATCTTCTTTGGCAGAAAAATTGGAAAACCTGGAGAAACCTGAGACAGCTTATATTCTCAATAGCAGGACATGTTATCTGTTTTCTAAGCATCTTTGAATATATTTCCCTGCGCTATACCTCTGGGCTTTTATGTGTTCCCAAAATTCCACTTATTTCCATGAAAGATGTTAACCATGGAGCAGTATAGATTATGTAGGAAGGAAGAAGAAGCAAGCAAGGCATTGGTCTCCCTGTTAATGCTCAATCTACCAGAATATTTGATAAGTGCTTTTTACTTATTTATGGTATAAAACTGTATGTCTGCATACAGCTTTAAGGCTACTTGGATGGCATTGTGTGTGTGAACATTCATTCATTTTAACCAATGCTGTTGATTAGAAAACATCTGTAAAACTGTCCTGTGTAGTAGTACTGGATTGTTGCAGAACTGAATGAGTTAAATAAAATTTTCTGTATGTTGTGGGTGAGGGAATAACTGTGTGGATGTTACAAAATGTCCTCTGGCCCAGGAATATTTCAGTCAACACCAATTTGATTCTGGTTAATGATGGGTCTATCTATGCAGAATAATCCAGCATAACTCAGGAATTTATGCTGTGGGATCTGACTAATTGCTTATATCACACAATAGAATCTCTCTGAGGCTCAGATGTTAGTTTTCCATTAGCAATTCGGAATGGGATGCTAATGTTGTGAATTAATGTTCACCTTCCTAAAGACATCCTGGCTTGTGTTACCTTAAATACAAATTTAATTGCTGTGCAGCCCTGGAGCAACTCCTGCATTTGATCAGTTGTACAGTCGGAAGAAAGCGTGCAGTAGACCCTACCTGAAATTACTCGGGTGTAGGATCCTCTCTGGGCTGCAGGTGAACATCTGCTCCACTGCGGTCCTCCAATGAGCTTCAGGGGCACAGCCTTCCTCACCATGGTCCTCACTATGGGCTGCAGGGGAGTCTCTGCTCTGGCACCAAGAGCACCTCATCCTACTTCACTGTCCTTAGTGTCCTCAGGGCTGTGGTAAGATACCAACTTCCAAGCTGAATACAAGTTTACTGTGAAAAGAGGAAGTCAATTTGATCTTTGCTATTACTGCATATTTATTCCTGGTGGAAACTTAGGCAGAGTCAGTTTTGATTACACAGGATTTATCCATTTGCTACACTCCCATTTCATATTGGAGTTCTTAAAATAGAATCATCCAGTGTAAATGTTATATATACTCGAAGAAATAGCAACAAGACAGAAAATATAAGTCATATAAATTAAAAAAGAATAAATGGGGGAAAAATGTAGAAAGTATATATACTCTTCTTATAAGGAGAGACTGGAAACAAAGAAGATGAGACTTCATGAGGTGTTTAGACAGTCTCTGAAGAAGTGAGGTGACAGAAGAGTGAATAGTCACCCCTGCTGGGGAGTCAGTGACTTAAGAGGCAAGTGACACCTGAGGCAGAATACAAGCTGTTAAATGGGATGCCAAGCAGAAATGCCTTAGCGGTAGCACTCTGTCAACTATTCCCTGTACAGCAGGCAGGATCAGATAAATAGGTTGCTAGGTAAAGTCTCAAAGTGTGTCAAGCGTTGTCAGGGTGAGAGGGTTAATTTACTGGGAAATATTTCACTGTATTAAATCTTCCTCTGCAGTGTCCAATCCTTCTAAACCAAAATGAAATCTCATTGCTAGTGGCTAAAATTCAAAGATGACAGAGAAATTGTATACAGAAGAGCCCACAGTTTGGAATAAATTAACTTTAAAGATATGGAAGTTTGGTGTAGTAGTCATATTTGTTTGTGTTTTTCAAATGCAGAACAAGAGAATTCCTATAGTGTTTCAGACCAGACTTGGTGCAAATAGTCAGTGTTATCCTGGAACAATAGGTTGCTGGGCCAGGGCAAGTTTTTAGTCTACCATCCCCAGTACACTGTCTGAGCCACCATTAATCTCAGATTCAGGGGTATTCTGAGAAAATCAGTGTATCTCTATTAAGAAGTTTTGACTTGGTTTTGATCTATGAACCAGTCCAGTTTCTTTTCATGCATTTGTGAACTTTTTAACATTTGTAACAAACCCTAGTAAAATGTTTCACACCTACTTTGTGCAGTGTGAAGAAATTTAAAACAAATTAAAGGAAGTGGTTTGTCTTTCAATGGATAACTGATGCCACTGCAAATGTTGTTGTTTTCAAAGTGGTGGTTCCAAGAGCAGTGGAAAGAAAATCTAGTTACAGCAATAAAAAACAAACAAAAGTAAAAATTGCTGGCTTTGAAAGTACCTACCCTGCAGGTACTTGGAAACAGAGAGGATACCTCAGGGGAAGCATGCTTTGCCTGTAAAACCAGGTAGAGGATGTTAACCTGATTAACTGTTATTGCAGCTTAGAGCAATTGTCTGTATGCTCTTCACCAAATTGTCTGAGTTGCTTGATGACTTTAAAGAAGTGAATGAAAAGAAGCTATAATAATAATAATAATATAATAATAATAATAATAATAAAAAAGTTGAAGTTCTTTTGTCTCCTTTCAAGCTGATAATCCAATGTAGAGTTAGTCCTTAAGCAAGACTTTGCAGAGGATAAGAATAAAGCTTTGTACTTATGTTCTCTCTGTTCAAATAAGTCTCATCAATATATTTATGAGCACTTGCTTCTATTTCTGATGATATTCAATGCAGAGTGATGCTGAAAGCTTGAAGTTTAAGATTTTGTTATGCAGATGACAGGTATTGGTGATACCCTGTCATCGTAAATGATCTCTGACTTCAGTAGTCAGTAGCCCAATAGATAGCAAAATTGTTCCTCAGGTTTACATTTACTCAGATAAGTAAGTTGTGCCTGGATATAGCTAACTGAGAAACAGCTGAGCATAGCTATCCAACAGCTGGATATCTTACTGTAATCATTCATCTTCCCAGTGCATCCATTCCTAATAGTTCTCATTGGTATGTGAATCAAACAAGATCACTTAAGTTACAAGTATCTGCTCTTCTGCTAGTCCTGTAATTACTCAAATGTGCCAGTGTTGTAAGAATCAGCAAAGCTTTTATCTATGAGACCCATAGGAATTTCCATTCTGTGCACTAAGGATTTGCACTGTTATGCTTATGGTCATGAGGGGTTTGAGTACAAACCCTGGTATCTCTGTCACGGTCAGCCAGACAGCCTTTCTGTCAGACAGAAGCTCTCACGCAGTCGGTTCTGCTGCTTTTTCTGACTTCAGTGATGTGTGTCCTTCACATGGGACATCCTTTAGGTACAGTGAAGAAGGTCTCACTTATGTATTCAGCTGCTGCACTGTTCTCTGCAGAAAGGTCTCTTGTCCTTGTGCACCCCTTATGCTTCAGGCAGTACTTCCTCCCTGTGTATCCACATCCTTGGTGGAGGATGATAGGGTTTTTTATTTGTCCTTCTGAAGAGGATTCGGGAGGGTTAGCAGTTCAGTCCCCAAGCTCATTAGACTCCTCTCCTGTGTAGCAGTTCATCTGGCTATTTTTGTTAGTTAAAATAAGTGGTTCGGTTTCCTTGGAAATGAAAACTATGCCTTCGTCAGGTGCCACGTGTGATATTAACGTCTCTCACAGTGAGAGGTAGGACCTTTCACAGACCTTTGCTTGGTGATTTGCTGATATTTCTCCTTGTGAACTGTTCATATAATCTGTATCAAGTCAGTGTGTGAAGCAATGCATTTAATGTCATTATTTCTTTAATATGTATATTTGCTATTTATATGTGGCTTATTACCAGGTTTTGGCTGAGACTAAGCACAGCAATTAATACGTTTAGGGTGAGTAGTTTTAAGCCCCTTCCTCTTATGAAAATTGTAGCATGTACCAAATCAGATGTATCTGAAATTCCAGTTATGCTAAAACTAAATTTCTCCAGTGAAAGGTATTGAAGCCACACTCAGTGTTCCAATGTGCAGTCAAGATCAGTAGCACAGCATGGCTGTCTGTGTTTATTATATGAGTTGAAAGTGAGCTGGCTGCAGTTCAGCTCAATAAAATAAAGATGTTGACGACAATTTAGGTGAGAGAAAAACTAGCTAACAAAAGCAATGTTGGCTCCTTCCGGTGACATTTTTTATTGTTTGAGTTTGTCATTTTATGACGTATTCTTTCTCCTTCATTGCCCTTAGTTGTGCTCCAGTTAATAAGCCAGTCAGCTTCTTGCCATCCACATGTGGCCAGGACTTTCTACTTTCTAATCTGTGCTTTTTAATGTGGATTTTGGGTCTTATGCAGTCTTTTGTTGCACTGTAATTGGATTGCTGCATAGTGTTTGTGGACCTAGTTGTAGTCACTTTGTGACAGTTCAGGAATTCATTTGGTGGGTATATGATGGGAATTTCAGTGGTGTGTGCTTGTTGCCTTTCATCAATGTTGCCCTGTTTTAGGATTAAATATGTAGGATTTGGCAGTAGATCATGAACAGCAATGGTGGCCTTCCGGGATCTCTGAAAAAGTAAAGTTGGTAAAAGGGCTTGTTAAAAGCTCACTAAGGGTATGTTCCTCAGACTACAGGCAGGAAGAAACCTTTGTTAACTGCTTGTCTGTCTGGCTTGGTATGGCTATTATTTCTATTTGAATGTTTATTTTTTAATGCTTGTGACAAACCTGTTGCTTGCAGGGAAGAATGTTATAAGCACCGCATGTTGTGAAAGGTGATGTTAAACAAATGTGAAAGTCTGCTTTCTCCCATCTTTCTCATTTTTGCTTTTGTTTCTGTCCCATTGTGGCTAGCCACAGTATTGAGTTTTCTTTGATCTCTGACACATACTTTTGACCACTTTGGGAGTTCTGCTCAAGGAGAGGATTGAGTCCTGTAATTATTTGTGGTTGTCTAAAATGGAGAGAGCTAAACATAGTCAGGAAGAAAGTACAAACGTGAAAACAGGGTAGGCTTTTAACTGAAGCCCATGTGTTATCAGTAACATATCTCAGTGGGGTGAATCTATCACATTGGGAGAGATGTATAAAGCTTTCAGCACACCTTCCCAAGAGACTCGCTGTGTGATTGAGAAGGATTGTTGTTATGCAAGTGTCCTCATAAGTTTTATCTTTCCTATGTATTTATTTATACTTATCATAATAGCAGTTCTGGACCTCCCAGTGAATTGACCTACTAGGATCTGTAACTGCATAAGTTTACTGCAGTAAGAAACAATCTGTAGGCAAACAGTAGTTAAAAATGCATCAGTCTTTTGTGATGTAATGGTGAATTTTAGTATGAAATTTTTACTTCTGATAATAGACCATAGGTCTCTATTGTTTATGGTAGAATGCACAATTTTATTTCTCCATCAATTTTACATATGTAGTCCTTCAGGGGTTCAAGCTTCTGGCTTTTATTTTGCTATCAGCATCTCCCTTATTTCATATACGATTTGTATTCTTAAACTGATAGTGATATATTTAAAATATGTGGCATAAAATTGGCTAATTGTCAGTTAAGTTCAGATACTTAAAGCTCTTGTGTCCTTAGCTGCTTATAAAGGTAAAGAAGTATTTGAGTATTCTAGTTGCTCTTGAATAAACTGCTCTTTAGCTAGGGGGTGGAGGAGAAGAAAGAATGGAGGTGGTGTTTATTGCAGCAATCACAACCTTAATTACTTCATAATGTGAGTTTGCCACCAATCTGTCAAATTGACAAGAGACCCTCTGCCATACCAAATGTTTTGAGGGGTTTTAATCTTTTTTTTTATCTATAATAAGGAAAATGTTGTGCTATATTATGCAATTTTGAAAAAGTCTATGCAGTAAGAATCCATACCATTTGAGTAAGTGGGAGTAACAATTCTATACTTGCAGATAGAATGCAAATTGAGTAATTTTTCTTTTAGCATATTAATTCAGTAAGAGATTAATATAAGCTTGCAAACTTCTCAGTCAAAATCTTTATTCTCTCCACAGAATGCTATACAATCACTACTTTGATGCCAATAGTAAATGAACTGTTTTATTGAATGATCACAATGAAATATTGGAGTCTGATGTGTGATCCTTCTTATAAACACAGTATATGAGGAAGACTTTGTAGGGGAGGTAAAATTTTGTTTCAAAAAGAGAGCTAAAGAAGTGGCTTCTAGTGGAGCAGTGGCAGCTACCATGATAGCCTCTTGGCAATTCTAACTTCCAGTATGGTTTGGAATCAGATTCTTAACTTCAAGTACATAATTCATGAATGCTCTTCTGCAAGCTCAGGAGTTAAGTCATGACTACGTAAGTTATTATGAATGATTGATGCTACTCTAATCAAGGATTGATATATCTTTTGTAATGTTGATTGGCATCACCCTTTGTTTGTTAGTTTTCAGTCCTGGTCTCAATTTGTGGTAAAATTCTTTACACCTGAAATAATGATCTAACTAATTACCAGAGAAACCCAGAACACATCTGCTTAGAAGGGACCTCGGGTTATTTGGTCCAGTGTTCTGCTCAGGGAAGTGCAGGCTATGAGAACATAACAATTCACTTTTAACACTTTAAAAGAATATTTTCTTGATGCTTCTTGAAGATTTTGTGTTCTCCTAAGTGAGAGGCTCTCTACTATGTAATATTGCACAGAATACTGAGGTTGGACCTTTAGGATAGGTTACTTAGGAGACTTCATTAGAGACAGAGCTTTCTTTACAGAGATCATTGATATTGTCAAACTTTCTTCCAACTATGGATGTCCTGCTGACATCTGGTGTTAGATTCTAAATTTTGCTTTGGGAAATTATATCTCTGAATGTAAAAAAGGTTTCAGTCAACAGTTCTTTGTGTTGTTTGTTTGTTTGTAGGTTTTTTGGGGGAGGGTAGGAGACAATTTTTTTCTCAAATGCTGGAATCAATATCCAGATGTTGCAGCTTTGTCTTGGAAGGAAGACATAAAGGGTTACATATAGGGAGGGATATTCCTGTTCTTTTGCGACAGCACATTAAAGGTCCAGTTTTTCATGTTTGAGTCTTAGATGTTACACACTGTGCAAATTTTACATCAGTGTAACCGCATGATTTTTTCACCTGTCCAGTAGTAGTTGAGTATGTTATCTGTAGTGTTGAATATTGTCTTTTTCTTTTCTTTTTCCAGTGTGACAATGCAAAAGGACTCAAAGCCTTCTATGATGCAATAAAATATGGACCTAATCATCTGATGGTTTTTGGTGGTGTATGTGCAACAGTTACATCTATCATTGCTGAATCTCTAAAGGGATGGAATTTGGTTCAGGTAAGGAATAGAATTTATTCAAACACTGACTATCTTGTATCTCTCTATCTCTTTTTAAAATTTAGAAACTTAGTATTTGCTGTGTTTCAAGGCTAACTTTTTGTGTAATTAGTATATCAGTTTTGAAGGTCAGTGATGTGTAAAGAACAGTTACTTCTACATAGAACTAGGTTTTAAGGCCTGGTATTGGGCTTAAAATGCTTGAGAGTATGCAGCAGTGGTCATGTCTCAGTAGATTAATTAAATACAATTAATTTAATGTATCTCAAAAAGCAACCTAAATGAAATGAAGTTCAGTCATGGTAGGTGAGCAAATCTAGGACTTATCCAAAGTTAACGGAAACAACTCGTCAGGTCTTAAATTATGATACACTAGGGTCTTTACTTGGTCCCTTCTCAGTCATAATGCGGTAATTCCTATTGACTTTGAAAGTGTTGGAAGTGCGTAAATTGTAAGTAGCAACTGGGTATGTATCTCAATACTTGACTCACAAAACACATTTATTCCCAGCTGTTCTTTTTGACTTTCTCAAAGGTCAGGTTTGTGGGAAAGTTTGCTCTAGTGAGGAATCAGAATTTATTAATACTAATCTATAAAATGCAGATTATAATTGTATGATTTACTTCATTTCTTCCATCATCTATCTGCTGATGATCTTTGGATTGATGGCTGTTCATGCAAGGTAGCCAGCCAGTTTTGTTTTTTCAGGTGTGGGAATGCCCTGATATTCTTCTCAATATTCAAATGTCCAAAGACAAGTTTGTATCATTTTTATTAAAATAAAGAAACATTCTGTAGCAAAATAATGTAACAATTACCTGAGGTTTCACTTACAAGCAGGCTTCTCTTTTCCACCTGGAATACTCCCTGAGATTAGTGCAGAATGAACAAATGAGGCATAATTAAGTTTGTGAAGAAGATGATGAGCAGAGTACAAATGGGAAAATCTTGGGAGGATAATTAAAACAGCTTGTTAACTGTATTTGTAATGCTTGTCAGTTCAGATTTTTTTTTTTTTCCTTATGCGTCAGGATTTTTTCTGATGTGAAAAACATCACTTCTACTATGGAAATATAATAATAGTTTTTCTCTAGGGAGAATGGAGAAAGCAACAGAAAGCTTGAAACTGTCATATAACACTCTCTTAAAAATGGCCTCGTCCGTGGCCTATAATGAAATATGTGGCTGGAGCTGTGATTTTTTTTTTTTTTTTTTTTTTTAATTTGTCACATGGAACTTCCAGATGATGTAGAATGTTCTAAGGAGTTGGATTTCATTGTGCTAAATCTTTTTTCATTTACTGTCAAGTTCTGCCTGCTAAGGTCTGAAAATCAATTTGTTAATGAAGTTGCTCAGTCAATAGGAAGGGCAATTAGAAAGCTTCTATTTGCTTTTAAATGCCTGAATTTGTCAATATGTGTGTTAACTTGTGTAATGGTATGAAGCATTGCTATGAGGCAGTATCTGTTTCTTTGTATTTAAACACTAGAGCTGTGACTAAGCCTGGATGATATCAGTACATCAAGGGATCCTTTGCTGCTTGGGCTTAGTATACTGCAGGCACTAGATAAATCCTCACATGGCATAACTCCATGTCTTGTCAGGTTTTTATATATTGATTGATTGAATTATGAGACAACATAAATAACATTGTGCCTCCAAAGTAATGTGGCTTAGTGGATGGTATAGCAGCAATGGAAACAGTCTAAGTAAACTTTATGAAATTAATATGTCATGCAGTGACAGTCATGTGTATCTGCAAATCAGCAGATATAGCATGTATGAGATGGAGAGATGGAGTACAAATCCTCCTCAGGATCCAGTGTCATAAACATCTCTGACTAAAAGCATAACTTCAATGGGAGGAATAGATCAAAATCTGTAGTTCTTGGAAGTGGGGCAACAATATGTAGCTTGATAAAACATAAGACTTTCCTACCTCTAAACTGAGAGTTCATCTTAAGGATTCACAGCAGACTCACATAAAGAGGTATATGAATTTGGGATTACGATGAATTCATTTTATGTTGCAGTCAAGAAGAGAGAAAAAAGCATACAGACAAAACCTAACCTGGCATTGTTGTTTTAAATAGAGGATATGCATTTGAATGCTTGACTCCATCTCTTTGTTCCTGTGCAGGCAGTTAGAAAAGAGAGCTCTTGACCCTAGTAGGAACATTTGATTTGATTTACTCGCATGTCATGTGGTGGAGCAAATTGACAACTGTCTTCTATGCAGGAGAAATGCAGGATGATACTGATGGTACTGATACTGGGGCTAGGGTAGAAAAGAATAACAGAAACATTACAACTTGAAAATTACTTTTCTTGACAAATACAGTATGAGTCTAAGTGGCTGCAAAACTTCTGAAAGCCTTTTTTAGCTTTGAATTCCAAGTTTCTGTTGGCTGTTTGAGGAAATTTTTCTTTTCTGCCTCTTTCCCGTTCTCTGCAATAAGAAGCCTCTGAAAACAATGAAATAAAAAGCAAAGAGTAGAAATATGCTGGAAGTTGCCATGTGGCATTTGCTACTCAGGCAATATTTTATAGTAGTGATGGGGGGGCGGGGAGAAAACATTTTCACAAGACCCCTTCGGTTTCAGTCTCCTTACTGTATGTCATTGATAGTGATACTACCTTTTTGACTTAACTGGTTAATTCAGATCATTGATGGCCTGCAACGTGAAATAGGGAAGATTATCAGAGGTTGGAAAGAGTTTTAGTCAAAGGTGACTTGCTTTATTTCTGTACCATATTTAAACAGAGTACTTGTCCTCCCCCATCTTGACAAATTCTGACTTACTTGATTTACTATGGAGGGAGACAGCCCTTTCAGTTCTGCAAATACTCCCTTTGTAGAAAGGGAGATTCTGTTCTCAATTGGCTGCTTTGAATTTCTGTCTAATTCTCTCTTACTGTAACAAAATTAATGATTTTTTTATTATTTTTTAAATGGAGAATTTTCTGTCCATGGAAAGAGCAAGTTTGTTTAGTCTGCAAGCACTTCTGTCATCCTTAAGGGCTACCACTGAGGTATGCTATGTGATACAACCTGCAAACTGTTTTCTGCACACACATTCATAGTAGGACAGATGCTGACGCCCATTCCTTAGCTTCTCAAATGGAAGCTGCTCTGTGAGTAATCTGTGTGCCAGATGTCCTTACTTTGAGTGACAGTCTAAGCATGAGCTGGAGGCTGCATGTGTGGCTTTGATCTCCGGTCTGTGGTGTGAAATCCATTTGAACCTTTGGTATTTTGGTTAAAAGGTGACAATAATATTCTGTGCATCTGGCAGAGGGTCATAAAGACATGAGGGTATAATACTGAGCAGTTGCTGTGCTGTAGGGAAATATTTGAATGTCAGATTCTTCTGGATTCATCTTCTTTGTCATTCCATTTCAGTGTGTGTTCGAGACAATTCAGTAGAGGGATGAAGAATCATTAATAGTATCTACAATAATATTAATGATAGCATAAAGACCAGTCATATATCTTTATTTTATACACTGAAGCATTCCTGCTAGTATCCAGGTAGTGCAAAATGGAGGAGACGGCTTGCAATTCAGTTTTTCTCTTGTATTTCAGGATATCCATCAAATGCTTACCTCATCATGTTAGTTTATTACAGTGGCAAAAGCATATATTTTGTATTGATTCTTGTTTCTCCTGCTTTCCATTGTGATATCTCACTTTTTCTGATCGACATATTAACATAAGCACTTAACCAGGCTGAGGATTTTGTTATCTGTTTTAACTTGCAGAACTATTCCTCCAGTTTGGAGATTTGTCTTTTTCTTTTGTTGGTGCTGTTTAAATTCTCCTATAACGTGCTTCGTTTACAGTATCCTTTAACTCTGGAAAATAAACCTCTGCCAGAAATGAAGTATAAAAGTAGTGTTTCCTTAGAATATCTTCCATTTCTATATATTTAATGTAATGTAGTCATAACTGCTGGCTTCTAGGCAAGTAACTGCTACTGGTGATCCAGTGCTTAAATAGTAATAACATTCAAAACAGCGAAACCTTGGTTTGGATTCAGCATCTTGTGTTGTAAATTTTTCTAAGAAAATTATAGGCACCCCAACCATGATACGTTATTTGCTTTGTGGGCATATTAATATAGGGCAAGTTCATGTGTTAGAAAGGAAAAACTGCTGTAGTTCTCTGGCTTGCTGTATAGTTGAGTATTAAAGAGCTTACCCTGAGGTTTTCTTTATTATCCCAGAGATACATAGGTGTTCAAGATCACAAGTCTGAATTATCAGAAAGACTGCTGGTGTTCAAGAAAATCAGTGATGTTTCTAGCCTATGGTTTCTTTCTGAAACAAAGCAGATATTATTCATTGTCAGTTCCTCCTAATAACTTTTGACCACTGGCCAATTTCAACAAATTTTAACAACGGATTTCCCAAAGATTATTAGCCGCTATACATTCCTGTGAAAATGAGCTGCTGAGAGGGGGATCCAGTGCGCAAGAGGCTTGCAGCGTGAGCATAGAGAGCTTCAAGCCAGCCATGACATGTGGTGCTCCTTTCCCAGCTGCTGTTTATGGGAAGGGGACTGACTGCATTGAAAACAGAGTTAAAAAAATCCCAGCAGAAAGTTAGTTAGGAAAATGCAGAGGAGGGGTGCAACCCAGAAGGATATGAAGTAGGAGCTGTAGTGTTTGTGTGTATAGAAACGTAGGACACGTGTATCTGCAGGAAACCAGGCTTTATTAGCTGGCCCTGTTACTCCTCAAAATTCTTGTTAATACAGAATTTCACAACTATATGCAGGTTACAGCTGGTGTTTTTTAACACTTTAACACATAAGTAATGCAAGTAATCACACACATGTTTATACTCGCCACTGAATCAAACTTCCTGTTAAAATCTGAATTTTCTAAATCCTCATGCTTGCAACCTGGAGACCTGGCATGGGCACTTTAACATTTGATAAAAACATGAGGGGTTTGGGTGCTGTTTTTTTTTCCTTTTTCTTTTTCCAATTCCTTGTCATATTTGTTCCAGTACAGTGAGCTTGTGCTACTTTTGCCTTCACTACACGATTTCCATGTATTATTAGTTTGAGCAATGAAAAGGACATTTAAACTAGTCTTTGGCTAAGAAGATTAGCTACTTCTATCTATGAGATGCAGGCACTTCAACTTAAACAGACCTTTCTCCCACTGGAATATGACCCAATACACCATAAAACTACAGTCTTTGGCTTCTTGGCCCACAATTATTTATTTTTTTCCCCCTTCGATTTCCTATTTTATCTCCTGGGATTGGAGGGATTTTATAGACTTTCTGTACTTGTGTTGTACTTTTAATAGGCAAGGCGAGTGAGGGGAAACACTTTGATGACATTCTGTCCTGCTTTTGGGAGTTAGCTGAGCACATAAGGAAATGTTGCTCACTTCACCATAGGAATGCCTGGGAGCTCCTGAACAGGAAGACAGCGCAGTAGGACTGACCTTCAGGCAGATTGCATGTGAATTTGAGAGAAGCTCTGATGAATTTGGAGGGAGACAGATCTTTCAGTTCTGCAAATCCTCCCTTTGATACAAGCTGCCAGCAGGAGCTCTCCTGTTATTGCTCTGTGGCTGCTGCTGGGGAAGAAAATGCATGGGGAATTAAAGCATATCAGCAGTACCATATCTCCTAATTAGACCATGTCTCTCTGTGTGTCGATGGATGCAAACATGCACAAGATAGAATCATAGAACAGTTAGGGTTGGAAAGGACCTTAAGATCATCTAGTTCCAACCCCCCTGTCGTGCGCAGGGACACCTTACGCTAAATCATATCACCCAAGGCCTCGTCCAACCTGGTCTTGAACACTGCCAGGGATGGAGCATTCACAACCTCCCTGGGCAACCTATTCCAGTGCCTCACCACCCTAACAGGAAAGAATTTCCTTCTTATATCCAACCTAAACTTCCCCTGTTTAAGGTTTTAACCCGTTACCCCTTGTCCTATCACTACAGTCCCTAATGAAGAGTCCCTCTCCAGCATCCCTATAGGCCCCCTTCAGATACTGGAAGGCTGCAGACTTGTAGAATAATTGTATATTCACCCTCAAACTTAGAGAAATGTATGTTTCAGTGCACCAGAGGAGAGCAGGGCACAATTTAGTGACAAAGATTCTTTCATGGTGATAAAAAACACTGAGCTTGATTCCCAGTGCATAAAAAAGCTAGCTCAGGGAAATCAGATGCTAATTGGTTGCCCATCTGTATATGATTTTTTTGCTTTAAAGGTTAAATTGATTTATAATGATCTTATTTCACTGAAAATATAACTTTGTCACTTTCTGGTTCGTTCTTGGCAATCGTTATTAATTTACTCCAAACTGTTCAGATTACAGTATTGTATTTCTCTGATTACTGCGTAACTTCAAATATTCTAGAATGCAGGTTTCAAGCTTCTTTTACCACCATTTCCCCAGATGTGGTCCTTCTGATTATTTTCACCATTCTTATACTTTCTATAAAGCTGGAGTTGGTTATTTTGGTACGCTGTTTGCTAGAGTGACTGCTTTAATTTGCTTCTGAAAGGCAGCAGCAAGTGTGTTCTACAAGACCAGTTTGCTGGCCTGTTTCTCAGTATCTACCTTGGAAAGCTCTGCTACTGCTTTCTCTGCAGTCCCTTTGACCAGCCTGTCCTGAGCGGCTCTCTGTAAGGTGACACAGTGACACCCTCTCCTATAGCTGCTGCTGTCCTAGCAGCATACAATCCTAGCCGCATTAAGAAGGTCAATACAAATAAGTCAAGATAAAACTGGTGTGATAAAATTTGTTGTTTCATACCGTTGCTCCCACAGTTTTAAATCCACTTCTTCATTTAATTCCCTCTTACTTCAATGTTTTCTTTCATATTAATGTCCTATTATAGGACAAAGAAAGCTTTCTCATGTGGCAAATTAACCTGGTTTTCCATGAATGCTGTTTTGGTGGCAGTTACTTGATTACTTATTTTGAATGATAGTTTAATTCATACAAATGCAACAACAGCAGCTTCCTGAAGAACAAACTTGTAAACCAAGCAGTTGCAAAAAAACACACCTCTTCATAATTTCAAAACTGAAATAAAATAATTATTGGCCTTTAAAACTGGAAAAAGCATAATTATGCTCCATTGAAGAAGTAACATAATGCTGATATGCTTATAGAAAAGTAAGCGCTAAAATACAAATTCTCATGTAATAGAAGTTCTTCTAAGGACCTGATCCTCAAGCGCATGGCAGTGTTCTTGGTATATGATTTATCTAGTATTGCAACCACTACTGCATCTGCCTCTTGGCAGTTCCAGTCTTTCAGAATTGTAGTTGCAAATCCAGATTTACTTTGATATCTCATCTTGCTTTGGTTTAATTAATTTTTAGGAGATGAGTAGCTTAAAATTTCCAAACACTGTGTAAAGCTATGACACATTCTGCTCCTAATTCTCAGAGTAAAGGAAAATGTTTCCCCAGTGTAGTAGCTTGTTTTGCAGAAGTCCATTAGACTTTGTTATCCAATAGACAGTCTGCTACAAGCTGATGAGCAAGTTACAGAAGGATTGACATTATTACCACTACAAGCTTTGTTTGTATTCTGCTACAACACTAAGCTAAGAAACTTCAGTGGTTATAATTAAGCTACTGTGAGGGCACAATATGTATTGGGATGTGGATTCATTATGTTGATTTGCTTCCTGAAAGCAAAAAGATTAGTGGCACAGCTTCTGAAGGGTTTGTTCAAGTCCCTCAATATTCAGATGAAGGAACAAGAATATATGGGGTTAGGGAGTGAAAGATTTCCAGTTCAGCAGTCTAAAGTATTGCATGAAGTACTTCGGAGCTACAACTTTATATTCATTACTAAACACTGCCATCTTGACATAAAGAAAAATTTAATTTGCTCTATAAAGCAAAGCAAGAAAGTTCTTCATCATAACCCTTTTGAAAATAAAAGCTTGTAAAAGACTAATGACAATCTCAATCTGAAATTGATTTCAATACAATTATAAATCAAAGGTTGAATGCTGGGTTTTACATTTGTAAACAAATTTCCAAATTGGATCCACTGTTCTCTTTAAGATCAACTATAGCTGCAAGGAAGAGATAGTTCTGGGAAAGTGGGATAGGCTTGCATGATTGAAAATAATGGGGCATTTTGCTGTTAAGGCATATTAATGCTAAAGAGATAATTTTCCTAATGTGTCTTTTTTAATTTAAACAATCAAACGAAAGACTTGTTTAGGTAAGCAGATTTTTATTGATTTTCTTTCTAAGGCTACTGAGAAAAGCAGAGTGACTGAGCAAGCAATAGAGAATATCAGTATTATGTCTAGCTCTTAACAAAATTAATCAAATAATAAAGGTATCAAATAATCAAATATAATTCAAATAATAAGGAAAACAAAGGTGCTGATTCTCTGTGGTGCATACTTATCTATATATTTATGTGCACACATATGTGTATTTAGAATGATCTAAAACTATCTTCAGTACTTTTTATGGCTGTATGTTCCTGACAAATACTGTTATGTTTCAGATAAATGTAGTTGCATTCTCTTACCTCACATCAGGATTAATTATTGTTCAGAAATGTGATTGACATGTGTAGGTGTGCATAAGCAGCATGCTTTGAAGTTGTTTTCCTGTAACTTTTTAGTTTCTAGTTGGTTTTGCCCTTCACCCATTTCACATTTTTCTGCTTACTTATAAAGAGTTAAAAAAAAAAATGCCAAATTTGTAAATATGAACAAGAAGGAAGGTTCAGAACCACTGTTATATAAAGATCCTGCATCTTATTTGCCAACACTGATGAAGGAGGTCAGAATTACAGATTGTAGAATACAGACTGTAATCAAACGAGCCTGGAAAAATTTGGCTGTAGAAACATTTCTTTCCTAGCAAATTTTACTCAATCTTTTCAAAGACTTGTGTCTTACCTATTAAAATTCAGTAATGTTAAAGTTGCCAGATTTGATAATGCTTTGTGATGGTAACATTAATGTTGATAATGAGTTCTTTGAATTGTCAGTGTGAAAACTCTTGTAATCAATGTGATTTTCTGTCCTTGTTTTTGCAATTCTTTGACAGTGTGATAAATGTCCTTATGCTGGTTTTATCTTGAGAAGAAGAGGGAAAATGCAGAAAATTTTTTCTTTTTTCTTTTTTAGAGCAAAGGACAGAAAGGCACAACTACAGGGCCCTTATTTTCCCCACTTTACTTATCCACCTTTGTTGATCAAGAACTTGAGCAACTGTTCTTGCAACTATAATTATCATAGTCACATTCTACATAGACTGTACTCAAAGTTGCAAGAAGCATGTCCTCAGTTATAACACAGATCTTCCCTCATAACAAATGTGCTTCCATTGGCTTGATTTGTCTAATATTTACTGTCTAATGGCTAGACCACAGTAAGGGGTTTATGGTTTCGCTACTTGTGTTGCCTTAAAAGAAAGTGAGTTCTTTTTTGGTTTTTTGGTTGTTGTTTTTTTTTTTGTTTGTTTGTTTTTGTTGTTGTTGTTTTTTTTTTTCCAACTGGATCTTTAAAACAGAAGACAGCAAAACACAGTAATAATATTTGTACAAATAATTCTGTGGCTTGGTCTTCCTGTTAGCCTCATTCTTAGCTTTTCTATTTCCTGTTGCCACAAGCAATGCTAGGAGGACTTAAAGACAGCACACTGCCAATTAGTCATGGCTTGTGGACTGCTCATTTGAACAGTAGGCATTTATTTGTATGTCCAGACGCCCACATTTATTACTGCAGATGAACCAACAGGGTGTAATTTCATAGTTAGTTCAATGGTTTAACTGGTCATGTGAACCAGGAAAACGAAACTTTAAGTGTTGTTGACCAATATTCTATTATTTTACAGACAGATTATTATAGTATTATAAACACCTTGGAAAGATAGCTATGTCTCCAGTCTCAAATGAATTCTCACATAATATGACTTTGTTAGAATAGTGGTAAAGGGGAGAGGGCACTGTGCAGTAAATCTAATGATTTGTGTTTACTGAGAGTAAGTTGATTGAGAGCACTGCTTTGGAAGTCTCAGCTGCCTGCCCAGAGACTATATAAGTCCTACTTGAATGTGTTCCCCAAAAGTTGAATTTATAAGATGAGGGTGAAGTTTACTTTCTGGGACCATACAAGTGTAACATTATTGCTTTAGCTCCCTAGTTGAATAATGAAATGTAGATCATGTAAATTCTGCAGAGCCTCAGGCTTGTCCATGTATGAAATGAGTTTCGATAACCCCATTATATGAGAACACCTTGAGGTGCAGTCCCAACATTCATCTCATAAACTTATCAGACTTGGCACCTGATCCTGTACCACCTCGGAGCATGATTGTGTCTTACTCTGCATGTCTTCTTGGTAGTCAGTCACAAGGGCCTCCATGGCATGCTTGGACAGGTCCAGTCCCAGATGATGGTGCTTGTGAGTTTGCCAGTGTTTTAGACTTCAATTTCTTCTTCTGTTGTTTAGAAAAATCAGACTAGAGATCAAAACAAATGTCACTTTTCTGAATTGTCATCAAGATTATTGTGGCCAATGTAATGATTTCTGGTTTTGTGTCTCCTTTGCTTTTGGCCTTTGAGGAAGGCAATTCTGTCTTGCCACAAAACATCGAAGGTGCAGTGATTTGTCTCAAGTGGTCCTAGCTCAGTGCTTACCCTGGTGAAATTAATATGCAGTGTTTTGAAGTGGTACGGTCTTGGCTTCTTGTTTGGTGACTACTGATACAGCTAAGCTCTGTGTAAGTACCTGCACCACTGAAGAGAAGGGATGGGTTTCCACATGCCTTTGGGTTCTCTAACCAATATTTGTGTGAAATAATAAGCGTTCTCACCTTTCAGGTTCAGCTGAAAACAGAAGAGTGAAGTGTACATGTTTTCAGAGTGCAGTTTGGTCCCCAAGAGCATAAAGCTACAAAATCTGCTGCCTAAGCCCTGCAGAGGGTGCGATTTCAGATGCACTCCTCTGCTTGGAATGCCTCATTGCTCTAGCTCTAACCACCTCCATGCCCAGCATGCCTGATGCACTTGAGTCCCATCTGAGGCACTTAACTCTCCCTGTGTGGTGTACAATAAGCTTAAGAGCCTAACTTTGTATTCCATTACTCTGAAAAAGGCTCTAATGTTCTCAGAGTATGTGTGTTTGGCAGGTATTTCTGAAACCGTATCTGTCTTATCATACTGCAACTGTTCACTATGTTTAATCACCATATATAAAATTGCAGTTCTAATTTTAACATCACAATTGGCTGCCTTAGAAGTGGCTGTATTGAGCAAAATGAAAAGTTATTAGCCAAATTCTTTTTCCTGCTCTGCAATTTAATAGTCATCTGGAGAAATCTCTTCAAAGTTGTTATAACTTTATGAGCTCAGTACAGAGGAAGTTCTATGCTTCTACTGAGGTTTGAAGCCAGTATTATACATTGAAGACCAATACACTGAAAAAAATCTCCTGGGAGATTCTGCATGATTTTAGGAATGCCTAAATGTGCAAAGCAGCTTCCTTTTTATCTCGGATGGCTCCAGGTGCTGGATATGTATGAATTTGCTTTTGTACATTTCATCTAGACCTGCTCTAGTTGATACAGGGTGCTGTCACTTAGCAGTAGAAATAGGCCATAACAAAATACACTTTTTCTTTAAAGTTGTTTCCAGCAGATAAGTTATTAAAGAAGATGCTGGTGCTTATGACTGTTAGAATAATACAGTTGTAATGCTTTCCATGAAAGTTTTAAAGGTTTACAGTTCTCCCCTAGACAGTAAAATCACATCTGAGTGCCGTAACCCTCACCTGCTCTGGTTTTCTGACCACATGAACCTTTTAAATACTTTGCTGTGCAGTGGGGCATTACTGACATGAGGAAGGAGGAGACTACACAGGGTAGTTGGCACCCTGAGTTTAGGGTGATGGTAAAGACAGCCCCAGTGCCTCAAGTTTAGGGTGGCACCCCACCTACTCTTCCTTTCTCCCAGACAGGAATTCCACTAAAATATGGGTGCACCTGCACTCTGGCAGTTAGCATGTCTAGATATAAATAATGAAACAGCCAGCAGCTACGGCAGAGAAGGTATCGGAGCTCTCTTTCAGCCTGTGAGCTGCATGGATGGATGTAGGGATGTGCTAATTTGACTGATGTGCCTAGTCTCTGCAGAGAGAGGGATTTGGCACTCACCATTACCTTCAGCCTGAAGAAGAGAGACCTTGAGGAGATCATGTCAGTGTGTACACATACTTGATGGGGGCAAGCGAAGAAGACAGAGCTGGATTTTTAGTGGTGCCCAGTAAAAGGACAGGAGGAAATGGGCACAAGCTGAAATGCAGGGAATTCCATGTCAGTGTAGGGGTGACAAGGCATAGAGAAATTGTGGAAAGTCTATCCCTAGAGATATTTACAAACCTGACTGGACAGGGCCTTGAGCAACCTCCTCAAGGAGACCTTGCTTTAAGCAGGGAGGTTGGACTAGACAATATGGAGAGATGCCACTCTACCTCAGCTTTTCTGTGATTCTGTGAATTCAGCCCCTACTCTTAATCTTGACTTTCATGCTGTAGACTTAAAAAAAAGTAAGGAACAGCAATGAAATTGCGCTGTTAGGCTGAAGCTACTACAGATTCCCTTATCAGCTAAAGATGATAACAGATTTTGCTTTAATCCTGCTTAATTTGGTATGCATTTATTGTTACTGTGTTTTTTCCAAATCCTCCTTCAGGCTTTAAAAGCAGTAACAATGAAACAGAGAGCTATAATCTCAGAGTTGATTTGAATATGATTCCATACACAAATAAGTGATTCTGAAAAACAAAGATCTTAATAACACAAATAACATTAGTTTGACCCTCCCTTGAGCAGGAAGATGGAGTATTTTATTTCCTGAGCTCCCTGTTGTCCTGTGATGCTGTGATAGTGAAATTGCTGAGCCATGGCTATTCCTGACAAAAGATGGTTTATCTTTCACACATTATAATTTTGCAAATGTTGCATTTCTGGCAATTGCCAGAGCATTAAAACTTCAAATAACAGGTTCATGTATTTCTAGATCATAGCAGAGTCTTTGCACGGTGATCTGTTTGCCCTCTTTTTTTTTTTTTTTTTTTCTCCCCACATACAATTAACTGATCAATTTTATCACAGTACTAAGATTTTATTTATTTTTCTGTAGAGGGGGTAACGATTTTTGTAGTGATTGTATTGGAAAGAGGGGAATGATATCTAAACTAGAGGTAATGTCAGTCCTTATACTGAGCTTTTCTGCATTAATGAGTTTTATTTTCTGTAATAGATATGTACATGTGTCTCCTTAAACTGCCATTAGATCCATGAAACCTTTAATCTAGTGCCATTTTCTATATAACTCCTGTAGCAGTTCCAGCAGAGAACTCCTGCAACAGCAGTGAGTTTCAAGAAAGGAAAGTATCTGTTATGAAGTCTCTTCTAATACTTTTCTTGAAGTGCTTTACCATTAGTTAAGTTCAACTCCTATCAAATATCCAAACTAGTTTATTCTACAAAGGAGTGTGAAATTAAAATAGGCTTTTAGAATTGCTTATTTCACAATCTGCTTCTGGGGCATGTGGAAAGTATTTGTTTACCTCAGTTGCGTATGATCATTTCTGGCCACAGATGTGGCCTTCTGTTGCTGGATATAAAGGGTATAACTTCTTGCTGAGCATACTGGCAAGAGGATTGAGAAGCTGTCAAAGTAAATGGATTTCAGAAAACTCTCTATTGCAGGTAGATATTAATATTAACAGGTGTGCATGGGATGTTGGCTTATGTAGGCTGAAAATTATTCTCAAACAAGAAAAAATTGCTCTTCAGAAACTGCATAGTACCAAAAACATACTATTTCCCAGTTGATAATAAGCCCTTTTCCAAAAACTGCAATAATAGTGGTTATGTGCAGATGAGCAGAACTTGCAGCCTGTCTTGTCATAATGATATTTGGTGGTTATTAAAGTGTTAAAACCATTGTTATAAAAGAAGAGGTCTTGGACCTCTTTGTTAGCTACCAAATGACCCTAACAATAAAAAATGACAGGCAGTAACATTTAAAAAATCTTTCAAAACTATCTTGTCAGACCCAAAAGCCAAAGACACCAGGTGGAAATGTGCGGAAATGTACCAAAACAGTGGCAGCTTTCTATCCTGAGCAGAGACTGAATAAGTTGTGTGGCTTCCTCTTCATTAAAGCAAGCATAGAAACTCCAGGGGAAATAGGTTGACTAAGATGGTCAAAAGATCACTGCACTGAAAGAAAAAAAGAATATAGGGAAGAGAGAAAGTGTTATTTTGCAGTCAAAATATCAATGGTCAAGACATTCTTCACTTGGTTGTACTTGAGTTTCAAATGAGAAGAACTATAATTGGTCATTTATAAACAAATTCAACCTTATATATCACTGAATCCTGATGGAAAAATTGACATAATTGGAGTGTTAAATTCAGCAGTCACAGACTCTTTGGAAAAGATCAAGTTAGCAAATTCAAGAGGGAGCACTCTGAAGTAGCATTTCTCATTGCTGTCAGAGACCTCGGCGGGGGGGAAGAGTTTTTAAGCGATTACTGTCAGGTTAGAGAAATTTGAAGCAAATAATTGGTATAAAGTTATTTCCTGATGTTTGCAGAAGACCATCAGATCCCACTAGAAAACAAGATGATAAGCTCATCATGTAGTTATGATATATACACGGGAAAATGAAGATGTATGATACAGCACTTCAGGCTGGGTGAAACACAGTAGAAATATCAATTTCTTGAACAACAGCAAGAAGACTATTGAACATGTTTATGTTTAAATTAACACAGTTTATAGCTGTGAATTTTTAAATACTATTCCTCCATATCCAGACATCTACAGGTTACCCTGATTATAAAAAATAATATAAAAAATAACGAAACAAAAATCTAACTGGCTTACTGTCTGACATTTAATGAAAACAAACTTAAAAAGGAGAAAATGATACCAACTGATGAAAATGAGTAGGTTTTGGGGGGAACAGATGACAAAACAAATGCTGTAAGCTTTTTTGCAGTAACCTGTGAGGATGATCGTTAAGTATTTTACAAGTTGTTCTAAATAATTTTGTATTTATTTTTTTTCCGAAAAATGGTCAAAGAACCTGGTGACTCTTTCTCATGAATCTTAATATCTTGATCCATTGAAGAACTTCAGAGGAACTGGAAGGAAGCTAACACTGCACTAGTAAGTTAAAAAACTTGAGTCTTAAACAAGTTTGAATTTATATAGGCTGAAGTGAGTCCTATAAAATGGAACACATAATAGAGGTTTTGGCTAATAACAAGCAGACAGAGGGAAGAGAAAGGTGACCCCTGTGGATTATAAAGAATTAGCTACTGCCAAATTTGTCTGGTTTTAAATCTACAATTTCTGTTAAGAAAAAAAACTAACAAAAAATGTTTATAACTTGAGTTTAGTTTCTAAGTTATCTGTCATAAGGCATTTTCCTTGCAAGTAACGACAAAATGTCACTAGCACAGAGTGATCCTGATTAGTGAGGGAACAGGATGTCTTAATACATTTCATACTTCCTTCTTCTGGATCATACTCATCTCTTCTGGAAAGCAGTTTTCATGAGAAGGATTATAATCTTATTAAATAATTAACCTGTCATTACAGTGTGGTGCTGCACTCAACAAAACAGGAGTTTTAGATGGATAGGCAGATAAATAGGGGAATTTTTAGAAGAAATTCTGTGTCCATTTCTGGTGCCCATATCAGAAGATATTCTTAAATTCCAAATTTTTCAGAGAACAGCTAAGCAAATCTATAAATTCAGTAAAAAGATCTCCTTATCAGGAGAGATTCCAAGGATTCTATTCATTCCCCCCAGACATGATGATGGTGAAATTTTGTCACCTGAACTATGTAAAAACTTTTTATAACCACCTCAGACTACAAAGAAATATATCAAAGATGATTCAAAGTGGAAGCTAGAGAAAATAAGGTTAGAAATAAGGTATACATTTTTAACAACAGAGACATTTCACAGGATGATTTACCAAAGCTTTCATTCAATTCTACCTTACTAGCAAGTTAAGAGCAAATACTTTTCTAATGCTGTGTTGTAGGTTAAAGAAAATAAGGGCAGTCCTTTGGCATGTTGTTCTTTTAAGGTCACCTTAGACCCTCAAAATTATTTGGTCAAGGCTTATCTACAAGTCAGCTGAATAAAGATGTTTTTAAAGGAAAATTGAAGTGTTACCATTTATAGTGGGAAAGCATGGAAAATGAACTTAAAAAAAAATCAGAAAAGATTCCTTCAATAATGGAGAAAGCTACTTATTATCTTAAATTGATGAAAAAAATACTAAAAGGTAATTATTCATCTGGAAATTGCATGAAGCAAAATTGTAGTTCATTGTACACAAGTAGCTGGATTAAAAAAAAATAAGCATGACTAAGTTCTTTGCTCAGCCCAGATATTTAAATAATTCAGCAGATTTTCTTTTTTTTTTTCCTTTTTTGTCAGAAATCCACAATGAGAAATTGCAATGAGTTTGTTCTTTCTGCAGAAAGAGACCATTTTCAGCCTTTTCAGGGAACACAATATTTATAGTTTTCAACTGGAAAACATATTCGTTGTGGATCTCTATTCTGGGGGAAGATAGAAAGGAAATAGTGCTCCAAATCACATTAGCTTCCACAGAGAAGAAGGGATTATATAAGTTTATTTTGTACTTTGTTCTTAAATTAAAACAAATAATCTTATTAAGTGTTTAAATACCAGTTCCTTAAATCTCACGCAAAAAACATAGACTCCATTTTCATAATTAGTAATTTTATGTGAAGGAAAGCTTGTCTCTGTGTCCAAAGACATCAGAGCTGTAACAGATTCTTTTGCAGCTATGAAGGTATGGAAGTACCCTCTCAGGAAAATTGTCCTTGTGATTTGTTTTTTTTTTTAACTACATCTGGGCCCAGTTGGCTAGGACTCTAAGGCAATACTTACTTTAGCATTGTGGTTCAGGTCTGGAATGTGGTTTTGAAATAAGTCCTACTGTTGTCTACTCTTACTATGCTTTGGTTCTTACCAAGGGGAGATGTCAGGATGTAGG
Source organism: Pezoporus occidentalis (assembly GCF_034315485.1). NCBI lineage: Eukaryota > Metazoa > Chordata > Aves > Psittaciformes > Psittacidae > Pezoporus > Pezoporus occidentalis. The sequence goes on along the minus strand of NW_026913126.1, from coordinate 1,413,494 downwards.
ACCTAGGTTCCACGAGGAACTTTTTTTTCCTCTAGTAATTTGTCCTCGCGTGCAGGACCAGTTTATAGCTAATTTGTGTGATGTGGTGGGCCCTGGGTCCTCAACACCAACTGCTTGCTTATGTTCACACAAGCTGACAGAACTGCAAGTATGCAGCAGACACCTTGTTCCCTTTCTGTGACAGAGGAGCATAAACTACCAAGGAAGATAGGATGATGCCTTCTGCTATCATCTGTGTCTGATAAATATTCCTCCTAAACAGCTATTGTGCTGCTTTTTTTTTTTTTCCTCTCCTGCATCTTTAGAAGCCTGAATCTTGCAGCTACAGTCCTGAGTATTCACAGATACGGAACATGAGACCATATGGGTGGAATTATCACACAGACCTTATCCCACTGTGTATCTGAGGGCTTCCACACTCTTATTCTGGGCCTTAAAAACCTTTATTGAAACTGCTGGGTTTTAAAGTTGAAAATTAATTTGCACAGTCCAAAATCTTCAGGTCAGAAGAAGCAACTACGACATTTACTTTGACATCCAATTAAAACTCAGTCCAATTTTTTGTCATCTAATGTACATCTTTGTACAGTCTAGTAATTTATTGCTAAGCTAGACCATATCTTTATGCAATACATCATTTTTTTGATTTAAAAAGCTCTACAGAGAATCTGGCATACCCTAAGTGAGGTGTTCTATTGATTAATTGCACTCGCTCTTAAAATATTTTCAGTCAGACTTTGCTTACCTTCAGTCTCCAGTCATTCATCTTTCTGCCTTTGTCTGTCAAGGAGCTGCTTGCCACTGAAAAATCTTTTAATACAAAGGTACTTACAAACCGAGACTTTGCTGCCCTTGGGGAAATAGTTCAGTAAAAGCAACATGCGTTTCCAAAATTCTTTGACAGAAAAGAAATCGGAATTTAAAATACTATTTAAATTAAATTCTTTAATTTAAAATACTTTAAAATACCGTTTTTTAAATTCTTCTTTAAAATACTATTTTAAATTCTTTCCAATTTCAGAGGAATAACAAGGAAAGGAGAGGTACCTTTGCTATAGTATAGTTATACTGAGTTTGCAAGATACTGGGAGAGCTTTTTACCAAACCGTAGTGATGAGCTGAAATAAAGGCTGGAATAACATTCCCTTTTATGTCAGATGTCATTGTTTTCAGAGAGATAAACATGATTATTTTAAATGAGTTATGTCTCAAAGGTGTCCTGTTATAGCTGCTACTAACCAAATCTCTTCTTATCCCAAATGATAAAACTGGAAAAACCTAATGGGAAGTGTAGAGAAGGTGGAGCCAGGCTCTCCAGCCTGAAGTTTACAGTGGTAGGACAGGTTGCAACATGGTTAGATATAAAGAAAATGATTTTATTTTTTACCATGAGGATGATCAGAGACTGAACAGGTTCTCAAAGGAGGGGGGGTTTTGAATCTCTGTTTGTGAGATACTCAAAATTTGACTATACACAGCCATGAGCTACTTCATCTAGGAGACACTGCTCAAAGAAGGAAGTTGATCTCTGTGATCTGCAGGCATCCCTTCCACCCTGAATTCTTAATTCTGTGAAATAACACTGTAAGTGGGTTACATGAGTATTTCATCCTTTCTCTCATTTACAGACGTTGGTAAGGGCTCCTTTCTTTACCTGGTTGAGAATTTGTGTGAAGTTTGTTGAAAACTGAGGTGTCTTTGAGGTTTGGTGAGCAGCCCCATGAGCCAATGGCTGGTCATCTAAACTTCACTTCCTTAGGCAGGAATGCCCAAAACAGACAGCAGGTCTCCATTTATCCATATTACCTAAACACATGCTGCATGTGAAACAGTGTTTTTTTGAATGAGTAATATAAGTTGACAGCTTTGTTGACATGCAACAATAAAGTACCCATGTTCTGTATTGCTGATTACTGAATCTCCATTTCACGACTTGATCTTTTGACAGTCAGTCACATTTGGGTAGATGATGATGCCTTAAATTAATTCCACTGTCTTTTTTTTTTTGTAATGAGTAAATTGAGGCATGGTATTTGTATTTAGTAAAAATTACACAGAAAGACACTAACAATCAAGAAATAGAACTCATTTTTATTCACTTGCAGTTTGTCTCCCAGTTCCCTAGCCATTAGAAAAATATTGCTTCTATCAGACAAGCCAATATACAAGCAATGCAAATTAATAGCTAAGAGAAAAATGAATCTCTTGTTCTAGCACAATGTATTATGTCACAAAATTTAAACAAGCATTCTTCTATTCATTCCTTTTAATCAAACAAAGGATATGCCTGTCTTTGCAATTTTTCTATAAATAAACCATGAATTCTGGAAGTTTTTAAGTCAGAAGTCAGACTGGCAGCATTCAAAATTCATACACTCAGGTATGCATCTGATAAAAATAAATTTGTTACATAAGGTCCTGATTCAGCAATTATTAAGTATGTATGCGTAACTTTTAGGCATAAAAGTGAACCTAGCAGTAGTTGTTAAATACACACTTCTTAATTCCATGTTATTAAATATCATTGTCATTGTTAGGAATGTAATTGGTGGATTGATTGGTTGGTTGGAATGTTTGTTTTATCAAGGTCAAATATTTCAGTAGTTATGGTTCTATAGTAAACTTCAACAAAATTTTCAACTGCCTAGGCAACAGTAAAGGTCATCTAATCAAGGTATTTAATCAAACATAGTTATTAAAACACCGAACACCTTTCAACTCTTAATTTTAAGGCCTCTTTCATTTCCTTTGTGTTCTCTGTCCATGTGTAATTATAAATCATATTTCAGTTAATTATTGCTGAACTCTTTTTCCTCTGTTTTTCCCATAATCTTCTCAAGATCCCTAGGACTAAAGCTAAGCAATTATTTTCATCTAACTTCCCATATTTTTTACTTGTACATTATTATTACCATTTTTAACATCCTTCTTGTACACAGTATTTCCTTATTTGTATGTGGGAACAAAATATTAGTGTTTTTTTTTCTGAAAGAGATATTTCTGTTTTCTGGAAGTAGTCCCAGCTGAAAAAACCTCAAAAAAATCTCAAAAAATCACAATGCTTATCAGTTCCTAATGTGTTTTATTCTGTGACAGGGGAGTGTAATTTGTTCTTCTATTTATGCGTTTTGATTTTGTCTGAATGTGCTTGGAACATCATAACAGAAGCTGAAGAATTTGTGTGCTGGTTATATGCAGTTTTGTGTGCTTGTGTGTGGGTAGCTTTGTTTTGTTTTTACATAGAATGATCTTCTAGGGTTTTGACTGAGAAATATTTTGATTTGAGTGATGATTTCTTTTCATAAATAACCGGTCAGAGTATGGTAATGCACATGTGTGGTTTGCAGGTCTTGCAAGCAATTTATAAATTTGAAGGTTTTCATACAGATAGTTTGAAATGTAGCTGAAGCCATTTGTATTCTGCTGCACAATGGCATCAAATTCTCTTGTAGCAACTTCTGTGTTTTGCAGTAACAGTTGTTAAATTCCATGGCGGTATCAATTTCTTTTATTGATAAGTAATACGCTACTTTTTCTTCACTTCTACTTCTTGTAAAGAAACAAAATATGACTCTTAGCTGAAAATAATCAACAAATTTTATGTTGGATTAATATTTTTAATAATTACTTTCATGCTTAAACCACAACACGTGTGGTCTCCAAGTAGTATGGCCGTGTCTTAGGCTTTGATCACTGAGTTTACACACAATCCCTGTCTGAATCTGCTTTTTCCCTTGTGCAAGAGAAGGAACTTAGCTTGAAGCCTGTTAGAGCAGCTTTTCTTCATTTCCACGAATCTGTACTACTTTCTCCATTAGGTTGTTTTAAGTCTGTGGTGCTATGTGCAATATAAGAATCTCTGTGGAATAGATAGCTTAAGTTGTGTGGCTGAAGGTATTGGCAAATCTTTCCAGAATGAGGAAGAAGAGAAAAGGCACCATTCAGAGCTGTCATTTTGGCAAATATACACAGGGCACACGCACCAATTTGTGCTAAAAATTTAGTCTCTTCACTTCTATTTAGTTTCCTTGTTGCCTCTTGATTTTAGTGTGTGATTACAAGGAGAAGAATTGGGTACCTGCTGAGCTATAGACCCAAGTTACAAGACTTCATTTTTGATGAAAGAAGAGATTCTAGTGTATCGGTCTTTGACAGAAGATGATTCATGAAAGGAAGTGCTTGTGATCTTTAAAACAAAAATATTCCTTTTCCATCCTGAAGTCTAAAAGTATATTCTTGGGCGTTTTATGCTTTTGGTCTTCCTCATAATGTTAATTTTGTTTTTGTTTTGTTTTGTTTTTTCTCTCAAATATTTTCAAGCCTTTCTATAGCTCTTGATATCACTGCCTTTTCCATTATGGTAGGTTTTCCCAGTCTGATTTCCCTTGAACATACATATATTCCCTTGAACTCACATACATGGAGTCTAGAATTATAAGGTCTAGAATTTCTTCTTTAATGTAAAAGAAAAGGAGTTTTACTGGCATGTAATACCATGGTGGAGAAAGATTACTTCTTTAGAATTGATGATGAAATAGATCTTAATTTTATATACACTTTGCATATTAAGTGTAAAGATTTGTAAAAACTCAAAACTGGTGAATTTGAAGTCATTTGATGAGTCTTGCTAGGTGAGCCCAACATATAGGTCAATAGGTTCAATAAAGCAAATGCAAGAAAATAGAAAAGGAAGATGTGTTGTGTTTGCTTCTACCTACGGCACAGGTGCAACTACTGGGTTATCTGTTGTATGCATGTCTCAGAAAGAATAGTTTGAGGACTTGGGTAAGACATGCACTAGAACATCTTAAAATTAAAATTTATGAAAAAGGTGCTGTCACTGCTCGGGAAATGTTCTAGCAATTTTTTTATGTTCTTTTCTCAATCTAGTTTCTCTGAGATCACATAAAGATTTAGAGAACTTGACTTGTATTCACTTTCAAGTGCTCCTTAGTATGTTGTCTTATGTTGTATACCTTTACTGCAAATAAAATCAAGCTGTAAAAGTAATTTTAGATTCCTCCTGATTGTTTAGGTACCCCAGCTCTTTTATTGATACACAAATTTTTACCTTTTATTTGTTTTAGTGGTAGTATATATAGGATAAACAGGAAAACAGTTTTAAGGCTGACAGAAAAACTACTGAAGGTGAAATTACTTTCTAGTAAGTTTCTAACTAAGTTTTGCTTAATTAGATGGAATTAGAAGACATCTTTTCTCTAGTGAAAACTATACTGCACTTGTACATTCTTAAAAACATGGACAAATTTTTTACAAATTTCTTTTGGCACTGTAGACTACATAGAATTTCTGATAAATAAGCGCTCTCAGCTTCTCACTTAAAGCAGGTGACTTTATCCTTTTTGCATCAGTTTTGTTTTTTCATGTTAGTTTCAGTTGCTTAGGGTTTTTATCTTTCTTGAGAACAAGGCAGCACATGCTTAAAAAAGATATTTTGAGTTTTTTACTTTTTTGATTGTTTTGCAGAGCAGACTAAAGAACGCATGTGTACTATTAATGTGTTTGTTTGCCTGTTGTGACATTTGCATCTCCTCTGAGAAAGTGACTGAAAAGACTGTGTATGAATTTTTTTCCCCCTTCCTGCTTTCAGTATTAAGTCTATAAGAATCTAACTTAATTTCAGTTATTTTTACCAGAAAGATTGTCACTGTAACCAGGGATTTAACTGGGGTGATGTGAAATTAATATTTGCAGTGGAAGGTTTCCATTTTTGATATCAAAGGTACCCAAAGATATCACCTTGATCAATCAATATTTTCTTTCTTTACAAACAGTATGAGACCTGCTTTTGCTGTCATTCCTTTTAATTATCAGCAAAACTTTGAAGTAAAAAATATCTGTAACAGTGTCAAGTGAGAAATGTTTAAATTCTTTTTCTGCAATATTTGGTTAAGGTTTACTTGCTGGAATGCCTTTCATTTCAGAGTTGTAAAACGTTTCTTTTTATGTGTCTATCATTCAATACCTCAGTATATTTGAACTGAAATGTGCCTGCAACTCCATAGCTTTCCTCATGATAACTTGCTTGCTACTCATTTATGTTAAAACATTTAGCTGTTTCTTCTTGCTTAATGAACAGTTGACTGTGTTATTAGGCAATGTTGATTATTCTGACTGATGTTGTCAGCAGTGTCAAAAATAATTTTACTAGTGAATATTATCCAGTAACTTAGCCTAGCATGCAGAATTTGCATAGGGTGCTCCTAGCTCATACCTCCCCTTTTTTATTTTTCATTGTAAATAATAAAGTTTTCGACTTTTTCTGCATGCCATCTCATTGTGGGTAACCGAGTATTCGTTATTATGAAGTTATCTTAACTTGCCCCTAAAAGCCAACAGCTTATTATGCCTTCCTTCTCTGCTCTTGTGGGTTCCAGACAAGAAGGTGATTTTGTTCACAAAAAGCACATTTTTCTTGACTCGATGCCCAGAGCACTGTAGAAGTTTGAAAAGATCACATCCTCGTAGAAGACCACCTTCTGTCTTTGTACACAGCCTGTGAACCCTCTACACAGAACAGATTTCCCTGTAAAGAGAGTAGAAAGTTCTTAAGGAGATGAGATAAATAATATCTAGATGTACTGTTGGTACACAAAGTAAATGTCTTGGTAAGCCAGAATGTCACAAGGAGCTGGAAAGCCAGTTTTAGAGCTGCTACTTATTTTCTTTCTCTTTCTTTCCTGGCATTCTTAGCATTTTCTTTCCAGTTCATCCTCTGTTTCTCATTTACTTTTTCCTTCTGTTTTTTATTGCTTTTGAGAACTCCCAGCTGATCCTCCTGTGTTTCAGTTCCACTTCCTCTCACAACTGCTTTCCAAAACAGGATCATTGAACAGTTAACTCTGGCACTTGAAATGAGTGAACAACCCAATTAGATTAACCAAGGGTAGGGAAATTCATGTCTCAGACTTCTGCTTTCTGCCAACTCAGGAAGACAAAAGAATATCAAACAGCTCCCAAGTTATGCCAGGCATAGCTGTGCAACATATAATTGGGACCACAATGTCCATGATGGTGATGATGCTGCTGTTTTCTGACTTTAGAAGATAAGGACAGTTGCTGTTTGCTGTGTAGAATTGAAGAAATGAGAGAATTTCACAGGTTTGACCTTTTAGATTTTTTGGGTGTGAACAAATAATGATAACTATTTAAGCCTTCCTGGAAGTAAAAGATAGTAACCAGCCCTTTTGATCTGCTTTGTGAATGTTCATGAGTTCATCCATACCTATGTCTAGCTTCCTGTGGATCAAAATTTTGTGGTTTTGTTCTCAAGTAACGCAGGGTATTGGAGAAAGAGCAGAGTCATGGAGATAATAAAACGTTACTAAAATGACTTTCAGGTGCAAAAATCTGTGTGTATAAACATGCTGTCAGGACCAGGATTTTAAAAGTGTGTGTTCCAGAGATGAGTTCCACAGCCACAGAACAGAGATCAGCATCATTACCTTTACTGGCTGGCATGTTGATAACCTGGTTTCAGTTCTCCTCTTTCCCCTGCCAAGTGACTCTTGCCAGTCTTTCCACACATCAGTTTAGTGTGCAGAGGCTATTAACAAAGGGATGATACTAATTTCTAATCCTTCAATTTCTTTCTGTAGTCAGCGCAGGATAGAGCAGGAGACTGCCCTCTAGAGAACAGCTCCTGAGTTAGGCATTGCCTTCAAGAAGAGATTGTAGAGGAAGGCTAGAGAAAATAAATAGCTTGTGTGACTAGCCTGGATTTCAAAGTCATTAGGAAGCCTTAATTATACCAACATGCTGGAGATTTCTCTGTGATATAAATTCACCTTCCATCTGCACAACCTTTTCATTTTTATTTTTTTTAACTTTTTAGTTTCTAGTCATAATATCTTCTCCACAAGTGTCTCAATTAATACAGGAATGTCACTGAAAACTGCTTCCAAATTCGTTTTTTGAAAAAATGTAGAGATCATTTGCATGGGAGGCAGTAAAGCTCTACATAGCCTCTTAGTGCATGTTGTTCATTTTAAAAGGAATTTGCAGGGAGCTTGGCAGACTTTCTAGCTTGCACACACAGTTTAGTTTAAAACAGACCCTGAAAGTACCACTTAAAATAAAAGCTGTTCAACATATATGCAGAACACCTATTTTGTAGACCCATGCTCAGTATTCTTTGATAAAGATCAGCCACCACTTGCACATAAACCATGAATTTTCTGCCATGAGCTAGATATAATGTATTCTTAATACTACTAAATAGATTTTACATGCTTGTTTTCACTTGTTCTGTAAAAATATATATCTGTGTAGCTGTTTACATTACAACGTTTAGCTGTCGATCATGTAATATTTTGTTCTCCTGATTCACGTAAAATGACACATCTTTTAAATACAAATTATGGAATTTCGTTCTTTGTTCCATGAAGTTTTGTTTAAAGTTTTGCCTTACTGAAATGAGAATGCTACTATATATATTTGAATTGCTGCCCTGTTCACTTACTATATCAGAACCTTGTCTTGAAAACCTTATTAAAAAAAAAAATATTGAAGAACCAATGGAAATATGTCTCTGTACTTTCATCATAGTATTTGTTTCTAGTTTGTATTTGATAAAGACTGGAATTTCTGTTTGAAAGTCTGATATCAAAGAGCTGACATTTGTTTCGTTTATCTGCAATTGGTATTTTTTGATTGTACATTTTTCTTATTCTCTGGCATGTTGCAATTTTACCTATGGATATTTCCATTCATCTCCTACATTTTCAAGTACATTTTAAGCTCACACTTTTCCTGTCAGGTTAAGTTTATTTTTACAAGTAACCTCACTATATTGAGATTCAATTTTGTCAGAAATATATTTAATTTCCAGTTAATCCACAGATTTGATTTAGCTGCATTGCTTAGTTGCTTACCATAACTCAGGGGCCTTATGGTGCAACTGATTTCACATAAATAAAAGTGGGTTGTTTCCTGACTATGAACTTCCAAATATCATTGAGTGAGTCACTCAGAAGTTTCAAACATGCCATCAGTTTTTGGAGAGCAGAATGGAGAAACCTACGTTGTTGGAACAAGCAGCTTTGCTGAAGCTAAATGGTTAATGATAGTGTGGAACTTTACAGGAATTTTTGTGCGAAGTTTTATCTAATATGGTGTATATTTTTAGGAAAAACAGCAATATAATTTCATGGAGATTAGAATGGGTGGACCACAATTAGTAATTAAAACATTTTACAATTAAGGTCACTAATTTCAAAATTATTTTTATTTTCATACTTTTCTTTATAACAATGAAATATAAAGAGTGGAATTGAAAACAAGAATTTTCAGGTAGCCCAAAATACGATTTTTGTCCATAATGACAGGTTTTGTTACATTGCAGTTATCTAGAATGGGCTCATCTTTTATAATTCATTCTCTGAATTCATTTGGTCCATATAGTTGTTTTCAGTCAATTTACTGTTCCCACTGGTACTAAATGTGAGACCTGTCACATTTCTTGAGAGGGGCTAAGAGGATGTCAGCTCAGCTATCCTGGAAAAGAACTGGAAGTAAGAAAATAGTGCCTTTTGGGTTGAAAGATGCAAATGGAATTATTCTATTTTGAAGTACTCTATTTCTGTCACCATGTAATTAGCATGCAACACAAACAAATATGGACTCTGTCGCAGTGTAGCGGGACTGACAAGTAACATCACTTTAGTCACCTACCGGGCAGTTACTCACTGACCTCCATGGCTGCAATGAGCAAAACCAATTCTATTTTAAAACCTAGACTGTAGCTTATGAAAGTGAAATAATTTTATCTTCAATCTGTTATTTCAGTAAAACATGTACTTCATGAATCTAGAGAAAGGTCTTGTTAGAGTCAAGTAATCCATAAACCTCACTGAATCTGAAGCTTGTTGTCCCATGCTGTATTGCAGGAGTTGAGACAAGATTTGGTGTTTCATTTAGATGTATCCAAAAGTGATTTCACGTTTCTCCAGTTTACTGTTGTTAAGTTTCTAGAGAATGCTGTGCTGTACTTTTTCAGCTACTTATGTGTTTTTTTGCAAAATTTTTTCAGGTCTTTTCCATTTTAATCTCTGGAGGAGTCTTGATGTTGATCATAGTATTAGGAAAATCTAGTTCCGTTCCTGAGATTCATAGTGGTGGTATAATAGAATCTTTTTCTCTGCTTTCAGCTTGTCCCTAAAAAATTTGAGAGATGCTTTGGTGTTTTTTATGATCCATTTTTAGGATTTATTTTCTTATGAATTAATGGCTCCAGTTCCTTAGGTTACCCATTGTAAACATTGCCAGATTCTTTTCTTAAGAATCTGTTGAAATTCCCCTTGCTCCCTCAAGAATTTTCACACACCTGCCTTTCTCTGGACATGAAGTTTACTTTATCCTAGCATCACTGATACTACACTTTGACCTGCTTTTGTTTAGATGGCTATGCTGTTCTTTTTCATTCCAGAATCTTTCTGCAGCAGATTTTGTTGGGGTTTGTGTATTTCTAGTTCCAAATCAGTTTGCTACATCCAGATCAGCTCAACTCTTTTTGAGAGCTCACCTCAGAGGAACATAATTGAACCCCATTTGGTAATAATTCCCATCAGTACGTACTGTGTCATGCATACTACTTTCATCAGCAGTTTCATTTTGATATTTTATAGCTGCTAAGTAATTAATTTTACAATATCTTTTAAAATATAAGATGTAATTCTAATTTCATTTTTTGCATGAAAGGCAAACAGAACAAAAATCCACCAAAAAACCTCCCAGCAAACCCTAAGAGAACTACTTTGGGTTACTTAGGCCAGGTTAGAGAATTTCAAATCAGGACTTTTAGAAATTCATCATTAAAATGATAAAGTTATGAAAGTGATGCTAAATTGCAACCTGTGTGGTCCAGGCAAATTCTGTTGAAGTACATAGTGGGGAGACAGGGTCAGACTTTTACAAAAGAGGAGTTTAATACATTGTGGGTTTTCTTGTGCTTATTTTTTTCAGTGATTTAATTCTATAGTGCATAGGGGTGGGGAGGTGTAGAGGGTGTTTCAACTATACATTTGATCAGACAAAGATTATTTCTTTTGTGTTAGAGATATCCTTTTATGTCTCATGAGACGAGATTCAGCAAACAGAAGAAAATATATTGAGATACAAGAAAAACATACCAGATATTTGCATTACCTATATATAATGAATAAAAAATGTTGACAGCATTTCCATTTTCTATTTCAGCAGTTTTTAAGAGCTCATTTATAAAGAGCCTTCTGTCCTGTTTGGCTGACAAATACTGACGTCTGAATCTTTATGCAATCGGCATCTTCTCCTCTTACTAAATCATTCATGAATGTTGCACTACTTTTAGTCTCTTTGTTCTGTCAATGACTTTGTGGTAAAAATAGAAATAGAGCTTTTTGATTTCAGTGATTTGATGCATTCGTAGTCGATGCAGGTCATTAGCCTTTTTAAAGCATGCATAAGTCATGGACCCTAATTTTACAGTCTTCAGGCCTTTAATCTTTTGGCAGTGTTCATGCTTTTATTTTAAAGTAATAACTTCTTAAATACTTTTTTCGTACTGAATGAAATCGATATTTCTACAGTAGTGGATACCTACAAAACAGCGGTAGTTAAATTGGAGAGGATCTTCAAGAAGAAAGAGGAAAATTATTAGCCAAAGCATAACCAATTAAAAGAATTAGTGCTATTCAATTTATGAAAAAAAAAAAACACAAATGCAAAAAGATAATATTAAATACTATAGGGAATTAGGAAAAACAGGTACTGTCTCCCAAATCCTTATATGGCCTGTAATTAAAAGAAAATGAATTTGTCTTTATAACTAGCAGTAAGAACTTAATGCTTCAAGATGTGTGCTGTGTAGGAGCTATGGAGCTAAAAGTTGGAGAAAATGTCAACCAGAAGAAAATTCATTGCTCCAAGTAAGCCTTGTTGCAGCGCATGAATGTTTCTGTGGAATTAGTGGAGGCAGAAAAAAGAAGGGAATATGGTAGTGCAGGCATCTTTATTTAGAAAGAAAAAAATGTGGTTAAAAAGAGTTTGTAGTAGGAATAGTGAATCTCGGATCTTTCCTAATTTCAATCAAGCTAAGCCGTTGAATTAAAAAATCTCTCATTCAGACCTAACATTTCTGATATTCAAGAAATCCTTTTGGGCCCTGAAAAGCTCCATGATAAATATGACATGTCTTCTGCCTTGGTTCTTTAGAGAGGTTTGCACTTTTCTGCCTTACAGGAGCTCTAGAAATAAAGCAAGCTGCATTACTGGGGCTTCATAGTGAATCTGCACTACATGTAAAAAATTTGCTCTATGATGTGTTAACAGAGGTTACCTTAAACTTACTTGATAAAACTAAGTAGGTAAATACAGTAAAAGACAGGTATCTACCAAATCACATCAGAGTGTGATGATACATAAAGTGTAATTTGAGGTCAGTTAGCTTTTAGATATCAAGTATTTTGTCCATTTCTGGTTGTTAAACCACTTGCTGTGATTGCATGGAAAATTGAACTTATTTGATTCCTTTTTGAAGTGTATGTTTAGTGTTAAATGAGTTTAAAATGTGAGTGGAGAAATAAAAATGCTTACATAGCAAGAAAAACAGAATTTAGATTAGGTTGCAGGTTTTTGCTCTTGAAGAACAGGCAGCTGCTCCTCAGTGATTTTTTCTTTTTATAGAATTGAAAGAGAAGAAATGAGCAAACTCCAGTGGAAAACCTTAATTTGAATGGTATAAGTGTCTTTCACAGAAGAGGAAGTAAACTGCTATGTGAACTGTTTATTTTACTCGACATTCTTTTGATGAGAACTTGCCCTTCATTTGGAGTTCTGTAAAACACTAATGCAACAACATTATCTCCTACAAGAAAAGGCTGTAATAAGTGATGGTAGTCACTTGTTTCCGGGTTCAAAGAATCTGATATACTTAGGGTGGCAAAAGGCTCCACTTGGCTCTGGATTAAGCCTTTGCACAGGAACTGGAGGTGGGAGGTCTGTGTTATAAAGTGCTCCTGGAATGAACTTGGATATAACCACAAGGATGTGGCTGAACAGTAAGAGCAGTGGAACGCCACAACATCTGCCAAGAGTTTGTTTCAACTGTTTGATGTTATGATTTTTTTTTTTTTTTTTTTTTCCTGGAGAACTGTAGTCCTCACTTTACCTGTTTCATTTTTTTCCCACTTTCTTTCACGCTGTCTTCTCCATTACCATTTGTGTTTTCATAAACCCTTTGCAAACTCATTTGTGTGTATCTGGTTTTTGTTTAGTGTCACATTGGGGGAATCACTCCATTTTGATAATTTTTGGTGCATGTTTGCTATACCTACTTTGTTTCTAAGAGTCTCATTTTTTGACATGGAATATGCAAAAGGGAGCTGGAAGCGGTTAGTATTCTAGGCAAGGTGACATCATGGATATAAATATGGTGTTAAAAGGATGCCCTCTTTTTTTGGCTATGATATTTTTCTTGCCCTCTTTTTTTTGGCTATGATATTTTTCTAGAGATTCTTATTCTGTTGAAATATTGGCTACTTTTGAATGTTAACATGATGTCTGCAGAGTCTTGTCTGTCTTAACTACATGATGATTAATGTTTTAGCTGTATACAAAGTTGCACTCTAATTAGAGCTGCAGTTTTGTTTGGTTTTACTACATGGATATGGATTCCCAAGTGAAAATACTGTAGATGTATAGATATACTGCACTTAATGTGTCCACATTAAGCTTTCTTATCTGGCTGCAGAACATATTTATGGCACAATTCTCTGTCTTATGTGGACAGAGATATCTGTAGGGGTTATAAATCATTTTCAGAAATCCTTGTGAGACCTGTAAACACTAACATGAAAGCACTTTCAATGTAGCTTATGATGTTGCATCAAATGCTGCATTTTTAATTTGATAGCAAATAAAGTAGCAAAAACGCCAAACCTGATACAGAAATCTCTGCAGCTAAAAGGCAGTTATTTGTGAAGACGTTCTCACCTGTTGCTTCTCTCACCTAACTCTGAAGTTGACAGCTGAAAACTATGTGTAACTTTAAATACAAGTGTTAATAGCAGCTGAGACAGTAAAATGTAATTATTGCATGTTATTATACTATCACCTGTGCAGCTGCAAGGTGTAGACTGAATATTTTGCCACATTCAATTAGAAGGTAAAAGTAGTGCTGCAGAATGGAAGTCTGTTAAATGAGAACTGAAGTAGCAATTGTAAAGTCATCCCGCATCCTAGCAAATGTAAATCATGATTTTTCTGCACTTGGATCACCACAACTGATAGCTTGGATGTTATCTTAAGAGAGTGTTTGGCCTGTGAGGCAGGTGTATGATTCCTTCATGCACCATGAGAAGTGGTAGAGGAAATATATTGTCCTGGCAAAAGGAGCAGAAGACAACAATCTTCCCACCATGTTACCAACACTGGCCTTTTGCATTCACCTTGATGTTTGCTATACTCTTCAGTTTCTTATCTGGTCTTTAACCAGTACTCTAACAGCACTGGAAAGCGAATCTGCCTACTCAGTTTAATACATTTTTCATTGCAAATTATTCCTGCAGGGCTGCAGCACCTTCTGTTTTAAGATACAAGCCATAAAGCAATGGTGTTGTCAGTTGACTTCTGTTCTAGAAAAGAAATCGTTTACACAGATGGTTGATCACCCTTTTTTGGTGAGAATTTATTTTATAGTGATGTTAAACCTTTGACTTTTAGCTCGTAAAGATATCCCAAGCAACCACTGGAGTCACAGGAGACTATGAGGTTTAAAAGCTTAAAAGTGAGAGTTTGAAAATTACTTAAAACTCCAAAATTTTAGCCATGTGTTTGATGAAATTTTCTGTATTACCTTTGACTAAATTGGCTTCTAATAAAATAAAGGTTTAGTTGGAGTAAAATAACTAAAAACACCTCCTAGAAGGTTTTTATGGGCAAAGAAATCCATGTTATCACTTAGACTTGCTTCCTGTATAACAGAAACTATTTAATCCAGTAATCCTCCAAATACATCTGTAGCATTGTTTTAAGAATGCACATACTTCCACCTACTGATTGTAAATAGAGATCACTAATTAGCCTTATTGGTATGAGATGTTAAGTTTCTGATAGCTCCTTGTAGAGTTAGCATCTGACAGCTGCAGCCACTTTTGTGGGATTCACAGACTAGTTGAGGCTGGAAGGCGCCTCTGTAATTTGTAGAGTCTAACCCATGCTCTCAAGCAGGGCTATATAGACCTGGTTGCCCAAGACCATTTCCAGGCAGCTTTTAAATATATCCAAGGGTGGACACTCTACCACCTCTCTGAGTAACCTGTGCTAGTGCTTGGTTACCCTCGTAGTTAAAATAAAAAAAGGTTTTCCTGATGTTCAGATGGCACTTCCTGTGCTTCCATTTGTGTGGATTGTCACTTGTCCTGTCATTGGACACCACTGAGAAAAGTCTATCTCCATCTTCTTTGCTCTATTCCATCAGATATTTATACACATTGATAAATTTTCCCCTAAACCTTCTCTTCTCCAGGTTTATCAAAGCGTTCTTGGCCTCTCCTCATAGGAGAGATGCTTCAGTCCCCTAATTGTCTTTGTTGCTCTTTGGACTCATTCCCTGAAGTCCATATCTATCTTGCAGCTCAGTTTCTTTAGAACTGTTAATTTATTTTCACTCTCTTATTTGGAATTTAAGTAGCACATTCGAATGAGTCCTTTTTCGGATTGCTATTTCCTTATTGTAAACACAATTCTAGGATCTGTACTAGTTTTAATTTGATACTGACTGATGCATAAAGTTGAAGTCTCCTTTCTGCAATTCTGCAGATGCATATCAATTAAAATAGAAAAGTACTGGTCTTAAAACTGGGTCTTCATGTCAACCAAGTTACAGCAATCCAGACTTGAAACTCAGCATCTTTTATTTTCTGTAAACAAAGAAATTGGACAAATCAACCCAATTAATGTCAACTGAAAGAAAACAGCACTGTCCTATATAACACTAAGCACCAGTGCTTTACCTTATCAGAGAATACCATCTTCATTTCCCTAAAGAAATTATTTCTAAATCCCTCCTTTTCTTTAAATGTGACCTAGAAAACAATACCTATACCTCCCACCTACAATCCCCCCTGCTTCTGATTCCTGCCATTAGTGCTTATTTTTATGATGTAGCTGGGTATTGCTGCTGCTTGCAATGCACCTTCCTTCAGCTTTAAGTTTTTCTTTTGTGTTTAACAGCCAATCAAATATATTGATCCAAAATATAAATAAAAACAATCACTTAACAGAATTTTTCCTTTTTCAAAATTACTCAATTACCCATATGCTGATCTAGTTGATGAACATAAAGTGAATGCTGAAAGGAAAATCATATTTAGGAAATTTATGTCTTGTTATCATATAGAATATTGAATAAAATGTAACACATTAAATACAGAAATGTTAACAGGGGGATAGTTTTTCAACACAGAGTAGTGATAGATACTTAAAAAACATCAATATATTTGTGCCGTATCCTTACTTTAGAAATTAAATAAAATCTTAATTTCGATGTTCAGGACAGAATACTCCAGGATAGCAGATGGAACTTTGAAGTACAATGTGCTGTGAAATTCTTATCAGTGTGGAAAAATTTGAAAGATGTTCTCTTTATATTATAGTTTGCTATTGTCACTTTCTGAAACTTCCTTTTCTTTCAGTTAATAGAGTTAGGCTGTCGCATTTATTAATATGTCTAGTGTTTCTGCTTTTTTGACAACTTTGGTGACAATATCCTAGAGAGTGATTTATTCTGAGCAGCTGTCAAGAGGTTGATACTGTAAGTAGTGATGTAAAATAAAATGGAAACAGGTTTCAGAGACTCTGTTAGCTTAAGAAATAGATGCACAATACTCTCTCCTGTTTCTACAAAGTAATGACGGTAAACTTTGTAAGTGTTGCAGTCATACAGCCTAACCTATTCAGTTTGGTCCTTCCAAAGCAAGAGAAACCACTCAGAGGGCTTAAACACAGAAATCTACCTGAGTGGAAAGTGAATCTACAACAAAATTATATTCCCAAAACATGCAATAACTTTTTCTGAGCATCCCTGCAACCTATATATCTGGAATAGCTGTTGGGTGGAAAGGTCTTAAACTACTTGAGGTTTTATATTTCAAAATGTCTCTGTCTGTGGATCTGTAACCCATTAGTGAAAGCAGAAGAGCTAAAAATGTTGTAATACTGATAATAGGTACTGAATTGTTTAAAAGTCTCCTTAATAACTAAGCAGCTTCACTGTACATCAATAACCAGTTTTGATGACTCTGCACTTTACAAAAACATTTTAGCTGAAAGACAAAGTTACTTGTAGCATGACAATCAGATTGCTACAACTAGACAGAGAGATCAGAGCTTTCAACACTGATTACCCTTAAGGAGATACAGCTAAATAAAAAAAAAATCTAGATCTAGTTTTACCTAAATTAAGTATTAAAGATGGAAGTAAAATTAATAAATAAAACAATGGCATGTTATTAAATTCACCAGTAGAGTTGAAGAATATTTTCTCACCCCTGGTTTTGGCCCCTGAGATATGAGAGAGAATCCATCTGGAAGACTAACTCCATCATGTTGCTAAAGTTCCCTGCAGAGATTCGCCTGGAGACCTGCCTGCCACTTTTACTTACAGTGCTGCCCTTACCACACCAGTGTCCTGCCAGTGCCCTGGCAGCTCATCTCTCTGGTCAGCAAGATTTCCAATTTATGGATTCCAGTAAGCCACAGCCTCTGTTCTGTTCCTGTTTTGGTTTGGCTTTTACACCTTGTAAGCTTGGTTATCCTTCTGTTCCTCCTTCCTGCTGCAGGACAAAGGAAGGCTACAAAACTTAGTGACTTTCCTCTGCACCTTTCTTAGTTCCTTCACCTTTTTTTAATACACATTTTCATCATCACCTTGGAGGTCCGTCTACATGGAGGTTGCAAATAGTATGACTAAGCTAGTTCTGAAGCAGGATAAGGAAGAGGTACTCAGAGTCTGTGAGTCTCAGCATGCAGCTTTCCCCACACATTATTTCCTATTGAGAGGAAGGCTAAATTAGCTCAACATCATACCAGGATGGTTTCAGTGTGCTGGGGACCAGAGCTGAAACTGCTGCCTGCCACTGCACTTTGCCTGTTCGAAGTGAGTTCACAGTTCTGTTATGTGCTCTTGTGCATATTGGCCACGCTTAGGGTAGAGGTGCATCAATAAGGTTTTAACTCATGGTTTTGTGCATCCAAGAGTGGCTGTTTTCCACATAAACATGCACATGAATCAGATTTAGATCTGTTTTAACAACAATTTTGTGGCATGCAGTATAAATCTGAGTCCTTGCTCAGGTCTTTTTTTTTTTTTTCTTTTTAATTCAGTCGTGCTATATTCCATTCCTGCTTTTCACAGTTAATGTTTCTTATAGCATCGCAACAATTCCGTACTGGTGTCTGTCTTCAAAATGAAATATACACATATCAAACTCAGGAAAAAAAAATGCTACAGTGAAAAAATTATAGTAAAGCTTCTATATTTTTTACAGTCTGTGTCTTAGTGTTTCTTAATTGCTCTAACAGCAAGGAAAGAATTTCAAGGAAAATATTTTTTTCAATATAAGCTTAAAAATAGTCTGTTTAGACAGAAAAGTTTGGCAACTTTTGCAATGTATCATTTTTGGGTGACTTGAGTATCTGCAGTGCAACATGACATAAAACACTGTGTCATTTATTAGCATTTTTATCTGATAATCCTACCATACTATACATGTATGTGTTTGTATATATATATCTGTATATATATATCTGTAGAAGAAGTGTTTGGCAAATATGAGTCTTCAGTTTCATATAGGTAGCTAATGCAATGCTTTGCTTTTCCTCTTATTTTGGTAGAAAACATCTCTACATGGGCTGGAAGAATATAATCATTCCCTTCCCTCACCTTATGTCCCAGATTCTTCCTAAAAGGGATCTGCCTAGCTTTTCGCAGCAGTTGTTTATTATAAATGATGTTTTTGTTGCAGTGAAGGAAAAGGAAGTAGCAGTTTTGTTTTGGCTAGTCTTGCCTTGAAACTCAAGACTCTCTCTCTTTATCACATGCCTTTATCTTTATCATTTATCACTTGTATGTATTACATACAAATACAAGGTATGCATTAGGGAAAGGATGTTCTTCAAAGTTCATGGTTTTCTGACGTGGTTTTCATAAAATGGTGGTTTTTAGAAAGCTTTTGTCATTTGACCCAGAAGTAGTCAGGTATTTCAGTCCTTGTGACATAAAATCACTGAATTTCATCATATTCTAGAGAATCTCTGGAGCTCACCAGAGCTGTTCTCTTTGCAGCATTTGTGCAATATTTTTTCCACCAAAAAAAGCCAAAACAACAACAACAACAAAAAACAACAACAACAATAAAAAAAACACTAACCAAACAAAAAACAAAACAAAAACCCCTTAGAATCAGGCAGATATCTCTTAGGTGTTTATTCGCTACTAATGAGTAAACTTATTAGCTGAGTTTATTCTTGAGAGTATATGCCTTACAAGGGTGTACAATTCTTCAGAAAAAGAGGATGTGAAGCCAGAAATTGCCCTTGGTGCTGAATGAAGTGCTTTCAAGAATTGCAATTCTTTTCTGAACCAGCTTAAACAATTCAACTGAAACTGAAAAAAAGTTGTTTTCTGAAGCCAAAGAATTCGCCTGGCCTCTACTGTGTCATTGTGACCAGGAATGTCATGTCTTCTCTAAATCAGTTTAAAAATCCTCTGTGTTTTTCCTGTGGTCTTAGATATGAGTCCAGTAATGTAAAGTACAATATAATATTTGCTTAATCAGTGTGCTTATTAAGAGATGACTCATCTTTGGCCTTGTATGTGCATATGAAGACAGGCTTTAAGTAAGGCCTTTTAAACTGTCATGGAGAATATAACTACCCAGTGTCTAGAAAGTAAAATTAGCAAATTAAGAATTAGATACAAATGCTTAAAAGAAACCACAATTAGGCATTGGAGCAGAGTGATGTTTTAAACTCAGCATCCCATGCATTATTTAATCAAGATTCTGCAGCTCCACTAAAAACTGGGTGAAGTCTGATGTCATAGAGATGTTGTGACAAATTAATGTTATTTTTTTATTTTAAAATTCCAGTAGTCAGCCAGATTAAAATGTGATGCATGTTGTCCTGTGTTAGAAAAAAGTGTAGTCACACAATTATGCAGAAACCAAATACAATCATCTCCATGGTCCTCTTTTGCCCTCAGCTTTTATTTTGCTTGGAAAGCTTGGTAACAGTGAAAAAATCACAAATCCATTACGAGGTGGAGAAAAGTTGTTTAAAAATCTGAAAGTAAACAAGGTACAAATCAGTAAAATTATAACAGATTGTTCAAATCCTAATATGATTTAGCTATGCTTATTTTTGACACAGTGGAGCACAAAGTAAACGTACCGTTTGAGATAATTAACAAAAATGTTATTCTTGAAAGTGTGAGAGTCCTAAATGAAAATTACCTGAAAATTGTCCAAATTTCTTATAGTAGATCTCAAGACATTATGTTCTTCAACATTATTAAAATATTTAAACTGATAGAAAACATGTAAGCTCAGAGTCACAGTATGGTTGAAGTTGGAGGGACCTCTGGAGGTCATCTGGTCAAGATCCTCTGGCTCAAAGCTGGGCTATCTAGAGCCAGTTGCCCAGGACCATGTCCAGATGGCTTTTGAACATCCTCAAGGATGGAGACTCCAAAACCTCTTTGGGTACCCCCAGTCAGTGCTCGGCCACCCTCAAAGTGGAAAGTGTTTCCTGATGTTAGGACAGAAGTTACCTTATTTCAGTTTGTGCCCATTGCCTCATGTTCTCTCAGTGGGCTCTGTCCTCTTTGCCTCCTCCTTTCAGGTATTTATATATATTGATGAGGTTCCCCTTGAGGCTTCTCTTTTCCAGGCCAGACAGCTCTCTCAGCTTTTCCTCACGTGTGAGATGCTCCAGTCCCTTAATCATCATCACCACCCTTTGTTCAACTCTCTCTAGTGCATCCCTGTCTGCCTTGTACTGGGGAGCCCAGAACTGGACACAGCGCTCCAGGTGTGACTTCATTAGTGCTAAGTAGGGGGGAATGATCACCTTACTTAACCTGCTTGCAACACTCCGTGTGTGGCTCAGGATACCATCAGCCTTCTTTGCTGCAAGGGCACATTGCTGGCTCACATTGTTTGTCTTCAATTATCAGGGAAATACTGCGTAGTGGATTTGAAATCTTTAGTTCTTTATTCCTAAAAATCTCGATACTCTCTGCTGTGCCTGAAGTTTAGATGCCACCAAGATGGAAAGGGCACCAGCTGCTCTATGAGTAGTTAAGTTTGTAGGAAATATTTTTAATAATAGTAAAATATGGTTTGAGCATCTAGCCATTTGACAGGACCTGCTGAAATACAGTATCTGCATAGAAGGAAATGCAGAGAAGTGAATATGTTTAATCTTTATTTCTTTTTCTAGTTATACAGTTTTGGTTGCATTGAAATAAAGATACTGAATTAAGCAGTAACATTAGCTTAGGAACAGTGATTTTGAAGGTCCTTATGGTAGATAAGTTTTGGCATTTCAAAAATAATACATGTATAGCAACAGTGCACAGCAATGTCCTCATTGTTTTTCTGTTGACATATCAAAACCTGTTGCAATGAACAAAACCTGATCATGGATGGCCTTGGAAAACAAGGAAAGGGGGCATTGTGAAGAAACAGCTTGGGTGGGGGAAAGAAAAAACGGAAAAGAAACTCTTTCAAACTGTTTCAAAGTTGCATAATTAACCAGTATTCAAAAGTCTTCTAGAAAGAAAAAAAATGTACATAGTGAGGTAGGATGATCCGAGAAAAAAAGAATATTCAGTAAAGGAATGAATAAATCCCCAAAAGTTTTTGTTGTTTTTTGTTTGTTTCAGCAAGTCTAAATTTCCTCCTAATGACATTTTAAAGTGTAGTTTGAGTTTACTGCACCGTAGGTGACTAGCAATTGGTTGTGCCATAATGTGCATTAAGAAGGATAAAGTATGTACCAAGAGCCTGCCTAATGCAGCTCCTAATACAACTCCTTAATTTCCACATAGCCTGGACACCCAAAACTGCTTAGCGTGTCTGTTCTTCTCTTCTGCATAAAAAAATGAATTGCAATTTTGCTTTATCAGCCTTTAACAATACAGGGGGCATCTACACCAGTATATCATTTCATTGATGTGAAATTGAGTATAATCTGGCTGGTTCTGTATATTAATAAACCCCAGTGCAGCCCTGTGCATTAACATTTCAGGGATGTATAAATCCTACAAAAAACAACCAACCAACCAAAAAAATCCCTAACAAAACCACAAAACTTTTAATGTGGCACTCCATTAAATACTAAAAGATGGTTTGAATATTAAAGGGTAGATAAAATCACAGTATTTTTAAAAGGCTGAGTGGCAGGCATCGTTATAGAAAATGCAGAAAAAAAGTAGTCACAACCATAGCTTTGGTAAGTAAAGATTTTGTTTGAAATGCTGTTTGAAATATATTAGTTGAAGATTAAATTCAGATGCACCTGGGTCAGGGCAGTCCCAAGCCTAAATACAGGCTAAGTAGAAAATGAATTAAGAGTAGCTTTGAGAAGGACTTGGGGGTGTTGGTCAATGAGAATCTCAACATGAGCTGGCAGTGTGCCCTCACAACCCAGAAAGCCAACTGTATCCGGGGCTGCATCAAAAGGAACATGGCCAGCAGGTTGAGGGATGTGATTCTTCTCCTCTACTTTGTTCTCGTAAGACTCCACTTGAAGTACTGTGTTCATCTCTGGGGCCCCCAGCACAAGAGGAATGTGGACCTGCTTAAACAAGTCAAGAAGAGGCCGTGAAGACAATCAGAGGGCTGGAGCACCTCTGCTATGAAATCGGAGAGAGTCTGGCTTGTTCAGCCTGGAGAAAGCTCTCTGGGGAGATACACAGCAGCCTTCCAGTGCCTAAAGGGGGCCTAGAAGACACCTCGAGAGGGACTTTTTACAAGGGCAAATAGTGATAGGACAAGGGGAATTGCTTTAAACTGAAAATGAGTAGATTTAGATTATATATAAGAAATAAATTCTTTACTGTGAGGGTTCTGAGGTGCTGGCACAGGTTCCCTAGAAAAGTTGTGAATGCCCCATCCCAGGTTGGACGGGGCTTTGAGCAACCTGCTCTAGTGGAAAGTATCCTTGCCCATGGCAGGGGGGGTTAGAACTAGATGACCTTTATGGTGCCTTCCAACCCAAACCATTCTATGATTCTGTGCCTCTAAAATTTCTGCTCTACACCCAGTTAATAAGACAGTAATTAAACATTAAATAGATTACAGGAGGGCTTAAAGGATTGAAGCAACAGCTCACCTTTTTCTTGCACCTTCCCAGCCTCTGAGAACGATTGCATTTAGGTTTTGTTGCTCTTACTTTCAAGCTTTTCTTAAAAGCATTTACTCTAAGAGGAGGCAATGCAGATATGTCCAACTGTGTGTTAGAGGTAGCACTGTGCACCCTATGCCCCTAACACTATGGGCAGTGGTCTACCTTCTGCTTACGCTACCTGGTGGGCAAGTTGTTTTCCAGATACTAGCAACTCCTTGCTTGGATGGGGAGGAGAACAAATTATCTGAGTAGCTCTTATGAGTTGTTTCTTTTTTCTTTATCAGTGTATACAGGTACAGGGGTGCATTTCTCAGGAAAATCATATCTTAATGGTTTTATAATCTGTTTTGTTCTCACCATGGAAGCAGAAGGCAGCAGCAGAATCTGCTCTGTTAGTTGCAATTTATCATTAATCTTCAGTCAAGGTCTTTCAGTCTCTCTGAAATTGTCTTGAAATCCACTGCAGCGAAAAGACAAGACTCCTGAAGACAGATACTCTGCCTAAGTCTATACATTACATGTTTAAATTTTGCAGTCTTCTGTGAAGTTACTTGCCTGCCATGATTGATTGTTTGTAAATGTAATTTCCATAAAAATCCATTAGTGCTTTAATCCTGTAGACATAAGTGAATATTTCATTATTTTAATATGAAATCAAATTTACAAGATCCCATTTTGTTCACTTTTTCTTGAGGTCATCAGTAATGCCCTTGCTTGCTTCATGAAGGATGAACAGTATGACTAGATATCTGCAGCAAAAGGAGTACACACTCATTTTTTCTGCACTCTTTTCAGGGGTATGTGTCACAGGCAATATAGATTCTCAGCACACTGAGTGTTAAGTCATGAAGTAGCACAATGTGTAGACATATGATGTCCTTCAGTCCTTAGCATTATTGCACTTCAATGATCAGGTTTTGGTGTTTATAAAGTGTTTGCAAAGTTGGACTCTATGTGTGTTATGTGTTTATATCTATATATAATGTCTGCAGACATTTATTTTGCTTCACTGGTAGCTAATGACAACACACAGAAGGATATGTCTTTGAAAAATATCAAAAGCAATATGTGCCCCATATGCATCAAACTTGCAGGCTAAAGCAAAGCCTTTAGCGTGACTTTGGCAGTCATTTTTGGCAGAAAAATTTCCCAAACCATAAGACGCCTGATAGTTAAAAATACTGATCCCTTTAGAGAGTTTTATGCCGAAGAATATGAGGTCTTGGGAAATGTGACATATTTTGAAGTAACATATTTTGTCTGTTACTTGTTGAAAGTATCAAGTACATTGCAGGCATTAAGGAAGTAGAGTCACAGGAGGCTTTCTCCTAAAGTGGCTAAATGGAGCATGGGCTTTATGGACAGTGTACTTCCTCAGCCTTAATTGACAGATAGCATTACTTTTGTCCACTAGTTGTAGTGAGAATTTATTTGAAAAGCAAACATGAAAAAAAAGGTGGATAGGGACAATAAAAAGACCTATGCTACCCCCTGCAGAAACACCAAAAAAGCCCTGACTGTACTTGAATGAGTTGTTTCTTTTTATATGTGTTTATTAATTTTGTGTACATTCATACAAGTATCATCTTTGGGTTTGCTATTTTTAATTAAAAATCTGGTTGCATTTACTATTGGTCTGACGTGATATAACATCCTATGCGGTCCTGATGGCAACTCGGTAGGCTACCACAGACACTGCGGTAGAGCAAATGCCAACTCACGCCTGCAGGCAGATGGGAAAGTAAAACATGGGTGTTATTTCCAAACCACTTAAAAAAATAACTTCTCTTACACCACCCAATAAAAACATACTAAAGAAAATCTGTCTTTTTATATGTTAAAATAAATATGTTCTGTCAGACCAATTACATTGGGTAATGTATTTGAACAAATATGCAGCAATTAGGATATTTTGTTGAGTGTATCTGCTGTAACTACCAATCGTGTGAAAGCTCTCTTTGTAGCACTCTTTACTCCTTTTCCTGCTTAAAAAGAAATTCAAATTTTAAAAAGCTGGAAGCTGAAGGAATATTTGACACAGTATTTCTTTTTTTAGTCTGTTATATACATATTCAGTTAAAGAGTAACTGATTGCTAGGTACTTTAAAATGGATGGCTCTCTGCATGCAAGTTAAATAACAAAGAAAATTGCAAAAGTGTAGGTTAAACAATATATGAAAGTGGAAAAGTAGGAGATTGAGGGGTTTCTTTTGTACTCTTTCTACATTACATCACATGTGGAGTGAAATCAGTGGAAATGGTTTCGTATTCAACTTCTCATGTTTAGTGGTTTTGTTTCTATTCATTCATTTCTCATTTTAATTTGTTTTATTGCTTCTAAGCTCAAAGAATGGGCTTATGGTAGAATCATGGAATAATTAGTATGTATTAATGCAATAGTCCTATACTCAAAGACAAAATCCCATACTTGCTGTGCCTGTGAGTTAGCTTTGCTTGCTGATGAGCTGCCACTGGGAAGTTTTCTCTCATCTAACAATTTCTCTGGGAGAAAAGGCAATTCTGGAATTTGAAGGATTTACAAATGGGAGCAAAAATGCCAATAAACAGCAAGAAACACACTGGCTTTTGAAGAAACATGAAAGCGTGCTGTTAAAGAGTCCAGAAACTAACCAGTTTATGAGATTTTTTCAGTTTTGTTGTTCTGTGTTCAGCTAATTAGTACAGTTTGAACCACCAGGTGATGTCTGAATTTTGACCCTGTCATTACCTTTCTAAAGGAAATGGCATAATAAAGCCCAAAGAATTAGCTCAGCTCTCTGACCAACAGAAGTGCAAGCAGAAATGTGATAATGGGATAAATATTCAAGCCCAGTAAAGCCTGTGTTCACATCTGAACATGACTGTTGAAGATTATGTGCTCATATGTGAGCAATGAGAATTGTGATTAGGCCAGAAAACTAGGTCTGCACTGAAGTTATGAAAGGAGGGGTGGGAAGGAAGAATGGAGACAAGCTCCAGGCATGAAGGAGGTGACTGTCAGGTGGAAGAGAGCAGAGGCATGACCTTTCCTCCACTGCAGTGCAAAAGATTCAGCTCAGAATCAAGGAACAACTTTCTAGCTTTATTAAGTGTTTGTCAGACTATCAAAGGAAATGGAGAGCAGTCTGTCTGCTGTAGGACTCTCTGTCTTAGCTCCTGTTGCGCTATCCCCCATACCTGAATTCAATCCCTGTCTTATTCCTGCTTTCGCATTTTCAAAGGCTCTTTCTCAGCTTCTTTTTCTTCTGTAGATTCATATGCATAATGTTTTTATCTTTTTTTCATCACAGGAAAATACTTCTTAAACCTCTAGCTTCATTTAATAGGAAGTCTGCAGTCACTGATTAATATTCTTCAGAGATTATTTTTTCTGTTTTTTTCTTCCAAGTAATTTGTTTTGTGTGCTGTACCAGGTTCCCATTCACAGCAAAGAAATACAAACAAATATCTCTTGGCAAAACAACAGGTTCTTTATTCCATCTTTACTCTTCTACAGCATTTATAAAACCAACTAGCATTCTCTTTATATTACCCTAGTTCTTGGGTTCTCATTTAATTTCTTTCTCCATTGTCTCAGTCCATGTCCTACAATGAGCAGAATTATACCGCTTCATCCTAGACATGTTTTTCATGCGATGTTATCTGTAGCTTTTACACTGGCAGTCAGAATACATGCATTTCTATATGGATCTGTATCAAGTCAAAATCTCTGTGGGTCTTTCTAGTAATATATAAAATGGACAAAAATAAGCTTAAACTTCATTGTAGTGGTGTTAGAAATGTCAACTAACATTTTTTTCAAGCAAGTGTTGTATTTTGTGTTCTTCCCAAACCTCTCTAAGGCATAGAAGAGCACTGCAGTGGCAAAGGCTGAAATCCTCCATTAGAAGATGTATATATCCTACAGAATATTCATAAAGTTATCATTTCTCTCAGTCTGCTTAATCACCACATAACTTCATGGTTCTAGTTTTAAGATCACAACCAGCTGCTGCGGAAATGTCTGTCACAAACAGATGGAGGGTTAGTGGCCAAACTTCTTTCTCTGTCCTCGGCATAACTAGTTAATTGATAAACTCTCCCAAGGCAAGAGAAATCCACTTATGAAACAACTTGCTCCAACAATTTTATGGGATAATTCAAATATGGGATAGTGTGCACACCTAATGTTTGATGTAGGCAAGCTGTTGGTGCCTAAAGCAAAAGCTGTAGAAGCTCTTGTAAAAGGATTTTCATGTGTTCTCAGTGTATAGTTGGTTGGCATGTCTATTTAACTTAAAGTTCTGCCAGCATGGACACTTCTGTTTGTACCCATACCTGAACTGCTGTAATCTGAGGGGTGTCCCACCTGCCTCCTGCTTAAACTTGATATCCTGACAGCAGTGACTTGAAGTCATGCTGTGAAAGTGCCTGTGTCACATCAATGTGGTCAGCCCTGTTAGGAAACGCAGTGGCTTCCACAATTTCTTCCAAGATGTAACAAGAAGAGGAGATTGGGCCAAGAAAGCAAAGTAAGAACACCTTGTATGGTTTGTGATGACCTTTTGCTGTGAGGTGCAAGTACTATGCACTTCCTTGGTGCAGATGTGGTCTTGCGGTTACAGTAATATTCTGGAAGGTGGAAGAGGAGGATGTGAACACTTGGAATTAAAGAGGGGCATACATCCTGGAAATCCTAGCTGATAGGCTTTTACATGGAGAATAGACATAATCTTGAGAGAAAGGCAGAGTTTCATACCTGCTTTTCTGTGTGCCATTTCCCTCTGGCTACAGACAGTTACACAAAAGCTCTGAGGTGTCCGACCATTCTCATGTGCTGCCTGTTGAAAGCCAAAGGCACATATGTGTTCTGCTCCATATACCCGCACAACAGGATTAGGAATTGTTACTTGGATGGCGTCTGTGTTTGTTATTCCTGGGTCTCCCAACTCATGGTGACACTTCTGAGCACAGTGCAAAGGAGGAGAAGTGGTGAATGGTTCTTGACTGAAGGCTGTCCACTTCCACTATGCTGTAAATTCCAGCTACTGCAAGCAGAGGCTTGAGGATTGTTAGAGTTACTTTAAAACAATAGTAATTTGTGGTTGCATTTGAAAGAGCCACTGATGGATGCAGGGTCTGGGGGAGGTGTGAATAAAGCAGAAATTTTCATCTGTCAGTCCTGGAGAACTCAACCTGCTGGTTTGGTGAGATCACAAATAGGATGCATGCAGGGATGTTTCTTCAATTTAATTAAGACACCTCTCTGAAATCTACATACGTGTTTTAGGAAGATAAGGGTTTACTTGCAAAGGAATTTCGTTGTTTAGCCGGGGGGAGGGGGGGAACCATGCTTTTTGAAAGACAGTATTTTTATTCAAACATAGACATTAGGTTTGTAATTTGGTGACTTCTGGAAAGCCATAAAACCACATTCACACTAACTTGTTAATTAGGGCCTTATTCTTAGTAAGTGGTTAGCAGACTTAGTTGAGTCATCACCCACAATCTAGTCAGTGGGTACACATCATCAGATCCTCACTTGTAAACAAACTCCCTCATTTTCAGCCCTAACTTGTCAGCTACCACTGGCCCTGAAGGCATGGACTGAACAGAACTGTCAGCCCCCAGGATTCAGTTGCAGCACTTGTGATGGTGTTTTACTCAACACCTCGGTTCCTGCGTTGCTGCTGTTATGCAAGTACCTCCATCCTCCCTGTAAAAATAAATTCTTGTTTTCCTGCCCCCCCACCCCAAAATGAGTAGATCAGTTCTACAGAACACAAAAGAAAAAACAGAATGCCCCTGTGACTTCTTTTTAATCTTATTTTAATTGAACAAAGGAACAAGTGGGGTTTTTTTGATGCTTGATATTGGTAGTGTTGTAAAGATTACTGAGAGTTTTTTCTTGATCTGTTTATCTCCATCAACAGTGGTAGATAAACTTTTAATAGGTTAACTGCTAAAATGACTTTAGAAAATACTTCTGTTAATTATAACTACTTGGGTTTGGTTGGGTTCTTTTTTTCAATGCCAGTTAAGGCTCATCCCAGGTAAACCACTCTGAAGAAGATTTTTTGCTATACCCATGGAAAGATTGCAATCTGTTTTCATCAGAAAGTTTCTCATTGTTTAAAAGCCCTTCTGAATTGTAGTTGGAAAGGCTTCAGTACCATTACACTGCATCACTGCCATACGCTGTCCATCCATTCGGGAGGTGTGTGGGAAATTAGCTCTATGATAAAGTTCCTCAGTCACTTCTGCCATCATAGCTTGGTGTTTCAGGACTACCCCTAGGCAAGTGGTTTGCCAGATCCTGGTGTACCTTACCGCAGTTTTTCTCCTGTTGTAAGTAATGAAAAGAGCTTTGTTTTCTTTTGTGAGGCTACCTGGCTCTGAAGGAATACTTTTGTAAAATTTCTGTCACTCTAATAGGACATAAAATAAGTCACAACGCACACTTTTTGTTTAGAAGGGCCCCTGCCGGTACAGTCATTTGTTCCTCTGACTAATGGGACCTCAGGAAAGTATTGACAGCTTTTAAGTTATGTGAACTCACAGGACAGTGGCCCTGTGGTTCTTAAGCTGTGATGTAACATAAAATTCTCAAAAATATATTTTAGACAGGAAATATTATCTGTAGGACACTTCCACTTACCTTTGAATCTTATAAGCTATTCAGCCATTAGGTTTTTATAATATGTAGGTCTAGGGTGGTTGTGATTACCCTGAAATGTAACACAAGCCAGTTCTTTCACTGTACTATTCATATTTCCATTCTAGTGTCTCTGAATGTCTGCATCATTGTACTACACGAGTGCATTTTTCAAACTTAAAATAGACTCAATAACCATCTTCCTTCTCTGCCTTTCATTTTACAACTGCAGTAGCAGCTATATTTCCTGTCTCAATAGCACTTATGAAGCAATTAGGCAAATTTGGGACAGATCTTGCCACTGAATGCTAGAGAGATTTCTCTTTATCCTAGCTACAACTTGTGCATGTGAAAGCTAACAGATTATACCCTAATGGCCTGGTTCTTTTTCCTCCCCTGCAGAAGCACTCTTCGCATTTTACACATGGGCCATTTGATTTGGTGCCACAAAATGAAATTAATGGATCCTCTAATTGGTCATTTGTAATTAATTAGTATAAAAAATGATGCATTTTTTTCTCTGTTGTACCTTCTGTTGTCTTCAATGACTACTGCTCATGATTATAGTGCTGATGGAAATTCTTAGCATGTAAATTAAAAAGACTTATAAGAAGTATCATTAAATGATATTTTTTTAGAAAACAAAATACCTCCAACAGTAAAAATGTGCAGTACTCCTGTAAAATCTCTGGGAGTGGGGGGAGGAAGGAGAGGGGGGAATGAACGAGCGGCTGCGTGGTTCTGGGTTGCCGGCTGGACTTAAACCATGACACTGTTTCAACTAAATTGAGGGAGGAAAAAAAAAACATTTTTTTAATCAGGTAAAATCAATGAATCTTACCCAGCAACATGATTAAGTGCATAATAACAAAGATAAACATTCTGTAAACTTCCTTTTAAAGGATAAATATAAGATAAAACGGCACAACAATCACACCAAACCATTGCTGTATTTATACCATGTAGTAAATACAAAGAAGTATAAATCAGAACATCTCCCAAACTGGAATATTGCTTTGAATATCCCAATAAATTACACTTCCTCCATAATAGCAATGAATATCAATAAATTTGTCCAACATGCCTCAACATTTCCTGTTATTCCTTCTTTCCTCTGCTCATGCACAGACACGCATCTCCTTTAAAACCATTGGGACTCACAAGCATGTTATATGCAGGTTTACTTCCCTCCTTCTGAAGGATTTCAAACTGCTATCTACCACCATCTCACAAAGACCCCTTAACCAATCGATGTGTTGGCTGTTCAACAATTTAGGGGAAGTTGCATATCCTCTTGTCAAAGCTCTCACATTTTGCATTACTGAAAAGAATGTTCTTGCTGAATTCCAAAGGAAAGACATGCACTTTTGAAATAAGCAATAGAAATTGTAAGGAAGGATTAATTTTCTGAAATCATGCATTTCAAAACTAATCGCAAAATTTTCTGCTACAAACATTGGGCTTGAGCCGCCTGCGGGTATAAACCACCATTGTGATGTGTATGCAAAAGGTAATTCAATTTTTCATATTACAAACCATTGGTAATACCTCAATCATTAGAATATTCTCCAAAAATCTGGCCAAAATGTCCACAGTCCATGTTGTGTGTATGCAAGTGTTTATATATATTCCACTAAAGCACTTTCATCCTGGCCAGCCAGAGAGGGAAACAGGATGAGGCCATTGGTGCTGTCTTTGTTTTTGAGTGTTGTGGTTTAAGCCTATGTTCATCTGTGTGGCTGGCCATATGTATATGTGTATGTGTGCATATGTATACATGTATGTGTGTATTCTCTGTACACCTGCTCAGCCTTGCTGCTGGTTAGACCTGGGACACAGAGCTATGGCAGTCTCATCTCTGTTGGGCCACCAGATTCAACAACTCTAGAAAGGGTCATTAGGAGTTTCACAGAATAAATTTCCCGTTTCTATGTAGGTCAAGAACATGAGTTTCAAGAGCATCAAGAGTTTCTATGTAGGTCAAGAGAGTGTTTCTAATGTTTCTATGCTCTTGTTTTGTGGCACATCATTGCTGTCTGGATGGGGGTTTTAAGACAAATTTTCAGTTTAATTAAGTGTGTAGGGAATATTATGTGGGTTTGGGTTATTGGAGCACATGTTCTCTAGATTCTTCTTACTACTTGGTATCCTGAAACTGCTGAAATGGGATTTAATGATCAAGGTCTGGTTTTATATTTCAGTAGGCAGATTATATAGACTGTATGACACCAACTGAAATGGTTGCTTTTTGAAGTACTTGTATCACCTGGATACAAGATCTTGGTTGATTTTTTGTATAACCTCTGGAAAGAAGCACAAAAGAAATGGTTGACCTCTCCTTTTGGTACTGCAAACAACAATATGTTCTTAGACTTAGCTACTATATTGACATATATCAGCAGTAGATGACAAGCTCCACTCCCACTGGAGTACAAATAACACTCCTTTTCATACACAACAGCATGCCCTTTTTCCTGCAGAATGCCATTGACCATTCACATTCAACCTTGTAAACTCATACGCTGAGATCTTTTTTTCCCTTGTGCAAGACTAACAAGTTGGGGGTTAGCCATTTTATTCTTTTTTTTTTATAAAATTTGGAGGGGTTCATTGTTTATAAGTGTGTAAAGGTCTTTAATATCTTCTTCCTGAATTTAATCTTATTTTTTCCAGAATGCTTCTCTCATTTACTATTATTTTCAATTCTAAACTGCATTTCTGTACCTTGGATCCCTTCTTAGCTGTCATTTGCAAGTGTAATAGCTTATATGTTATTTCACCATTTGGTCCTGTAAAATATTAGAGCTGGAACAGACTGTATGAAATTGGAGTTAAACCATATTATATACTATGAAATTTTCGTAGCTAATTTTCTTTTGTAGTTTTCTATCTAGTTATATGCCAATTGAATAGCAGTTCATTCTGCTTAGGATAGTTGTTAGCCTTCTTAGAAAATATCATATGGTAGTGTCAAAAGCCTTGTTAAAAACAAGATATGTGGCTTCCCTTATTTCTCCTTCAAGTACAGAGTCTGTTCTCTATGAAAAAAAGACCATCTGACTGCTTTAGTGTTATTTGCCTTTTATATCACCTGTGGAAAAAAAACATGAAAAGAGTCAGTTATGCGGTAGAATTGTGTACTTCAACTTTTGTTCAAAATTTTAAAAAATCCAAATTATCTTTAAACATATAAGATACCTTAATGCATTTCAAAGCATTTATGTTAGTATTACATACTTAAATGTAGACTGTATAAAATGCAAACCAAGTAGAGTAAACCTTTTCAACATGAAAAGAAGAAATTGAGGATAATACACTTTTAAGAAGAGTTGAAACAAAGATTTTCACAAGTATTCTTCAACTTTGAAAGAAGTTTGTCTTCTGTCAATCATAAACCTAAAAAATTTCAAGAGTTGTCCTAGGAAATTTGTAGGTATGGTGAAACTTGTAGTTAAGGAAAGATTTGGCAGGTTTTTTCCTGCTCTGTAATACAATAGTGTTAAAATGCACTTCTGTACTACAAGATTCAGGGTTTGAATTACAATAAGGCTTTCATAATATGTTGATTTTGAGAATTATTTCACCCTAATATTTCTTTACACCTCTCTTTACTAAGACATGATGGAGCAAACCCACAACAAGGTATCAAGCATCTTCATTTTTAATTCAGACTTAAAATAAAATAAATCAATATCATGAATAATGACAGTGATGCCTGAATTAAAATTTTGTATTCAGATTCTTGGTTGTGTTAAACACCTGAAAATATTCAGAAGCAGAGCCTCTTTCTGTGTTCTGAGCATCCTGTGTTCTTGGCGGTGTAGCTTTCAGTATTTTCACATTGCTGAAAATCTCTGTGACTTTGTTCACACAGTGCTGAGCCTGAGCTAATATACCCCGCTGGGGGACTTCGCTGCAGCACAGAGCTCTGGCACAATATCTCCTGATATTGTAAGAACTGCTTGTTAAACTCTATACATGTTGACATAGCACCAGCGATCTGAAGCACTGACTAATGCTTCCACAGATGTAGGTAGTATCAGGCATTTGTTTATTGTTAGGAAAGTTGCCAACATATTAGCAATGTTTGTGCACACAGTTACTATAGCCAAAGGTACTCTTTGTTGTTAGGCACCGCTGTTAGAAATGTTCTTAAAATGTCTTAAATCTCCCATTACCATAGCACCAGCTGACTGTGGTAGCTGGTAGCATTGGCAAAAAGCTCCTCAGAAATCATAAGCAACACCCATATGTCAGCATTTGTTGCTAAGTGAAATGAATTATTGCTAGCACCACCAAGTTGCTGGAACTGCTTGTGATAGCTATGAACCCCAAAGTTGGTGGTTAAGCCTCGAAGCATCTTGGGCTGCCTGACGGAGCTTGTAACACCCAGGAACACTGAACTGCAGGACTCCTGATGGCTGCAAGCGTTGCTGCCTTCCCAGCAATGTATGTAACAGCCGTAAACCCTGAAATACAGGATTCATGTCGGCATCTTTTGTCTGTCTTTGCTTGGCTCTGGTGAAATCCAATTACTAAGATAAAACCTGAGGAATTTTAGAATGCCCATGTAGTTATTTTTGCTGGTAAATTAGCTGATAAGTTTTATTACATGAAAATATTAAAATTGCTTTGTTTTGGTTGTTATGTTGTTTGTTTGGGGTTTTTTTACTTGATTTTGTTTGGTTGGTTTTGGCTTTTGGGGGTTTGTTTGTTTGTTTTTTTTTTATTTTTTTTATTTATATCTGTCCTTGCATTTTCAAGAAAGAATGGGGTTGGATTGTCAGTGTGGTTGTACTCTATTTATCGGTGGAGGGGTGGGGATGGCCTTTTAGGGAACCGCTTATACAGTTCTTATCCTGGGAGCAGTTCCATGTTGTTTCCTATCTTGGTATAGTTGAAAGCAGTCTGAGGATTAGAGGTTTAGCTTCCAACTAAGAACTGACAGAGTTGCAGCACTGTGCCAGCAGCTTCCACCCTCTGTTTTCTGTGTAGGAAGCTGCAGTGAGTATAGGAAAACTTAGTAATAAAACATAAGCCTTTAAAGATAACAGTTTGTATGCATATAAAAGGTCAGTGCATCAGCCACTTGTCCTACAGTATTTAAGATGTCATGTTGGTACATAAAAGTTCTAAGGCACGTAAATAATAATAACGTCTCTAAACATTACCAATGGGATTAGCAAAATTATTGATTAATCTAGGATCCTAACAGGTCAGAGCATCTACTTTTTTGTTAGTAGAAGGAATATTTTCACTGTCTCTGCCAAAATTGTGTTACTGATTCTTGGACTGCTAAGCAACTGTACTCAGATCTTGAAATCCCAACTTTCGTATTAAATACAAATATTTTTTATTATGACAATAAGCACACTGTGTTGCTCATGTAGTTAAAATGGTGTTGGTCATAAGATCTTGTGAATTTTTACCAAGCCAGTATCTTATTCACCCTCTTTTCTAAGCAAGAACTACACAGTATAAAATGAAATGTGAAAGAAACAGGTTAAAAACAAAGTAAAGATGGTTCTTCAAGTAAAGTATGGTTAAACTGTGCACCTCTTTGCTGTGGATTATTATGCAAAGTATTTATTTTTTTTTTTTTTGTTGCCAAAGTTGCAACAAAAAGTAGATGAACTAGAGAAAATTATGGAAGGAGGAAAAAAATACAGGCATGAGGCATATTAAACACAAAGACATCAGAATGATCCAAAGAAATCTGTGAGCCACAAATTTCTGGAGGTTGGGAGTTTCCTTTGGGATTGTCAGTAGCAGAGAGCAGATATCTGGAAAGAGCAGGTGCAGAGGTGAAGGAAATAGCAGTGTATATCTTTGTTCTGACTTTGTATGGCCATTGCCCCTATCTGTTCTTAAGCTTTTTTTGAATCAGAGCATGTAATTTGGGCGCAATGGAGCCCAGCGTAGGTGTTTGCCTTCCTTTGTGAACAACCTGATCGAACAAATCCGAATGAATACATTTAAGTGTTGTGTGGATTTTTCCCATTCATGCCCTTAGTCTTTCAGCTCTCAAGCTTCATGAAGAGGAGTGAAATGATAACAAGTTTATGGCTGATTATCTTAGGTGAAATCTAAAGCTGCTCTCTTATCTGCAGTTCTTAGATGGATGGCAGTTTCTGAGTGTGGAAGCAATGAGTAACTGCGTTTGTGGGATTTGTAAATTTGCATTTGTGAAATCATGTATTGGAATTAAATGACTCAAATAACACTGATTTTTAAATCTAAATAATGAGCCAGTAAGCTGGCTACCTGAGCCTGAAATACTGCGCAGTAACTGCATATACAGAAGCAATACAAAGGTTTGAGGTTGAACATTGTTAGTTCAGATTCAGTGAAGATATTTTCTCTATAACTGTGTATGAATAATAGGGCTAAGGGGCATCATCCATTCAGAATAATGTGTTTGCTCTATTAAATTTGTTGACAAAGAGGAAAAAAAAGGATACACCATACATATTATTCTGCTTTAGAGCTTTAGCTTGCAACTGCACCTTAGTGGTTTTTAAAAATCATCTTTATGGCTGCTTATTTTCACTGGTTTTATTTTTCTGTTTTAATTAATTTTTATCAAGAATATTTAGAGAAGATGAAAGATTAGAATTCAAGTATGCATGTAGGCATTTCAAAATATATTATTTAGTATTTAGACTACAAGGGCTGATGTTGGGGCCAATGCTGCTTAACATCTTCAGTAATGACTTCTAGTGTGAGGTGTCCCTGCCCATGCCGGGGCGGTGGAACTAGATGATCTTAAGGTCTTTTCCAACCCTAACCATTCTATGATTCTGTGACTTGGGGCAGAGCACAACCTCAGAGGTTTTGCAGGTATAACATAAATAGGAGGATTGGGTGGTATATGAGTTGGTCACTGTGCTCCCTGTGGCATGTCAAGAGGCTGGAGATCTTGGCCACCAAGTATTTTCTGAAGCAGAACAAAAGGAAATGCCAAGTCCTGTCCTTGGGAAGGAAGAAACCCCAGGTACTCACCTGTACAGGCTGGGTTATGTTTGGCTGGAAAGGAGCTTTAAGAAAAAGGCCCCAAGGCACCTCATGGGCATCAACAGGAGCCAGCAAAGTGCCCTTGTGGCAGAGGTGGCCAGCAGCACCTGGGTGGCACAAAGGAGAGCGTTACCAGTAGGTCCAGGGAAGTATGCGAGTCTTCTCTGCTCAGTCTTGACTAGAGCACATCTGGAGTAGTGGTGTGCTTAGGTTTAGGCTTTCCATAACAAGAGAGACATGGGCATACTGAAGCAAGCCTATCAAAGGACAACTGAAAGGATGTAGGCATTTGGGCATCTGTCATATAAGGAGAGCCTGAGAGAGTTGGGATTGTTTAGCCTGGAGAAGAGAAGGATCAGGGGTGACCTTATATGATGTATAGATATAGATCTTACACAGCATAAAATCCTTAGGATTGTTTTTTTTTTTTATAGTTTCATTTTATAAGAATGAAGGCAACATTTGACACTATGAACAACTACTTTGTTTCCAGGAATCAACAGGCATAGCTCACATCTCACAATAGGCTGCAGTTATGAATCCCAGTGGTACTCAACAGCAGCACTTTGCACATGCCATTAGTGCTAGGTTTGGATGAAAGCTGCAAGGAGCAGAGGTGCTGTGGGGGGCTAGCTGCCTTACCTCTGTGCTGCGACACAGGGATCGACTGCCCTACGGTGTCTGCTCCTTCACTGACCAGTGGTGGTTGGGTCAGGAGATGGGGAGAGAGATCACTGTGGAAGGAAGTGAGGGTCAGATCAGCCAGGGTAGGCACCATTTTCTCCAGCCCTTTCAGTTGTTGGGCTGCTTGATCTACCCTCGCTTTTCTATTGCACCTTCTTTATGAACAGCTTCTGATACTTTCCTCTTCAGAGCAGCTCAAGAGGAGGCAAGTTAAGGTTATGCCATTGATAAAAGGATGGCTGTTTTGTGCCTTTGTATTGTGGGTCTCAAAAAGAAGGCAAATGTGTACTGCAGGAGAGAAGGGAGGAGTATGAAGGCATACGATGGAGTGGAGGCACGTGTCTATTCCCAGACTCACCCTCTCAAAATTGGAGTGGCCTCTCACTCTTCAAAAGCTGTTGTGAAGCAGTGCTGTACCTTCCCAAAGCAAGGTCCAAGAAATACCCGAAAGCTATAGTAGTCTCTCTGGAGTCGTCCCCCTCTGCTGACACCTTCCGACCAGCTCCCTTCCAGCCACCATACTGACTTGAGTCCTGCAGTCTCAGAACTTGAATAAATATGTGGGTTTACTTTCAGTGAGTAATAGAAGCTGTCAACATAGGAAAATTATAGGCATTGATCTTTATGTGTAACATCAATAAGTAATAGTGTCAAAATTTCTGAATTAATATGTACTCTGCATGAATACAGAAAAAAATACTTTCCATCAGCAGTGAGGCCATTCCATTTGCATTTGATTAATAATTTGAAAGTAGACATCACTTTAACACAAAAGGACTTGAAACAACTACAATTTGAATGACATCCTGAAACCATCAACAAATTTTATAGCCCTCGTAGAGGAGAGTATAATACTTACATATACTTTTTTTCTGGACTCACTAATTCAAAACACTTCCACACCATATGTTTTGAGGCTTTACTCTGCTTTGTTTTTTGGTTGTGACTCCTGCTGTCTCCAGGGAAACTTCATCTCTATGGTGCATAGTTTTGTGCAAAAAACAG
Organism: Pezoporus occidentalis; assembly: GCF_034315485.1. Classification (NCBI taxonomy): domain Eukaryota; kingdom Metazoa; phylum Chordata; class Aves; order Psittaciformes; family Psittacidae; genus Pezoporus; species Pezoporus occidentalis. The sequence goes on along the minus strand of NW_026913126.1, from coordinate 1,374,748 downwards.
TGAGAAAGCCTTCGACCCATCTGCCTCTCTTCCATATTTAGCTGGCTGTCGTAGGGGGATAATTGTGCCTGACTCCCCAGAGGAAAATGGTCTCAGTTGCAGTACTTACACTGCTCTGGTGAGACCCCACCTGGAGTACTGTGTCCAGCTCTTGAGTCCTCCGTACAGGAAAGACATGTACCTGTTGGAGAGGGTCCAGAGGAGGGCCATAAAAATGATCAGAGGGATGGAGCACCTCTCCTATGAGGAAAGGCTGAGAGTGTTGAGGCTGTTCAGCCTGGAGGAGAGAAGGCTCCAGGGAAACCTTATTGTGGCCCTTCAGTTCTTAAAAAGAGCCTATAAGAAAAATGGGGAGAGACTTTTTAGTGGGGCTTGTTGTGATAGGATGAGGGGTAATGGGTTTAAACTAAAAGAGGGCAGATTCAGGCTGGATGTGAAGAAAAAAATCTTTACAGTGAGCATGGTAAAACACTGGAACAGGTTGCCCAGAAAGGTTGTAGATGCACCATCGCTGGAGACATTCAGGGCCAGGCTGGATATGGTTCTGGGCAATCTGATCTAGTTGAAGATGTTCCTGCTCATTGCAAGGGGGTTGGACTAGGTGGCCTTTGAAGGTCCCTTCCAACCAAAAATATTCTATTATTTGTCCAGTAATCTGTCCTTTTAATATGATTTTTGAAGAATTAAGGCACAATCAGTTTTCTTAACTGTTTAGTTTAAACTTTTAAAGAGATCAAAGCCGCAGGAGTTAAGAGGCTGAAGTGTCAAAGAACTGCACAATGGTTAGGGTTAAGATCATCTTGTTCCATGCCCCTGCAGGCACACCTCTCCTAGACCGGGTTGTTCGAGGCCCTATTCAACATGACCTTGAACGTTGACAGGGGTGGAGCATTTATCACTTCTTGGGCAGCCTGTTCTAGTGCCTCACCACCCTCTCAGTAAAGAACTTCTTCCTTATATTTAACCTAAACTTCCCCTCTTTAAATTTTAACCCGTTACCCCTTGTCCTATCGCTACAGTACCTTATGAAGAGTCCATCCCCAGCATCCTTTTAGGCCCCCTTCAGATACTGGAAGGCTGCTATGATGTCTCCATGCAGCCTTCTCCAGGCTGAACAGCCCCAACTTTCTCAGCCTATCTTCATACAGGAGATATTCCAGTCCCCTCCTCATGGCCCTCCTCTGGACTCATTCCAACAGCTCCATGTCCTTCTTATGTTGGAAACACCAAAACTGTACGCAGTGCTCTAAGTGAGGTCTCACAAGAGCAGAGTGGCAGGATCACCTCCTTCGACCTGCTGGTCATGCTCCTTTTGATGCAGCCCAGGATACAGTTGGCTTTCTGGGATGTGAGCGTACACTGAAGCCAGCTCATGTTCATTTTCTCATCAACCAACACCTCCAAGTCCTTCTCCACAGGGCTGCTCTGAATCTCTTCTCTGCCCAACCTGTAGCTGTGCCTTGGATTGCTCTGAATCCAGGTGTAGGTGTTTTCTAGGTCCCTCAGTATTTCACAATACTTTAATATCTGTATAGATCTGATTATTTTTCTGGAGTTTATTCAGCCAAGTGTGGTGTAGGTGGCTGCATCTGATACTCTCACAATAGTCTCCCATTAGTGCCTACAGTAGTGTGAAGCAGATGCTTCTAGGGAGTGATTCATTTCACCTTAAGGTTTATTCCAGGCAAGTCAATACAAGTTATGATGTACCAATATAAACCACATCCAACTTGAATCTTTACACTGCCGTTAATATACTGGGAGGTAAAATTCCTCGTGTAAACTTAAGAAAATCTTGTCTTAGAAAGCATTTGCTGTCCTTCGCTTACTGTTCTCTGAGGTCCAAGTGACCAGGTCTTTTCAGCAGCTGTAGACATCTGAAATTCCTTCATTGACCATGTGGACATGTAATCATGCAGCTGGTTAGATACCCGTGTTTGCATTTATCAGCCCAAGTACTCGCAAAGCCAGGTTTTGAGCAGATTATAAATAAATTTTAATAAATGTATATTTTAATATAAATAAATAAATTTTCTGACTACACCACCCAAATCTTTGAAGGCTGTGAGAATGAAGACTTCAGGCCCACTGTGGGAGAGGATCTAGTTCAAGACCGTCTTAAGAACCTGAACATGCACAGGTCCATGGAACCTAATGAAATCCATCGGCGGGTCTTGAAGGAGCTGGCAAATGAAGTTACTAAGCCACTGTCCATCATATTTGAAAAAACAGCAGTCAGGTGAAGTTCCCAATGACTGGAAAAAGGGAAATATAACCCCCCATTTTCAAGAAGGGGGAAATGGATGACCTGGGGAATTACAGACCAGTCAGTCTCACCTCTGTGCCTGGCAAAATCTTGGAGCAGATTCTCTTGGAAGGCATGCTAAGGCACATGAAAATCAACAAGGTGCTTGGTGACAGCCAGCATGGCTTCACTAAGGGGAAATCCTGCCTGACCGATTTGGTGGCCTTCTATGATGGGGCTACAGAACTGATGGACAGGGTAGAGCAGTTGACGTCATCTACCTGGACTTGTGCAAAGCACTTGACGCTGTCCCGCACAACATCCTTGTCTCTAAATTGGAGAGATGTCGATTTGATGGATGGACCACTCGGTGGATAAAGAACCGGATGGATGGCCACAAGCAAAGAATTGTGGTCAATGGCTCAATGTCCAGCTGGAGACCAGTAAGGAGTGGTGTCCCTCAGGGATTGGTGTTGGGAGCGGTCTTGTTCAACATCTTTGTCGCTGACATGGACAGTGGGATTGAGTGCGCCCTCAGCAAATTTGCCGATGACACCAAGCTGTGTGGTTCGGTTGATACGCTGGAGGGAAGGAATGCCATCCAGAGGGACCTTGACATGCTTGTGAGGTGGGCTGATGCCAACCTCATGAAGTTTAACCATGCCAAGTGCAAGGTCTTACACCTGGGTTAGAGCAATCCCAGGCACAGCTACAGGTTGGGCAGAGAAGAGATTCAGAGCAGCCCTGTGGAGAAGGACTTGGAGGTGTTGGTTGATGAGAAAATGAACATGAACCAGCAGTGTGCACTCGCAGCCCAGAAAGCCAACTGTATCCTGTGCTGCATCAAGAGGAGCATGACCAGCAGGTCGAAGGAGGTGATCCTGCCCCTCTGTTCTGCTCTCGGTGTGCAAGGCCAGGTTGGACAGAGCCTTGGGTGACATGGTTTAGTGTGAGGTGTCCCTGCCCATGGCAGGAGCACTGGAACTTGATGATCTTAAGGTTCTTTCCAACCCTAACTATTGTATGATTCTATAAGAAAGGCCAAGATTGCTTGTGTTCACTGCATCCATACACGGTGTCTCTGTGTTTCTTTTTGGTCTATTCATCTCTTTTTTTCCTACTGTGTGTCTTCCTTTTTCAGTGCACTGAACAGCACCTCTTTTGTTCTGTCGTGCTGTTTTTCCATCTATCTCACAGTCTCTTATCCAGTTCTTGCAGTGTTGCTTATTTCCTGCCAGGATTTCCTCCCTGCTTTTTATCTTCAGAACCTTGTTTTGGCATGGGTCAAGAGGCTGAATTCAAGCTGGCCACCTTCTGATCACTCTTTATCTGTACTCTGGGAGTACTCTGCTCAGAGTAATCTGAATCTCTGTACGAGTTGAAAATCAGGAGTCCAGGTAGCTGGGGTATAAATAAACTACTGCTATGGCAGAAACAATAGCTGGAAATTCTAGTATCTTATTGATAGTAAACTGGATGAATCTGATAACCATATTAAGAAAAAAAAAAAAAAAGAAAAAGGAAGAATGCTTAATAATTTCTAGGACTTTGTGAACTTGCTGCAAAGATATCATACACACGTTAGGAAAATAGCTTTTTTTTCTACTGCTCAGTCAGAGAGGTGGTCTCTTACTTGTGGTTTGTTATCTTTTCTTACCGTATAAATAATCAAATACACCAGGCATCTCAGTTCTCAAGGGCATAGTTCTTTTCAGTAGGTAAGTTGGGGGGGGGGGAATTAAAAATATCTTGATCATTAGCAAACTTAACTATTCTACTTCAGAGAATTTCTGAGTAACCTGCTTGTAAAAAAGGCAATGAATATAATTAACGTGACTTTCTTTATCACCCAGATGCGCAGTGCATTAATATAGGTTATTAGTACATGTCTTGATATGTATTCTTAAAGCTGACATTATTTTAACTGTGGGAGGTACTTCAAAATTTATAGTGAAAGTTTGTTAGCACAGAGTACAATATAATGAGGAAAAGCCATCCAGATCACTAATGTGATTTCTGAAATCCTTAGCTAAATACTAACAGTTTATATTTTCTGATGTGGAATCACACTGGTCACCTTTGTCAAAGATGCTTTCCATTCACCCTGCTGTTTGTCCCATCATGAGTTTGTCCCACAGAGGGAGTAAAAATAGTAGACTTGTTCACGTTTGTCAGGAATGTGTCCAAGAGTAGCTGAAAAAGACCAGAACTCCTCAGCCAATATACAGAAGTGCCCAAAATAATGGAAGCCAATGTCAGTAACCTGTTAAAGCCAAGTAAACAAAGCCAGAAGATATGTGTGTGATTAAACAATAACAAAAAAACCCCAGTGACAACAAAAAAAACTGAACAAAAAACAACAACAGAAAAACAACAAACCAAAGAAAAATCCAATAAAACACAAAAAAAAAAGGCAAAAGGAAAAAAAAACACAAGTGTGACAACAATTTGGTCAGAAATGTATAAAAATAAATGGCAATTCAGAAACCACTGGATTGCATATGAGAGTATTGAGGAAAGGCAAGTGACTTTAAAAATTACAGCTTAATCACTGCACATGAGAAGTGAGTAATAAATAATGAACTACATGAGATTTAATTAGGAAAGATGATATTTAAACTAGCCTCCCAAAACTAATAAGCACTACCAAACTCTAATGCATGTATGAAGTTTCATATATGAGTTCCTTCTCTCAAATCAATATAACTCTTGAAATATTAAAAATGAAAGTATATTCTTAAGCACTTTCCTGGCTCCATTATAAAGATCAAGCACAAAGATATTCTTTGTATGTGAAAAATTAAGGCTACATTGCCTTTATTACTATATATGCATGTGGAGTAATTTAATTCTGTTTTTATCTCACCTGGATTGGTGTAAGTTATGGAAAATAGTAGAAGAAAAGTAGATTGATAAGGACTTTTTTCAGGAATAGATGGGATTGTAATGAACAGTTTTATGGAACAAGTGACAAAAAAGATAACAAGGTCTAGAGAAAACATTCGGTTACCAGCCTGCAGGAACTAGGACGGTGGCAGCAACTAAGGAGAAATGGTTGAGAGATCTAATTGAATTGTGCATAATCTTAAATGGTGTAGATAATGTTAATGCTTTCTACCCAGCATGCATTCTAAGACCAGGGGCAAGTACTGTACTTAAAATCAAATGCAGACATAAAGAAACATTTATTAAATTAATAGTAACTGCTGAAGTGACCTGCAAGGCATAGGTATTGACAAAAACACATTGAGGGTTATTCAGGCAACAACTAGCTGATGTCCTGGAGGCACTGGTGCTGTAAGGAAGCACTCACACTTTCTTCTACTTCCTCAGTGACATTCAGGAGGGGATTTTTGTTTTGTAACTGTACTCAGACCAAGACTGTTTGCCATTTTTTGTTTTATAAAAGTAGATTAAAACACCTCTTAAGACTTTTTTACAACCACTTATAAATTAGAAACCACAGAATACAGCTCTAAGTTGACAAATAGTTTTGTTACTTAGGTTGTCTGAATATATCTGCATGAACATTTTGAGTCGCATGCATTACTGAAAAGCTTTGTACGCATATTTTTCTATCTAAAGCATCTTGTTAAAATCTGTATTGACTGCAGATTAAGAAAACCATAAAGTATGTGTGATCTTGTTTTTTTCTTAGAGGAGGATCAACAACATATTTGACATTTTAATGTCAAATATATTATAGTCATAATTATGATTGGCATTTTTCCTGAAGGTTGTAATGTGGCAATGTAACTCAAGTTGTCCTTGCTGCTGGGCAAGCAGTATTTATTTTGCTGGCAACGTCTGTCGGCAAAGAAAGTTACATGATTCTTTTTGTTTCACTATCAGCCCTTCAGCAAGCCCTTGATTTCTGTAGCATAACCCCCCTTTATCCATTATTAGAGAAGGTACAGTTCCAGGTGACTGATGTCGGACTACTTTAAACACTTCTGATGGAGCATGACTGCAGCATGCGGTGCTGAGATATCAGAAAAGTTATAGAGCTGAAAGAAAAAGTAAATTAGGCCCGGCAAAGTGCAGAATTAGTGCTGGGGTATTGTTCTCAGGGCCTGATAAGGCATCTCTCTGCTGTGCTGCTCCATGTAAACAGCTTATTTATATATCACTACATTGCATAGTGAGCATGTCACCTGTTTCAGTTTAGAAATTCCAGGATTTCTTGCTTAGATTTGAAACCTGAGAATGAAGAAATAAACCAACCACTAATTCATGACTTAGGGCTGTGAAAAATTATTTCTCGAAGCATTTCAGTAAACCGTGAGTGAGCATGGTGTCCTTTATTTCTTTAGATGTTATATTTCCAATAAAAGAAATGAAAGATGGGACAGAATTGGGACTATTGGGAATGTACATTATTAGGGTCCACACTCAACAAAGAACTGGGGAATTCTTATCTTAAATCTCACCAATGGTCATTCTGCCCATTTCCATTAGAGTATAGGGCTCATTTGCTCACAAGAACAAGACACCCCCATATTGCACAATTAAGGTATCTTTGTATTGGGGAAGTTTTATCCTCCTTTTCATCACTTAAAGGGGAGGAAAATAGTAAAATAGATATTTGAAATCCAAATGTAGACAGAACAGCTGTAGATTTAACATGTTAGCTGGATGAAGTCTGACAAACAATACTTATAGAATGATAATAGTTTTGGGCAGCCAGCCAGGAACATTCTGTTGTGAATAGGTCTGGAAAGATTTTATCAAAGGTGAAATGTTTTACGAAGTTGTCATTTTTCACTAAATTTTGAGGATGATCTGTTATAGGCAAGAGACTAGGAGGCTATGTAGGAAGAGGTTAAGAGTGTAGGAGATTCTGCTTGATTTAGGTTGAACAACAGTGCCGTGACTGAAGCAGAGCTGGGATTTGAAGCTGAATTCTGGTCTGATCCAGGCCAGTAGCCAAATGCTAAGCAACTGAGTGTGACAGACAATGATATACAGCCCTCTTTTGCAGTGCAGTTTTATTATGAAAATGCTCAAAAGGTTTTGTCTTTTATTCAGTTTGGAAATGAAAACAAATTTTTCAGCAACTTCTGTAGATCTGCCATTTAATTTCAATATTCTGGTCAACCTCTAGCAGTAAGCAGGACATGTGTGTTAGGTGTAAATGCTTTGTGCCCAACATGGATCTGAAAATATTTTCTGGAGAGTGAAAAAGGATTTAACAATTGCCACGGTTATTCCCTAAGTACTCTTTTTTTTTAAAGGTCTGCATCAGACTGTGATAGACCTTTTCTAAATGTGTGGTCAGAAGAAATAAAGCATTGAAAAGGGGATAGCAGTTGTTTATTTTCCATTAATACTGAAAGAATCAAGTTAAACTGAATGCTGAACTTTTACTTGTGGATGGGGTGATCTGTATGAGATCATTTTACCTCCTGTTCAGCTGGCTACCTACAGAAACAATAAGTTGTAGTCTCTATCAACTGCTGGTTGTACTGAACTGAAGGACACCCTCCATAACTTCATGATATACTTCCTTGGCACATCTCGGGAGTAAGTTGAATGCATTAAGTTTTTTAGGCAGTATTTATTAGACCTTACAGTGAATCCCATGGCTTGGATTTCATCTATAAGTTTGTTCTTCTCTGAACACTAATAACTGTTTTATTTTCTTTTCACCTGAAAAGTTGTTCTAGGAATTCATTTAACTTTTTTTTTTTTTCCCTAAGAAGTTCTTAAATGTAGGCTCTGGCTTGTATGAACAGATGGGTGGATGTTTTAATCTTTCAGCCCAAGAGGCAGGTGAAGCAGTAATACTAATATCTAGATAATTGTCTTCATTTTTTTTTCTCAGCACATCTGCTACAATTTTTAGCTAGTATGTATCTTCTCCATTGCTTGAAGACAATAAAAAGCCCTCAACTGATGAACAATTCAATCACTACTCTTTAACATTGCCCACAGACTTTATCAGAGTAGAGTGTTTTACCACCAAAAGACCAAACTCTCGCTTGGTTTTTACTTCTTGCATTCAGGCATCTGTAGTCCCTACTGAGTCATGCTGGGAGTAGGTCAGGCTACTCAAGCAGGAAGCAAACAGGGCTGGATGTTCCTTTCCTATAGGCACACATTTTTTAGCTGAAGTACTCCTCATATGGATTTTATTTTATCTAAACCATTTTCCATCCCCAAAAATATTGATTCATTCAGTAGCCAGAATTGCTTCCTGAAATGTCTCTAGAGCAGCATGCAGCTGAATATCAGTCTTATTGTGATTGGATTAATTCACTGGAATGCCATCAGTGTGGAGGCGGGTGCCTTCCAACCTTGAGACCAGCTGGAAGTGCTTTTTCTGGAAACTCCCAGGTGCCAAAAGGCAGTCAGTGGAAGCAATTTCAGACACAGAATTAATGAAGGTAACGGCAGATGATACTGGGCAGGAGTATTTGGCAAAACATCTGATTTTTAAAAGGAACAGTAGCTCTAATCAGATGGGTAATGTGTTATGGGTGATGAAAGGGATGTTCGTTCTCAAGATCCATTCTTGTCCAGTGCGCTTAATACGGTGCGTATTTTTATGGTTCCCATTTGGTTGAGGTATACTGCCCATGCGCCAGCTAGTAAGTCATCATAGATATTCTCCTAGACTTCCATTTTGCACTTGCAAATGTCATAATGAAAGCCCATACAGAGTTAACAGAATATTTTTTCAATGATCATTAGTTGTATTTGTTATAGCACTGAAGTTTGTCCAATCCCGTAAAGTCTTCTGAATGTAAGTATGGTGGAGTCTCCAGAGCTTTCATTCAAGTAAATATTTAAGAGTGTTTATGACAGGTAAAAATGTACCTGATTTACTACTGCTGGAAGAGTATAATTTCTTGTTAGTGTTTTCTCCTTTAGTCCTTCTTCTTTTTTTGTTCAATTAATGTTAGTGTGTTACCTGTTCTATTTAGGGGTCAGGATCAGAGTACAGCTTGCCACTTTGATTCGTAGGTCTGGTTCAAAACCACCTAATTTACTGTCTATATACAGACACTTAACACCAGCAGCTGTGTGAGCAGATTCTCAAGAAACATATCTTCATTTCTTGACCTTTATTACTGTGTTGTTTTCAGCCTCTTTGAAGATCAATGCAGGACTTCTGTCAATGAAATTGTTGCATTTAGCTTCTTGTGTTGAAATATCTTCCAAAAACATAGGTGTTTTTGACCATCTTTGCAATATTATTTCCACATACTTTTTCTCTAAATCATTCATCAAATGTAGATGATACATTTTGTCCGTTGGGATGGGAAGGAGCAGTGTAATATATCACTTTCATACTTCACATACTATCATGTATTTCTTAAGGTTCTCTTTAATATTCTTCTGGATTATATGTCGCTATTTCTTTATTCCAAGTACTGTTATTGTATTAAAATTTATTCATAACTTGACTAGTGGTAAGATCAAGGTCAGTGGTAGTTCTTCACACCTGGGCAAGTTGGTTTCTATACTAAGGTTACTGTTAATCTTTAAGTAGTGAATTAACGTTTAACTTAGGTTTTTATATTTTGTGTCTTTTAATATTTATTACAAAACATCAATAACTATTCAATTGAAAATGCAATTTAACTGTTATGCTATGATCTTTGAGTTAAGAGTATATTGTTTAACTCATATGCGACATCATCTAGTGCTGTCGCAAGAGTTGCAGCAGGCAAATCTTTTTAAGTCTTCATTATTCATTAGTTTCCATTCTGGTCCTTGTAGCTCCTGGGACCATCAAGTCATCACATGCCCACTCTCGAGTATTATTATTGTTGGCACAGGCTTGTCAAAGCACTAGAACTCCTGGCAAGGCACACAAAGGAATGGTGTATAGTGTCAAAAGCACACATTGCTGCAAATTATCATCTTCCTGAGTTTTGTCCTTGTTATTTTCCTATGGCAAGTTTCTATGGGTGCAATCCTATGCCATTATAAGAGTATTTTCAGTGGAGCTTTATGACATTCTGCCTTCATTTTGGAATAAATTATTTACATTTTCATTTTTCACAGAATATATTGCTTTGTATCTAAACATACATGGCATGAAATCTTAGTTACAATGATAATAGTTCATATCACCAATTGAATCAGGAGTGTATATCCTGTTTAGCAGCGCTGATTTATCAGCAGAATCTAGCTTTCTAGAAAAGCTACAGGAAATACAGGTGATATCTGCCATATATAAGAAGTTCTCCATCAATTTTGCAACAACTAGGGGCTGGTTTGAATTTCTAGGGATCATTATTAAAATACTTGTACAAGCCACAGTGCAGAAGCCTAGGAAAATTAAGCTAATCCCTCTGGTGCTCAATAATATAATTTTCTCTACCTGCAAACATGAAACAGTTGTCACAGCAGATGACATTTTAATGAAGGGAGATTACCCTGTTACCTAAGGTGCTTCTCCCCACGTACCACCCCCCCACCACCCCCCCCCCCCCAACATATAGCACTCCACAAGAGCAGAGTGTACCTTTTTTTTCCACAGCCTTCTCCTTTGGAGAGAGAAACAAGTGGGGAGAGTAACATGTCATTCTCAGTGTGGGATTGACATATCCAGATGCTCTAGCACCTTCTGCCAGATGTCAGGCTCCTCCTTTAAGTTCCTGGGGAGTTTGCTGTGGGAGAGAGGTGTTTCTGATCCTCTAGCCTGCTCTAAGGGCCACTCTGCTTTATGAGGGGGGTGCGGTTTCCTGCCCTACTGGTTCTACAGACCTACAGGTTTGCTAAGGGTTTCTGTTACTGATTTGCGTTAGCTAATACCGTCTTAAATAAATGTGGCTCCTGAGCAGACCTGTTGCTTTAGATGAGGGTGACTGTTTATCCCAGGGATAGATAGGCTTGCTTATATTTTCAGTCTTCTGTACACCATCACAGTTGAAAACTTAAACATAAATGTTTCCTAGAGATAATGAAATAACCAAATACCAGAGACTGTCTGCCGTTTCTGGTGGTTTCCCTTCCCTCTGCAGTTCCTGGGGCAGCAGTGTGCCTTCAGCCCTCCAGCTTCCAGCTGCTTGGACTTCTACAGGCCATAGATACACTCTCTATATAATGTTGCATCCTTTTCTAATTTTGTTTCAGCTTTCTAAATACCCATCCTCTCTTTCAGAACTCCTCATTTCTCATTGATTTCATTAGTGTTGCATCCCATTTTCTTATCACCTAACCCTTCCTGCTTCTATGTCTTTCTTTCACTGTTACTTCCTCAAATGGGAACATTCTTGCTTTAACTTGAAAGCACTTTAAATTGATGTCCTTGATTTAATCTACCACACCTCATTTCAGCTTACCACAGGGTTATAGAGCTTTTACTCCCCTTCTGCAAAATTGTTCTTTTCTACACTTTAACATACTTATATTTTTTCCATCTCACTTTATCTACTGTCCCTTCCATGAAACTATGGATTTACAGCAAAATTGATATTTTCTTTTTTCAAAAAGCATCATCTTTCTGAAGAAAATTTGATGGATCCAAGCATGTACATGGCAAAAAGACAAACAAAAAAAAAACCCAAACCCCAACACATTAATAAAATCCTTCTGTATATTTTTCAGCTTTTCAGCAAAGTCCACCAGTTCAAATTCCTTAGCCTAGCCATCTGTCGTAATAGGCTGAAGCATTTCTCATAATAGTTTTATCATATTGTCTCCCTGCTGTCCTCTCTATTATCAAATTCTACTTTCACTCTCAGCTTGAAGCTAAAGAAATCTCCTTGACTTCTGTGGAATGATGTTTGGTTGGTTGTTTGCATTTGGTTTTTGTTGTGGGGTGTTTTTTTTGTTTTTCTTTTTTTTTCTTAAGTAAAATCTGTCTCATTGTCCTTTTCAATTTTGGATAATTTCATTTTTTTTTTAGTACAAAAAATATCCTACATTTTATGACTTCATAATCCTTTACCATAAAGCATTCTTCTACACACACAATGTTATCGAGTCCTTTCCCCATCACTTTTAATCTTTTGTTGTTTTCTAAGTCACATCATTTCCTGAATTATTTTGCTTTGGACCCATTCCAGAACTGTTATTAATTGCTTCCTTTCTATTCACAGAGTAGGATAAAGCCATTAGCTGTGTTTCTGCTCTGCTTCTCTTTTTCTAGAAATGAAGCACAACTGTTCAGCTCACTTTTGAGCCAGCCATCTATTTATCTTTCAAACAGAAGAATCTGCAAGACTACAGATCTGAGTCTAGACATACTGCAAAATACCACAATGACTTATAGAGTTAAAATTATATGAGTGTAGTTAAATCTCATTAGCTAGATCTGATTTCCAGGTACTCAGATAACAGTCTTGAAATCTGGATTCTAAGTTAGTGGAAATTCTGGCACTGACTTCAGTGGGCTTTATGGACCTCTCTAGTTAGCTGTGATTTTGCTCCTGCATGGTCTGTGTAGTATATTACAGGGAGAATGCCACGGTAAGCTAAACATTGCAAAGTAAATTGACTTCAGGTGAAGTACTCAAAAGTCTTTTGCACTGATTCCTTTTATATTGACTGTATGCATTAACATTCTTGTTTTTCTTTAACATGTGCAGACAAAATGCATTCTGATGAAATTCTGCTAACTATAATCCACTTATATAGTGATCACACAAGTAATAAGAATAATTTAAAAAGTCATAAACAGTGCATTTTTGCTGTTAAAATACTTTGTATTTCATTTCAGAATTTAAACAGACAATAGCGATATTAAGGCAACAGAACTTTCACTAAATTATACCTTTTATGAAGAAATAAACATTCATTTTTCAATACCTTGTCTGTTTGTTTCTCATTTTGTACTACAGTTAATATTCTTACTTGAAAAGGTAAAACTTATTCTCTGTTTAAATATTTTAAACTGTTTAATCTCCAAAATCTCCATGTGAGTCATAGCATATACAAATTGTATCCAGCTGTAAGCAGATGTTCTAAAGAGAGATTTCTCAGGGGTAACCTGAGAAAAAGCTTCAGTTTTTCTGACAGTATTCAAACTGATAGATATCTATAATATGTATATTATGGATTTTCTTTTTTCAATAGATCTGTGTACACACACATAGGAAGCCAGTTTGCTTATGCATATGCATATACGCAAACAGCACACACACAATTATGATATACCTGGTATATGTCCACTGTGTCCTCTATTTTATGTCAGTTTAAAAAAAAAAAGCCAACTTTTTTTTTTTGTCTTTCATTACCATTTCAAGAAATATAATGAGTTTTGTCCTTTTCCATCTTTCTTCTTCTCAAAGCAGAATACTGAGTGCTGATGACTTTTTACTTAAGTTCATTGCATGTCTCCAAACTCTCATAGGGACAATTTTGTGAAAAGTTCAATATTTTCAATGACTTAACTTCTGTGAGAAAGAAGGAGAAAAAAAAAAACAAACAAAAATAAAACCCAAGGACTGACATAACTATTTTAGGTTATCTGTCCATCTCTCTTGAGTTTCTTATTAATAGTTTAATATGGTAAAGTGATGCAGAATGAGACCAACCATGGTATATGTGATACTTGAAAGAAAGGCCTCTGAACATAACCTACATTCCAAGAATTGCTTGAGGATGAATTTTTCCCATTTTATATTTTAATAAAACCTTCCTTGAAAAAGAAAATGTTCTTTTGTAATTCGGGTGTTATTAGTATTACGCATAAATCTGGTTTCATCTCATCTCATTTCACTTTACATGGCTCAGAAATCTAAGTTATGAGTCTTCTTCATCTTTCTTTAATCAATGAGAAGAGGTAAGGTTTTGCTTCACTGTTTCCAAAGGAAATTTGGGGAATTAAAATACTAATTTAGGTACTTTAAGCCACTAAAACGTCAAAGGATGGATCTGAATTGCCTTGCTTATATCACAGATCTTCATCCTAAAGCCAGCTCACAGATATAGAGGTGCTCCTCATTACTAAGGCTTTTTGTACTTCTGATAAGAAAAAATTACTGTTCAGTCTGTAAACCTGAGTTTGGTGAACCTTGATGATGTTGCTTGTCACTATTGTTATTTCAGCATTGCTCCTTACTTCTTTTTCTTAAGAATCAATCAAGTTACATTTGGTCCAAAACCGTAATAACTTGAAAAGCAAGTCCTTTGCAGTCACCAGGCTGCTGAGAGACGTTCCTCTTCATGGTGGATTTCTAAAGTCCTCTTTATTAGAGATAGAAGTCCTTATGTCCAATTTCATTGTGCAATGGGTACATGGAGTTCAGCGTTGCAAGGCTAGACAGAAAAGCTGGCTAGGTCTACCTGGCAGACCTTCATTCTTTTTCTCTTGAAATTGGCTCTTTGCAAACTCATTGCTGAATACTAAATGTCATAAAACTCTAAGTGAGCCAACCAATATGGTTTGGGAAAATCAAGATGACGGTATTACAGTACCTCATATCGCACTTTTTTTTTTTTCTTTCACAAAATCTAATAAAAGAACAGTTGCTGTATTAAAAGTGCTTTACCTTGGAATTACATAGCAGTAGAATGTCTTAAAAAAAATGTTCGCTAGCTGTTGATTGGTGAACAGAAAGAATCTCTTTTTCAATAGTATAGTATAAACTGTCCAGCTATGCACACTTTAAGTTGTTTGGATAGCAGGGCTTTTAGTTAGGAAATTATATTCATGTGGTTATAGCAATGCAATATGTTCTTTGTGAGTCTAAAATCATAAAATCATAGAATGGTTTGGGTTTGAAGGGACCTTAAAGATCACCTAGTTCCAACACCCTGCCATGCCAGAGAGACCTCCCAGTGGACCAGGTTGCTCAAAATCCCATCCAGCTGCCCTTGAGCACTTCAGGGATGGGGCAGCCAAAACTTCTCTGGGCAAACTGTCAAACAGAGAATGAGTCCTGTCTCTGCCAGGCTGAATCTGTACTTTATAACATGAAGAAAAGGTTAGAACTGTTATTTCAGATTAAATTTGTCTATTTGGAATCTTAAAAAAGAGTATTTGTCCCAAATATACTGCATGGTTGATTGAAGAAAATGTGTATAGTGTATATGCTAATACTGTGCTTGTATGTACTTATATAGTCTTGAATTTGCCTGCATTTCTGACTCTATTGAGTTGGACAGACTTAATATAACTGTATTAGGGATATTATTTGTGGACAGTCATACCAATTTGCATTAAATCAGTACTTAAAAGAAGCCCTTTAACTGCTATCCAGAGCTGAAAAAAAAACACTTGAGAAACACATTCCTAGTAACCTAAAAATACTGGATGGAACAACCACAAGTGTCTTTGGAACGAGAGTATTTTCAAAAAGTGAATATGCAGTCATTCTCTTCCTGACACTGCCTGAAAAACATTGACAAAGATATACTACCTTTAACTTGAGCAGATGAATTCAGTGAAGTTTTCAGTTTGGTTTTGTGCTTGTATGCGTGTGTTGAGAGAGTTTTCTTTAATTATAAGCATTCTCAAACCATGTAGAAATTCCGGTGTTTTCAGACATGTAGAATTAGCCACTGAGTCCCCTTTGATGACACAGTTCACAGGGGCCTGCTTCAGTGGAGGAAACTGGGAGCCAGATAAAATTCTCAGCTGCAGCCTTGGCTGCCATAATTGTTTTCTCTTTTTCTGCTGCCTGGAGCAGTTTTATTACCTGAAGATAGGAAAAAGTACTACTAGAGGTTCATCCTCTAATTTAAAGATAGATATATAAGAGTTTGAGAATATCCCCTTACAGCTATTCTCAACTTTTATGAAGAGAACGTAGAAGGAAGCTGTTAAGGTCATCATAGAGTTTTATTCCCTTAGAGCTTCTTGCTTTGTGCTCTAAGATGCTTGATTTCAAACAGAGGATTTTACACCCTGACTTTGAAGATCCCCTGGTTTATTTTGTAGCAGGTGTTTTATAGGGCTAAGATATTTCAAAAATCCTATTAAAAGTAAATGAGTAAATGGTGCGGGTAGCACTCCCAAACTGTATGATGATGAAAATTCTCTACATGACTGTAATATGTGGATTGTGTCTTGTTGCACTGAGAAGAACAAAGTTTTTCTTCTGGCTGCTAGATGACTTATGGTGACTTTAATTTTTTTGTTGTTTCATTTTTTTCAGCTCTCATTTGCAGCAACAACCCCAGAGTTGGCTGATAAGAAAAAATATCCTTATTTCTTCCGGACAGTGCCATCTGATAATGCAGTGAATCCAGCAATCTTGAAGTTACTCAAATATTATCAGTGGAAGAGAGTAGGAACTTTAACTCAGGATGTACAAAGGTTCTCTGAGGTAAGATTTGCATAATTTCCACTATACAAAGAGAGCTACTAATATTAGACTTCCAAGGAGCTAGTTTCTTTGTTGATGGCAATTAAGTAAAAAGAAACAGACACACTGTTTCAGTGGTGTTTGGCTTTGTCTTACTCGTTCACATTCACTGTTCTGAATACACTTAATTCCCTTCTGGGGAATATTTGACTGTCTGTAATAAAAATTACCCATGCTTTTCCTTGTCTGTTTTCCAACACTCAAGATTATTGCACTTAAGTGCAAAATAATCATGTTTTTTTTAGTAGCAAAGTTTTCTTTATGCTCTGTGACTTGCCAAAGTGTATGATTTTTGAAGGAGTCTTGTATCCTGACATTGGTTCACTTAAAAGAGAGAATGAGTCTAATTTCATCGTGTTCCTTTTGCTCTCTGATATATTGTAAGCATCAGTCTGAACACTGAGGAACAAATTCTGGTAAGTCTATGGCTGAAAATATTGGAGGAGTTTACTGAGAGAGAAATGACTGAAGCCCCCAGAATTGATAAGACCAAATACCATGTACCCTCCAAATATTCTGAGTTTGACCCTGAGCAACATTTTGATCATAGAAATGACAATAATGTATGGGCCAAATGCTTTAAGCATGTTTTTAACAATGGAATACTTAAAGATCCTAGAAGTAATTAAACGGAGCAAGACAAGGGAAAGAGTTTTGCTTCTCTGTCCATTAATGGGCTAACTAGTAGAAGCCTACCAGTTTCTCGGTTCTATGTTTTGGTTTTTAGGTTGTTGTTTTTTTTTTGGTGGGTTTTGTTTTGTTTTTCTTAGCATTCATTAAAAAAGATGGCTGTGTTCTGAAGACTGGCATAATTAAACTAGTGAAGAGGGATAAGAACAGGTTGCCAATTGCTTAGATGAGCAAGATATTTTCAAATCATCTGGCATAATTAGTTTGTTATAACATACTTAAGAAATCTTGGAGCCTTCCCTTATGAGCTTTGAGAATTAAAGGACAAAAAGAAGGTGAATTGCAGGGGGAAGGAAGAAAGCTTTGTGTCTGTCTTTCCAAAAAACACATAAAGACCAAGGGAATTATAGACCAGTCAAGATAAATTTAATTCCTGGAAAGACATTTGGGCAGATAATCTATTTCGAATCACCCAGAAGACAAAAAGGTGCTAAGCAGTGGCCAAAACTGATTTGTCAAGAATAAATCACGTATAGCAATCTGATTTCCCTCTATGACAAGATAACAGGTTTCAAAGAGATGGCATAGGTGATAAGTGTGAAGTTTTATGACTTATAAAAATGTTAAGGGTATTCCTAAAGAAAAGTAAGGAAACTTAATATTGAAGAAGATTCTGTAAGAACAGTCTCTAACCAATCTTTCTGCCACCAAGGTTGACTGACATGAGATAAGTTGAATATTAGTTTTTAAAACAAATGCTGAAGGAAGAAGTCACCCAAAAGTATGATATGTTTTATCTTTCTTTGTCTTGGAATTATAATTTCAAAGAATAGTTATCAGGGGTTTGCTGTCCAACAAGAAGGATGAGATGCTGTCAAGAGGTTTTCTCTAGAAAGATGAGGTTTTCTTTAGATACTGGGATAGAGAAAATATTTATTAAATCTGCAGTTGATACCTAGTAGGGAAAAGCTTCAAGCACTTTGCAGAGGACAGGGTTAGGTTTGAGGATGATCTTGAAAAGTAGAGACAGGTTTCAATATAAATAATATGCTAAGTGAAAAATTGCAACATGTCTATCTAGGCAGCACATCTCCAGAGAAACATATGAGAAGCAATACAATGAACCATAAACTGTAAGGGTCAAGAAGTTCAAGCTGTTTGACCTACTGTAGATAGTAGAGAGAAAGTGGGTCTCATTTCCCCACCCCTGATATAATGAAATATTGACACTTAGGATACACAGAATAAATGTTAACAATAATTAATGCTTATTAGATGTACTTTGGAACATCAGGTCTAGTGTCATCTTTGAGAAGGAATTAGATTAGAGATGTCTATAAGAAAATCAGTAATCTAGAAACATGTTTATGCAAAAGATTAAATGTGGGAAACAGTGGAATAGACTGGATAGGTTGTTGAACATCATGTAGGGTTTGCTAAGATAAAACTAAACAAATGCAACATAGGAATTTGCGGTTTGCCTTTGGGGACAGGATGGACTTCATGTCTGTCAGAGTCACAAGAAATGTTAAAACTGCAACTTTCGAGGATTTGCTAGAATAATACACTTGATTTCAAAGTCTTTCAATTTCTCTTGAAATGTAAGCAACCTTCTGTGTAACTCAATTTAGTGTGATTCATTAAAGCTTTCAGGTAATGAAAGATCTAGGTCAAACTTCCTTGAAATCAGGTGATTTTTATAGAGCGTTTTGAATCCTGGGCCTTTGAAATTATTACAGCTCCATCCTTCCTTTTTCAGCTCCATGCAGAGTTTATCCATTCCATGTGAAAGCACAGGAAAAACTGGAGGAAATAATTAATTGTCTGTCTAGGAGCAGTCAGGGATGGGAGCCACCAGCAGTGGAGCGGCACGTGTGATGGCTGGGCAGATGGCCCAGCTTTACTGCAAGGGGGAAAAGCAGGCCCAGAGTTCGAGGCCAGGCTCAGACAAGGGTGCAGATTGTGAGGCAAGTAAGTCCATGGCAATGAGGCAGGTCCAAGGCCAAGCCGGGAAATCATTTCACAGGTCAGGTTCAGGTCTAGTGATAGCTGGGCAGGTCCATGGCAGAGACTGAAGATACAGGACTAAAGGCATGGGTGTAAGTCCCACACAGAAAGACTGTATCAGTTTGACAGATCTCTGTCTTAATTTCCTCCAGATGTCCTTCCACCTAAACACATGTGCGCATAGATATTGCTTTCTTCATGCTATATAGAGAAAACTTCATATCCATAGAGTGTAGTCAACAAGAACTCCAATTGCATCCTTTAGCTGCCATCTAACTTTTGTTGTTCCTGGGGCTGATCACTTTTTTTTCTTTAGCTGGATCACTGTATCCTGTCTCTCTGCATTTTTTACTAGAATCTTATATGCTGATAATTAAAGCTCACCTAACTTGTCTGCAAGCTATCTACCTCTGAAAGTCATAAAGCTGTTTCTTTGGTTTACCTTGCTTTGTAATGTGACAGTTGCCTCAATTGCTTAGATTATCATTCTTATTCCAATTTATCTCTGGAGCCAAAAATATCAAAGAATTTCTTGCTTCCATTTTAGCCATTTTCCTTGGGAACCCTTCCTGCAGAGACTTTGTGTTATCACAATCACACATTTCCTTTTACTTGGTGGAAAAACCTCATTCTTATAAAAAAAAATGTTATATCTTCCTTATTCTCCAGGTAACTGAGGGAGACAAAATATGTGTAGAGAGAATGGAGAAGTTTATGCCAGCATGCTTTCAGTTCTTAAAGCACAGAGCCAGTATATATATATATGATACTGATACCTATGTATCTCTATATCTGATATATTGAAGGTTCCTTTCTTGGGAGAATCCCAAGGATTATGGCTTTTCAAGTGACCTGAAATCAATGGTCTCTTCTATTGGATTATTTTTTAAATTGTATAAGTCATCCTGGTATAAGGATAATATACATCCTGTTACTTAACTAGGACAAATTCATGCCTATTGTGCTCCTGTGTCCTATATTTTGTGTCTTGCCGTGCTCTGTTCTCATCCTCTGGGAGAAGATTCTGTTTCAAAGGTCCAACCTGCTGCTCAAAGCAAGGCTGACTTTAATATTTGTCATCCCTGAAGAATTATAGCTGTTGCATACACAGTTCTTGGAAAAGTCCTGACCATGTCCTGTTTCTAGTTCCCTGATGAACTTTCAGCTGGTTGGAAATTATGCAGCAACCAGTATGTCCAGTTTTGTTGCTGTCTAGCACTACCTGTTTGGGATTGTAGTTTGACTTAGGCAAAACAAGTAATGCTCCTGTTGTGTTTAATGTTTCAGTGCGAAGAGTCATGAAAACAAAGTCATACTTAACTGTCAGTAACTCAAAATTGTTGGGAGTCACCAGTATTATAGAAGATGTGAAGGCTTCAAAATATGACCATGAAACAGAAAATTGCATAATTATTTACTGTTTTTCAGATAATGCTATATTTATTAATTAGTAATTCTAGTTTGCCTTCAGTATTTTACTGCTCTTTTCTGCACATTGCTTATTTATTTATGCACATTTTTTTTGCTCATGGTATGCTTCAACCTGAAGGTTGACACTTGATTTCACTGGTACAAGAGGGATTCTGGCTTCCCTGTTTTGATAGGACACTTCCTCTAGGCAGACTTCAGTTTCTTTTTGCTCCCTGTCGCACTAAAATTCAGTGAAACTGCATTTTTGCCTCATATTTGGTGGCATATTCATGCTATTTCTAGATTTTTAAAAATATGTATTTCCCTCCCACTGGGTATCTTGTCTGGGATTGTTTTTAAAACAAGTTAAATTCTGATCGTCTCAAGTGACTCTTTGTTTTTCTCTACTTCTTAATAGTTATCTCTCTGTGTGATTTCTCTGCTTCTTCCTGGAAATATTGAGAACTCCTAATGCAATTTTATCAGTGTAGGTGGCATTTCAAAAAGACAGAAGAAATGAGAAGTGTGCAGTAAGCTAATGAAATAGATTAACAGTATAAAAAATAAAAGATAAAATTTTCTCTCTTGTGACTCTCTGATGATCTTTATTGAGTTTAATAACCTAAAAATACCTTGGTGACAAAAACTAAAGAGAAAAAACCCTTGTAAGTGGACAAAATAACACTTTTTCTGGCTGACATGATTAACACTCAGGATTTCTTGAGGTTGTGCTGCATTTTGTGCACCGACATCTACTTCAAAATCAGCAGGTCCTCGGGGTCCTTTTTGCCCATGTTAAAAGCATTTAGCACCTATAAATTCCAATTCTCATCCCAGAAAATGTAATACTGGAAAAAATAAAATTGTTCCAAAGAAAAGCAGCTAGTAAACAAGCTTTCTCAGCATAGTATATGTCTATACCTGTAGAGAAAGCAGGGTAGAGATCTTACTAATCTAGAATCATAGAATGGTTTGAGTTGGAAAGGACCTTAAGATCATCTAGTTCCAGCCCCCCTGCCGTGGACAGGGACATCTCACAGTAAACCATGTCACCCAAAGCTGTGTCCAACCCGGCCTTGAACACCATTCCAGTGTCCCACCACCCACACAGTAAAGAGCTTCTTCCTTATACCTAACCTAAACTTCCCCTGTTTAAGTTTGAGCCTGTTACCTCTTGTCCTATCACTACAGTTCCTGATGAAGTTTGCTTATTGTATCTTTGTTCTCTCTCTTTGGAGTCTGTGAACTAGGATCTGAGTTAGCAGTCAATTCAATGGATAAGCAGATGGAGTGAGAGATTTACTGAGGGTTTGGGAGAGATTAGGCAGGGAAAAGAAATACAATGTCTGGTGACCTTTCAAATTTCAGCCAGAAAATGACCAGTGCTTGATGGCTGTAGGTATACATTATAGAATCTTAGAATCAGCTAGGTTGGAAAAGACCTATAGGTTCATCAAGTCCAACCATTACCCCAGGACTGACAAGGCCACCACTAAACCATGTCACTAAGGGCCTCATCTACAAGGTTTTTGAATGCTTCCAGGGTGGTGACTCCACCACTGCCCTGGGCAGACTTCCAAGGTGTGATTACACACTGACTTCTCAGGCTTGGATTCTGAGAAAAGACAGAAGAACAGAGATTTGCACTCTCAATTGCAGTTGCAAACAGGTATTAATGCAGCAAGAAAAATGGTGCTTTTTCTTCAAGAATGATCTTGGAAGGATCAAATTTACCAGATAACAGCAATATTTAAACTGGAAGCTCTGCGCAGAGCCCAGTGATTTAATCCTAGAAGGAGCCCTGCACCTTCGTTTATGAGAGCAGAAAAGCAGAAAAGAGAGGCAAAAAATAACACATATGAGAGATAGGAGGTAGTAAAAGAAAAAATATGGGAAAATACATGGAGAGAAAAGAATGAGAGAAGGAAAACTGAGACATTACAATGGTAATTGTTTAACTGTAGAACTTTCTCAAGCTATCTTTTCTTACTGTCTCTTACTTTTTCAACATGTGTCTTCCTCCTGTACCCTATCCATATTTTTGCTTGTTTTCTGTATCATTTCATTCCTTCCACAGCACCTTTCAGATTCCTTTTACTGGTTCATGTTTGTCTCTAAAGGAAATGAAAATTTTTGCCAGATCTTTCCTTTCCTGGTCCCATCCAGGAATTTCTCCCACCTTCTTGTGCTCAGCTGCTTTTGGGGAAAGAGCAGTCTTTTCCTAACATAGATTGCTATAGTCAGGGCAAAATAAACAGGTAACTTCTGCCCAGTTTGTGAGGCAAAAGTTGTAAATTTTGTCATCATTACTGGATAGTTATTGACATAGTCTATTCTTCTCATGTGTGTAGGGTGCTTGAGATGCCTTGATACGACCTGAAATATCCTTTAAGCATTTGTTGAAATACATACTATATTAAACACAGAGTTTTCTTATTTTTCTTTTGCTGTTTTAAAAGAAAAACAAAAGCAAATTTTCCCGATATATACGAGCTCTGACCGATACCTCCTCCAACCCTGCCGTCTCCCAGCCCTTCCGGCTCACTCCCAGTTACATCCTGGGCAGCTGTGGTATATATACTCTCTGTCTCTGCTTCCTCCTGGCTTCCCCTCCTCCCTGGCAGAGCAAGCTCACAAAGTCCTTGAAAACATGCTGATGTAAAAAGTGAAGGAATCTGCTACTGCTGAACCCAAGACAGATATATACTTCAAAGCTGTGAACTGCTGATGTAAAAAGTGGAATCTCTGCAGGGCTGGAAATATCTTTTCCCTAAGGAAAGGGTTTAAGAAAAGACATCACAGTCAACCTTCTTGGACTTCAAATCTAGAAATGTAGGAGAGCATATGATGTAGTGTCACACAGTCACAATTCTCTTTCTTTTCATGTTAATAATTCACTCTATAGAAAAAGAAGAAAGGGTCCAAGATGAGGATTAACACTACTCTTCTAAGGAATTTTCACATATTCACAGTCATCCTCTGAATATGTATCTGTTGTGTCATTAATGCAATGCCATTTGTCCCCTGATTATCTTTGCTACAGTGTTGTACTGGGGATCTTTAGTGAAACAGTGGTGTGAATCACTCTGTAACATATGTCTCAGGCTGACAGCCTCCCAGAGAAGTAAGAATTTAAGCTGTTAACATCTGGACACTCTTTTGTTCATTTCATCTGGCCACTCTTTTGTTCATTTGTGTGGAGCAGGCAGATTGATGTGCATACAGTTAGGCTTCCAGTGCAGTTTCATATTTTATTTACTCCACTTTTACTGCAGGCTGCTGATGAAAGGGGCAGTCCTCCCCCTGCAACTGCCCACCCAAGTTTCTGCCTTCTTTGTTGCACGTGATCTTAGCAGTCATTCCACTGTGTCATGAATCAGCTCATCTGTCCAAAGCTAATCTTCCATTTGAATGGTGACTCTGGCTTTGTGGTTATAGCTTTCCTTGCAGTTCTCATATCCTTTGGAAAAGAAGGAACTTTCTTGGAGACTTACTGGATATCTCTCAACGTGCAAAGTGCAGATTTTGCATTGTGAGAGTGTGAAAGCCATTATGCAAACAGGTTTTTTTTTGTTTTGAGATGTTTGTTCACCTCCAAGAGGGAGTGGGGCATGTTGTGGATCTAGGCATTTCTGCTTGCCAGGAAACAGTGTTTATGTTTGTATGGTGAATTCTCTTTCTATTTTGCAAAAATTGTGACAATGTAATGGAAATTAAATAGGGAGAAGTTGTCAAAGTTACAGTGGGACTTCTAGAGGGTTTGAACACTACTGAAGTACTAGGTTTAACGTTTCTGAGCTCTGATAAATATCTAGAGGCCGTGAGATTATGAGAAAGTCATACGATTATAGGACAGGAAATGGGGAGAAAGCAGAGAGATAGAACTTTAGGTTTGTCCATCTATATAAGAAATGGTGTGTGCACATTCAGCTACAGAGCAGGGGTTCATTTGTAGGTGAGAAGTGTCCTAAACCATTGAACAAAATGTCTTTTCCCTGAGTGAGAATACTTTTTTGAGAGTTGTGACCTGGTAAATTTAATGGCATTACTTATTGCTACCCCTTACTTAAGAATTTTTGTTTGCCATTGGCATATTCTGAGCTTGTTTGATGCCAGTGACTAGCACAAGAATAGTGGAGTACATGAAAATTACTTTCTAAACAATTATATAGTTTGGAAAAAAGCTCCAAATCATGGTGAACAAAAATCATCCTTGTTGCAGATCAGTAGAATAATTTGAGCTACTAACCTGTATCAAAACTTTTAGAAATACAGGACACATCAACTGGGTGTTTCCCTTTTCCAAATCCTGTGGCTTAGATCTTTACCAAAAAAGTCCCTCAAAATTCACAGCACAATTCTAATTCCAAGACCCAGAAAAACATTATTTTCCAAGGCAGTTTAGACATACCTATGGATTTTATAGCAGCATTCTGTGACGCACGCTTTCAGGAGTTCAGATAATTCCAGAAAGATTGAAGTTGGAAGTGACCTCTGGGGGTTCCCAGGATTTCCCTGATGATCCTGGACCTTGTCTCCAGAGCAGCCCAAAGTGAAGCCCATGACTGCTACACAGGCTGCTCTATCTGTATGGGGTGCAGGAATAACAAAGTCTAGAAGGAAAGACCAATCGTTTTCAGTGTATTAATTCATTACTTTGAGGAGAGCAATTTATGAACTTGTAGACGACAAAGGGAATAAAGGAATTCCCGTAACAAGAAGAAGCAGATCATCATAAAGGGTAGCTGGTTTGATTTTTTTTTTTAACTTAAATCAGAAAATGAAGTGTAGAGCTTCACATGTGGTAGGTCTTTACATGTGGTATGCTTCCTAGAATTTCGAGGATTTTAATTTAACAGATCCCAGCTGCTGCAGGATCTTAAGACATCGTTGGTTCTTTCAGATTCTCTCACTTTTAAACTCTTTTGGAAAATTATAGCTATAGCCTTTAATATTTTATTACAGATTTAAGTTTTGGTTCTGGAAAGTGTTTTAGAGCCTGCAGCATATGAAGAGACTTCCCTTGTGTGGATTATCTTAATCTATGTATCAACTGTTTGGTTGTCTGAGGCAATCCCTTTCAGTGATAAATTCTTGTGGATTTTAGGTACATCCCATTCTTTATAAGAATCTCCTTTCTTCCCCCCCAGTCTAATCAAACAGAATTGCAACTATGGGCTCCTTCTACAAATGAATGTATTTGATTTGTTTATTCAGTGTTCCATCACTTCATCGACGACTGACACATTTAATAAAAATATATTTATTTCTTTTTGTTAGAAAATGCAGAATTAATCAAACATGATTATTGCAAATGTTAAGATAATAATCATAATTATGATATTGAGATACCCTTGAAGGTGTTTTAAATTCATTATAAACAATTTTTTGCTAAATGCCTCTTTTTTTTTTTAATCCAAATAAGACAAACTACTTAGACATTGTATTAGTATTATATGGCTGAATGAATGCATGAGTTCTTCCAGCGCACCCATTTCTAAACTGACTGAAGTCAACACAGCTAAAGAGAACTTGAGACAACCCTTTCTGTAAATGTCAAAAGCTCAATTGCATACATGTTAAATAGGAGATAAATTCACTAAAAACGTTGTAGTGGCTGTTTTAACTTCATCTCCAGAGCTCTTTGTTGTTGCTGTGACACTAGAGGAAGCTTTAAGGAGACTCATAAAGCTAGGTCTATAAAAGTGCTTAGACTCCTTGTCCCTAGCTTCAAGACCTGTGGAGTTTAGTTGTTCCTCCTTATGCAATTGTTGAAGTACTTTTTGGATACATTCCCAAAATCAGTCAGAGATGACAGCACACAGACCAAGGAACTAGGAAAGGTAGCAAAGACTCAGCAGCAAGATTTCCATGTATTATAAATCCTGCCACTTTCCAGGAAGTTAAAGCCTTCCTATGGGCCTATAGAGATGTGGTTCTGTCCATGCAGGATTTGCATCCCTGATTAATTTCCTGGACCCCAAAGTGCTACTGTCTGTACTTCAAATGCAGAGTGGAAGTCAGTCCTGACTCTCGGAGAGCTACTCCTGCAATGATGGCATTTTTTCCTTACCTTCTCTTTCAAGAACACACCAAGGAAGTGGAAATTCTCTTTCTGTTCCCTTCTCTTTGGATCTTCTAAAGGGAGGTTGAACTCACATCAGCCCATGACCAGGGTGGAGCCCTAATCAGTACAGTGGCAGATACCTGCATCCTTTCCCAGCAGTAACTCCAAGTATTTGAACTACTGTAATAAATGGAGTGCAACCCCTTCCAGAAGGGTACAGAGTAGGTGGAAAACAAGGAATGTGTCCAGATACCCTTAAACTGATGCATAACAAGAAATGCTTATATTTTTGCTGCACTGCTTTGTGGGAGGAAGGTGGGTGGTGAATTCCTGTACTTCATTCTGCAAATTACACATGTACTGAAGGGAGGAGGATAACAGAACAGAATTAGATAGTGTTGTAGAGATTGTTTCACTTACAAAACTTTTTTTAAGGTTCAGCCTGTATATAGAGATTGAGCTGGCTGTTGTTTGCATGGTGAGAAATGAGCAGATGTTGGTCTTTCTTCTGCAGACACTGCTCTAGTCATTCCTTAGATATGCACTTAGTAATGTGGCATAAGCAGGAGTGTCTTTACTTTACTTTGTTTGCAGTTTAGAGACATAGTGAAGATTTGTTCTGACACATTTTGCCTCTCTGATCTAAATAGGGGTTGCTAAGAGAAACAGAAACTGCACCATGAGAGACGAGACGATATATGGCATTATATAGGAGATCCTAACAAGCAGGCCAAAGCTTCCTTAACAATAATCTGTGATCAAGTGAAGCTTGCCAGAGAGAACAAACAGTTATCAAGGACTGGGGGAAGCTGTCAAGCCAGCTCATACCATAGGATACAGTTGCCTTTTCTAACAAGTAAACAAACAAAAGTATTTAGGAATATGCATATACTCGAAGTACATGTGTGGGAAAGAGGAGGATGTGGTTTTGCAGTTCTGGGGAGCAGTGCTTGCATGCTGATTGCTGAAACCGCAGCTTCCTACAGAAGCAAGAATCTGTCCATAAAATATCCCTCCTATTCCATATAGAAAGATACTCTCCACAGTTCCTCTTGCCTTCAAGCAAAGGATATGACTAACTGCTCATTTGCAGTTACTAAGAAGCATCAGGTATGTTTTCCCCAGACCTTACTTAGCTTACTTCCCCCCCTTGCTTTATGCTGAACTCTGACTCTCATTATGCCTCCAGCTTGTAAGCAACTTCTCTCTGAGATTCTTCTGCCTTTTGAGGTTGTATATAGTAGAGGTATGATCTTCATTTATCTGAAGTGATTTTGTATGTGAGATGCTAATCTTAAACAGAATGGGACTGTAGGATCCAGCTGCAGCAACTTTATCAATGAAAAGTGTATCCTTCCATATTCTCCAAGTAATTTTTATCATTGCATAGCTTCATCAAGATGTCCACATATCATTTCAAGATGTCTTCTTTTCTGTAAGACTATAAACCAGAAATTTATATCAGTATTAAAATAACTAGTTGGAAGGAAAAGGGAGGAAAATCTGTTTCAAAATGCTTAGAATAAATTACACAAATCTTCATTTTTACTGTAGGGTTTTATATCCAGTCCTGACAATCACAGTGAGAATTCAGAAGAGTTCAGAGACCCCTAGTTTAGTACTGATACAAATTGCCATGCTAATGCAGTGTGTTGCTTGTGGAGTTCACAGCTTTGATATATTTCTTTGGCTATTCCAAAAAATTGTACTCCTTTCAGTATGAGAGATTGTAGCGCTGTCTGCATCACATTGAAATGGTATGCCCTGGAGAAGGAGAGTCGGGGAATATATGAACTACCTTTTGATTAGGGTGTGCTGCAGTGTAGCCTTCAGCTCTTATTTTGCTTTCCAGTCATTTTCCTCACTTTAGCTTTACTTGTTTAATTTCAGCCTATATGATATTCTGATATACTAGCACACTAATTTGCCTACAGCCTAGTAAAAATCTCGTTTTGTTGCATCTGTCGGGTCGAATGATTGCAAAAGTGTTTGCTCTTGCACTGGTGGAACAGACAAGTGCTCTGTGTTACCCTTGTCAGCCTTCTGCAGTCCGTCCTGAGGTCTGCCCTCAGACCAGTTTCACTTTGCTTGTCCAGCTTGCTGAAATGAAAAAACATGGTGTTTACTAGGAAGTTTTCTGTGATGGATTTCATCACCCATAGTTTCATGGATGCTTTTGTTTATGTGAATATTAGACACCTCAGGACAAATGCTTGTCAAAGGCAAAAAACAAGAACTTATCAACAACCTTTTGCCTCAAAGCTAGTGTTTTTTAGCTTTTCTCTTCTCCTGGAATTGCTTTTCCTTTGTGCACTTCTACTAGACAAAACTAAAGAAATCCCATCACCTTGACTGCCTTGTTTAGTTTAAATATTGTGTCCTTAAAATGCTTTGCATAACTTGTTTTTTTTTTCCATATAAAATACTTGTCATCAATTTCTTAATTTTACCTCTGATTGAGCCTTTATTTCTCAGGCAAGATTCCTGTATATTTTTGGCCAATACTCTTAGGCAGATAAAGTTACCTTCATAGCCCATGGGCACCTCTCACCCCAAGTTGAGTTGTCTCAGTAGAAAAAACCATAGATGGTACTGTCCAGATTCATACTGCTTTCCATTGGCTAACTAAAACTACAAACCTACTAACTGCATGGGAGGGAGATAACCCAGAGTTGAATGAGATAATGGCAGGGATGGCTCAAAAGCACACGGTGCAGGGTGACAGGAACAAGAGAGAATTTAGGAATGATAAAGCAGGGTGAAGGGACACCTGACTCAAAAATACACAAATGCATGCAGACTGGGAAACAAGTGGGAAGGATTTGAGCTGCTCATGCAGTTATCAAGCTTTATCAGTGGAATACCTGAGAGATTTTACATGGCTGGTTTGCTGTGTTGGATGGATGCAAGTAAGCTCAACAGGAAACACAGGCAAAGAATGAGGAGGACTGGGCTACCCTCCTGCTGCAGTAGCTTGGACGAAAAGATCTCCTCAGGAGAAATTGCAGCCTGGCTTTTGGCAAAATCCGAGGAGAGGCCTGTAGGGGTGATACTGTGGTGCAAGTTAAATAAGGCTCACAGATCCTTTGAAGCTATGGTAGAAATTCTGAGTCAATTTAAAATGAAACTGTGGACTAGTACTGAATTCACATTCATTTTCTATTATCAGTATGAAAGACCTTTTTCCTGTAAAATTTAGTGTAAGAATGAAAGATGGACAAGGAAAACCAATGCAAGTATTTGCAAATGTACACAGTATGGATGTTTGCATTTCAATGCAAGGAAGGAAAAAATCTCAGCTGTAGTTAGGCCTATTTGCAAGCTTTTATTTAAGCAAAAAGAAAGCTAAATATGATTGCATGATAAGCAAATGCTAAACTCTATGGGACCTGGGATTTTAAGCATGATCCTAAGAATACATCTGCAGCAAAAAGTAAAAGTTCTCACCTTTCTCTAAGACAGAAAGGACTTTCAAAAAAGATATTTATTGAGGCTGAGGTTCTGTCAACCTCCGTCCCATGGTTTTGGTGCAGTGCTTTCTGACTGAATCATTATGCCCTGTATTTTGCATTAGTTCAGATTGACTGATACATTTCTTTTGGGTGTTAAAATCTTTATATTTTTTCTTTAAAAATCCTGTTTATATACCAGTAGATCTTAATACAATGTTGTGTAGTATAATGTAAAAATCCTTCCCTGAGCTTTTATTGCTGAGTATGATACCATACGGTATGGAATATCCCTTCCATCAGTTTGGGTCAGCTGTTCTCACTGTGTCCTCTACCAACATCTTACCTACTCCTTGGTTACTGACTTTTCTCAGCAAAAGGCAGAAAGAAATCTTTGATACTGTGCAAGCACTGTTGAACAATAGCTAAAGCACTAGTGGGTTGTGACTGCTGTTTTATCCACAAATGCAAAGCACAGGGCTACACAGGCTGCTCTGAAGGAGCTTGACATCATAACTTCATTCTAACTGGACTTGCTATATCATGTTACTGCTTTGTGCTCAGGATTCTGCCAGTGAAATGAAAGTGGTGGTTTTCCATCAGTAGATTTTAAATAGTTAAAAAAGAACTTGATATTTTTATTATTGTCCTGGGTTCAGCTGTAGCTATTATTTATGGGTATTTATTCTCATTTGTCAATACAGACACAAAGGTGTAAATAAATGGAGTGCAGATTAGAGAGGGTACCAGGAAGGAGTTCAAAATCCGAAAGCTTGGTTATATCTCTAGCATGAAATCATTGTTTCATAGTCAAACATTAGGTATTTTCTTGCTTTGCTAAGTAAAAATGCTACAGAATCCAATTCATATATGTATAATACTGTCATTTCTCATGAATTCATGCTCAAGAAAACCAGAAGGCGGGGAAATTTACTATACTCTTTGTCATTGTCCTAAGGGATAGTGATACACATTAAAAAATGTGTCTTGTTTCATCTTCTAGTCACTATATTTTATGTATTTTTGCCTGCTAGATTAAAGAGATGGGAGACAATTTATCATGTACAGACTGCATCATCATGATTTGGTTCTGTCTTAATCCATCTTAGAAGTCATTTGGTCTCTTACTGTACAGTCTATTTCCAAATTGCAAATCAATCTTATGGTTTTCTTCTCAATTTTGAGGTTTTTGTTCTTGACATTGCTTCTCATTCCAGTGGGAAAACTGGATAGAATTTCTATGTTCAGTCATGGGAGAGGAAGTGTATAGGGACTCTAGGTACTTTAAGCATATGTCTTCTTTTTATAGACATATGCTTTGAAGTGTATGTCTTTTTGCAGGTGGGCACAGATTGCCTTCCATGCATGCTGTCATCCAGATAGATTCTGGCAAACTGAACTTTGCACAGCTAAAGAGTGAGTAGGACTAAGGATCCCACAGAGAGCTGGTCTCCAAACAGGGGTGTGTGCACCCCAGTGCGTGCACAAGACAATTCATTAGGGTACAGGAAGGAAATAGTTGACATTCCATTTATATTTATTTTTATCTAAAAAATTAAGAATGAATTTAAGCTTTACTAATATTTAATATACAGACTGACGCTCTTGCCTTTAGTCAGTCCATATTTCACACAGTCATGTAGGGTTTATGGGCTGCCTTGAAGAAAGTGTGGGTACTTCACAATGTGGAGGGGTTGACAGTGGCATCCTCACTCACACGTGCCTAATTAAGTAGATTTATGGATCATATTATCTAGTTTTTACTAAGCTACAAAATGGAGAAGTGGCTTAACAAGATTCCTGTAAAGAAACTACAGATTGAAGACAATACTGATAATGCCAGTACAAGCAAACAAGAAAATGGCAGAGCTGACACTTCTCCTACTGCTAGTACAAGCTCTTCATCAGCCAAACAATGACAAGCTAACCAGATCTGACAAGAATTTGCCTCCCTCCACCTCCCAAAGGCAAACTTATCAAGAAAACTGTTTGAAATATGGATTTATAGCTGTTGTTGGTAATAATGAAGTGTATATTGTGCCTTAAGACATTAGCTACTGATAATAAATGAATTCATTACTATTAGAAAGACATTTAAAAGTTAAGCATCCAGAACATGAAGACAAACGTCTGCAGTTTTTTCAGTGAAGCTTAAAGTTGTGAAATACTCAATCTGAAGTGCCTTACTTAACAGCAAAGAAAATAAAAACACCCCATGCTATTGGGGCAGCATATATTCTTCCCACTCTGGTAAAAGAAGCTGAAATAATAAATGGAGAACAGCACTGTGACAAACTGAAGTCCATTCTTTTGTCAGTAAATACCGTTGGAAGATGCACAGAAAAGTTAGAGTTGAAGAAACAGATATTAGAACAAGTCCTGCAGTGGAGAAGATTTAATGCAGCTAGGTGAAAGTACAGATGTTTCCATATCTCTCAGCTTACAGCGTTTGCTGAATTCTGCTTCAATAATGAATCAGGTAAAAAAGTACATTTTTTTGTGAGCCACTGAAGGAAAAATGTACTGCAGAATGTACATTCTTCACAAAAATGACTTCTTTAATAAGAGTAATGCTTTATGGAAAAACTGTGTAAGTGTAACCACTGATGGAGCCTCTGGAATAAAAAATGTATTCCAGGGTAAGGCTACAGAGCTAGCATCACATGTGAAATTAGTTTACTCTGTCACTCATAAGCAAGAACTTGCAGCAAAGAAGCTGGAGCCAAAAGTACATGAACTGTTACAGGGTGCTAATGATGTAATTATTTTATTTTTTTAATATTAAAATAAAAAACAGCTCAAAAGCCTTTAAATAGCAGAATACTTCTAATGTTCTGTAATGAGATGGGTAGTGACTATGACAGTCATTCGTAACCCACATAGGTTCACTGGTCTTCTTATAGAATCATAGAATAATTAGGGTTGGAAAGGACCTTAAGATCATCTAGTTCCAACCCCCCTGCCATCAGCAGGGACACCTCACACTAAATCATATCACCCAAGGCCTCGTCCAGCTGGTCTTGAACACTGCCAGGGATGGAGCATTCACAACCTCACTGGGCAACCCATTCCAGTGCCTCACCACCCTAACAGGAAAGAATTTCCTTCTTATATCCAACCTAAACTTCCCCTGTTTAAGTTTTAACCCGTTACCCCTTGTCCTGTCACTACAGTCCCTAATGAAGAGTCCCTCCCCAGCATCCCTATAGGCCCCCTTCAGATACTGGAAGGCTGCTATGAGGTCTCCATGCAGCCTTCTCTTCTCCAGGCTGAACAGCCCCAACTTCCTCAGCCTGTCGTCATACGGGAGGTGCTCCAGACCCCTGATCATCCTCATGGCCCTTCTCTGGACTTGTTCCAACAGTTCCATGTCCTTTTTATGCTGAGGACACCAGAACTGCACACAATACTCCAGGTGAGGTCTCACGAGAGCAGAGTAGAGGGGCAGGATCACCTCCTTCAACATGCTGGTCACGCTCCTTTTGATGCAGCCCAGGATACGGTTGGCTTTCTGGGCTGCAAGCGCACACTGAAGCCGGCCCGTGTTCATTTTCTCATCATCCAACACTCCCAAGTCCTTCTCTGCAGGGCTGCTCTGAATCTCTTCTCTGCCCATCCTGTAGCTGTGCCTGGGATTGCTCTGACCCAGGTGTACGACCTTGCACTTGGCATGGTTAAACCTCATGAGGTTGGCATCAGCCCAACTCACAAGCATGTCAAGGTCCCTCTGGATGGCATTCCTTCCCTCCAGCGTATCAACCGAACCACACAGCTTGGTGTCATCGGCAAACTTGCTGAGGGCGCACTCAATCCCACTGTCCATGTCAGCGATGAAGATGTTGAACAAGACTGGCCCCAACGCCGATCCCTGAGGGACACCACTCGTTACTGGTCTCCAGCTGGACATTGAGCCATTGACCACAACTCTTTGCATGCAGCCATCCAGCCAGTTTTTTATCCACAGAGTGGTCCATCCATCAAATTGATGTCTCTCCAATTTAGAGACAAGGATGTCGTGTGGGACAGTGTCGAACGCTTTACACAAGTCCAGGTAGATGACATCAACTGGTCTACCCCTGTCCATCAGTTCTGTAGCTCCATCATAGGAGGCCACCAAATTGGTCAGGCAGGATTTCCCCTTAGTGAAGCCATGCTGGCTGTCACCAAGCACCTTGTTGTTTTTCATGTGCCTTAGCATGGCTTCCAGGAGAATCTGCTCCAAGATTTTGCCAGGCACAGAGGTGAGACTGACTGGTCTGTAATTCCCCGGGTCATCCATTTCCCCCTTCTTGAAAATGGGGGTTATATTTCCCTTTTTCCAGTCATCAGGAACTTCACCTGACTGCCATGATTTCTCAAACATGATGGCCAGTGGCTTCGCAACTTCATTCGCCAGCTCCTTCAGGACCCGCAGATGGATTTCATCAGGACCCATGGACTTGTGCACTTTCAGATTTTTAAGATGGTCTCGAACTGGTTCCTCTCCTACAGTGGGCGCAAGGTCTTCATTCTCACAGTCCCTGTGTCTGCCTTCCAAGACTTGGGTGGTGTGGTCAGAGCCTTTGCCAGTGAAGACCGAGGCAAAGAAGTCATTCAAAACCTCAGCCTTCTCCAAATCCTGTGTAGCCAGTTCTCCGAAGAGCTTCCTGAGGGGGCCTACGTTCTCCCTAGTCTTTTTTTTATTTGCTATGTACTTGTAGAATCCCTTCCTGTTATCTTTAATACCTCTAGCTAAATTTAATTCTAACTGGGCCTTATGGTGAAGTCCTAAAAGAGTTGGTGAACTTGAAGATGTTATGCATTTTGGTTTTACAAAGAGAGAAATGTTCCAAACTTTCTGACCTTAGTTGTGATGAACAGAAGTTGTCTTTAGGAGATATTTTAAAACAAATCCAAACCCCACATTATATGTGCCTTCAGCATGAAAGGGATGCTTTAACAATGAGAAAGTCACTGCTTTTCAGAAGAAGTTTGTGCTATGGAGAGAACACTTTGGAAATGTTGATAATTATGTGTTTTCATTTTCACAAATGATGTAAGACAGCCACCTAACAGAAATGCTTATATCCTCACACTAAAATACATGGAAACTGAATTTTCTAGCCTGTTTAAAAATCTTCACAACAAGAGTTTCAGTGGGGTTTGAACCCAATTGTTAAGTATATAGAAAATGTAACATCTTCTGATAAGCTTGCAAGAGCAAGTGATTGACATCAAGGAAGATGGAAATTTACTAGACTTAACATAATTGGTGTATGAGACTGTCCTGGGTTCAGCAGTAGCAGTCATGTTTTCTCCTTCTTAGTAGCTGGTGCAGAGCTGTGGGTGTCAAAAAGAACTGCCATGGTTTAAACTCTGTCAGCCACGCAGTCTCGCTCACTCACTCCCCCCACCTTCCTCCCTCCCCCTGAGTCCCAAAGGGATGGGAAGGAGAATCGAAAGAATGTAGCTCCCACAGGTTGAGATAAGAACAGTCCAGTAACTAAGGTATAACACAAACCACTGCTGCTGCCACCAATAATAATAATGGTAAAGGAAATAACAAGGGAAGACAGTACGATACCACTCACTGACCAAGCCTGACTGAGCAATGAGTGCCCTTCTGGGTAACTCCCAGTTACATCCTGGGCATGACGTGCTGTGGTATGGAATACCTCTTTGGTTAGTTTGGGTCAGGTGTCCTGTCTCTGCTTCCTCCTGGTTTCTCCTCCTCCCTGGCAGAGCATGAGACTCAGAAAGTCCTTGGTCAGACTAAACATTTGAGCAGTAACTAAAAACATTGGTGTTGTCAGTGCTATTCCCAGCTACTAAGAAGGAGAAAAAACGACTGCTGCTGCTGAACCCCAGGACAGAGACTTAAAAATTAACATTATGGTTTAGTAAGTGGAGCCAGCGATGTATGTCCTCCATTTGGATCTACATATCTTTGTGAAGTACTGCTTTCAGCTGGCAGCCATTAAAACCGAGTATTGAAATAAACTGGACCAGTTTATTGAAATAAACCAGACCTTCAAATTGCTAAGTGTTAAACCAAGAGTTTAAAAAGTAATGAAGGCTATTCAATTATATTGCTCTAGTGAGACCAAATGGGGGGGGAGGTTATACCTCTAAGAATATATATTTTAAAATACTGTTTTCTTGATTTCATCCTTTTTAATTTCTTTTTTGTTTGATTTATAATAAGCATACAGTATCTATTACTACAGTATCAAGAACATACAAGTAACATACATCAAGAACTACAGTATCAAGAAGCATACAGAATCAAGAACATACAAGTAACATACATCAAGAACTACAGTATCAAGAAGCATACAGTATCTATTACTACAGTATCAAGAACATGTATACAATGTAAAAAAATAAATATGCATACATACATTTGGGATGCGTGCTCAACAATTTTTTACTGAGAGGGGTGCATGACCAAAAAAGTTTGGAGACTACTGCCATAGAGGTAGAGCATGTTAGCTTAGCTCCCTGCTACATCTCATTGTAAATATAGAAGCTGAAGTTTTTGCTGGTTCCCTAAAAGAATGGTCAGAGCACACTCATACCTTTCTGAAAAATACCTTGGAAATGCCCGTGGCAGACCAGAAACTCCAGCACTATACTTTGTCTTATATAATGAGGCTATTGCCACCTCTTTACATTATTAATAAATCAAAAAAAATACATTAACCCTTTTTGTCAGAACGCTAACATGAAAAACTATGTTTATGCATCATGAATTTTATAGAGGTTCACAGGAAGGGCTCCACCTTTTACGTGATCCAAATACCCCCTGAATCCAGCATATGTGAGGATGTTGCTCTGCCTCTGGATGTTGTTTTCACTAGGATAAATAGCCTTAATAAAAAGCCCTTCTCAGTTCCTGCAGGTTCTGTTCACACCTAGGTACTGTATGAAGACACTTGCATGTCACTTGCCCTTGTAAAGCTGAAAATTAATCTATTAAACTCAGAGCACTAAAATTATAAATAGATGAGACTTTAAAGAATTATTCAGATTTCAGGATCAGCAATTCTAAATTTTAAAATGCCTGTGTAGAGCTTTCACAGAAATGCTCTGTAAAATAAAATAAAAATAAATTATCTAAAAAAAATATAATGCCTTCCTCCAAAGCCCCAGTCCAGTACATCTGCGTCTTGCCTGAACAGAGTCTGCTTGTATGGGATCATTCCCAGTGCTTCTAGGTCTCTCTTTTTTAAATGAGGGAGATTAATGCTACAGAGTATTAATGTTAGGTTAAAAAAAGAAAAAATAGGTATTATCCTTCAGACCAATTAAAAGCATATAACAAATGGCAATGAATTTATTTAAACCTGAGGTTTTTAAGGAGATTGTTCAATTTGGTGAAATCAAACACATAACCTTTAATGATACTAAGTGTATTCTCTCCTCCCTAAGGCAGCTGAAATAAAGCATTATGTATGCTTATGAAGGTACAGAAAATTTTTTTCCTGCCAGATTGTTGTTAGTTCTTGGGGGCACACAGAAAGATAAAGTCTGATTCCAGGTGTTCTGTGAATTCTGGGCACAATCTGTAATGTTAAAATGAAAAGGGCAGTGACAGTAAAAAGTGTTAGCACACATGGAGATGGTTGCCAATTTGTTCTTAAGAAACAGTCATAACTCTCACCATGTCAAGTTGCCAACAATTTGCCCAAAGACATGAATGAACCTGCTTGCTTTATTTGTCGCATAAAATATTTCAAGTAATTCTCAGGTAACCTAGAAGATTTCGTCTTCTGGTTTCCACACTGCATTAAGGACTTCATCTCAGACAGTAATGATAAACTGCTTCTGTTTTTTTATCATTTTTCAGTCATGGATAAAATTTGCTGTACTTTCTTAAACCAAATAGCTTATATTAATGTGACCCTGGAGGATTCCTCTGCAGGAAAAGAGAATGTGAATCCAGTGAAATGAAAAAAAATGCCACCATGGTATTTTTAACTGTGCTGTTGTAAGAACAAGTGCAAACCACAGTAAGGCTGCTTAAGACAAGATGCCAAGAAGCAGCATAATGCCTATTCAGAATCCCATTTAGAATAACATAATATGCCAAATTCATTTATCAGGGACTTGATATGAGATATACCAAGAATTGCTGTGATTTAAGAAGCTTCAGTAAAAGATATTAGACACAGAAGTCTACCAAAGGAGAAGAGAAAAGAACAAGAACAATTAAAGGTATTAAAGTGTTCAAAAAGATATGTGCAAGAGCTGGGGGAAAATTCCTGTTCTAGAAGGACCTTTCACAGGTAACTGGAGTATTGCTTCAGCTGACAATTGAAGTCTCGGTGGAGGAAGTATGTGAATCAAACTGAGACGCTCAAGTACAGTAAATTATCACCACCATATGGCATCCTTCTGAGGATTCTGAAGTAAATAAAGTGTGAAATAACAGTCATACGCCATTGCAGGAAATGCTGCTGCAAGGTTTTCTTCAATATTAAAAAAATTAAATATAGTTTCTGCATTTTCCTTAAACTTGGAGGACTAAAGGATAATCCCCAAACTCTGAAAGGATGTTTAACAATATAGGAGTCTTAGAAAATAGGATGAAAATGCTCTAATAGAGCCACTACATTCTCTTGCTTTACCTTATTTTTACTTAGATTAAAAAGTGAATGTAATTTAAAGTTTTCATAACATATATTAATTGTATTAATTAACTAGCATGGGTTAACTGAGCTATTAAGTAGCTTGCTTATCTAAATTCCTGCTTTACCCAAAAAGAAGGTGGTTATGGCTTCTACGCATTTTTAAATTACTTATTTTTTTTTAGCAGAAGTGGTTACTTTCCAAAGCCTTCAGCAGAGGACAGTCATGTCTCTCATGATGATTTTGTGTGAATCAGCAATGTGATAGATGGCAGTGCCATTATGAGTTCCTAGGGCGAAGGAGGGGACAAAAGAAGGAAAGATTAGAAGCAAAACCAATAGCCTGTAACTTGCTTCTCCCCAGGTGACAGCAACCACTGTATCTCACCTTTTGCCAGAGAGTGCTATTTAAACATCAACTATTTTTTCTGTTGCAGACTTTTAGCAACTTTCACTCCTTTAAGCAGCCTTGGACTTCAATGTGCTACTACATATAAGGGACAAGGGGACAACTGTGCTTTTCAGAAAAGAACAACTTGATTTTGTGTGAAGTGCATGGCACCTTTTCAAAATACTTTTAAGTAGATGAAGTCATATACCTGGGAATCTTCTAGTAGTCTTGAATTTGCCAGATTTATTTTTCTTTTTATCGTTTTTCCTGAGCAATGTGTGGCATTATCATGCTTAACTAAATGTTAGATATCATTAATTTTGCATGCGATCCACTTCATATGTCTTTCTAACATTTTCTAGGATTGCTTGCCCTCTTTTTGTTTTGGAAACATAATAGTAAAATCAAAATATTTCTTCAGGAAGCATTCACTCAAGTGAGGTTTCCTGCAGTGAGTAATAATTGGTGGATTAATAGTAGGGCAGATTTAGGCCACTGCTGTCCTTATCGGGTAGCAACAGTAGACAAAGATCTGGTGGGCATCGCCACCATATAGCTCCTACATGCCTGCTACTTCCTTCGGCAGGGATAGCTTCCATAGAAATCAGTGATTCAATGTTCTTGAGGTTAATGTCTCTTCCTCAACGAGGTGTTTAACAACTCTTTATTGCACAATTCAACAAAGTCGTGATTTTAATTTGCAGGTGAGATAGAGGAAAAATGCTGTTGAAGGTATACACAGAATTTATTTAAAAGTATATATTTAAAATCTTAATTTATTTAAAATCTCAATTGGTATTGTTGTGTGCACTCATGGCTCCAAAAAGAAATATGAAGGACATGGGTCATACTGGTTACTTTTACTTTAGCCAGATCATAATGGTATCTGGATCTTCAGCTCTTGCTGAGGGCAAACATTCTGTTGCAGTATGCTTTAAGCCTATATGAAGAGCATAGATCCTAATACTTTTGTTCTTTTGTTTCCCGGAACGTCCTGTTCCCCCCCCCCCCGGCCTGTTTGCTCTGGCATAGAACATCTTACATATGAATATCCTTTATTAAAAATAATTGTTGTTTGTGTATTATTTTCCTTCACATTCTTATGCTGTCTTGAACAGGAGATTCATCTTTAGCCGGTAGAATCTGTTTGGTGACTATTGGAATACTAAGGGTGTATTAGTATATGT
The DNA here is from genome assembly GCF_034315485.1 of Pezoporus occidentalis. NCBI lineage: Eukaryota > Metazoa > Chordata > Aves > Psittaciformes > Psittacidae > Pezoporus > Pezoporus occidentalis. The sequence continues at coordinate 1,334,486 of NW_026913126.1, read as the reverse complement.
GTAAGCAGCTCCATTTTCTTAAGAAGTCCATGTTTTTATCTAAGACCCATCTTCAAGGAAGTATAGTAGTTTCAAGTGGGACAGCATACTCATGTGTATGCCTGTTCAGTAGAGTCAAGTCATCAAGGACTCATTCTTAAAACAGTGTTCCGTCTCAAAATTTCCTATTTGCAACTGATGAAAATACTTCTTAGGGGATTTATTTTTCATACAGGTAAAGGCTGCACCAGCTGCATCCTACAAAAATTTTAATTGTAGCATTAAATTCTTAAACAGGATGTCTTCAAAAGACATAGTGAACAGTTTTACTTGAATAAACATCAGAGGAGGCTCTCTGAATATTCACAATAGTATATACTAAAGTAACACTTTGTCAGAGGTTACTGCACTGAATAATAATTCCACAAACAGAACAAGTATTAGGTATGTTTGGCCATTTGAACCTTCTTCCAGCATCAAATGGCAATAAAATTTAACTTATTAAGTATTATCAGAAATTTTACAGATCGTTGTACAAAGTAATGTAAAATGTATAGATCAGAATGTAGTAACAGATAAGTTAACAGACTTGGGCACCAGTTAGGATTTACAGATTCTTTCTTTTTTTGTAGCTAAAACTTGGTTGGGCATCTAGGGAAGATCTTTTTTCCCTATATATCCCAGGTTATGTAGCCTTTCAGCTAGCCTGCAAGATAGTATGTTTATTATTTGAAATATGGAGTAGTGTGAGGAGATCTGAAGGGAAGGGTGTGGTTCCCATTGTGAAGACTGCCACTTCTAAAACTGAATTTCAGTTTTATGGATTTGTAGTCTTGAAAGTGAGAGGGAAAGTGATTTTTCTGTAACACTGACAGTATCCAAGTTCTTTAGGGTTTCGTAGTCTTGAAAGTGAGAGGGAAAGTGATTTTTCTGTAACACTGACAGTATCCAAGTTCTTTATGGTTTTGTAACTCCTCAGTTCCTCCAGTACAAGTGAGTACAGACTCTTGGTGCCAGTAATAATAGGAAGATTTACACTACTGCTTTGGAAGATGCTAATTTGCTGGGTCCCAGAAACAGAAAGGATGCAAAAGAAAATTATGTTTCAGGAACATTTGTGAAATGATTTCATTTTTCTGAATTATAAAAATGAATAAAGGAAAGAAGGTGTCTGTCACACAGCTGATGCTGAAGCATTTTGACCAGAATGATCAGCAGTGTTTGTATGTGCAGAACCGGGCCATCAGCTTTGTAAAGCAGTTATTTCCTCGGATAATAATCCCAGTGATCACAGGAATGGTATTTGTGAGCAATGAAGTGTGTAAACAGAGGAAAGTTAATCATTACGTTATGCTTCCTACTTTAAAGACTCCAAATTTTTTTCAATTCTTAGTGAAAATTAAATATTAGTATGATATTTCAATATGTAACACTGTAAGAAATGCATTTCTACTTCATTATTGTGTACCTTCAATTTAGTTTTATTTAACTTTAGTTTCCAAATGGATTAAAGTTACACTCAGTGCAAAGCACTACAAAATTCCAGCCGTGAAAAAACAGAAAATGATGGAACAATTTAAAAGAACCAGTGCAAGTGAAATAAGTTATTTGAATGTAAATAGATAGACAATGGAGAAACAGAGGAAAAACTACATTTTTTTGAAATCTCCTGATTACATGCCTCTGCTCAGTAGTATCACTCAATTAGCATCTAATTTAGTTCTCTAATACAGCAGAACCTATTTTGGTCAGAAGCATAGAACATAACTTGTGTATTTTTCCAGAAGGAAGGAACATGGGGCTGAAGCATGGTTCATGTGGTAAAATTTTCGTGTCTCTTTTATTGACATTATCATTAAGTGCAACAATATCATGTGACGATCTTATATCCCTGAAGTGGTGTCTGGTTTTCCCTTTCCGCCTGAAATAAAAAAAAAAAAAAAAACCCACTACATTTACAAAGTTTAAACCAAAGGGATTTTTTTGCAAGATGATCTAAACAAAACTGTTCGGAACAGTGCATTGCCAAGTGGAGAGTAAGTTAATAAAATGATTTATTAAACTGTTTAAGCAAACCTGTCTTTCTGCTTCTAACTGGCCTAAAGCCCAAATACCCCAGTGTATTGCAATAAGGATAACTATTCCCATAGTTCAAGCATAGAACAGAATTAAATCTTAGCATGATATTGCTGACCTTTGCACACTTAGGAAGTTTGGGGAATGTGGATTGTTATTTTGGAGAATTATTGAAATAGTAATAATTTCTTATTGTCTGTATTCTCACAGGTATGTTTTCTATAATATCCCCTTCATCCAAATGTCATCCAATTTTCATATTAGGTAAATGTTTCTTTCTGTTTAGCTTTCCACTGAGACTTGTATTCATAGTTTTCAGTTAATAACAACACTTACTCCTGGATACAGAGGTGTTTTTATAAATGTTGTCATAGTCCCCTGAGTCTGATGCAATTAAACCATTAGTAAATAACTATAGCTTCAGTACACCAACTTGAGTGCATGGTAAAACTTCAGACTTGGCCCAGACAGAAATAATCCAATATAGATGCAGACTTCCACACTTCCAACAAAGCCCCTGGGTTGTAGAAACTTTCTCTACCAGCTAAGAGCAGAAGAACCTGTTCGTTCTCCCTCAGGGTTTGGGTGGTCAGATTGAGAAAGAATGCAAGGAAGTAGGCCCACTTCTCTGAACTTTTCCAGAGAAAATTTTATGAAGGTAAGGGATCTTTGGGGTTTCCAAGTTTCAATGGATGCTACCAGTACTGGAATACCATTTTGAGACAGGGTTAGATTTTGAGACCTGGGATTCAGCTACAGTTCAACTGTCTGTTGGTATCCGAGAGTCACCTAAGCTCCATTTATTGTTAATGGAGAAAAGAGAGAGAGACGCTTTCAGGGTGCAATTCATCTCACCTGTTTTAGACATCTATTTATGGATGAGATGACTCATTCTTTGGAAATTCTCATTTATCTTAACTTTGGCAATATCGGTGTAACACCTTTCCTAGTTAGTGTTGGAATAAAAAGTATTTCATGCACCATGGATGGAGAGACTGTAAATGTGTAAATGTTACTGTTGCTTTCATTCTGCTTAATCAAGAAGGATTTGCTATGCTACGCTATGATTTTGTGTAAAGACATTTCCTTTTTAAATCATAGCTCTTTTGACACTGATAATATTTTCTTAAATAAGATTTAATTATTGTTCATGTTGCTTTGCTTGAATTATCCCTCTCAATGAATTCTGCTCAGAAAATGTTTTAGCAAATGGACTATTTCTGAGTAATAAATATGTTTGAAACTTGTGCATCTATAAGAAATACTAACAAGTACTTCACAGTTTTTAGATTTTTTATTACTCTAAGTAATTTTTTTCCTAAATGCATACTTTAAACCTTGTAAAATTGCATTTTTAAGAAGATCCAGATGCATTCTATATTTTACATACTATAATTACACTCCACACATAATAATATGGAGTGCCTTCACCTGTCTGCCTCTGCATTCCCTCCAAGATAAAGATGTTCAGTATTTCAACATTCCTAGTTACTTGAATACTTGCACCAACTTTCAGTAGTCCTGTTACGTTCACTTGATTTAATAAACAAGTATTTTGAATTCTTGCTTGATTACTTTTAGTTCTGGCATTGGTTTACAGATTCTTAAATGATATATTCCTGGTATGCCCCATATTCACTTCCATAATACCTGGCATGAAAATTACTGTTGTATACAACCTCCTGACCCTCTGCCCTATCTCTAAGATAGCAGATATCTCTAACTCTTAAGATTCAGTCTTACTGAAGAGAGATTTTGCCTTCAAACTACTCAAAGTCCTGATGACCCTGTTGTGCAGGTCCTTAATGTGCTTGTAGATTAAGTGGAACTTAATCTGTTCATACATTGTCATAGTGCAGATCTCCCTGTTTCTTTTTCTAGCTAAATTTTTTACTCAATCTAGTATGCTGGCATCTTGGAATACCTGATAGCAAGTGATCCACCTCTTGGTAAGATGGATTGTTTTTCTCTTTTTGTTGCACAGAAATCAGCTTCTAACTCAAACAGTCTGTAAGTCACCTGAACAACCTGTAATAAATATTACCATGTCTTATGGTAACACTGTACCATAAGAACCCTAAATTCCTATTAACTCTGCTTACTTACAACTATAGTTAACATCAGATTTCATGATTACATTTAACTTCCGAGACCAAAAAGCACAGAAGGAAATTTTTCTACTGTAGAGAATATGGGGGAATATTTTGTATATAACTTTGCAAAGTTTGTGTTTAAAGGGGTATGATCTGTGTGGTAGTCAGGCATATGTAAGTTTTATGTGAAATCATATTTACCGCATTGACATTCCAGGCAGAAATGAGGAAAATTAGTATTTCTTAACTGGAAGATGTAGTTTTATATATATATATATATAAAAAGTAATGCAATATCCTATTTTTTTTTATTATTGTTAGTAGTAGTAATATCACTCTGGTCAAAAATACTCAGTCTGAACCACCTGGACACTTTTTGCAGGCAGGAGTTATATTGTTATTTGTTTCCATATTAGATCCATTTGCTGGAGTTCTACTTCAGTGAAGAAAAAAGTCATATTTTTCTTGAAAACTGGTACTGACAGTTTTCCCAAGTAAAAGTCCCAATATCCCAGATTTCCTTCTTTCCTTCCTCTCACCTTGAAAACTGCAGGCAATATGTCATTTAAAAAAAAAATAAATCTGATTTATTTGGAACAAAAAAAGAAACCCAATTCATCTCTGATTTTATTTCTCCTTTATGCAATAAGGTATATTTAGGTTTTTAGTTTTCCTATAAATGGAACTCTTTCATAATACCTAAAATAATATCTCACTGTTTTCTTTTGGTTTATCCACAATTTATATTTTGTGTTGTTTCTCTGCTTAAAATAAGATTTGTGTTCCTCTTTCACTTTTGTAAACCAAAATGATGTGTATATCAATGAAAATATACCTCAATTTTCTTCTATATCTAAAGGCAATGACGAACATCAGTGTGGTGCAGTATTACAAAATTTCTCTTCTCCAGATATTTCTTGAAAATAAGTTTCACTCAGTGTTTCTAAGCCTCTAAATATAATGTGTTTGTTTCATTGGAATGAAAACAAGGATAGTTATGTATGCTTATAATGTATTGTAATGGTGAGATCTCTGTATTTTTACTAATCCCAGAAATTATAATCTGCCATTTGCAATTACTCACAATTTACATTTTGTCTATGAAATGAGGAAATAATTTTTCTGATAATTAATAAATTTATTTTGTACACATAATGTTTATATCTGTGTACTGAAACTCCTACAGAGCAACATTTTAAAGTACACAGTATAAATCTCAGCTGCAGGAAATCTTAGTAAAATACCTGACTGTAAAATCCATCTGGTCTCAACAGTTCTCATTCATTAGGAGTCTCTTATAATCAACATCTGGTACGATCAGACTGCTCTGAACAGCAAGGATTTAGCTTGCAGTATTTACATGCAGCTTTAGTTAACCAAAAGGTCATCAGAAATATCTGTTAAAAGCAAAGTAGTATGATTAATCTGGAAGTTGTTACATTCATTTTGTAACTGGCAGAGTTACGATTAAATGAATGAACTGTGCCTTTAAAGGTATAAGCTGAAACCTTGTTTGAACCACTGATTGGTGGAGACCCCTGAATCCACTATTATCATTAGATGATCAACTCACCAGGAATATCACTTTTCTTTACTATATTCTTGGGGAAAAGGTATAAAATGGGCTTGATAAAAAGAAGATACTGTGGTCAAATAGATGCTAGATATTTGCTACTGGAGAGCTGGTGCTTTCACTAATAATCCCACTGAAGTGAGCAGTATCTGTTGACCTAAACCAAAATCACTGTGTGCATTTTTTGTACCCCTGTAAGGTAGGGCACCATATATATATTGTATGCAGAGGATCATCATACAGAGATCATATAGGAAGTAAAAAACATGCCAACAACAAAATTCAGTGTCAGAGCTCTCACCTTTCTGCCCCTCGCCAGCCCCCTGAGGCTTCCCCTTCCTAGACCCAGGACCTTGTTTCAGCTCAGCCTGGTGCCATCAGTCCCTGCCCTAGTGATGCTGCAGGACTCCTGGTCTCTCTCTCCCTCTCCATCACAGCTGTGCCTGGCACAGACTGTGTTGGTTTGGACTCATTTCTTGGCTTGTTCTCAGGCCTTTCTGGTTGGTACAGACATGCTCAGCAATCATGGGACTCTGTCTGACCCTGAATATTCTCACCAGACAAAATCGTGTCCCAGACTCATGGATGGACTTCCCAGCTCTACCCTGCACCTGCCTTATTGCCGTAAACTTACCTGGAGATATAACCTCATGGCTGAAACTGTTTTCTCCAAGCCTGTCCTGCTTCCCTCTCTGGGATGCTGGCTGATGAGGTCCCTAGTCCAGGAGCTGTGTTATTGCATTTGTGTCCCTCTTACTTAGGGAGCATCCAGACTATGCCGCTCCTCAACATTTTCTAGAACTGGAGGTGAGGCATTAGACCCAAATCAGAAGATTCTGTAGTTAAATTTATTTGAAAGAAGTGAAGAGCTTCCGTAGGAAGAAAAACACGAGTTTAAATCCTGGGAGGTATTTAGATTATTTAGAAAGAAAGTAAAGAACCTGAGAATGGTGAAAGAAAGTATGGAAATAAGAAAATATTCGAATAGCCCCAGTGAAAATACCCCACCACCAGGCACAAGATGAGATGTGTTAGACTAGTGGTCATAGAATTGAAAGGGAAAAGAAAACATTGTTATCTGGAAAAACAATACAAACTTTGTAAATTCTTATAAATCTCCTAATATCTTCTTGTGATAATGGGAAAGAAACACCTTTCTATTGACAAAATCTTCACAACAGATGCAATCTGGAAAGCATTCAGGATCTGACTGTGACAGTGAAGGAAAAGGTTTGCCAAATTCTCTGGCACCAAATCTAATAAGGCGTGTCCTTTGGGAGGTTAATCAGTAGTCCAATGAAAATAAGAGCTCTGAAAGCTGCAAAGCATTGGGCTTCTAGCAGATGGGGCATGAAGGTGTCAAAGAAATGTTTTGGTAGTTTTTAAGTATTTAAATAAGTGTTGCTTAGAAAAAAAAATCACATAATTTATCAGAAAATAAATCATTGCAATTGAATACCTCAGTTGCAGAGTTTGTGAACAAATTCTAAAAGGAAGGAACCACAGCAAGTCAGTAGACAGTCTGAAGTGTAATTTTTATAATCAAGAGTCAGCCTTGTACCCTCCACTGAAACCTATCTCTAAGTGTTAGTCTGTTTTAATAACACTTAATGTATATTTTTATCAGTTTTCTCATGTTAATAGTCTAATTTGACTAAATAGCACTGGTGAATCAGCTGTTTTCTACTCAGATCAGCTGAGTAATGTTAATCTAATCTCTCTGAGATTAAAATACGGACTACAAATGTCTCCAGAAAAAGAAAATCAAGACAATATCAGAAAAAAAACATGCAACTAGAAGATTTCTTGCTTTACAGAAGAAAGTAGGACAGGTTTGGGTAGAAGCCTATGATAAGCTGTAGGCCTTTGGAAAGTATGGTTCCATTAGCTAAGGAAAATTTTATTTTTTCCAAGTGACTTTTCATATTAGATAGAAGGATTTTGGACATTAGCTAAACTATGATCAAGAGAGTTTTTTTTTATTTTATTATCACTGATGTTTTTATTTGTGTGTTTTTTTTTCTTTCAGAAAAGCAATTTTTCTTTGTATCAAGACCTGTATCATAAGGAGCAGTTAATGGCATTACTGGAGCTAAAATATCAATCATTCATTTTACTAGTATACTGAAAAAAAAGGAGTCACTACTGATCATTTTTTGTCAGTGAATATATTTTTACAAAATAAACTTAAAAGCTGATTAAAACATCACAAAAGTTATGGATATAACTAAAATATTGATGAACTGAACATTGACTGTTGCTTCTTTAAAATAAAATATTTTTTAATTTAAAAAATATCTATATATCCAATTGATTTAATCATTGTAAAAGGTTATAATATAAAAATATGTATTAGTAGTATTAAAGCATGCCTAAAAGAGGCCATGAAAGAAGTAATTAGGGCAACCAGTGTAGTAATAATCTTCAGGACATACTTCATTGGTCAACCCAGAAACTTGGTAGAAACAACTTAAAGGGAACAGCAAAAAGGTAGAATGATCTTTGAGAATCAAGTAGTGAAATTACTGTATTGCAGGAACCAGATTATCCTTCCTGTCTTGAAGAAATTTGCAAAAGCACAAAGATAGTTTTAGTGTTCCTCTTTTTTTTTACAAAAAGCTCTGTTGCTATTTAAAACATCAAGCAGCATACCAAAAAAGAAAAAGTTAGTTGCATGAAATCACCCAACAGAACCACTGACATGCATAGATTAGGAGGATGCTCACAAACATAGATTAACGAAAGGCTGAACGATTAATGAAGAGGTGGGTTTGTCTTGAAAGTAAAGCTGCCAACAGAACACAGAAATCTCACCTGTGACCTTTCATATCTCATTGCATCAGCTTGTTTTTACTCTATGCTTAGGCAGGAGCGTGTGATAGACTTTAAGCAGAAGAAATTTCGCAATAGCTGGACCTTTTGCATGGATAAAATGTCTTCTCGTTATATAAACTTTACTGTTATTTCAAATCAAATTAAGATGTTCCTACTCCTGAAAGACAGATCACTTCCTCTTCTTTATTTCACTACGTCACAGCATAACAAATATTTTTAGATTGGTTTGAATGGACTGTGCTTCTCTCTCAAAGGAGGTCAAGCAAAAGGAGAGTTAGTAGGGACATTTAAAATATGTAATTCCAACAGTCCACACAGAAGGTTATTGGAAAGTATCTGCATATGATTTATAGACTTCTAAATTTTCCCGTTTAGTATCACATATCTTTCTCTTCCCAGTATTGTATTTTCTGTGTTTGCATTTCAGGATACCTGTTTTATGCTATGATTTGCTTCCCCTACTTCTGATATAACACATAAAAAACACAATCAGTACAATGAATGTGATTGTAATTCTATTAAATTAAAATTGGAGTGCCACTCTGTTCAGTCTGTAACCATATTATATACAGTTAAAATGATTTCTGTTCAGTCTGCAACCATGTTATATACAGCTAAAATTATTTTTGCTCATTTATTAGGAACAGTGATGTAAAACTCTGTTTTTGCAGTCATGTGACTGGAGGAAAGCCAGCAATGTTTAAGACACAAAACCTTAGAGTAGTTATGGAAAAAAACTCTGAATCTTTAAAACACATTGGTTTGTATGTTATCTAGTATCTTTGTGCTATTAGGCAGCTCAAAGAGGACATAGTCTTGCTACTAACACAAAAACAAAAAACAGAGAAAATCTGCTGGTACATGGTTACATATGTCACCTTTAAGCAAACCATACCATTCACTACCCTGTGATAAGACGCATGCTGTAAGAAAGGGTGAGAATACAGAGATGTTCATTAAGCTTTAGTAATCCCTAACAGATGTAAGATAAATTCTGCTGATTCATGCTAGGACCAGCTGACAGTGTTTTAAAATCAGTACTCAGCACTAAGAATATGCAAGAGCTTCCTTAATGAGTCTTTTCCCTTTATAGAGTCTCAAACATTGCTTTGGCTACAAGAAAGCTATTGGTCTTAACAGCACTAGAAATACACAAGAATTGTCCACCCCAGTGATACAAAGAAGGACCTTGCTGTGAACTTTTCATCACAAAAAGCAAAGCTGGTTACATAATACACCCATTGACAGCTGATTATGGTCATAGAAGAACAGTGCCTTGATCAGATTTTAGGTGAAATGGAAAAAAAGATGTGTATGCTTATGCCACCGTTGAGGTCATTTCTTGTTCATTAAAGTGGTAAATTTAGTCCATCTGCTTCCTCCGCCCTGAGTCTCAGTTCACTAGTTTGCCTTTTTCTCAACTTCTGACAGGTGAGGAATGATCTGACTGGTGTCCTGTACGGTGAAGACATTGAGATTTCAGATACAGAGAGTTTCTCCAATGATCCTTGCACAAGTGTAAAGAAGCTTAAGGTATGTGTTGCTGTTTGACAAAGATAAAGTGATTATATCAATGCATTTGATTTTTTTCTTTTTTTTCCTATGAAGAATGCTAATGAAATAAAATTTGCTCAAAAATGATATCCTGCTAAATTCCATTGCATAATAAGGTCAAACAAAGGCTTTTTGAGAACCTAGTCCTGTTTAAATCAATGAATGTCTATGCATATGACAAATATTTTTATAGTTCCTGATAGGGACACTAAGTAGAGAAAGTTGTTGCTGGCTTAATGATTGAACCTATTGCACCAGTCTTAGTGATATACATGTAAAAGCTCTTGAGGCTTGGAACCAGAACCCTTTTAAGGTAAACTATCACATAGCAAAAGCATTGAGCATCTTTCCATTAGCTTCCTTACACATTTTAGATTGAATTCCTTTCTTATATCATCTGCATTATTTCATATGAATCATAACAGAAAAAAAAAAATTGATAGAAGAATAATCTACCTTCCTTTTCTTATTATAATGATCTATTAGGTTCCTGGCATCTCATAAAATTAAAACTATATTTTAGCATTACCAAGCAATGCAACCAACAATAAACATAGGAGATATGAATCTTAAACTACTTATAAACATGAAAAAATGAAGAAGCACTTTGATTCTGGCCTTCCTGTATGTCAACAACACACTGTTTTATAGGGAAGATGAGAAGACTAACAATGTATTAAAGTTATCTCTTGATTTTTTCTTCAAAGCAAATTACTACAACAATAAATAAGCAACTGTCAAGACAACAGTTTATTCTTGATACGAATATAAGGTTACTAATCCTTAGCACACGTCAGGCACAACTTAGCTATCCAATTCTAAAAATGTTCGTTCCCTTTTTAAAGATGTTAACCTAATATAGTAAACTGGTATCTGCTTACTGTACTTGTGATTCACATGGACATAAAATATCTTTTATTTTTATAACACACTTTGATGAATTAATGGTTATGCATTGCAAAATGGAAATATCTGGTATGATCTGCCAGAAACACGTTTTATATTTTTTTCCCAGCAACATCTTACTTTTTGCTACACCGACTCCAGCCTCTTTTAGTCACAGCTGGAAAGAACATTTAGGCTTAAGGATATCTTTAAAACTCATTTTTGTGTTCAAAGAAAACAATGTTGGAAGATATGTATTTGTATATCAAGTTAAATGTCTAAAAAATTCTAAGCATGCACAGGCAACTTCTGTGAGCAGTAACACTTCTGCTTCCAATTTTCTTATATCTTGCCCATAGGACAAAAAAAAAAAAAGCAATATATGAATTCCAATTCAATGAAACAGTTTCCATCTGATTTCCCCAATACAATAGGTGTTTTGGATTCTGATCAAACCTGATCTCTCATTCTAACAATCAAGTTAATTAAATTTTAAAATTTTGGGCCATGAACAGGTTTGGATGTGGACTCAGCCTAAGTGGGTGCCATGCACGCTAACAGGCATCAGCAAGTTTTGCCAGCACGTTATGATAGGGGAGCTGATATCCTCTAGTTCACCTTCACCATCAGTGATTCCATAGCTGACGTCAGAGGCTCGTCTGTAGTTCTTCAGATGGACATCCAGGCATTCACAAGGCAGAACATGTGGATATCTCTATTGACAAAGTTACCCAGCATTAAGTAGATTTATTGATAACATCTTGGCTGTCAAATACATGGTAGAGAATAAGACAGAGCATCCGAGCTGTTCAATTTAGATATTTCATAAAGAGCCTGCCAAGACATTGACTTTTCTTGGCAGATGAGATATTGTAGCAATCGTTCTCTGGAAAGCTGTGTAGTACAACATTGTGGTGTTATTCATTAGAAATGAGACAGATTAAAATCCAATCACAGAAGGGAAGCTCTGCAGGCCAGGAAAAAAAATAAAATAGCTGCCTATTCCTGCATAATGTGCATCACTCAAAAACTCTGAAAAGGCTAAAGAATGCCTCATATCCGAGGCTGTTGGAAATGACAGTGGAGGAGACAAGTTGTTCTTCATCCCTCAGTGGAACATCTTAGATGTCTTGATCGTCACTGTCTTCAGGATTTATACTACTCAGCTGTCAGTAATGCCAAAGGCACTTTGGTGGGTGAATAATATCCTCACCTACATGAAAGAAAGAAGGGAGCAAGAGATTCATTCATTTTTGAGATTCTGCTATAGTCTTTATTTATAAAATATGTTTTTATGGAGAGTCTGCCACAGCTGTGGGTAAATGAAAGGTAACTGTTCATTTTCTTGTTTGAACTTTAGTCCATGTGGGAACATATGTATTGCTTACTGAGGGGCAAAACTTAAATGATGATATTGTTACTCTGATCTCTGAGAAGAGTAAATATGACAGCTCACCATCTGGCAAATGGTCTAAACATTGGTCTTTTTATATAAGTGTGGTTTTGGGAGTTGCATTCCCCCTAGAATATTTTTAATCATCCCATAGATCACCTGCCTAGTTTCAAATGTCTCCTGTCAAATATGCTTTAGCTTCATGCAAGGAATTTACAACTTGTGAGAAACAGAGTACTTGATGCTTGCTGGAGTCCAGTGGGTGGCTTCTTTGATCCTTACAGGAGAGTTACACTGTGTTAACTTGCATCAGTCCTATGAAGGCTGATGTAAAGGAATAGCATAGCCTTGCAAGGAAATCATAGTGATTGATCGTCAGTTAACAGTTTGACTGAAGGGGGCAAATTATCATGCTTCAGTAAATGTCTGATGTATCTCTTTGTATGAGACTATAAAGTGGACATAATATCCTGTTCTGCAAGTGCTGACATATACCCAGCTCTGGTAAACTTCAGTACACATTTCTTTACCCATCAGGATAAAATCTCTTTTAGAGATTTGAGCTATGTCCAGTTGCCTGAATTTGGATCTTCAGAGTCTCTTATGCAGGATGGAGCCAGCAGACCCAAGCCTAGCATCAAATGAATATAAGCTTATCTACCACTTCCTATACATTTCTTCAGCAACAAATTTGCAAAAATGTGGAAGGGCATGCAAGAAGGAGAGTTGAAGAGAAAGAGGCTTGCTGAGAAGTGTGTCATTGCACAGAGGAAGAACATGTATTTTTCATCTTGTTCAGTCAGTTTGTGGTGGGATATCATCCAAATCTTTTAGTGAACACAGACATCTTAATGTCCTCCTTACTGTACTGAGTACTTCAAAACCATTAATTTATCTATTAACATGGAAACTCATTAAGTTTAAGCAAAGAAAACCCAAACATTTGGATATAACATTCTGGCTTGATCATACATTCCAAGGATGACACAATATCATGGATCATCTAGTTCTAGAGCCATAGCTGATCTTTGCATTTGGATTGTAAACCTTTCTAGTTGAGCAGCAGGGATTCTTGAGAACTTGTTTCAGAACTGGTTCACACACTTTGCAGATTTTCTGCTCTGGCATTTGAAGCTCAGCCCACACTGAAAGTGGAGATTCCTGCCTGACAGAAAATCCGTCTTCCCTGAAATCCTTAGTCGAATATTGAGATGGTCAGTTATTTAGAACTGGGATTTGCTGACGAGTGAACAAATCAGCAAATATACCCATTTGCTTGGGTGCCTGAATAAGAGCAGAATATGTCGGAAAATAGGATTGACTGTCAGTATTAAAATGGATAGTCTGTTATGCCTTGCGTAAAAAACATTTTCATGAAGAGTTTGTTGTGTGTCTGTTTGCTTGCATGAATGCAGTGAGTTCTTGCATGAATTCTAGAGGAATTTAGAGCCACATACTCATGTGGCTGAATGTGCAAAATTTGAGTCTGAGTGCTATTGCCAAACTAATTGCACAATGATATTGCTAAAAAAAATCTTTGCAGACAGTAAGGCTGTTGAAATGTCATAGGATATTTCTGTGAAAAAAAAAAAAAATAGCATGAACTGTAAAGTTCTTGTAGAGCTTTGCAGTAACAGAACAGTCACTATGGGAATTGTACTGTGAATTATGTGATAATCAGGTAGAAACAGTGTCTTAAGGCATGGAACCACACACCACAGGCATTGTGATTTCAGTATGGAGGTTGTTGAACAGGCAGTGGGCAGTGTTACTGAACATGCACTATTGGGTTGTTCACTAACACCCTGCCTACAGTCTCCAACACTCATAATCAATGAGGATGCACATCTTCTGTTTTTCTAAAATTGGTCCTCAGCATGTTATAAAATGAAAAGTAATTTATTCAATTGTAATTAGGTGCTGTGTCCTTTACTTTTAACCAAAATTTCCTACTCTTTTTTTCAAATATTGTATCGGCATTTTTATGTTCAGAGAGGTCAAGAGATTCAGAGTTGAAGTTCCAAAAGTGACCAAAATTAACTTTCGAATGTGAAAAATAGAAGTAATTGATGAGGTATTTCTCACTAAATAATTCCTAAATCTTTTTATCATCCTTACAAAAACTGTAATACAATTGCTGCAGTTTCATAAAATCATAGACTGGTTTGGGTTGGAAGGGACTTTAAAGACCATCCAGTTCCAACCCCCCTGCCACAGACAGGGACACCTTCCACTAGACCAGGTTGCTCAAAGCCCCATCCAGCCTGGCCTTGAACACTGCCAGGGATGGGGCAGCCACAGCTTCTCTGGGCAACCTGTGCCGGTGCCTCACCACACTCACAGTAAAGTTCTTCCTCATACCTAATCTAAACCTACCCTATTTGAGCTTAAAGCCATTCTGCCTTGTCCTATCACTGCCTGCCCTTGTGCAAAGTCCTTCTCCAGCTTTCTTATAGTCCCCCTTTAGGTATGGGAAGGCTGCTCTGAGTTCTCCCTGGAACCTTCTCTAGGCTGCACAACCTCAACTCTCACAACCTGTCTTCACAGGAGAGGTGCTCCAGCCCTCTGATCATCCTCGTGGCTTCCTCTAGAGGGACAAATCTGTGTAATTTTTTTAGTTTTGTGTGACCTTGTTCAATTTATTAAAATGAATCTAAGCAGTTTATGTAAGATTTACATTACTCTATAAATCTGTGGCTAAATATAAAAATAAAGAAAAGGAAGCAAAGCATATTATGTTCTTTTCAAATTTAACCATGCTAAAAATGATACTAATATCATGCATTTAATTGCAGAACAATTCTAGTATCTTTTTGCAATTTCCATCATACTATTTTCTGCTGAGCAGGAGAAAATAACCCCAAAACATTGAAATTATCTAAACTTAAAATATTTGATAAATTGATTTAATTAAAATTGAAATGTTTTTCAACATCAAAATTCACACTGAACCATATGTTTCCCTTTTCCTTGGAGAGGGAAAGAGCTATTAGTAGTTCTAACCAAGTGTTTTATTAAAGAAATGGAAACTTAGATTTGCTCAACCTTTATCTGAGAACTTGGCTATTGTGCGAAATAAAAGGTAATATTAAGTCATAAAATGCTATCTGTTCTGTGTTTTATAGATGTTAGCAGCAATTTTTCACATGAGAAAAAGGCTAGCCCAGCTCCTGAAGTAATATTTTTCTGTATATGCTCCTGAATTTAGGAATATTTTCTAAGTATGTTTCTCAGTATGAAAGTAAAATGATCTCTTTTGACTTCAGTCATAGATTCTTAAAGTGTGATAATTTTTTTTTAATGTGTGGAGGTGGGAGGGAGGAGGAGAGGAGGGATTGACAACGTGTTATAGTGACTGTAGAGAAGATGTGGTATGATTAAAACCTTTAAAATTACTAAAGCAGGCATAATACCAAAGCATTTTATCTCAAATCTCCTGTCTCACAACTTTACATTACTAGTTCATGTAAGCAATGAAAAGCATATATTTTCAGATGGTTTTAATATGCAAAGTTTTAAAAGAAATTAGGGAAATTTTAAAACTGATCATATGAATGTTTGTCACTTTAGTGTTATTGAATAGTAATATTTGACAAGTTAAACATAGGAGTTTTATTCTCATTAGTGCTATTGCTTAATCCTTTTCTTCAAACACCTCAGTTGCTCTCTTAAAGCATTTTAAGTTCTTGAACTTGTAGAAAATGGAATAGTTCTGAACTAATTTTGCTGTCTGCAGCTGTATTTTGTGCAAATTCTTTGCACAATTTGAATGGCCAGCTGAAGTGGTTTCTAGAAAGTCTGTGACTGTATTTAACTGCCACGTATTTTATTCAATCTGCAGGGTAACGATGTTCGAATCATACTTGGCCAATTCGATGAGGAAATGGCTGTGAAAGTTTTCTGCTGTGTAAGTAAATATATTCCATTTCATATCAGAATAAAGAATATGGTACGTTTGAATAAAAAAAATAATTTGAGCACAAAAATATCTTCATGTGGTTCAGCTCAGCCAAGGTTTATAGTCTAAAGAGAGGTTACGTATGCTTAGCTCCATTTCTCTTTCAATAAAATACTTTGTACTTGACTTCAGCTTAATTTAGGTGTTGACTGTATGGTTAGCAGCTTCTTACATTTTTCCTATAGTGGAATGAAATGCCAAATATATCTTGAGCATTTATCAGATCCAGGGAAACATTTGTATAGTAGCAGCAGATACAGACAAATGTAAGATTTGAATCCTGTCCAAGAGTTGTGCTCTGGTGGTGATGTCTGCATGTGTGTGATTTTTGCATGTTTTGCTTTGAGAGAATAAGAAATTCAAGCAGTTCCTATACATGCTAACTAAGCAACCCTAATAATTTCTTCTACTCAAAATATTGCTAATTGTACAGTTGTCATTCACTTCTGACTGTTGTATGTTTTACATGAAAGTGAATATTAGTTTGTAAAAAATAAGTGTTTTGAATTAAAAGAAATACAGTAAGACCAGCATACATTATTGTCTCCATTTGTTTATGTATGTGAATATGGTGCAAAAACGCACAATGTGAATCCCATTGAAAGAATCAAGTCTAAAATATGGATCTTTATTTGTACTTGCTAAAAAAAAAACACCAAACCAAACCAACAGGCAGATTTTAGTGGCCTAAATTTTTATTGATGTTGAATTCTGAGTCTAAATAACCTCATTAAACCTGTATGAGCAGTACACAATATAATGGAAAAGCGGTATTGTTTTCAGAGGGTGTTTTGTAGTGTTCACTTAGAGAGACAATTGCCTATCCAAGCAAAGAAAGGAAAGGCAGACGTTCAAAATCTGAGTACTACATGTGTATCAGACACATGCTGGCTCATACTCAGCAGCTGTCCCAGTTGCTGGCAAAATTTGGAAAGGAGGTTGTAGAGTATATTTGGAAGGAACAAAATCCATTTGCATCCAAAAGGAAATGGACAGTATTATTTTCTTTTTCATTCTTCTTATCTCTGATAGGTCTTTGTATATGGATTTTTCTGTTCTGGCATTTAAACTGGATTGACAGAGATAATGTTCCATTTTCCATTCCTGGAAGAAAGAATGGTCCTTCCGCAGCCCAACTCTTCCTCAGATCTCTCGTGGTGGGACTGTGTTTCCCCAGTTGGGTGGTCTTAGTCAGACCCAATGTTAGACAAGAGATTGGCTTCATTTGTGCCACTGCCCTTAGTATTTAGTTGCCTTACCCTACAATTCTTTTCCAAGCCCGTGGGAATGTGAGGCCACTTTCCTTTGAAGAGAATTCCTTTGAAGAGAAGAGTGTTCTTTTCCCTGCACCTCCTTAAGTGGGTGAAGTCTCTTTCATACAAATACCTGCTGCATCTTTTTGTGGCAACAGTTTGGTAGTAGCATGGGAAGTGTGTGTAACTCAGAACAGTTTAAAGAATGATGGCTGCTCCTAAATTACATTAGTGTCAAAAATAATAAGGCATATTTTTCTGGAACCTTGAGAAATTTGAGAGATCACTTATTTCAGTTTATATTAATGCATTTATTCTCCAGCAGAAGACTGCAGGAGAGGGCAGTTCAAAGTAGGTCATTTATATATTAATGCACTGCAATATGTCAGTAAGCTTGTTATTAGTCATAAAATGTATTGTTGGCTCATACATTTCTACAGCTATATGCCCCAAAAAGCAGAATAATTTAGATATGTTAATTTTTTTAACCCCTTCCTCAGGTGTATCTTTAGAGAGGTTGCACTTTTGGGTCCCTATTATATTTTGGAGGGTGGCTGATGTCAGCCAGAGAAAAACTTCAAGTTTGTTAAAGGAAGATGCTGTTGTACTAGTGTGTGAGAATTTGTTTTGTTTGGTTGTTTGGTGTTTGTGGTTGTTATTGTGTTGGTTTGTTTTTTTTTTTTTTCTGATTGTGGTTATAACTGGAATAGTGTTTGCCAATGGTTTGTGTAGGTGGGAAAATCTTTAAAGTCTGCCTCAGTTTTCTGTCTGGATTAAACAATCATATGCTGTGAGTTTTCCTCAGGACATCCATTGGAGTTCATATAGAATCATAGACTCGTTTAGGTTGGAAAAGTCCTGTAAGATATTGAGGCCAACCATTAGCATAGCACTGCCAATTCTACCATGTCCCAAAGTGCCAAATCTACATGCATTTTAAATACCTCTAGGGATGGTGACTCAACTGCTTCCCCGGCAGCTATAATGCTTGACAACCCTTTCAGTGAAAAGATTTTTTCCTAATATCCAACCAAAACCTCCTCTGGCACAACTTGAGGCCATTTCTTCTTGTCCTATCACTTGTTACTTGGAAGAAGAGACGAACCCCCACCTCACTACAACCATCTTTCAGGTATCTTTAGAGAGTGATAAGGTCTCCGTTGAGTCTCCTGTCCAGGCTAAACAAACCCAGTTTCCTCAGCTGCTCCTCTTAATATTTGTGCTCTAGACACTTCATCAGCTTCGTTGCTCTTCTTTGCACACAATGTGCTCATTCTCATTTTGCCTGACCATTCCCTTCCCCACCCCCCTGAATACACACACATGCAAAAGATGCAGAGCACATAACTCAAAGATAAATGGACTAAAAGATAGTCTAATTCAGTGGCAAAATTTAAAAACATGACAGGACTAATTGAAGCAGAAGTTCATATTTGCAGGTGTTTTTTATGATGATTTATGCTGAATTTGGAGAAGGCTGAGGTTCTTAATGACTTCTTTGCCTCAGTTCTCACTAGTAAAGGATCTGACCACACCGCCCAAGTGTTGGAAGGCAGACACAGGGACTGTGAGAATGAAGACTCTAGGGCCATTGTAGGAGAGGACCTGGTTCTCGACCATCTTAAGAGCCTGAACATGCACAGGTCCGTGGGACCTGATGAAATCCATCTGCGGGTCTTGAAGGAACTGGCAAATGAATTTGCTAAGCTGCTGGCCATCATATTTGAGAAATCATGGCAGTCAGGTGAAGTTCCTGGCGACTGGAAAAAGAGAAATATAACCCCCATTTTCAAGAAGGGGAAAATGGATGACCCAGGAAACTACAGAGCAGTCAATCTCACCTCTGTGCCTGGCAAAATCTTGGAGCAGATTCTCCTGGAAAGCATGCTAAGGTACATGAAAAACAACAAGGTGCTTGGTGACAGCCAGCATGGCTTCACTAAGGGGAAATCCTTCCTGACCAATTTGGTGGCCTTCTATGATAGGCCTGCAGAACTGATGGATAGATGGACAAGGGTAGTGTTGATGTCATCTACCTGGACTTGTGAAAAGGATTCGACACTGTCCCACACGACATCCTTGTCTCTAAATTGGAGAGACATTAATTTGATAGGTGGACCACTCGGTGGATAAAGAACTGCCTGGATGGCTGCATGCAAAGAGTTGTGGTCAATGGCTCAATGTCCAGCTGGAGACCAGTATCAAGTGGTGTCCCTCAGGGATTGCTCTTGGGAGCAGTCTTATTCAACATCTTCATCGCTGACATGGACAGTGGGATTGAGTGCGCCCTCAGCAAGTTTCCAATGACACCAAGCTGTGTGGTTCGGTTGATACGCTGGAGGGAATGAATGCCATCCAGAGGGTCCTTGACATGCTTGTGAGGTGGGCTGATGCCAACCTCATGAAGTTTAACCATGACAAGTGCAAGGTCCTACACCTGGGTTAGAGCAATCCCAGGCACAGCTACAGGATGGGCAGAGAAGAGATTCAGAGCAGCCCTGTGGAGAAGGACTTGGGGGTGTTGGTCGATGAGAAACTGAAAATGAGCCAGCTTCAGTGTGCGCTCGCAGCCCAGAAAGCCAACTGTATCCTGGGCTGCATCAAAAGGAGCGTGACCAGCAGGTCAAAGGAGGTGATCCTGCCCCTCTATTCTGCTCTCGTGAGACCTCACCTGGAGTATTGTGTGCAGTTCTGGTGTCCTCAACATAAAAAGGACATGGAACTCTTGGACCAAGTCCAGAGGAGGGCCACGAGGATGATCAGGGGACTGGAGCACCTCCCGTATGAAGACAGGCTGAGAATTGGGGCTGTTCAGCCTGGAGAAGTGAAGGCTGCGTGGAGACCTCATAGCAGCCTTCCAGTATCTGAAGGGGCCTATAGGGATGCTGGAGAGGGACTCTTCATTAGGGACTGTAGTGACAGGACAAGGGGTAACAGGTTAAAACTTAAACAGGGGAAGTTTAGATTGGATATAAGGAAGAAGTTCTTTCCTGTGAGGGTGGTGAGGCACTGGAATGGGTTGCCCAGGGAGGTTGTGAATGCTCCATCCCTGGCAGTGTTCAAGGCCAAATTAGAACGGCCTTGGGTGACATGGTTTAGTGTGAGGTGTCCCTGCTGATGGCAGGGGGGTTGGGACTAGATGATCTTAAGGTCCTTTCCAACCCTAACTATTCTATGATTTGATGATTTAAATAAGCTTAGCTATTCATTTAACACTGGTGTCATAGATGTTTAGCAGTTTTAATTCTATGGTAAATCTTGGCTTCCTAATTTTTTTTTTCATCTCAGTGGGATGGATGTGATGTTTTTCATGGAATGGAAATTAAGGTATTTTGCTCAAAACTTAATGCTTCAACAATCAAAATGGTCAACTGTGCTGGATAGACATACTTTTTTTTCCATTTGAAATTGGATTAGCTTGACTTTGCATGTTCCCAATGAAATCCTCAGTTCTGTAGAAAATTTACTTTTAAAAAATTGTTAGCAGGAATTTTTCCAATAGCTGATTTTCAAGCCATAGAGATATTGCAGTACAGTCATGTGCACATCAAGACTGATGCCTGCTGATACAGTTATCTGTCTGAAGTCAGTTGAAGAAGATTACTGTTATCCATAGGTCACTGCATGAGCTTCAAGTGGTTCTTTTAGTAAACATTCAGTAATAACTAAAGCCAGACTTAATTAGCATTTTTGATCCAACAGAACTTGTCTCTGCTCTCCTTGATCTGGTAGAGTTTTATTCCTGAGTTTTGGGAGTTAAAGGCACTACTGATTTTTAATGAGAAACAGATGGACATTCATTGCAATTTAGAACTCTATAGGCTTTCTCTAAAGGGTGGCATACAGAATGTGTCTGTGATGACATGATGGAAACTCAATAAGAGTAAGATTTTGCAGGCACATTTACACAAACTCAGGTAATTGTTTTCAACACATAGAAAGATCTCTTACAGAAATTTCTTTGTTGCAAATATGCATCTTTTTATGGATTCAAACAAGAATGAAAACTTAAAAAAACAAAACCAAACCAAAACACTTCAGTCTCACAAGGGAAAAAAAATGTCCAGGACAATTTCCTGGCTGCTTGGTAGCAACTCAGTGTTTTGCAGCCTAGATAGGGCATGTGGGAAAGATTAGGGAAGATATGTGATTACTTTATGTTTTTCTAATGGTACACAGCACTTGTAAACCTTCTTTGCCCTGCTCTTGCGTGCCAACTAATCTTCCCCTTAGAAAGTAAAACCTGTAAGAAGGGGTCTGTGTCTGCATTCAAACATTTCGTGAAAGATCTGCATATTTCAAGGAAACATATCTTTAAAGCATCAAAATCATCTCTGTTTAACAGAATCAACAGGAAGGAAGTAGTGGCAAAACCCCATTGTTTTGAAATAAATATTCTGGGACCCAGACACTGAAATGCCTGAACACTAGCAACTGTCCCTACAAAAAATGAGCGCATGCTCGTGGTGCTCAGCTTTGGAGGAGTTAGTTTTGGTCCTTTTGTCTTTCCCAGACTGCCCTTCAAGCCCTATCATTCCAGCAGATGAAAAGCTGCCAGCTCTTAAAGCATTTGTTGTTGGCTTTTGTCTGTTCGTTTTGGGTATATTTTTTGTTTCTTTGGTTTGTTTGTTTTTTTTTTTACCACATTCTTGCAGGAAGGTGAAAGCTTGAGTGCAACTCTATTAGGAGTGATCCCTTGTTTCCAGGGTGGAATTTCCAGCTATTTTGAAACTTTCAGTTTTAATCCTGTATCCCAGGACATTTGCAGGTTACACAGGAAACAGGCTTAAGTGCTTATGCAAACAGAAAAATTCTAACAGCTATTTCAGGATAGTTTGCAGCCAATATTTTCTTGCAACACATGATTTGATACTTCTGTCTCTATAGAACAAGGGAAGCTACAGAAGATTGTCCTTCTCTGTAAGCACTTTTCTGTGTCAATTTGTGTCCTCAGTGATTTTAAAACTGTCAAATAAAAGACACCATATTGCTGAAAGCTCTTGATTGACCTAATTGTGTAATGGAAACTCTTTTAGAATCAGGAAGTATTGCAGGATGGGATTGCAGTTTTCCTCACAGCTGGACCTGAGGGGCAGTGTCACCATAGCTGTAGCAGAAGTGGAGATGGGCAGGAGGGCAAAAGCAGAGGTGATTCTGGAAGGGCAGAATTAATGATCTAGAGAAAGACAAATAATTTATGTGGAACATGGAATAAGTAACATGTGAGATGCGATACACTGGGTTTCAGACAGAAGCACTTTCAGGTGACATTGTATGAAAATGCATTAAATTCGATTTTGACTGAACAAAACTTCTGCAACCAGGAGCCAAACAAAACTTCTTTGTTCACAATATGTTTATGAACTGAGTTGGCACCAGTATAATGGCCTTCACAGATTTAAATCACAATTTTAATTTGGATATTAACATATTTAGGAGGCTGTCTTTTTTTGTATTTTTTACTATTCATCTTTATGTACCTGATAAGCTTTTGCTGTGATCTTTGGGATATTTTTCAAAACGATTATGTTCTGAATGACTAATATGTCCTGTTTGTATTCTTATCATTTCCTCCTTCTGTAACATTTTCTGTGAAGATGTAGCAGTTAGGGTAAGATCTAAGAGCTCTAAGGTTGCACCATGTATTACTAAAAATTGGAATTTTTATTGTACGTCTTGTATCTCCAGTATTGCTTCTATTAGGAGCCAAAGAAGCATGAAGCCTGCTGTTTTGAAATGGAGTCTTGCTGAAATGTCAAAAGAGAAATATCTAGTTAAAAGACAGTGAGAGAAACATCTGAGAGAAAATTTGCTAATTTATCCTAGAACAATCTTCACAATGGAACAGAATATCTATTGTGAATATATAAGCTTTTAGGCACAACAACATGTGTGCCTGAGTAATAAAGTATTTCTGTTACCTTTTATATGTATCTGCTACGTATTGAAAAGAGATAACCATCACCTCAACATCTTGGAGTACAGTGGGCTATATTCAGTATCCAAACAATATAGAATTTCACCTGAAGAAATTTCTTGCTGAAAAGAAATTGGAGATTTGCTTGCTCTATCAATTTACTACTGATTCATGCTCCCCAGGAGAAACTGCTTACTCAACATCCCTGTGGTCTCTGTTTTAGCACAGTCACATAGTTCATATTTGCAACATTATAATTTGGTGGTGTCTAATATCCAAGCTTACTTGTTTTTGTGTGGTCTTCAGTATGATGTTAGGATGATAACTTAAACATGGCAGCATGGTGGTCTTACCACTCACATAATAGTTGTCTTATAGAGAATTTTATATGCTAATACTGCGCTTTCTGCTAATGTTCTTCTTTATCTCCCCCACTTTTAGAATACAGAATTTTATTTTTCTGTTTTTGAATAAATGGTCTATTGAAAGTAAAACAGGTTTTAGAAAATTCTCTTCTCATAACCTGAATTTTAAAGAAAGAAATCGGCAACAAAGGAGTCTTCATTATTAGCAAGTAATTATCCTAAACTGTTCAAAATATTTTTGTAACCTTTAATTATGCCATAATTTCATTAATAATGGAAAAAAATGAACAGAAAACCGTCACTTTTATGTTCGCTATGTCTATTGCAGTGTCTATTAGCTTTTCTAATTTGCTTTCTTTGTAGGCTTATGAAGAAGAAATGTATGGCAGCAAATATCAGTGGATTATTCCAGGGTGGTATGAAAATCTTTGGTGGGAATCCTGGATTAATTCCTCACAGTGTCTCAGCAAAAATCTTCTTGCAGCCATGGAAGGTTATATTGGAGTGGACTTTGAGCCTCTCAGCTCAAAAATGTTGAAGACCATATCAGGAAGGGTTTGTATTTTTCCTTCATATATTTTATTATAATCGTTAGTTGTCTCACCACTGTCTTGACACAACAAAGCACTGAGGAAGGAGGTGAAGCTAAACGGTTCTTCTACAAAGATAGCTGGCAGTCATCATGGTCAGTCTTATCTTTCCACCATTTTTCAAATTTTAAAAATTTAGAAGTCAATTGCAATTCTCTATAGGGTAAGGAAGCAGTAAAGTCCCTTGCCTCACATCTGTCCTCTTCCCCCTGTATGAACATTACAGTTAAATGTACAGTAAAGCTTGAATTATTGTCTGCAGTAGTATGCACTGTGTCATGTCAGGTTCAATAGTTGAACACAGAAACAGGAAACTTTCATATTTAAACCTAATCCAGTAAATTGCTAATTTCAGTGGTGATTTGTGCCTCTCAGAACTAGGGGGTGGAGGCACTTGTTTTAAGTATGTAAATATGCAGTATTTCCATGAGGAGCATAACATTTTATCACAGAACAAATTAATGCAAACTCTGGCCAATGAATAAACATGCCTGATTTTGCTGCTTTTCATCTTTTTTTTCATCTGTCTTTCATGCCTTGCTGAGTGAGCATGGAAGGCAACTTTATAGAAAGGCAACTCATCATAAGATAGAACACCATAAAAAGCATAGTAAACTTGTAAAACATAAACAAATTGCCACTCACATGATTTCATATTAGGCAAATAGTTGCTCAAATAAAGTCTATTTGATTTCCTATAAAGTGTAATCAGACCACTAATCTGCAAGGATATGGACTAATTGTTCTAGTATTATGGCTCACCAGTGTTCTGGTAGCTTAGTTGAACTGAAGCCTTTTGTCTAAAAGGAAAGCAAGTTGTCCTTCATAAAGAGAAGCACAACAGCTGCCTTTCAGTCTATCTCCTAGACCTCCCTCCCAGTCTCACCATCAGTCTTGTAAGTTAGGCAGCACATGGTTTTGGAATTTTAGTTTCTTTCTTAATTTTTGTTTTGGTGGCCATTTCTGTGTTAGTCATGCATGTCTCTGAATTGGAGGGTGCAGTTTGAGGTGTATGTTTGGATGCAACTCTGTAAAATATTAAATATTGAAGTAAAACTGAAGTTTTTCTCCTCTGCAGACTCCACAGCAATATGAAAAGGAATACAATGCTAAGCGTGGTGATGGTCAATCCAGCAAATTCCATGGGTATGCCTATGATGGAATATGGGTGATTGCCAAGACTCTGCAGCGGGCAATGAAGTATCTGAATACCACCAATAAGCATCAAAAAATTGAAGATTTTAACTACACAAATCACAAACTTGGAAAAATTTTTCTGGATGCTATGAATGAAACCAACTTCTTTGGGGTAACGGTAAGTCCTGAACTGGAAGTGGGGTGGGGTGGAGGAGGCTTGTGAATTTATGTCGGCATCTGAAACAAATATTAAATTTTAAATTTTTTTTTTTTTAAAAAGAAACACTGTTGTGTGTTGTGTGTTTCTTATATCTTCAGAGCTTCCATAGCTCTACTTTATCTTGGAAATTAATGTTGGTGCCTTGAGGCTCTTGCTCATTAGCTGTCTTCTGATGCCAGTTATCAGCTTTTTAAGCATGAATGTCATCTGAATTAACAACTCAGAGTGGTCTCAAGGGAACCCCAGATACTGGAAGTGGCAGTGACCTTTTATGTGATTTTTTTTTTATATTAGTTGAGGAGTAGCTGGAATGTGACCTGAAAATCACAGTTAGAAAATCTCCTATCAATTAACCTCAAAACAGATGTTGAAGTAGCAGAACTAAGGTTGTCATACATCTCGCAAACTGGTTCAAGGAGGAAATGCCTATGTGTAGACATCAACAGTGAGTGCAGGCTCAAGTTTTGACATCTTTCTTAATTGCTGAAGAAGTCTATGTTTTGTTTCACAATGTAATTGAAACTAATTTAGGATTTGCAAGTAAAAAGAAAATACTAGTTACCTGTGGAGTATACATTTTGTTTCCTTTTTACACTGAATTTGACTGAAGATTTCAGTAAAAGAATCTGGTATCCCACTACATCCATAGCAGGACTGATAAAACAATAGCAGCTATGAGGTTGAAATTGTACACTGCTATTTAGTTCCGTTTTTTTTTTTCTTTCCCCATCTTAGCCTTTCTGCCTGCTGTTTAGTCTTGACAGCCACTTATATTAAATTTTATAGGTTTCATTTGCACTGCTTAATTGCCCTTCACTGCTCCGCCCTCAAAACAAAAAAAAAAATCTAAAAAAATCTAAAACCTAAGATGAAGAAGTTTCAGAGATCAAGCAAAAACTCATATATGAACTGCATCCCTTTAGGGAGGGAATGAATCAATGTTTCACCATCTACACTCAGCTGTGTTTATTTTCTTTATTCCCTCAGTTATAATGTTTTAAAAAGAAATTACTGCACAATTATTCACTGCATTTACTGTTTATCTGAGGCATTTTGTAAAATGTTTCTCTTTAATGTTGTCACCAATCATCGTGACAAGGCATAACCCATATCTGGCATTTGCAAGGATCATCCTTCTTGTTCCTATAATACATTCACAAAAGGCATTTTAATCAGAAAGATATGAAAAGAAGAAAATCTGTAGCACCTACATTTTCTTCAGTTATAATTAGAACAAACAATACCCAAAGTTCCAGATAGTGTAAAGGAGAGTTCTTAATGGGACGATACTAAATATTTTGTGTTGAAGTATTCAGAACATTGAATTCAGAACAGATTGTTTCTTACCAGAAATATTTTTAAACCTTTTATTCTTCAGTCTAATATATTGGTGTCATTTGTGACCTAATTTAAAACTTCCACTGGAACACAAGTTTTAAGTCTTGGAGTACCAAATCTCTTTTTTTTTTTTTTTTTCCTCCAGAAAAAGGATTTTAGTGCAAAATTTCTTTTTAAAAAAATATTTTTAACAGGAAAAGGGCTTTCCTTTATTCTAGGGTATCTATGCCAAAGATAAAATGAGTTTCTGGAAAAAAGAAGAAATAAAAGGAAGGACTAAATCTTAGCAATAGTCAAAAACTCATCTAATGATATAATAAACTATGTTGTTAATTATTAGGAAAAAGGAGAAGTTAGACACGAATCCGTAGGTTAGAATCTAAATATTTAAAATATGTTGAGGAATCTTTCATTATGCTTTCTGTGAATATGATATCAGAAACACAGTCGTGTGGTAAATAATAAATCTCTTTACTCAGTTTTATTTTCTTTCAATTATTTCTAGCAAACCACAAAAAAAATATATAATTACTATTTAGTGGATTTTGTGGAATTTTTTAAACAATTTTGAGAAGACTTGTTGGGAGTGAAGTGTGCCAGTTCCTGATTACACAGAATGTCATTCTTTCAATTTTCTATTATTTATTCTGCTTTATTTTTTTTTTCCCTAGGACACAACACTTAGAAAACAGTTTAGGTTATTAAAAAGAAAACTTGAAAGGACTAATCCAGTTTTGTACATCATAAACTCAGTACATAGGTGTTACTTATTCTAATGCTACTGTGAGGAATCTACTGGAAAGAAAATTATAGCTATTCCTTAAGCATTCCTGAAGGTTCTGCTAATTTCCTAGAATTTTTTTTTTCTCTTAGCAAAATGTTTTTTTCTGTTATTTTTCCTTCATGCTTATCTGACTTACAGTCATACTGATTATCATATAATTTTCTCATATATTTTGAATATAGAGCAAGGAAACATATAATTGGTGTTTTATCAGAAAACAGTAATATAATTATCTGCTACACTTCTTGAAAGGTAAAATGGATGCTATTTTAAGAAGGGACTTTGAGATCAAAAATTCAGTGTGAAGTAACAAAAGACCTGCAGGGATGTTCCTAGAGTTTTGTTAATCACTGTCCTGATTTTGCAGTCAGATTCCAGCATATTGACTGCTTTCAACTCATGTAAGGTATAGTATGATTAGAAAGATGCATCTGCAATTACCAGTTTTCAGGACAAGAACTCTTTTGATTTGGCTTTCATGGTTTTCATTTTTCTAATTCCTTGCTTATAAGAGCTCTATTTAATGGCAAAGTTATTGAAACAAACAAAAAGAAAACCCAAACTCTTCAAGGATTCTGAACAATTTTTTCCTCTTCTCTTAATCCAGATAAAGCCATTTTTGTAAACTGAATGCAATCCTGCTACTCTAGTTGTTTATAAACTGCCAGATTCCTATTTCCTTGCTAAATATATCCCTCTTCTCAAGTAGTACACATTCTTTCTGATAACCTGTGTCAGAAAATGAAAGATAAGAAGTGCTCACACAATTTATTGTTTATTGTTGACAGTCTAGGTATCTGAGGAGTCCCCTTATGTAGCTGGTAGAGCCATTGGAGATAATTTATAGTTGGAGAATCTCCTACAGTCTCTTTTGGAGTGTTACTACTTTGAATCAGTCGAGAGTGATAAAGTGACTAGAAACAATATATATATGAGATGTCTATATATCTGCATTTAAATTTTACAGCAGTTTGTAACATGCTACCTGTAGCATGTCCATCAGATACGTGAAAAAAAATTAAATTTATTTTGTAATAAAACAAAAAGTTTATTTTATGTAATATTACCATAGAACAACTTTGTAGACTTTATAATTAGTGAAGAATTAATGCTGTCTTCTCAGGATACTGAGTCATACTTAGCGCATACTGAATCAAAACACATCTAGAGAACAGAAAGATTTTGGTTCAGCATTTTTTTTTCTATTATTTCACTCTTTGTAAAGACTATGGATGGTTACATAGTACCTTACAACTGCAACAATATTTATATTTGTTAGCAAAAAATATTGATTACTATTGGAAAGATATTAAATACCACATTTGTTTGCATATGGTAAAAGTTTGTATTGTTTCCATGGGGTAGCCAAGTGGTAGGAAAAATACGAGTGTTGGACATAATTTCCAATTTATTTTTTATGCAGAGCATGAAATGATTTTTTAAAAAGTTTTCCTCTAATTCTCTAATCACTTCACCTTTGTCACTGACGAAATGTCATGAATGTTACCATTCTCCCTGGTTTACGCTTGAAGTCTTGCAGCTGTTGCAGTAGGGTATTATAATTGAGTTTATTGCTCTTACCTGTGATTATAAAACAGGCTTTAGAATTGTTAATTTATTTCTCATTCCTATGGCCTTCTATTATTTGTGTGCTGTAGAAAAAAAAAGAAAAAAATGCAGTGGAGGAGAAAGAAAATTAGACGGTGTTGTCTTTCCTTTTATGTCAGCCAGAGACCAGCCAGAGACTCAAGCACTGTAGGATAAAATTTCATCACAGTACCTGCTACACATTTGAAACCGCAGCCATGAGATAGCTTTCAAGTGTGTCCCTGGTGTTCTGCATTTTAGTGGATCCAGTCATGTTTCATTACTGGAAAAAAGTTTATTGATATGAAGTTGATTTCATATTTTGATGCTGATTATTTCAAAATACTGATTTTAGCAGCTTTCCTCTGCTTTCCAGGTTTCAGTAGTCACTGTGCTGTACAGGAATCTCAGAATATAGGATGAATTATCATCAGAATAGGAACAGGGAGAAAATATTTATTTAATGTCATCCATCCTGGAAAAACAACAAACACTAAGACTGGTAAATTCAGGAATACATCGGTCTTTGGCAGAGAATCAGACGGAATTGTCTGGGACTTTAGCAGAGTGAATTTATTATTAATATGGGAGTCTAGCAAATATTTCTGTAGTGGCATTGATCAGTGTAGTTAATTTTCAATTTACAGCTCTAAGTTAACTCCCAAGAGCTATATATATCTGAAGTCAAATTTTCTTATTTTTCATTTCTGATTGATAGTAAAAGTATTGGGGGGAAGGCAGAAATTTTAAATCAAGTATCTTCTTGTTAATATAGAATAGTGCTTTAAAATTACTTTTCATACTTTAAAAGTACATAAAGGGGAAGATGTGCAGGTTTAGTGTGCAGTGAAATACCTAATACTGTAGAGATACCTTTTCCTGAGCAATGCTTTTAAATATTCCATCAAATTCGACTTGGTCTTAATTTTGAGCATTTGAGCATTATACATAATTAGGTGATATGAGGAATTTCAGTAAGCAGCAAAATCCATAGTCAGGAAACTGCATACATGTATGTATGCGGACACATGCATGTGCTTACAATCCCATGTGCCTGCTGGCAGACCTTTTTTTTCCACACCTGACCCCAAGGGTTATGAATGCGAACTGCTCTGAACTCGATGCCTTGTGTTTCCTTTTGATTTTTCAGAACTTGCTTCCTTTTACAGGGTTTCATATTTACAACAAGAAAGAAAAATACTTTGGGTCTAGCTGTGTGCAAGACCTCCTGCATCTTTTTGCTTTTCCTGAACTTTGAATCTCAGCTTCTGTCAGTGGAGATAAATGTGATGGATCTCCCACTTCCTTACTCACTCCTGATTTCCAGTGCATTATTGTCCTGGGTTCAGCAGTAGCAGTCATGTTTTTTCCTTTGTGGTAGCTGGTGCAGTGCTGTGTTTTGACTTCCAGCCTGAGAACAGTGTTGGTGAAGCCGATGTTTTCGGTTGTTGCTAAGTGATGTTTACCCTGACCAAGGACTTTGTGAGGCTCATGCTCTGCCAGGGAGGAGGGGAAGCTGTGAGGAAGCAGAGATGGGGCGCCTGACCCGGGCTAGCCAGGAGGTATTCCATACCACAGCACGTCATGGCCAGGGTGAGGGGTAACTGGGAGTTACCCGGAAGGACACGGGCTTCCGGGTGGTACTCGTTTTCTTGGCCAGTGGTATTGTATTCTCTTCCCTTGTTATTTTCCCTTATCATTGTTGTAGTTGATAGTAGCGGTGGTGATTTGTGTTGTACATTGGTTGCTGGACTGTTCTTGTCTCAACCCGTAGGAGTTGCACTCTTTCGATCCTCCTCCCCGTTCCTCCGGGAGTGGGGAAGGGGAGAGCCCCGGTGGGGGGGGGGGACACGGACCTCGATTGTTGTCAGCTCGGCACCACTCACTGGGAGTGAGTGAACAAGTTACCTGACTGGATTTAAACCACTCAGATTAGCAACTGAGAGCTTTAGAGTGGATTGGTGAGATAATTTGCTCTCTATATGGCCAGTTCATTTTGGAGACTCCTCAAAATAGAGAACTGCTAAAGTAAGCCAACAGCAAGTTTGCACAGGGTCATAAACAGTGTTTGCTCATTAGGAAAATTCAGTGCAAATGTTTTCATCTGCCAACAATGTAAAACTGCATGCAGAGGGAAATCCTAACTTTTAAAAGTGAGAACTGAGATTAACTGTGACATTTCAAGATTAGCCCTCCAGCTAATCAGCAGTTGATTATTTAATAGACTTAGTAGGTGGCAAATAAAAAAGGATTTAGTCTGAAGTTGTAGAACACTTATTACTACATCTGTTATTCTAATAGGTCAATATTTGATGAAAATAAATGAACAACATAGATTTCCAGAAAAGCTAGTGAAACATTTCCCAGATCTGACTAACATCTCTTAGCTTTCTCTGCTCTATTTTGTCTGTACGTAGACAGTGTTTTACATACTACATAATACATGCTAGAAGCTGCTTTGTTGCTATCCTACAAATAATAAAGAAAAAAAGCTGTAGTGAAGGTGACTGCATTGCCTAAACGATGGTGCAGGTTTCTGCTTCACAGCATAATTCTTCAAGGTTCTGAAGAAACAAAGCACGTTTCAGTAGTTCCACCATCCTTGTTTTTTCTGATGTGTGATTGATTTTGTAGCTATCTGCTTCTACTGCACCTTTTATTTATCTTGTTTGTTGTGTTGTGCAGTTGTTTTGGTTTTGGTTTGGTTTGTTTGTTGTTTGGCTGTTTTTTTTTGGGGGGTAGGAATGTTGGGGTTTGGGGTTGATTCTTTTTCTTGTTCTGTTTTTCTTTTCTGTGTTCTTTGAATTTGACTGATGAAAGACTAAAGAAAAAACATTTACTAAATTTGGAAGTTCTGTCCTGCTCTAGACCAGCAGATAAACTACAAGAGGATATCAGTGGTTTTAATGAGAGTTTTCAAGACAGTTTCTTCCTGTGCCAGTTGGTTTTGTCTAAGGCTGGTATACAGGGCCATTTGACAAAAAATATTGGAAGAGGGGACAGCCTATACATGCTGGACTAGCAACATAGGAACTAAGGTTCCTGGTATCTCTTGCATCAGAAAGAGATTGTTTCTCCTGATGGTTAGATGGCCTTTTGTGTTCTGTTTAGACAGAAGTACTAGGTAGGTAAGGTGTTCTTTGTCACCCCTCCAGCATGTAGTTGAAAAAGCAGGAAAAATGTTATGTACCCTGTTTCATTGTAGTAGACCCCTGTGCCTTACTTCAGCAAGTTCTTTTTAACATAATGTTGTTTGTGTGCCTTCTGAAAAAAGGTGATAAGATAAAGGCTAAAAGACACTTATGCAGAAGTGACCCTCTTGCAATAAGTGTTCCAATGAAACGTCATCTCTGAAAAACAATAGAAATCCCGGAGTATCCCCATCCATTTATACCGTGGCTTCAAACCACGTCAAGTACCTTACTGTCAAAGGCAGATGGCGCATCAGTGTGGATCTTTGGTGATGATCCCATATCAACAAGAGATTATGCACAGCATGTCTCTCCTCTCCATATGCAAACCTCTGAAAAAGTGTTCAGGATTTTCAATATATGCTACAAGAACTGTTTTGACAGCATCTCTCCTGCAAATATAATCAAAAATTGAAAATTTGGTGCAAGTCATGTGGTGTTGACAATGTTGCAAATTCCTAATTTTCTGTTTGCGAAATTTTGCCATTTCTGTCACTGAAACTGCAGCTGTAACTTCCCAAGGAAGGACTAGAATATTGCTGTTAAGGGTGATGCAGGAGGAAAATGAAGCGTGATGGAGAAGGGAGTCTTAGGTTCTTTAAATGCTCTAGGACCTGATACAGTTCTTAGTCACTACAGTAGACTAGCAAACAACTGTTTAGAGTGCTATGATTATATAGTGCAGGTTAAAATTATTCCAAGCCCCTTTCAAGTATTTCTGCCTGTAGAGGAAGATTGCTCCTTCCACTAGAGAGAAAAGTCTTGAGTGCAGACGGGGCAGATGAGGGGTCTGCAGGTTCTGGGTTCTGGATGGGCATGCCCTTGGAGAGGAATTAAATCCATAGCATGTCTCTGCACCCCACACACCTGTTTTTTTAAAAGCAATGAGTCTGGAAAGGAATACTGCAGGAAAATGTGTATTTAGGAGAATATAATGGGAAAGGATTTCCTGAAAGGCTTTCATATAATCTGCATCACTGAGCAGTTCTGAAGTTCCAGTCTCCAGTGCCTCCTGTTCTTGTAATTTGTTTAATAGCATGTAGAGTTTAATGGCATCTCCACCTGCCTGTGCTTTTCTTGAAGCAGATTTTATTATCCTTGTTGAAGAGCAGATCACTAACAGATAATATTCATTCCATAGAAATGTGTCCAGATACAGATATATATGTATAGGTCATGTTTTTACTGGGCCGTGGGCCCAGATGGGCAATGTGAGCGTTTACTAGATGGAGTGTGATGGTCTTGAAGAGCCAGCTAGGCTCTTTTATTGTTACCTGGCAGATGGCGTGTGATTCAAACAAGTACACTATCATACAGGCACAGCTTCCAGGTGAGCGCAGATGAAATGACATATAGGCAAAATTCTATGAATTATGGACATTCCAGAGTAACAGTATTTTTCAGTGGTATAGTTAATTCCTGCATCTGGTGTCACTAAGAGAAGAAAAAAAAACATGGCAAATTCACAGATGGTACTGCTTCTATCTGCTACACCTCCATTTGAAACAGCAAGCAGACTTCTTCCATGGATACTTCCAAGCCCTCAGCTGCCCGGTGGCTTGAGGATGAAGTTCACCATAGTACAGCCTTCGGCTGCAGCATATTCTCTCGATATACACAGTGGTCAGAACAGAAAGATTAGTTATCCTGCATCAGCTTCAGTCTACAGACTTTCTGAGACCTGATTCTGATTTATTTCTCTTCCTTCCTAGAAGACAGCACTGCAGAAATACCTGAGTTAGGTTAGAGAAATGAATGCCTTTCAGTCATGACTCTAGATTTAAAAACTGCTATGATTTTAGAGATGGCATATTTTAGAAATGGTATAAAATGGAATTTCTGAGTGCTAGAGGGTATTACAATTCTTGTTTTATTTTCCAAGGGAACAGATGTTAGCCCTGCTGCCTTGGGGTCGCGCCAGCTCTGGTAATTCCGTTCTGTGTACCTAAAACTCTCACTGAGATTTCAGATGGATAAGGAAGTTATTATTTACTACCTTTACACCAAGACTCTGCTGGGACAGTAAATGCCATAAAGATGCAAAATTTTAGAATTATTGTTCTGCCTTCCTTTAGTAGGCATTGCATTTTATGATTATTTCACTATACAGGCAAGTATAGTAAGATTTAACTGATTTGATCCTGTTCCTGTTTCAGTCAGTGGCAAACCTCTTTTCATCATGAGCTGGAGGAGGTCTTTACCTAGCAGAGCGCTTTAATAAATAATTTGTGGGTATAACTCAAAAGGTTATTCTAAAATCCTTTTTGGTCACAGAAAATTTAGAAGAAACTCCTGAAATGCTTTCTAGAATTAACGAGTATATTTTAAGAGAGCTGATCAGTTGCAGTGCTTTAAGTTAGTAATGAATGATTAGACAAAAGAACTCGTTCAAACACATTTGGAGAATGCCTTTAGATAGTGTACTATGTGGAATTACATGACTCAGATGTCAAATAACTGTGAGCGATTAAAATAATGTGGTGAATTATAGCAATTTTAAAAGTAATATATAGTGATGCCTATAAAAGACTGAAACTTCTAATGCAGATCATGTAAATCAAAGAAATGCTGAATATTTTAGTGATCAGTTGTGCTCATATATATTCTCATGGCACAACAAATTCTTAACTGGGTATCAGATATTTGGGAATATAGAAAAAGGAGAAATCTCAGAGAGCTTATGAATTATATTATGAAAGTTGAAGCAATAGGAAGACTATTAATAAACAAGTTTGTGAAAATCTTGAGAATATCTTTTCTGCTGTTGTTTGAAGCGCTGTTATCATACAGCTCTAAAATCTTCTAAACATCTGTTTTGCTTTATGTTATGTATTGGGAGTTTAGAGAGTAATTAAAGCACATAAATGATAAATATATTTCTAAATATGCCAAAATCCTAAACCAGGTTAATATAGGAAATTATAAATAAATTATGAAATATAAAATCAGTTATGCTTATTTTTATCCTTTGCATCACTGATTTGGAACTTTATGAATAGAAAAAAAAGAAATGCATTTTTATGATAATTTTGATACCATGCTTCCAAAGATATGTTGATTTAGGCTATTTGGACTATTTCTCTCCATTGCTGAATAGTTGCATGGGAACTAGGTTACCCCATCAGTGGGCAATTTTAAGAAGCTTTTAAAAGGAGTCATTTTTTTTGGCTTCAGTGAAAGTGACCCACATTGATGATACAAGAATTAGAGTTTAGCCTCATGGGAATTTTTGTGTGTACCTAAGAGCAAAATTTTCCCTTAGAGAATATTTTGCACTATGACATTTTTGCTTTCTTTTTCAGCAAAAAAAATTAAACTTTAAAAATTCTTTTAATTCTCTGCTCACATTGCAGTACTTCTGAGATTTGGGCTTCACCAATGAACATCCTGTCTGCTGTTGTTAATCTTTATGACAGCTCAAGGCAAAAATATTCCTTAACTTGAATATAGCATTTCAAAGATTGTGAATCCACCTGTAATGTTAAAAATGGTGTTATTAGCTGACTTAGCCTGGA
Organism: Pezoporus occidentalis; assembly: GCF_034315485.1. Taxonomy (NCBI): domain Eukaryota; kingdom Metazoa; phylum Chordata; class Aves; order Psittaciformes; family Psittacidae; genus Pezoporus; species Pezoporus occidentalis. Next base: position 1,298,243 of record NW_026913126.1, on the reverse strand, counting down.
AATGCTCTGAGGTTGTCAGGTCTGATGTTCAATGGATTATATTTTCATACATCACTGCTCCTCTTTTCTGGCTGTCATGATTTCTATGATGAACTAGTTTTCTCCCTTGGAGAGGTGTTCCAGTTGCAAATAGGGCTCTTGGAGCCTGCAAGCATTTTAATAAAACACAGGAAAAATTAAAGTATTATAATAGCATTTATTATAGACAGATGCAAAGTACATTTTCAAATAGTTTTCTATTATTTTTGGAATAAGCTTTTAGGACTTCTGTGTTTGTTACTCTGCTCTTCTTTACAGTATTTTCTCATAGAAGGTTGCCTCAGTTGTTGCTGGTGATAAGGATGGTTTTTGAATCATTTATACTCTGCTAGAGCAACGTTAAGATCGTATTCTTTTTCTAAGATTTCATAACACAGCAGAGATCTTGCACTTCAGTAGAGTATATGGACTTTCCTCTTGGAGTTCTTCACATGAACAAAGAATGGAAGATAAGGATGCAGAAAGTGCAGTGAAGACCTTGCTGGAGCCCTTCTGTCTAGGAAAACATGCTCTACTTGTGCTGAGTCCTAGCTTTGGAGCTGCCATGGACCTACAGTGGTTTTCCATCTATGATGTATTGACATAGGGTTTTTTGCCAAATCAGTAGGCATAAATTAGCTATATAGGAGCCAACTGTTTAGTTGGAAAACTTTGAAAAATATAGTTATGGATTATATCATGTAAATTCTGAATATTTTCAGCCTTGAGAAAAGAAAGCTCAGGGTAGACCTTATTACCATGTTCCAACATTTAAAGTGTGGCTACAAAGAAGATGGAGAGGAATCACAAGGGAAAGACAGGATAATGGGCACAAGTTACTCCTGGGGACATTCTGACTGAACATGAGAGGAAAATTTTTCACAGTGAGAACAAACAGCCATTGCAATAATCTCCCCAGGGAAGTGGTGGACTCCCCAGTGTTGAACACTTTTAAGGTTTATCTGGACAGGGTGCTGGGCTGTCTAGTCTAAGTCATGCTTTCCAAGAAAGGTTGGACCAGATGATCCTTGAGGTCCCTTCCTCAAGGGCCATCTGGTCCTGGTATTCTGTGATTCTACCTTGTAAATTGTGCCCCAAAAACTTCTGGTGCAATTCTTCTGCTGTGCAATTTCAGTTCTGCCTCATTCATTCTAGCTGCTGAATTAGCGGTTCCGTTGTGTCTGATCATGTAATTAGAATAGTGTTGTGTCTAAGTAGTCATCATTATAAGTGGTGCAAAATATGCAGAGCTGAAAAACACAGCTAGAGGCTCTAAAGAATATTGCCTTGGAAGTGAGAGACAGCAGCAGAGGCTGACAATTGTCCTTCCCTCCTTCCCTCAGCCACCCACAGAGAAGGACAGGGTCCTGCTTCCCGCAGTGGAAGAAATAGCTTTTTGAATCATTTGTGGAGTCTCATGAACTGAAGGTCATGCCTCACCTGACTTTCTAGCCATGCATGCCACCACTTGCTTTCTAATGCACTGTGGTGGGGCTGCTGCATCTGCCTGCTGACTGTGGGACTGCAGCCTCAGCATGTTCAGTTGAACGACTTTGGTTAAAGTGTTCTTCTGGAGTTACAAAGGGGAGAAGTTACAGTGGCCAGAAGTGCATGTCTCAGCTGAATGTGAATTCAGTGAGACAGAGGTAAATTTCTGTATCTTGGAGGCTCTTGCCTTGCCAAACCAATTCACATGTGTGCTACATACCAGAGAAAAATGTGAGCATCTCCAAAAAAAAAAACAAAAAAACATGATATTTTCCAATTGGAAGTGTTTGACTTTCTTAACACTGAGTTTCCTATGATCACAGTCACATCTCAGAAATTTTGTTATTGGTGCTTTTGTTATGAATGACCCTGAAGACATTTAAGACCCAAAATGGTTTTGTTCTTTTTTTTTTTTTTTTCCTAAGTGGAAACCTTTCCTGGCTACACAACTTCTTCTCCATTGTGTCAATTTCATTGATATAGAAGCAAGGCAGAAATTTTAGAAAGGCAAGTATGACACCACAAAACTCTATAGGGGATTAAACACATAATTTGCCTCAGGTAACAACACATAGATCAGTTAAATTGCATCTAGAAATAAATCAGTCCAGCTACATGTACAGCTGAGGAATAATTGTTTGCTGGTCTCTTTGGATGAGTGCAAAATGAATCAACACAGCATTAAACACTGGTTAACGTAACGATCATTGTGAGCCTTATGCAGACCTCAGCAGTGTTACAAAGCCATTGTAAGGACCTTTCCATTGTAACTCTGAAGCTGTTTATTGATTTGTGAATTTCGGTGGGATTTTAAAGCTACTGATTTTAATGGGATTTATCCTTTGGCCTATTTTTTGCATGCAAGGACTGTGGCTCTGTGAAATTTGGATCTCTTTGTATCTAGGCAATGTTTTCTGCTTGTTTCCATGTTGAAGATGCAGTTTATTTTATAGAGGTCAAAGGGCTACATTTAGTATTGTAGGAAAGATTCAGTGCTTAGTTTTCAGCCTAATGTTTCAGATTTAATGTATGTGTTAGTATCCGGTTTTACCTCTTGCAGAAAGTAAGGCAAAATTTTATGGGAAGAAAGACATCCTTTGGTAGGTGTCCTGGGTTCAGCAGTAGCAGTCATTTTTCTCCTTCTTGGTAGCTGGTGCAGTGCAGTGTTTTGACTTTCGGCTCGGGAACAGAGCTGATAACAATGATGTTTTGGTTTGGCCAAGGACTTTGTGAGCCTCATGCTCTGCCAGGGAGGAGGGGAAGCCGGGAGGAAGCAGAGACAGGACACCTGACCCAAACTGACCAAAGAGGTATTCCATACCACAGCACATCATGCCCAGGATGTAACTGGGAGTTAGCCAGAAGGCCTGGGAGTCTGCGGGGTTGGAGGAGGCATCGGTCAGAGCTCGGTCGGGCTGGGGGGGGCGAGTTATCGGTCGGCTGGTGCTGAGGTGTTGTATTCTCTTCCCTTGTTATGTCCTTTATCATTATTATTATTGGTGGTAGCAGTAGTGATTTGTGTTCTACCTTAGTTACTAAACTGTTCTTATCTCAACCAGTGGGAGTCGCATTCTTTTTGACTCTCCTCTCCGTCCCTCTGGGAATAGGGTAAGGGCAAGAAGGGGGGGAAGTGAGTGAACGAGTTACCTGACTGGGTTTAAACCACAACAGTAGGTATTTCCTAACAGCGCAGTAGAGCAAATTAAGTTTTTTCTTTATGACTATTTTCTATAACACAGCCATTAAGCCTCAAGGGACACAGCAGGGGCTATTTTTCTTTTTAGAGGTAATCCCTAATGTGGGAGGGAGGGAGGAAACATGGTCCAAAGTAGTTCTATCCTGCATCCCTTGCTCCTGGGCAACAGGTAAAGCTGTGGCAGGGGGATCGGAAATCCCTGTAGATGTGGTTTAGAAAACGTTTGGATAAGTAAGTGTTATGGGTCATGAATATTAAGCATGTTCTCCCTTAAAACCTAAGTAGTGGCATCTGAGTCACTGGGCTCATAGATTTCCGTAGCTGTTACTGCAAATAGCACATGGAAGAAAGGAAGGAAAATGTTTAACTACCTCACCAATTATGTCTTTTCAGGTCTGGTTTGTATGTTTGGGCATTTGGGGTTTTTAAGATCTGGGCATTTTAGATTTCCTTTATTTGTACGGTGCATCAGTGAGTAAATGTCAGCTGTTAAAAATGTTCAAGCAAGTAAATATGCAGCTAAGAACCTAGAATATTCATTTTCTTGTGCAACTTATTATATAGAATGTATTTAAATATAAGCATACTGTGTTGTGTTTCTGATTGAAATAAATCTATGGGGTATTTCCACTGGAAAGTGAATGATGCACCTTACATATATCCTGATAATCATATTATCTGCCTTATACATTCGCGGAATTTTTATAAGTATTTTGAATAATTGGTAAATTAGTCAAAGGCTCACCAATGATGAATGATAAAAAAGAGTAGTATTAGGAAGAACTCCATAAAAAATAAGAAATAAACATGGAAGATCCTAACTATTGCCAATGTAAATCTCAGACTGTGTATTTTTTCCACTGTAAATTGGGGGAACATGTAATGAGTAACCAAATGTTTAAAGACTGTAGAATATTCATTCTCTGCTTCTTAATACAGATAATTAAAAGTATTTGGGACAAAATAACTGAATTTCATATTTTATTTCTCAAAAATATTTTCCCTGAGGCTTTCAAACTGTTTATACTGGCCTTTCTCTTAGGCTCTGATTAAGTAAAGTGCTTAAGAGCACGCTAAATATTAAGCATGTGTGTTCCAAATGTTGTGTTGAATCAAGTCTTAAAAGTCTTCCTTGTTTTGCAGGGTAGGTTCTAGCCAAGTAAAAGAAACATTTTCCATATAGAGTTAATATTTAGTATCCTCTTTGTGGAACTGTTTTACAATACCCCAAATGCTATCAGCAAGAGAGAATAAACTCGTTGTACAAAATGTGAGCATTATACAATTTTTAATGCGCATCTCAGTGAAATTAAAGGCATGTCAGACTTAGGTTTTTCAATAAAGGCATGTCATAGCCTGAGGGCTTGTCATGCCTGAAAATCTAGTTTGTGACATGCTTTTCACTTCTCTGAGCGACATGGTAGGCAGTGTTGCAACCTAAACTAGCAGAGATATAATGTGTTAGGCTTTTGCAGACTGCATGTATTTTATGATCTTAAGTTATAAATAGGAATTTCAAATGGAGATAAAATTGCAATAATAACTTCAGTGTTAGGTTCACCTTATACATTGAGGTCTGCAAATGCTTTATAAAATACACAACCCATTGACCCATCTCAGAAAAAAACACAGCTGTATGTGATGCAATCCCAGTATAACACATCAACCTCATTTTCTCTTGTGTCTTTCATAGCAGCTGCATCTTAGGCTGCTCTCCACAATGTTCAGTAGTGCCTGGCGATATATAGGAAAGGGTAGTCAGGAAAGAACCTGTTCTAAATGCCCTGTGAGTCACCTAGCATCATCTCATTCAGCAGTGGATGGGAGAATAAGTAAAAAAATTCTGAAACACAGCAATTTCCTTATGCTTTAATGAAATTTTAGGAAGGGAAAATGGGAATGCGTATCTTACTCTGCCAAAGTAAAAATTATTTTCTCCACTTTTGTAGAATTAACTCATTGCAAAATATTTAAGCTCTGTTATATTCACAATATTCTGTTATTGTTGTTTCAACTGTCTTTTGGTTATAGCAGTGAGAAGTTACTTGTGATAACCACAGTCTTTTAGGTAAATGCAAGTTCATGTCACTTTAACCTTTGTTAATTAGCAGCCAAAATGAGACTCAGTGTACATTTGTGAATCGGACTACATTATCTGTCTTAAACACTGATTTTAATTAATCAAATGTGCACAGTTTGCAGATGCTGTGCTGCACAGCCTTGAAGCCTTGCACACACAATTTGCCCTTTGCCACCATCTCTCTCTCACTCCAAGATGGCACTCTCTACTGCTTTTATTTCTATACCTGCAATAGAATGGTCATGACCAAAGTTTGAAGTCTTTATTAAAGACATATTTCTCTTTCCTAGCCTTCTTTGTGCTGTAGATCTAATCTGTTTCTCCTACATTAGTTCTTTATTTACCTTTGCAGTGCCTAAATAAAAAAGCTTTTTTTGCTGATTGCCTCTTTCAGATATTCGTGGCAGTATCTCTTTTTACTTGTTTTTCAACCATTCTGTATAGATGGGAAGATCCTAATCCTCCCCAGGAAATTAATCCCTATGTACTTGATTTAATTTTAATTCCTCTACAAATCCATATGCTAAGAACTCATGTGGCAGTGAGCAGGCCATTGATTTAAATGGTGTGATCTGAGAGGGGAAATAATATTTGACATACATGATGTTGGCAAAAGCTGCTTTTGATTTGTGTCTTTCTGAATTTCCCTTAATTAATTCATATTTTTCTGCAGTGGCAGTGTTTGTAAGTGATAGGGCTCTTCTCAGTACGTGTTATTCAAAGCTTACTCCACAGACACACACTTCTTCTTCTCATCATTTTTCCTCATTGTCTCTAGATTGCACATTAGTTTGCTTAGATCTACTGTACCTTATTGTGAACAGTGAATATTTTTCTGTCTGGGTTCTTGAAGCCTGCATGTTTTGTTAACTTAATCTTGTAATTAACTGCAGAAGGGTAGTACTGATATAATTGGGAATAGATCACATACCGCCTGGATTTCCTCTGTGCAGTTTCTTTGGAGACAGGATAACAAGGATACTTTTACTGACGGTATGTTCAGTTTATCTCTCCCTAATTTTAATAAAGGCCATACAAGGTCTTTGAGTGATTCTTATATTTGCTATATAGTACTTTGCAAGTGCACGTGCACAGTAATTAGCATGAATTTGTACTCACTAATTGCAGACATTTAACACCAAAAATACTAAACATTTCTTCCAAACTTGGATGTGTTAAAATTCTCCCAAAAAACCTGACAACGCTATTGTTGACATTTCTACTTGTGTCAGCAAAAAGAAATTGTAAGGTATTTTTATTTGAAGTATGATTGAAGTGGAAACCACTTTTAAAACTCCCCAAACTCCAAAATAGGTTATCAAGACTTATCATAAAGTAAGAGGAGCAACATGGAAGCTTCTTCCTACAAGATAAGTAGGAAAGCTGTATATTGAATACTGCTTCTTGAAAGTTGTTGATGGATTTTGTTTTTACAAACTATCTGAAAAACAAAACCTGACCTGACTTGATTTCACTCTAGAGCAAAGGTTAAGTATAAGTTTAAGGATGATGTAACTGGCAAACCATCATTTTTTCGGGGGCCATATGTCCCCAAGCTGCTAAAAAAGGTGAAAATAAGAAAAAAAATAAAACCTGCTCTAGAAACAGATGGTACTGTTTGCTTCAGCAGGAGGGGTCATAATCCTCTTCAGATTAGCCATCCAGTATATGAAAGAAAGAAAGATGATTCATCTTAAACGACAGTGTCTCATGTTCTTGTTTCAGGATGGCTCTTCAACTCTCCCTCCATTTTGTTTTACTGTTTCCTTTTCACTTTTGTGATAACAGCAAACCCACTATGATGGACAGGAAAATGAGAACTGGAAGTCTGAATATAACTGCTTTTTTGTCACTCGCAAGGTTATTTCTCAGTGTAGAAATACAGTAACCCAGCAGCAGTAGTCTTGGGCTGGTATATTTGAATCATGCACCTGCAGAGGCAGCACTCTAGTCAAGCCTGCTGTGGATTAGGCACCATTTCCAACTTTGCCTGAAGAGATATTCTCTGATAGCCTCTGACAATTTGCTCATTGCATGTTGGGATGGCTTTGTTTCGAAGGTCACACACAAGAATCAGCTCTAAGAGTTTTGGAGTGTGTTACATATGTAGCCAGCAGCCAATTTAAACCCATTATCTTACATCTGCAGGATCCTTCTTTTTAATGAATGGTGTTTTGTGCAGTGTGTCTGCATGAAAACTTCTTACACTTGTTCTCATTGAAATGGACAGCCAGATTTGACAAAACTTGAAAAAAACTTGAAAGACTTTGCTGGATCTCATGCTTGTGGAAGTTCTGCAGTAGTTGTGGATGGAATGGGAAAAGAAGGAAAAGGGTAACTAACCAAAGACTTTAGCTCTGTTTAATATACCTTGTTTTCAGGAAATCTGCAGTTGATTTTGAATGTTGAACTACAGTATTTTTGCTCATGTTTTTGTTTCTCCATTTAGGTAAAAGAGAGAAGTAATGGGAAATAAATAAAATGACTAAAGAGTCATGAAGAGCATACTACGACAGTACTCTAAATTCATTGCAGAGTGGGCTAAAGTTGTGGAATGATAATGTGTCCCCTATTAGCACCATTCTGCGACACCAATTTGATTGACTGCATGCAGTAACCAAACAGTCTTTACTTGAATTAATATACATAGAAACAAAAAGTAGAATTTTATTATAACTAATATCTGTTGCAGAGAAGAGAATTAGGAGAAAGAGGTTTCTAGTATTTGATGTATAGAAATAAGACTCCAGTAGGAGGTTGTGCATTTGGAGCCTACTTGCTTTTCCTACTATAGATTCCTTAGACAAATTTGGAACTAAAGATGTTTCATCTCAAGCCGTGCATGCAGATATTCTTTTAGGAAACTGCTTCTGATTAAAAAAAAAAAGGAAAACTTTGCAATCCTAAAATAGCATAGTAGTTGTTAGATCATATTTATTTTATGATAGCATAGTGCTGTGTTACTACAGTATCAAAACATGGAATTTACAATTATTTCATTACCTATAAACATAACTTTTTCTGCCTTTTCCTTATTCCTCACCTATACATAATATTCAGTATAACTGTGATGTGTGACTTTACGATTTTTATATACAGTCCAATAAAATAAAAAGATTCATCTTTCTCACTGAGAACAGTTAATAAGAAAGTTTAATTTGTTTAGTTGTGATCTAGAATATTTAGTCCATTATGTTCCATGGGAATACTTCCATGAATAAAATCTTGATGGATTGAGTAGTGGCTTGACTGCCAGGAATAAATCAAGTTCAGAGGCTCAGAAAACCTCCAAATTATGGTCTTTATTTATAAGTAGTGCATGTTCTAGGTAAAAATATTTATCATTTAGACACATTTTGACAAAAAAAGAAAAGATAGATGCTGTCTTGAGACAGAAATTTGTATTAAATTGGCTTCACAGGACTTTCTATATTTTTGATGATACTGTTGATTGAATACAGATTAGAATGACTGGAGACATTAATTTTCTCCCCAGACATCACTTTTAAATAGGATACTGATAGTCTTTTTTGGGTTAGATATGAAAAGGTTTGCAACTAGGAGCAACTTTTTTCATTTGCAACTAGGAGCAACTTCATCACTGCATCCACTACTCCCTGTGTGCACACCACTGTATAAGGAGCAAAATAAAATGTCTTATTAATGTAAGTCTTCAAAACTTTTTAAAATGTAATAATATGAATGTTGTATCTCTCTTCATGAGTATGAACATACCCTGTAAAGAGTATGAACATTGTGCTTTCATCTGTAGGACAGACTTTGTCTACCCTGGAAGATAAATTAGAGAGCACTGGAAATTGTTCCTGGCTTCAAGCCACAGAAATTATTGTCAGGGTTTAGTAAGTAAAGTTCCTTCTGCTGAATACATTGAGTCAAAAAAGTCACATCCTCATCAGCAAATGTCTCACCTCTTGCATTCCTATGTAGTCCCCCTGCCACATTGCGGAGGAAAGGTTTCTCATGAGAAAAAAGCTCACTGTCTCCAGGGATTACCAGTGCATGTTATCTGATGGCTAGTAATAAAGAAAAATAGGACTGAAAAACAGAGTTGCATAAATTTGGGCAGTAATATAGCCCAACAGTACTGCCTGGTACCCATATCTGCATTGAAACTTCCTAATAATTTACTACAAGTTCCTGTCCAGAGGATAAAATTTTTTCAGTTACCATAAGCCGCAGCAGTATGGCCCTTCCAGGGAGATTGTCTTGGTTTAATGGCTTCAGAAAAACAGCCTAATATAAGCAGTGTCTTCCTTGTATGGGTATTCCAAGCTTTTGAAAACAAGATAATTTACATGCTAATAAGATTTCCATTATTGCAATGATTGCTTTTTTGTCCATTAATTATGTGCACTTTGATCGGTCAGCATTACTACTGTGCGTAAAATAGCTTTACAAATATTAAATAAATGGGTTCATGTTATTAAAAATTTTAAAGATTGTTGTTGCTACAAAGTAAGAGATTCCTTTTCCATCTTAGAATACAAAGATAAAATAAGATCTAATTTGAGAAACAACTGTTTGCGTTAGCTGTTTTGCAATTATTAATTCCTTTTATGAGTGATAGAAAGTAGAATCTCCTTTTAAGTGCTGTATCCTCATTCTAGCTGGAATTCAACATTGTCATATCACTGCAAGATAGTGCAAAACATCATAAATATTCATTGAATGCCAGTGGCAGAGAAGGAAATACTTTCTTCTTTTAATATCACTTTCGTTTGAGTCAGATGAAATAAAAAACTTGTCATTAGTTATTTTGGGACATTCAGTACACTATAGGAATACCATATACTTGGACAATTAGCATAGATGATTGATAACAGAATTAAGGGATTTTTAAGGACAGCTGCGAATACAAGGTTTGTTGCTATTGTACAGAACAGTGCAGTTTGTCAAAATATTAAAAAGAAATTCAAGTCAGTGTGAGTGTGTTGACCAAGATAAGGAAAAGGGTACAACAATGGGGATAGCCAGAGAAAATAATGGAATCTGTCATTTCTCTTCCTTCAGGCTGTTTAGATATTATTACTGTCTTTCTTCATGTACTCCTCTCCCAGAATCCAAGTGCCTGATGCTGGAACGCTTTTATTATGGAGGTGTCAGTGTGAGCTTCAACTTGTAGCTTTGCATCTTTTGTAGGAAAATGAATGCATCTTTAAACAATGGCTTCTTTGTTTTCCAGTGAGGTCTTTTCAAGTATAATGCTTCCTAGACCTTGAAGGTCATATCTCTCAAACAGGGCTGAAGAAAGCAGTCAATCTGATAAAATAGTATTTTCTACACTGACATCGATCCAGGAGGCTTCTGAATATGAAGCAACCTGCTTCTGTTCTCTGGGAACAGAAAAATGGGCAAAATAAGGGCTGGGCTGCCGGGCCGGACTTCAAAGATCTTACCTTAAAATCAATTCAGCGCCTTCCACAGAACAGTTTCAGGACCTCCTTTAGCACGAGCTGAGGTGCCACCAGAAGTTGGCTTGCTTGGTTGCTCGAGCAACACTGCTGGGGCTCTAATAGCAATTCAGCTGGCTCAGCATGATTCAGGGGTGTGGCGCTGGGGTACTGCTGTGGAGACAGTAATTTGGGGAAAGACAACCTTATTTTGTATTCAAATGTGTGCTGCCCTTTTTGAAGTTAGGGAAATTGGTGTATATTTGTGTATATTATACTCTAAAGAGTGCAGTTATGAGTCAAAAATTATTTGTTCTTTAGAGCAATATTCTGCCACCATCAGCCTTCTGTTACATATAGAGTTTTTTGTTGTTTTGTTTTTTTTTTAATTTAAATAATCCCCATCCAGAGGGACCTTGACATGCTTGTGAGGTGGGCTGATGCCAACCTCATGAAGTTTAACCATGACAAGTGCAAGGTCCTACACCTGGGTCGGAGCAATCCCAGGCACAGCTACAGGTTGGGGAGAGAAGAGATTCAGAGCAGCCCTGCAGAGAAGGACTTGGGGGTGCTGGTCGATGAGAAAAAGAACATGAGCTGGCTTCAGTGTGCAATCGCAGCCCAGAAAGCCAACTGTATCCTGGGCTGCATTAAAAGGAGCGTGACCAGCAGGTCGAAGGAGGTGATCCTGCCCCTTTACTCCGCTCTCGTGAGACCTCACCTGGAGTATTGTGTGCAGTTCTGGTGTCCTCAGCATAAAAAAGGACATGGAACTGTTGGAACAAGTCCAGAGGAGGGCCACGAGGATGATCAGGGGACTGGAGCACCTCCTGTATGAAGACAGGCTGAGGAAGTTGGGGCTGTTCAGCCTGGAGAAGAGAAGGCTGCATGGAGACCTCATAGCAGCCTTCCAGTATCTGAAGGGGGCCTATAAGGATGCTGGAGAGGGACTCTTCATTAGGGACTGTATTGACAGGACAAGGGGTAACAGGTTAAAACTTAAACAGGGGAAGTTTAGGTTGGATATAAGGAGGAAATTCTTTCCTGTTAGAGTGGTGAGGCACTGGAATGGGTTGCCCAGGGGGGTTGTGAATGCTTCATCCCTGGCAGAGTTCAAGGCCAGGTTGGACGAAGCCTTGGGTGATATGATTTAGTGTGAGGTGTCCCTGCCCATGGCAGGAGGGGTTGGAACTAGATGATCTTAAGGTCCTTTCCAACCCTAACTATTCTATGATTCTATGATTCTGTATCTGAATAGTTCAATATTGCAAAAATGTAGAAAATTGTTTTTACATTTTCAGAAGAAAATATTTAACATTTTATTTTCAGATAAATTATTTTTGAGATCTGAAAATTGATCTTGTTCTTTTTGCATGTGCGAAAATTCTGTGTTTTTTTCCTGTTTTCCAGCATTTTTTGTACTTCTTTTGAAATATATTTTTCCCCTTGTATTGCAACTAAGTAACAATAAGAAATATACAAATTTCGAAGTCTTTTAAGTATTAAATAACTGAATTGTGTTATTCTGCCAAATTATCAGAGCACAGCCTGAGTCGCTCAATGAGCAAGTGACAAGATATAAACTTTACCAAAACAACTGAATTAGTAATGCCCAAATGCCATAATTTGAACTACGTGTTATTAAGGTGTACTAAAGCAGGGCCAAGTCTGGATGTTCGGGGTCTTTGTTCTTTGGACTATACCCAATACATAGCCAGCTCTACCTCATGGCAATCCTGAGTGCATGGGAAATGTAGTAGAATATATCTGTCTGGGTTTCACATAGTCATTTGTTGCAGGATCACGAGAAAAATCAGTTAAAAAGCTAGCTAGAATATAGCCGTAGGAGAGGTAACCCCAGGGTAGCTGCAAGGGCTAGAAGTGGGGGCTTTTCCAGCAGCTTCTCCAAGACACCAATATTATCTCTTAAACTTACACTAATGAATATGTTCATTTATGCCTCACACTATAAATAGAATAGAATTAGGCTAGACTAGACTAGAAGTATTATTCATGCAACTTGTTGATAACATGGATTTGAAAGGTGCTCTTAAGTCAGGGGACAATTAAGATATTGTGTTGGAAGAGCTGAAGGATCTTGAGGGCTTCAGTATGTGACACTGGAGGAAATAAAAGTAAAAAATGCAAGTGTTTGAACTGAGGCAGTTGTCTGCTGTAGACATACCAGAGCCATTTAAAGAGAATGTAGACATCCAAAGTTCAGGCAGCAGTAGCAGCCCAGGATGGTTCCTCCCCAGTCTCACCTTCAGGACCCTGGAGTTCAGTCCCTACCTCCATTCTGTAACATGAAGTTCCCTATACACTTTGTGCATGAGAGAGGCATTTCAGACTGGGCAGGTAACAGTCTACCTCTTATATAATGCCAATATTTGTGGCTCCCTGTGGCAGCTTGGAGAAAACCTAGTACGCTGAGAGGAGAACTACATGTTCTCTGTATAAATATTAACCAAAAAATATAGGGGGAAAGCTGTTTTGTCCAAATTGTACTGTAAGCCTAAAAGTATGTTACTGAAAATAAGAGGAACCTGAAAGCTACAGGAAAAGTTAAAATGATCAGAAGACTCAGGTTCAGAAGCAGTCTTCTTATCAGAATGATGGAAGTGAAAAAATCCCCATGCTGAGTTTTAAAACTTCAGGAAAGGACTTTGATATAAATACAGACTCTTGCAAATTCATTGATGTGTAGTAATTCCCTTCCTGTTCCAAATTTACTGATTCTCATTCTGCCTGTGCTCCTCTTGAAGTTAGAACTGAGAGCAGTACCTTAAAGGTACATGGAGGTTTTTTTGTGTGTGTGCGTTTTGTTTTTTTTTAGACTTTGGTTCAGGAGCAGTTTAATCATGTCTGAGCTGAGAAAGGGAATACAATAGACCAAGCTTGATGGCCTGGGAATCTGATCGTACTTCCAGACTCAAATCATGCTTTCCTATATAAATTTACCAGTTCACTTGCCTGGGTGCATCTGAATTAGTCTGCCTGACATGGGGTAGATACCATTTCTGTGTGAAAAGGACGGGGGGGGGGGGGGGAGGGTGAAGAGAGAAAATTCTAGTCCTTAGCTATTTCATGTCATTAATTGGACTTTGCACACTGCCTTAAATTAGAAGAAAAGCAAGAAGACTCATTTTACCAATAAGTTGCTTTTCTTATTATTTCCACAAATTAGCTACTGTGACTTCAGGGGTGACAATGTTTTTATGTCCATCATTCCCTTTCTGTAGGAAAGCTTGAAAAGTTTACAAATAGTATCTTCTTCTATTAAGCAAGTGTGCATTCTAGATATGTTTCATTTTTCTTTAGTATGATATTGGTTTTAAATTAGTATCAGGCAGCAAATGTATTTAAAACAATAAAATATTTCACAAGTGTTTTTGAAAGCATCGTCACAGTGGGAAGATGTTTAAATATCAGTAAGCCTTAACTTCAGTGTTCTGAAAATGTAGGAAAACTGATCCCAAAGTAACACCATTACTCTTAAGCATTGCTTTATGGAGAATGAAGACAGCTGTACCTTTGAGAGCTCTGATATATGCCAGATGGAAAGCTGTTATGCTGTGTAGGATCTAATGGTATATGATGCTGATCACTCACAACTCAGAAAACAAAAAGAGCCTTTTCCAACATCTTTGGATCTGTCTGTTTTCTGAAGATCATGGAGAGACTGCTGTCTTTCCCCAGTAAAACTACTACAGGGATATAAATAGAGAATCTTTAAAGTGTCAAAACTATGCCAGTCATATCTCACTGATTCTCTGCAGGCTGTTGGCATTGGTTAGAATAGCCTGAGGGATTAAAGTGGACAATGAAAAGGGTTGAATTTGATTTTATGAAGAACATGTTGGGTAGGCCTCCTTCCTGCCACTACGAAGCCTGCTCAAACCTCATGCCCAGCAATGCTAATGCTCTTTTCTGAAGCTTTTGGTCAGAATTTGATGCTGATGAAAGCATCACCTGGAGGCATGCAGCACTAAAGAAGTGGAAGAGGATGAAACATCTACTTCATTATCATCAAACATAGCTGTCTTCAAGAGTGCTTTGTGATGGAAAGCTATATAGACAAAACCTGAAATTTTAAAGAAAAGTAATTCTAAGAGTCCTAGGATTAGAAATAGTTTAGCCTAGGCTTTTTAGCATTACAGAAATAACCATCTGAAATGTCATAGTAATCCTAACAATTCTCAAGTAAAGCCAAAACTACAACTGGGCTAAAATACAGGCGTGTTTGGAGCTGTAAAATTTAGATGAATGAAAATTATTGTTGTTCCATTACAAAATGGAAAACCAGCCCATTTCAGTGACTGTCACTGGAAATATATATTAGAAAGCTTTGGTCCTGAACAGTTTCTGCGTACCTTGAACTGCCTTAATTGATTTGCCAAAGAAGTGTTTAAAATCCTCTAATCACTAGAAACATTTCATGAGTATTGAATAAGAGTTTGAGTGTAAGATCTGATATTGAGTAAAGAAGAAAAATCAAGGTTTGTGTTCTAGGCATAGAGAGCTGTTCACTAAAAAACCCAGCCTTTTATAGCTGATTCCAAATACTCTTTCCTGATCCGCGTCAGCTCACACTTCTGCCTGCAGGGGAATTTTCAGATGTGGAGCAGCCATATAACACGGGGAATGAATCTCCTGTCATAGCCTTTTCTCTAGCCAGTAGCAAGAATCCTCCAAGACTGACGGGTATTTGTACTCTAAAAGAGATTTGTAAAGCTGTTTGTTGTTTGTTTTTTTTTTTAATTATTATTATTTTTCTCTTCCATTAAGGCAGTTTTGAATTAAAGTTGCTCATTTAGAAAAATAATAGTCTTAAGATACTGTGCTCAGCACTTGCATGTGAAAAATGCCAATATGCTGTACTTTGGATGCCAAGACCTTCCTAATACCATAGGCTATCTGCTCATTAGAAATAACATAGTAAACAAAGTAATCTCCTGCAAACAGCCAGTGTGAGATAGCCTGGTCAGGGTGAAGTGCGTGGAAAGGAGGTAGTGGCTCTTGCAGCCTTTCAGGACATCATCAGAACAAATGAAATACAGCCTGTGCGGTTGAGCTCTCTGCTGGGATTAATGTAGTTTACAGAAAATGGAAGAAATTACTTCAGAACATCATCTGAAATTGCACTGTTGAAGAGATAGCACTGCTGCTTAATGTGGTGTCCTTAAAAGTCTTTTATGTCATCTCTTCTGATTCGTTCTCACAAAAGCAATGAAAAAAACCTCGATGGTAAACTGTAATATGCTGTTATGCTGTTTCTACAGACACACAGAGCTAGAAACTGAAATCATCAGGGACTCAACCTCAAAAGAACAATTCTAAACATCACTTTAGCAGTTAGTATTTACTTTTAAATAGACATTGAAAAGGGCTTGAATTCCTAGTCCCAGCGCTTCAGACTGTTTCCTCTTCTCTTGCCACCCTGAAAGACAGGTTGTTTACATCGTTTTTACACACATCTGAAAGAGATTGAAGCAAGAGTAAAGGAATTATTTTGCTCATGCTTCAGAGGCCAAACATAGATCAGGAAAACAGCTATTTATTAGTAGTCATGACTTGGTCACATTCATCACGGGACTTGAAAATGTTGCAAACAATTCCAGTGCCTGACATTTTGTTTCCAAGGTATTAAAGAAGTCAAGTATATGTGTTTCATTTTAATTTCTTTCCTTTCATGCTTTTAAACCTAAAACCACTAATGATGATCATATTTTAGGCAGCCAACAAAGAGCTTACATGGGTACTGGAAGACATGGCTCACATAGAAAAATTCTATCACTGTTTTAAAATGGTATGGCAAGAAAGAATTGTAAAAAAGAGCATCAAACTGCTTTGCCCTGTCCTAACCATAAGCTGAATGTGTAAAACCACATTAATGAGTGGCAAAGCATCTTCACCTGCAATGGCCAGCAAGTGCAGTACTGTTTGATGCATGATTTCCTTTTTTCTCCACCTTCACCTGCTTATGCATTTCTGGTACCTTGTTAGGAACATTAATCCATTGGACTTGCTTCTGCATGTAAAACAGAGTGCTCAGATGTTCACAAACCATAGTTTTGCTTACTGTGCTGAAAAAAAAATTCTATCATTGTGCTGTCTCATTTTAGCATGGCTGTGTAAAATTGTGTACATGCATCTAAATGCTAATTTAATGGAACAGCTGAGTCTGGGCTTATGTCATTGTGCTGGCAACGGCACATTTTCATGCAAAGACAACTGATGACAGAGGACACTGCTGAGATGAAGGGAAGAAATTTCATCCAAAGAAATTCTGTCAATTCTCCATCTGATTCCAGCACTTCCCTGAAAAAGAAAAAAAAAAAAAGAAAAAGAGAGATGAAGTTCTGTCAAAACTATGGTAAAGTTCAGGTAGCAAAAATATTAGTTAGAGGCGCCCTTCCGCACTGTAAGAGCATCTGTGTTTCAGTTATGGATAGCCCTCCTCAGGAAACAAGTAAGAAAATTAAAAAAGTGACTTAGAGAGTGGAGATAAGGGGAAAAAAAAGCCCTCTTCTTATGAGGAAGAGACTGAATGGACTGGAGGTCTTTATTTAGGAGAGAGTTAAGCAACAGCATAATGAAATCATGGTGGTAATTCTTACAGTACTTCATATTTTCACATAACTCTAGATTCAGGATATGTGTGAATGATAGGCAGATAAAGATGTTGTTATACTTAATCATCTTTTCCCAGAATTTGAAACTTAAGGTGCGGGTCTTCAGTTGCCTTTTCTTCCAGCCCAGCTACAGAATACAAGTCTGTCATTCGTATCACGATATTAGGAAATGCACGGTGCAGCCATTTTTTTGAGGAATCACAGAATCCCAAGGGTTGGCAGGGACCTCAAAAGATCATCTAGTCCAACCCCCCTGCAAGAGCAGGGTAACCTAGAGTACATCACACAGGAACTTGTCCAGGCGGGCCTTGAATATCTCCAACGTAGGAGACTCCACAACCCCCGTGGGCAACCCGTTCCAGTGATCTGTCACTCTCACAGTAAAGAAGTTTTCCCTGATGTTCACATGGAACCTCCTATGCTCCAGTTTACACCCATTGCCCCTTGTCCTGTCACTGGACATCACTGAAAAAAAACTAGCTCCGTCATCCCGACACTCACCCTTTACATATTTGTAAACAGTCTCCTCCAAGCTAGAGTCCCAGCGCCCTCAGTCTCTCCTCATAAGAGAGATGTTCCACTCCCTTAATCATCTTTGTGGCTCTGCGCTGCACTCTTTCAAGCAATTCCCTGTCCTTCTTGAACTGAGGGGCCCAGAACTAGAATCTTGGTTTTGGGAATGTTTCTAATTCAAGGTAGTTTGTAGTAATGGAGCCAGGGAAGTATTTCTTTAATTTTTTTTTTAATTTTTTTTTTAATTTCTAGAAACTGCATTACTTGTTCTGTAGGCCTTTAGGGAGATGTGTGCCAAAAAAGCACAACTGGTCAATGCCACAAACTACTTGTATCATCTGTTATTAACAGAGATCTTCTCTTGGCAGATATGAGGCACCATCTTTTGCATTAAAATTGCTGGATATTTTTTCCCATCACTTTTGTATGTCTCTCTTCTTGGTTTTTATTTCCAAATGGCCTCTGGTGTGAACCTGTACATCTGCTTATCCTGTACTTTGCTCATGTTGAAGCAGTTTCTGTAACCTATTTAAAAAATCATGAATGTTTCCTGAACTCTGAGATAAAGCTGATTTTTCACTTAATTTTCTGTTTACCAGGAGTTCACAGAAGCTACATAAGAATAGGTGAATATATGTTCCATGAGTTCAGTGGACCAGTTCACCTCCCAGATTTCTGTTTCTAAATAAAACAAATAAGTAATCCCCACTCAATGGAAATGTCAGAAGTTCACTACCTACTGTGCAAAGCAACTACCTGAAAAACATCACTGATTTTTCTGGTTTAGACTGATGTCTTAATAGTTTTGATGAGTGCCTCCTAGTTCCAATATTATGGGATTTGATGAAAGGCACTTCTTCATTCATCTTTTCCATCACTGTCATTATTACCAGATTTTCTAATTTTTTTTCTGGGCACTTTTGTTCCATCAATTTATCTTCCTTCTTCCCAACTTTCTTTGTTCAAAACCCATGTTTTGCTTAGAAGTAAGCATGTTCATTTTTTTTCATGCAGTTTTATGCCAGCTGTGTCATAGCTAGAACCCAAGTATCTTTTTAGATAGGAATGGTGGTATTGTTTCATTTGGATAATATTAGCCAACATCAGATTTTTAGCTGTGCTTCACACTTGTTCTTCGAGCTGCTCTAATGCTGCTGCTTTCCAGACACCAGTGTTCAGTTACCTAAATCTTTTAGAAAATGTAGTAAGAGAGAAAACAGGCAGGGAGAAGAAATCTTTTTAAATCATAAAATATTTCAAATTTAAATCCTTGATATTGGAAATTTTGACAGAAAAACTTTTCTGAAAATAATCTCAAAGCTTGAAAAGCAGCAGTTACTGAGTCTGCTTAGATCAAATATTCTAGAAACATTTTATCCACAGCGCACTAAGGATACATAATCATGGATTCAGAAGCATTCTTGATTTTATGGGGCATTTTAATTTCCCTCACCCTCTACCTTCTGCTCTCCTCCCACTGTTCCAAAGGTGACAATTACCTCTTTATCCCACAGGGGGTTTCAACTTTATTGCTGTCACCCTAGCATCTTCTCTTGCGCTGTGCTTATATTTCCTGTGCTTAGTTCTTTGTCTCTGGGTAACTGAGTGATGTAACTAGGTTGAAAACAGATGAGTTGTGCACAAGCTGCCCTCAGCTGGGAGTTTAGAAGTTTTAAAAGAAGCTGGGTTTTACTGTTTTAGAAGTTAGACTTACAGAGCTAAAAGCTTGTTGCTTTACTCTCAACTATATAATTTGATAGACTAAACAGTATTCCCTTTCTCTTATAAACACTGCTTAGACCTGATGTTTGAAGGGTGGAAGAGGTTACAAATGACAGTGTGTATCTCTTCACCACCTAGAAGTTGCAGAGGCAAGACCCACAGGATGTCAGCTTTGTGCCTGTCAGGAAATGCATGTCTGTAGCTAAGGAGTCCTGTGTGAGTCAGTACAGGTGTAACACAAGTAGCAGGCTGTGTGAATTGCACAATAACATAGAAAAGCCTCTGAAAGGAGCTGGGACTAACAGAGATGTCTCACTCCATCCCTCCTAGCTCTTTCTGCTAGCACCTGCATCCTTCCAGGGCTTCTTTGTGCTGGCTCTCATTCTGGCACTGGAAAGCAATTCAGAAACATCTCTTCCACTTGCCTAAAACAGTGCAAAATAAAACATGAATACATTTTGCTGTTTTAATAGGTTGCTACAGCTCACATAGGGGCCTCATGAATACCATCAGTCAGTGTAGGACTGTACAGCTAGGAGCAATGTGGGAGGGCATTTCCTGCTCTTTGAGTGTTAGCAAGTTCTTAGTTTTGCTGCCCTGTGATGTGTCAGCCTCCTTGACTCCTACTTTTATTGGACTTAGTCCAATAAGGACACTACAGGATCACAAGTCATTTCAGCAGATGTCATAGAACTTAAAGGGACATTTCTCACTGTATTCTCATTATTCTTTGAGAAAAATGCATTGTGTTTTAAATTAAAAATATAGATTCAGTTGCCTTAGTTATCCCACGGCTTTTCAGGCATTTCTGCATGTATTTTTTTAAGTGGTTTCCTTATATTAAATATCTAACTCAAGAACCCCAAAAGCGACCAACTTAATTTATGTTGGAAAAAACACCGACAGTCACTTTTGGAACAAGTTTGACCATGTAGGCTCAGGCATTTCAGAGAAAGCCACTGGGAGTAAACACTATTATATGGGAAGATGGCTTGTCTATAGGAAAAAGTAGCCCAGATTCCTTGACAGTGACGTGGAGTTGAGATAGAATCCCTGAAAATGCTCAGGGGACATGGGTCCAGTGGCATGCAACTGTTTTGCATCCAGCTGTGATATGTGTGTCAATATATCCATGATCTCCTCTCTGATGAAGGGGTATTTGTTTTCTTAATTTAGCTTGAATATATAATATGACATTTGAAATCAATAATAATATACCAAGTGTAAACTGAGTATGTAATACAAATCTGAATTAATAAAAAATTGTTTGGTGCCATGTAGGTGAACACTGTTGGAGAAGGAAGCCAGCATGGTCTAAAGCTGACCTTTGTTCTAGATATAGTCCTGAAAATCACAGAAATAAATGCTATTTATGTATTTCTCTATTTACTGTATTTGAGACACTTTGCAGAAGAAAATACATAGTACAAGAAATTATGGTCAAAGGTCAGACCTGGCCCTGACTGAGAGAGCAGTTAAGAATCTTCTCAACTCTGGTTGTATTGACTGATGAAGAAAACTGATGACATGAATGAAAATTCTGTCATCTGGGGATTTTAGTGGATGAAGAATGAAAGAATTCTAAATTTGGCATGAGCCTATGTCCAGAGCTGAATAACGATACTGTCAGTGACAATGCAAAAACAAAAAAAAATTTCTAATAAATGCTAGTTCTTCACAGCTCAAAAAAAGCTTAATGACATATTCATAATATAGCAAAGATAAATACTTTTATCCACCAGGAAAAAATGACATATGATAAGAGCTGCTTCCAAGTGTATGCAAATGACTAGCTGCTATAAAGACAGGGAAAGATCCATGTGTCTAAAATAAACCTAACGTTGGCTAATATTTTGTTAGTGCAAATGGATGATTGTTGTGGACTTCTTATTCTGACCACAGATAAAGGATTGGTGGCTTCAGGAACATCAGCTGAAGGAAAAAGGTGAAAACTGTACATCCAGAGAAGTTAGAAGCTGTATTTTTATTAATGAGATGAAATGCAGTTATGCTGTACAACAAAGTACATGTGAGTAGGATAAAAATCAATGTTAGGCTTGTAAACAGAGTACCTAGAAGAAGACAGTACGCATAAGAAACAGGGAGATGATGTCCTTGCATGTGGCAATTGTGAGACCAACATCATTGAAATGTTTATTCAAGGTCTGGTTTTAATTGTTTGTAAAGGACATTAAAGCACTGCAGCTTTTAAGGAATTAAAAAAAAAAAAAAAAAGCCAATTACAGGAAAAGCAGCTGGACTCAGAGATGTGTCTGAAAAAAATCCAAACCCCAAAACAAACCCAAACAAAAACCTAGAAATCCACAACATAAACTTCTGTATTTCTATTGGCTAAGCCAACTAAGTTGGGTAAGGCTGCATTATGACTTATGCAGGTGCAGTGGATCCCAAATACAGGTTATTGGGATGCTCTGTGCAGCAGTCACCGTACATACCATCAGCATCATCTGTGGGTACCACACTGTGCCAGACTGAGCTCATTCCCCTTCTTTTCCCTGCTCTGTTCACATCCCTGTCTATTGGAGTCTAAACTACACGTGATTTCCTTTCCATCAACTTTTCAAAGGTAACTGCTGTTACAAAATGTCTTGTCCACAACTCAAAGTTGGGCAGATCAGTTATAGAATTGGTATTTAGCATAACTTTTGCAACTGGTGAAGAAAGAAAAAAGCCAAACCCGAACCCAAAACCCTGTACATGGTAGATTGTAGAAAATAAAACAGACACTAAGGTACCAGTGTGGTTTCTATTGGTCTCCATTGGGATGTAATGTGTGTAATGAAGAGGAAAGCTTTGTTGATTTTAATGTATAGTAAAATATGTGGTTTGATCAAGTGCAAGTAATCACTTGTGTAGTTGATATAAATGCTTGTTAAGGACAGAGATTATATTTTACATCTGTTGAAGTAAAATAATTACTTGACTGGGAAATATTGTTTGAGTCTGACATTCAAGTTCTGAAAAAGTTAGTATCTACATTTCTTCTATTATTTTCTTTAAAAACTTACTTATCCATACAATCACTGATCCTTTTGCTAGTAAGTATCTAAATAAGCCTACGCAATGATACCAAAACATGGTAGAAGGTAAAAGAGGATTTTGTCTGTTATATTCATGTGGATTTCATAAGATCTAGATTTTATGGTGGGTCACACCATAAGCTGCAGCCTGTATCAGTAACACGTGCTGGAGTATGAGTATCAGTAACACGTGCTGCAGCCTGTATCAGTAACTCTATGCTGGAGTATATGTAGTATGGAGTATGCTGGAGTATGAGTATCAGTAACGTGCTGCAGCCTGTATAAGTAACTCTATGCTGGAGTATAGAAGATATCTCTCTAGCTAAATCTTATAGTATATTACCTTGGTGGCAAAGAAATGATTTGGTGTGACCCATAGAACATCATCAGATTATAACTAATTGCTTATGCCATAAATCAGTACATAATTTCTGGAAACAAGTTTCTTGAACACTAGTTGGCTTATTTCTTACTATCATTGCTGTAAGTTTATTTTATTATATATTTAGAACACCTTTTCCTCCAAATGCAATTGTCTTATTTTTCATAAAATAATGGTGAAAGCATAGAACATGAGTGCCTCTCATTAATTTGTTTCCTATTCTTCTATTAAGAAGTGCAGGTATCGCTCTTTATGCAGTTTCTCAGTACTCATGAGAGGCTCTCCATTCTGCCATATTGGCAGACCAAAATACTATGGCAGCACCTCTATGTCCATGGCTTCCTAAAGCCCCTGTAAAAATCTAGGAATGTTTCCTCACCCAGCACACAGGAATTTTAGAGTCATGAGAGGTTTAAGGTGCCTGAGATGCTGTACCTACTTGTCACATGTTATTATAAAGCAGCATGTTTTAGAAAAGAGCAACGAACCAAATGGCAACTGCTGCTGCAGTTGCATTTTGATGCCTGGCTAATAAATACGTACTGTCACCATCATGGATTGTATTAGGGATTCCTGCTCTGAGGCTCCTTGCTGACACGTTTTTTGTTCATTTTACCTTTGCAAACCACAAAAAATGTAGTTTTATCCATTGGATAGAACATGAAATAAATAGCCAATTTCAATTTCTCGCAATTGTTATTTTATTTCCTGTTAGTATCTGCATAACATACAGACTCTGTAGTTTGTGAACAATGCCCAGGACACTGTCAGACCTCATCAAATAGTATTTAGAAATTGTTATGCCTGTAACCCATTTGGCTTTGTAGCATTTTACGGTAATCTTTAATGAAAGCATAACACTATGATTGAATAATTTGCAGATAACAAGGAAATTTTCATATTAGTTGTTCCATAACTCTTTCATTACCATCATCTCTTCATTTATTTACTGCGTAGATCAGTACAAGCTACAAATCTTAGAGCAAAGGGAAGTTGATAAAAACAAATATTTGTAAATCTAGACTCTTTGTTTATATTTTTTAATTCAATTTTTTACATTTATTTAAAGCATTCAGACCTGATTTATGTTTCCTCTGTAGTTTCAGAACATGTCAATAAGGTTATATGTATTTCTCTCTAGTCAGTGGACTATGCATATAGTATATATCTGTACTACTGAATGATAAAAATGTGAGTGATCAGAGGGAAATGGTGTTTTTTGCCTCACAGGAAATGTGGGGTGAGTGTGTTGTACTACACTTATATTGTAGGGTTCCTTCAGAGAGGTGACTTCAGTAACGGTCACCTTCAGTACATCCTCTTAGTGACCAGAAGGGGTTGTCCACAAAGGGGCTGGCTTGCATAGAGAAATGTATTGTAGCATTACATGCTTATTGTTTGTTTTCTCTTACTCCTATGTCTGCTAAAACAAAGATTAATGGAGAGGATAATAATAAAGCAAACTGGGGATGCACTAACACAGCTATCTATATCGACAGCATTCAAGACTCCACTACAGGTTCAAAATATTAAATATCCTTCTTAGCATAAGCAAATAAAAACCTTTTCTTTCATCCTCAATTATGAAATAGCTGAAGTAAGGAAGAAATTTAGCAAGATCTTTTCTTAATTTAAATCAGAAGGAGGGAATGGAAGATGGGAGTAATGTGCTAGGGATATGTGAGGAGGTTTCAGCGCTACATGACCTTTATTTTGAGGAGTGACAATGTGTAGACAACAAAGGGTAGTTTACATTTAAAAAGTCATTGCATGTAAAGAGAATAGTAGGTCGTGTGTGTTGGTATAGTACAAAACCAAGCCACAGGAGTCACTGGTATCTGTAATCAGCGTAAGTATATAAGAAACAATAAAAGTAGGTTATAGAGCCATTTGAAAAAAACATATGATGAATGAAATGGAGAATGGTTTTCTTGTGTGGTCTTGATAGCTTTTACATATCCTTGATAAAACCAGTCACAGAGTAAAAATCAATTGTTTGCATATCTCTCACCATTTTTTGATTCAGTAAGTTTCTGGCTTTATAGTACCTATATTTCCATCCATAAAAAGAGAGTGATAACACTACTCAGCTTTCTAAAGCCATTTGAAGTCTGTGGAAGAAAGCTTTAAGGATGTATTATTGAGTCTGCTATCTTCAAACTTTAAACCTTGCTTGGAAAATTTTAATAGTGAATGGAAAATAATTGCAATGCTAATTATATTATGAGAAATTTATAAAACTTTTAAGTTATTTGTTTATTTTATTTAGGGTCAAGTTGTTTTCAGAAATGGAGAGAGGATGGGAACCATCAAATTTACGCAATTCCAAGGTAGGATGCAAACAGTTTAATTTTCATTATTATGACATTTTATTTATTATGTGTGCAGTTTCAAACTTGCGTGTCAGTTGCATTTGTTTCAAGATATTTCAAATATGTGCAATTATTTTGAAAAGGAAGTGCTTGGAAGATGCAGCAAGGTACCCAGATATATTTGTTACCTGTTTCAAATACTGTGTTTTGAACCTTGGGTGCTCTGAGGTGTACACAGATACTTCCAAGAATTTTTCTAGAAGAAAATCTATACATTTGTAGGAACTACTGATCTATATCAGCCAATGGCTGTTGGAAAAACTCTATTGATCAGCTAAGAACCCACTTCTTAATACAGTTATTTTGGGAAACTGAATCTGAAGAGGAATTTAGAGAGGATTTTTGCTGTTAAGCTCTTTTGAGTTAGTGTTTATGCTCTCTGAAGACTTGTTCTCAACATTCAACAACTGCTTGCTAAAAAATTGCTTCAGGAGTCAGTCCCTCAGTGTGCAGAGGACACAAGCTGCTGACCCCATCTCTTGGAGGCAACACACTCTACAGTGTGAACTGCCAAGCCTGCTGCATCCTCTCAGCCCAAGCTGCCCCTGTGGGAATGGTCTCAGCAGCAGAGACCACAAATGCAGCTGTAGGGATTTGTCAAGGGTTGTTTGCAGCTGGGATGAGGTGCTTGCTTGGGAGAGTTTTCTGCAAAAATAGTCATTCAGAGAAAACATTATAGTTTTGTCTACAGTTCATAGAATGCAATTCATGTTTTTGTTCCTAAGCTGAAGCTGAGATAAAACTGGAGATGATTGCATTTGGATGGTCTCGTGAGAGTAGTAGTGAGAAAGGTGACAAACCTTTTCAGACAATGCATGAGAAAGAAGCTTGCACTCCCTTTGTCTTCAGATCACTTTAAACATAATCCTGCTGACCAAAGGCTCGTCCTTTATGCAGGAATTGTCTACTATATGTGCATTATTATTAATGAACAACAGTGCACTTGAGAGAATCTTTTACCCATTCTAAATTACTGAAACCATCTTCAGGATTGCTCTTGCCTTCACAACTATAACTGATGCTATTAACTCATATTCCCTGAAGCATTTCTACCCACTAAAACTTTGCAGACATCATCTCATGATAATACAGTTTAGAAATTCTTTCTCAACATTAATGATAAATATCAATTTCTTCCTGTTCTTCCTTGTCCTCTCCCCCTCCCCACTTGTTTTCGTAGTAGCAGTGTTTACAGATACACAAAAGAATAATGAGAAAATATTGTAAGGGGATTTTACAAGAGGTGTTTTTTCCTCAGAAGTCTGAAGGAGCCATTGTGCATTATGCCTAAGGCAGCCGCGTGTACCCCTCTACAGGATCTGAATGAGGAGAAAGTTTGGCACCTTACTTCTGTGCATTAAGGGGGTGATGTGGGGAGGTGCAACCTGTGTCTTCTGAACTAATCTACAGGATAGTTGATTTTGTATAGATTTTTATTTCCAACCATTCAGACTGAGTTTCTTTATATGCTTTCAGTTTCACATCAGTTGTTATTTAACACCAATGTTTTACCATCAGTTGAAGTACTGTTTGGTCAATAAGAACGTAGGAGACAGCTGCCTATTTTTTAATTCCTTGCAATTACAAAATTTCAGAACTGATTCAGGCACATTCACAAGACTTTGATCATCAACCAAAGGTTTCCAATTAACCTACAGGAAAAAATAACCCAGGCATCCTATGGAGACATGCAGGAGAAGGGCTGGATTACCTCTCATGCAAGCAATAGTCTGTCAACACATCTGAAGCCTGATCTTAAGTTTTGTTTGGTTTCTTACCAATTTTGAAATGAAAAAAATGTACAAAAATGTATGAGAACCTGAAATAAGGAGCAGTATAACAACATAGGTGAAAGTGATCACTTTTTTTTTTTACCTTCAAATTCTATTCTAAATATTAACAATTGTTTTCTCTGTTCTTTTATTGATACTTTTTTTATACAGGGCTTTTATATTCAATACTTGTGGCATAATTGTAGAAATTATTAATTTGTTCAAAAGAATTCTTTATTGGTTAGGAATCTTTCTAAAACATTCTCATTAACTTTTAATAAATTTCAGACTACTGGGGATGTTCCTTATAATGGAAAGAAGTTAATTAAGTCCAGCACTTAAAATGGTAAATGGGCTCTTCTTTTGTAGTTAGAGCTGCTAGGTGCTATCAAGCTTGAGACAGAGATACACATCACTCTTTACACTTATTTTTAGAATACAGTACCGATCATGTTGATTTTGAGGTAAAAAAGACCATACCAAATGGTCTTTTTACATTACAAGATGTCTTGTAAATGCTTTTACAATATTAATTGTAATTGAGTACAGCATATATTCAAAGAAGCTTATTATCCCAACATAATAGTTAGGAATCATCAGTTTTAGTGTGCTATACCTTGAGAGTAATTTCTTCATCTATGGTGCTTTGTAGTTTTGTTAACAATTTGGATGAAAATGCACAGTTACCACAAATAACTAATTGCAGAAAAATAAATCAGGTAAATATATCTGAAGTAGGATTTCTTGGCTAAAACCACCCTTCCTCATTTGTCCGGGTAGACAATCATCAGAGTAGACTCAGGAGCTTCATTTTCTATTCTTTGCTGGAAATTTTTGTGTTAACGAGACTATCTGCAAACATTTTAGCTATGGAAAAAGCATCCAGCCATGTCTGCCAGCAGCAAGGGAAGACCAGCCTGTGAGGGTTCAGAGGGTAACCGCAGTATGCCTGACACGCTGTGATGAAATTTTGAATAGCTGGTTTAGTTTTGAATCTAGATGTCATTTTCCTCAGACTCATGCCCGTCATGTCCCTTTTCCAGCTTCTATACAGCTTGTTAGTTTTGCAAGTGGTCAAACAGATGGTGCCAGAGATAGCTGTGGCCGAAGTACTTACTGCTTTATGGTTCATGAATACCACCCAGGAATGATTTAGTATGCAGAAGAGGATACAAAATACATGTAATGGCATTTTCTTCACCTACCTTACTGGCAAATAAAAAGCAGTCTGTCCGTCTAGCTCAAACATCCAAGTGCTGTTTGAAGCTGGCATCCTTCCAAATGAATAGCAATTTTTCCATGGGTGCAATTAAAGGACTATTGTCACTGTCAAACATGTAGTTGGAGTAGATGGCCAAAATCTTTTGGCTCGTGAGAGCTGAAAGAGGGTCCTGGCAACTGTTGTGTGTATATCATGGAGCAGGAAGGGCAGGAATAAAACTGAGATTATATTGCTGTAGTACAGGAGGATGCAAGAACAGATACATACCTGTCCTTCAGAGTGTTTCTCTTTGGTAGACCTTTTCTGATGAATCTGACAGGAGCTTTAAAGACACCTTGCTTTCAGTCATATTCTTATTTCTGTCAGGCATTAGAGAAAACCTGAGACTTCTGTGGTGGAACAAGTTAAAAAGGGAAAAATAAAGCTGAATTGTAAACAAACACCTTTGAAATGGGCATGAATCGTGCTTCTTGTAGACAAGAACAAATGTCTGTAGTACTGCATACTGAGAAAAACTGAAGAAAGTGGGTAGTCATCTGCTGTGTCTTTCTGGGAATAATTTAATAGTTTCAACTCATTTAGAGGTAACATGATACAACTTTTGTTAGTGTTGAAAGTGTATCTGGGTGCCAAGCAAGACTGAGAGCACGGCTTGTCAAGTGTAACACCATAGATCTTCTTAGAAACGGCCTTACTGAATTTCTGCAGTAAACCCAGTGATAATTCTTCTCTGAATTTAATCTGCAGAAATAGATAACTAAGTACTGTACAGTCAAGAGCAATGTACATAAGAATCCAGAATTACTTTCCTGGAGCCTCAGTTCATCTATCTAGTTCTGACTTGTCTGCTGTCCACAACCGCTTCAGTGAAGGAGACATTAGCAATTGCAGAATCACCTATATATACAATAGCTTGTTCTGCAGGGACATCAGTCCAACTTTGGAAGAGCATCATTCTACTATTCTAAACACAATCCAGCAGACTCTTAACTACTGAAGGTTCTTGCTTCCATAAGCATTCATATAAATAATGAGACTAATTGCCTTTCAGTTTTGTTTTGTTTCATGTTTTTCTAATTTTAGCGTTTGTCTAGTATATACCACACAAAATCAGTTTATGGATATTTAGTCTCTGATAATGTTGAAGGAATATAATCCAATAAAGAGAAAATATTTAGTGACAACTCTGAAAACTCAAATTTGAAATATTTCATGTCAGATACCTGGAATCGGTGGTGTCA
The DNA here is from genome assembly GCF_034315485.1 of Pezoporus occidentalis. Classification (NCBI taxonomy): domain Eukaryota; kingdom Metazoa; phylum Chordata; class Aves; order Psittaciformes; family Psittacidae; genus Pezoporus; species Pezoporus occidentalis. Next base: position 1,268,650 of record NW_026913126.1, on the reverse strand, counting down.
AATATTCAGAATCAGTGGATTCGGATTTCTCCGCTTCTGCAGCATACTTACAAAATCAGAATCAAATCTCCTTATAAATCTTATTTTTTTTTTCAGAGATTAAGAAGTACCCTTGAATAGCCACATATGAATTTAAGGGGAAAGTATATAAAATAGTACAGAATTCTTTTGGGTGAGCAGAATTTGAATAGTGAACAGTAAATGATCTTAGTGTTATGTGATAAACAATAAAGATGTAAAACAAACTGCATGCTGTTTACCCTGAGCAGCTGGATTCTTCTGGATAGGATCACTCTGTCACTAAGGACTATCATTTTGCACACAAAAAAGGGAATTAATTAAGGAGTCAGGAAGCTTACTTCTGGTACATGCTAACTGGAATGCTTGGCTGCAATCACAAAAATGTGTGTTGGGTAGACCTCTTGGTGTACCATATCCATTCAATTTTATCTGCATGAGTCATGTACTTAGATTGTTGCCCTTCATATCTTAATGACCTTTTTTTTTCAACTTTGTGATCAATTCGTTGTTGAATTAAGTCTGTTAAACAGTACCCACAGTGTTTTTTAGCACACCACACGCGTGAACACACCTGCCTACACCTCCCCAAAACTGCTTTTTCTGTTCCAGGGAGGTTAGTGGTGACTATGCGGGAACTCCAATAAGTCCCTCCAAACTGAAGTTCCTCTAAATTATAGTTTTCTGCATGCTACCAGATGTTTCAATACAGTTCATCCTGATAGTTGGAATTGTGGTATGCAAAAACCCACTGGTGTTATCTTGTTTTATAACTTGTCATGCAGACCAAGCTGATTCAACAAGTAGTTTGGGCATTGCATTTCAGTAACTTTACCTCTGTAGATTACCACTTCACTTTTTAGTTGGCAATGAGAATTTCCTGGGCAATTTGCGATAGCGTAGTCTATATGAAACTATAAGGTGTCCATAAAACTGATTAAAAAAAAAAAAAAGGGGGGAAAAAAATAGTATAGCTTCCTAATATAGAGAGTTATACCAAGTAGCGTCCTGAAAGGGTGTGCCTTAAATCTGGAGTCACTGAATATTGTCATTCCTAATTAAGGAGCTGAACTAGAATGTGTGATTATCAAATGTACAATGATCTCTGAGGGAGCCATCAAACATAAGGGAAACTAGACAAGAATGACAGGGGTTCAAAAAGATATTAACAAACTGAAGAAGAAATCAGGGAAAAAAAAAAGTAATGCTGTTTATTTAGGTGAAATGTCTGGTGCTACGCTGGGAGTAAACTGCTGTACAAAGAGAGGAGCAATTCACCAGGTCACATTCATGCATAAAAGGAAGTAGAGGTTGCAGTGGGTCATAGGCTGAACATGAATAAGCATAAAAAAGAACAGGACAAAAAAGAAAAAATCTGTACTGGGATGTATAAATAATAGTATCATTTTGAACTACCCAGTGCCAAAATGCCATAGCTAACTACTGTGTCCAAAGCTGACATAAGGAAAATGTATAAAGATAAAAAACATTCCTCATTATGAAAAGCAAATGATCTAGGCTGCTTTGAAAACAGATGGTTGAAATACATGAGAATTGCAGCTAAAGCATTTGTGTAATATTAAGAAATCTATCAAAAGACACTATTTACCTGCTGACAACCCTAAATAGACAAGTGAAACCTATCTCTTGCCTGTACCAAGCTGTGGTATTTGGAGTGCAGAGATTTTGGTGCTTCATTGCCTAATGATGTAACACCTGATAACCTGTTTGAATCTGACCATAATTATTTGTACATCTAGTGTATAAAGAATTGCAGTATTGGGTCAGCTAAAAAGCTCTGTCCAGCTCAATATCTGCTAGATAGTGGATACTGAGGGAAGTAGTGGGTATCTGTATCAAAACAGGCAAGTATATAATTTCTTTTTCTCTATTTTACGTTCTGAGCTCCCAAAGCGAGTGTTTTCAGGACTTTCTGAGCTGGAGGGTGTCTTTGGACCATCAGATCTAACAGTTACATGTGTATTTATCCTCTATCAATTTGACATATCTTTTATGAATTAATTTATACTTTTGGCCTTCAACACTTCCAGTGACAATGAGTTTCACAAAATAATTATGCATGTAATGATTAAAACTCTCCCATCTGTTTCTTTTAAACTAGCTATCTCACAATTGGGCATAAACTACCCTTGTAATGTGAGAAGCAATGAATAATTGTGTCTTACTCACTTTCTTCATATCATTCACAATTTACAGATCTTTCTTTCAATGGCTTTCTTTTACAAATATGAGTCCTTGTCATCCTTTTAGTTTCTTTATCATGTACAAGCTGCTTTGTAATTCTAACAATCCCCTACCTCTCCTGATACTCATATTCCCTTTTTGCAAGAGCTTAATGAGAGCCACACAAAGCTTTGAAATATCCACTTCTATACCTCACACTGCTGAGTGACCTTTCTGTGTTATTTTAACTGCTTTCTGAATATTCTGTTCTACCACATTCATGCTCTCTTCACTTCTTTGGCTACCAGTGAGCACAGTACTGACATTTTTAAAGAAAAAGCCATGATAAGTCCATGGTCTCATCCTAGATGCTACTAATTAATTAGAACCAACCACTATATATGTGTACTTGATATTCTTTTTCTCTTGTATGTTACTCTGTACCTTACTAGCACTAAAGTCACCCAACATTTTATTATCAGTATCTCAGGTACCTTTATACCAGTTCTCTATTAGATGTAAACATAAAGAAGATTGTATTTTTATGAACTTCTATAGTTGTTTTCCCCTTTTATTGTCAGATTATTTTAGACACATTTCCTGTTCAAATTCTCTTTTTTTGTTCCATACGTACCAGCAGCAGTGTTTTCCCCTGAGCCATTTATTACTTTTGTAATCTATTCTACTAGCATTGGTTACTAGTAGCTGGGTTTTTTTTGCTTATTTTGTTTTATAAATAAGCACAGAATAATGTATTGAGATTCAGGTACCCAAGTTGTTTGCATGTACTGTCAACTGGAAAATGGAGAGAAACTGTGGTCTTAGGATATTGCTTATAAAGGAAGATTAACGGGATTGTGTGTGGAGTTGATAGAGTTGCCTCATTTGGAACAAGCCATATTGTGTGGATATAAACTGCAAGGCCAGGGAGGACATACTAAAGGGTACGCTGATACTGCAGCTGCTGGTTCTCACAGCAGCTTATTTTGTTTTACCTGAGCTGTCTTTAAACAGGCTAACTGGGGTGCTGCTAGCAAGTACACAAACCTTTACATGCTGGCATGCTGTACTACTAAATAATATTCAGTTTTTTGCAATTGCTGTAATGTCAAGTAATAAATCAGTATCTTTGTAGTGACCTAGATAAACTTAATTTTCTTTTTTTCAATTCATTAGGAATTACAGTTGTTCTATTTCATGGGTTTGTATCTCTTGCAGCAATATTTGAGCTACAGGTTAGGGACAATGTCATTGCAATATGACTACCTTCTCTATCAGCAGTCTGTCAGTTGTCTCTAATAGCAGTATGGCAACAATAACATGGAGCACACTGTAAGCTGGAAATCTGCCTGGGACCAAAATAAGCATTTTGGTAGGTAGCCTTTCCCTTGGGAGCACAACTGTGGGGGACCACAACTTTGCAAATGTTGGCGTTCGAGCCAGCTATATAAGGTTATCTGGGTACTTCTGCACCACCCAAAATTGCAGTAAGTGTGACAGAGTCGTTGGGAAGTATTGGATTCATTATTTCCCCCCAGGCATGAGAGGAAGGCACATGTGAGGAACAGGGGAGACCTATTTATTGCTGTGTGTCTGTGCTTGTGTTTTATAGAGCAACTCATCCACTGAGAAGTGGTTTGGACTGTGCAAACAATTATTATTGGGACAAGTGCACACATTATAGAAATAGCTGTAGTTTTCATAGGATTACACTTCAGTTTATCTGGCATGCTCTGAGGCACAGTGTTTCATAGGAACTGATAAAGGTCTCTCTATTTTGTGCAAAAATGTCCTACGAGTTGCCTTAAATACCAAGGAAAAGGCCTGTTTCAAAAGTAACATCAAAGAAAAAAGGCTGAAAAGCAACAGAAAATAAATTTGCAATAATTAGCCTATACAAAGTTTGAAGTATCCAGCTCCAGAAAGTTAACAGAAATCGCTAAAGAAATGGTGTCAGAAAAGGTCTTGAAAGAACGGACAGCTAGCTCCTTCAGAGCTCTTCTACTTTTACTGCAATTTAAAAAACACCAAACTTTTTGCAATCAGTATTCAGAATCCTACTTTTACTAGAGTTAACTTGTTCAGGTGCTTCATTTCAGGTGACATACAGTGCTGCGCAGTGCCTTTTCAGCACCCAGTCCTCCTCACCTTTTGAAGAGAGGCAGAGTATCTCTTGAGGGCTGTGGAGCTGCCCCAACCTTCTGCTCTGTACAGAGCTGTGTTCTGGTGAGTCTCTCCTCTCAGCATCTCAGAGAGATGCACTTTTTTGTGGAAGGAGTTGTAATACAGCTACAGGGGGATTAAAGGACCCATAAGAATTACGAGAAACTCATCAGATTCTGGTATATATGATAGGAAAATTATTTCATTTAAGGTAATTGATAGAGAGGGCAGTCTATTGCAGTGACATTGTCCTTAACCTGTAGTTCAAATATTTCCCCAAGAGATACAAACCCATGAAATAGAAAAATTTTAATTCTTAATGAATGGAAAAGAATAAAGTTTATCTGGGTCACTAAAAAGGCAGATTTATTGTTTGACATTACAGCATTTGAAAAAAATTGAATATTATTTATTAGTACAGCATGCCAGCATGTAAAGATTTGTGTAGTCGTAGGCTGAAGGTACTGAGATAAGGTTATAACACCTGACAGATCTCCAAGTCAATGGAATTTTATAACAGAATATTTGACGAAAAATTTCTTTTAGATAACAACTTCTGGGATTGTAGGCAGTATTACCACAGTGTTATGAGAAAACAGAGGTGACAGGCAGAACTGTCATAGATAATGGAGATAAAGAAGGAGCACTTTTTGAAAAACAGTGAAGATTGGTTTGTTCACGGTATAGGTGACCAAAGACAGCTGTGGATCGTATGCTGCAGAATTCATACAGTCATTGGTACTAAACCTTTGAGGGTACAGGAACGGGATTAATCCAGATAGTAGTTCCTTATTAAATGTACAAAAAGACTAACTTGCTTTTCAAATTTCCTAGTCCCGCTTTTTGCATCCTAATCATAGTTTCTTTTTGTTCTGTCATTGCAACTGCTAATTTAATTTCAAATCATACCTGATCATGCAGTCATTGTATTGGCATCCTGTTCTCCAAGCTGACATTTTCGTTTCTGTAAAAGCAGTCTGTTTCAGTACATGATCACTGGAGTTGAGTACAGAAATTAATAAATTCTGATTATGCAAGCATGGTAATAGAAAATGATCACATGTAATTAATAGATTTAGGAGGAGAAAAAAAAATTACTTTTGTTTCTATATGTCTGACCTTAAGTAATGCTCTCTAACAGCACAGGTGTCATTTTCTCTCTTGAAACATGCTATTTGAAGTAACTATATCAAATTCCTTATACTTTTCTCTGTTTGTTTTATACATTTCTCTGTTTGTTTTCAATGAATCTTGCTGACTTGCTGACAAGCATTCAAAAGAAATGAAGTGCGGATGCCAGTTCAGGAAAGAGTAGCTTTGCATTTCTTCATTCATGGTGACAGTATACACAAAGGGTTAGTCACATAAGCTGACTGACAGCAAACTCATTTTTCAAAGTTCCCTCTTGCAGACACTGGGAGTCAAAAAAAAGGCCAGACGTTTAGAACTTTAGCAAAACATCTTTAAAAAGCTCACTATGGATCCTAATTTCCCCTTGCCCCTGGAACAAAAGGACTGAGTCATACTTTCCTTACTCTTGAGTCATTGGTTCAAAAATTGAAACCAAAGAGAGAACATGAATGTGGACTGTTGAGAAAAATGTCTGCTTACAATTCCATTCATCTTCGGTTTTGTTATCTTCAACTGGAGTTCATTTATAATTATTTTCTTAAATGATTATGGAGCACAAGGGATGGATGAATTCTTCATAAGTAAATTATTTTACTAGACTGATCTAGTACATCTACCTGTAAAGAATTGATTTCACCACAGATGATTTGTCAGTAATTTGGCTTAAGCTACTGCCAGAATGAAAAATGCATTGAATTAACACTGTATGTGTAAGAAACAGGGTCAGCCAGAATAAGGAACTTTCATTTGTACACAAAACTGTCATTTTATGTGATTCCTAATGACACAAAGCTCTTTGATAACTTGCTGTGTTCTCACAATCATCCTCCCTCCTTTCTTTTTAACCTCTATGCCACGGGCACATTTTTCCTTCTTGAGCTGCTTTCTGCATATACAATTCAGAGCTATCCAGGCCTTCACAGTATCACAGTATCACAGTATGCTAGAGATTGGAAGGGACCTCGAAAGATCATCTAGTCCAATCCCCCTGCCGGAGCAGGAACACCTAGACAATGTTACACAGGAATGTGTCCAGGCGGGTTTTGAATGTCTCCAGGGAAGGAGACTCCACAACCTCCCTGTGCAGCCTGTTCCAGTGTTCCGTCACTCTCACCGAGAAGAAGTTTCTTCTCAAGTTTAAGTGGAACCTCTTGTGTTCCAGTTTGTACCCATTACCCCTTGTCCTATCATTGTTTGCAACTGAGTAGAGCCTGGCTCCATCCTCGTGACACTCCCCCTTTATATATTTATATACACTAATAAGGTCACCCCTCAGTCTCCTCCAAACTATAGAGACCCAGCTCCCTCAGTCTTTCCTCATAAGGGAGATGCTCCACTCCCTTAATCATCTTAGTTGCCCTGCACTGGATTCTCTCCAGCAGCTCCCTGTCCTTCTTGAACTGAGGGGCCCAGAACTGGACACAATATTCCAGATGGGGCCTCACCAGGGCAGAGTTGAGGGGAAGGAGAACCTCTCTCGACCTACTAACCACCCCTCTTCTAATACACCCCAGGATGCCATTGGCCTTCTTAGCCACAAGGGCACAGTGTTGGCTCATGGTCATCCTGTCGTCCACTAGGACCCCCAGGTCCCTCTCCCCTACACTGCTCTCTAACAGGTCGTTTCCCAACCCATACTGGAACCTGGGGTTGTTCCTGCCCAGATGCAGGACTCTACACTTTCCCTTGTTATATTTCATCAAGTTATTCCCTGCCCAACTCTCCAGCCTGTCCAGGTCTCACTGGATGGCAGCACAGCCTTCTGGCGTGTCAGCCACTCCTCCCAGCTTAGTGTCATCAGCAAACTTGCTGATAGTACACTCAATTCCCTCATCTAAATCGTTGATGAATATATTAAATAATACCGGTCCCAGTACTGACCCTTGAGGCACTCCACTAGTTACAGGCCTCCAACTAGACTCAGCCCCATAGACTACAACTCTCTGGATTCTCTCAGCCAGTTCGCAGTCCACCTCACTACCTGATCATCCAGGCCACACTTCCTCAATTTAGCTGTGAGGATGCTGTGGGAGACTGTGTTAAATGCTTTGCTGAAGTCAAGGTAGACCACATCCACCACTCTGCCATCATCCATCCAACGTGTTATTTCCTCATAAAAGGCTAAGAGATTGGTCAAACATGATTTCCCCTGGTGAAGCCATGTTGACTGCCCCTCATAACCCTCTTATCCTTGATATGCCTTAAGATGGCACCAAGGACAAGGTGTTCCATCACTTTCCCAGGGATGGAGGTGAGGCTGACCGGTCTATAGTTACCCGGGTCCTCCTTCTTGCCCTTTTTGAAGACCGGAGTGACATTTGCTTTCCCCCAGTCCTCAGGCACCTCTCCCGTTTCCCAAGACTTGGTAAAGATGATGGAGAGTGGTCTAGCAATGACTTCCGCCAGTTCTCTCAGCACCCACGGGTGCATCCCATCTGGACCCATGGATTTATGGATGTCCAGATTGCTCAACCGGTCTCTAACCCATTCCTCATCGACTAAGGCAAACCGCTCCGTCGACCTGACTTCATCTAAGGTCTCCGGGGTACAGGGCTCTTCAGGACCACCTGCAGCAGAGTAGACAGAGACAAAGAAGGCATTCAGTAACTCTGCCATCTCTGCATCTTCTGTCACCAGGGCACCCATCCCGTTCATCAGTGGGCCTACATTGCCTCTGGTGTTAGTTTTGTCTGCCATGTATTTGAAAAAGCTCTTTTTGCTGTCCTTGACCCTTCTCGCCAGGTTTAATTCTAAGGAGGCCTTAGTCCTCCTAGCTGCCTTCCTACATCCTCTAGCAGCAGCCTTATATTCCTCCCAAGTGGCCAGCCCCTCCTTCCATGACCTGTAAACTCTCCTCTTCCATTTGAGCATACCCAGCAATTCCCTATTTATCCACGCAGGTCTCTTGGCCCTCTTCCTTGACTTCCTACGTGTCGGGATGCTCCCATCTTGAGCACGGAAAAAGCAATCCTTGAATGTCAACCAACTATCTTGGGCCCCTTTACCTTCAAGCAGCCTTGCCCATGGGATTTCCCCTAGCAATTGCTTGAAAAGGCCAAAGTTTGCCTTGCTAAAGTCCAGGGTTGCAATTCTACTTGCTATTCTACTAGTCCTACCACACAAGATCCTGAACTCCACCATCTCGTGGTCGCTGCAACCAAGGCAGCCCTCAACCCTTACTGCTTCAACCAGATCCTCCTTGTTAGCGAGGATGAGATCCAGCAGCGCTCCTCTCCTGGTCGGCTCATCCACCATTTGCAGGAGGAAGTTATCATCCATACACTGGAGGAACCTCCTGGACTGCAGCTGGGTTGCCGAGTGGTCCTTCCAGCAAACATCAGGGAAGTTAAAATCCCCCACGACGACCACGGCCTGTGACTGTGAGGCCGCTCTCAGCTGCCTGTAGAAGGCCTCGTCAACTTCCTCACCCTGATCCGGTGGTCTGTAACAGACACCCACAACAGTATCGCCCCTGCCAGCCTGCCCCTTAATTCTCACCCACAGACCCTCAACTTGCTCATCATCTGTCCCTGGACAGAACTCGGTGCATTGTAGTTGCTCCCGCACATAAAGAGCAACGCCACCACCCTTCCTGGCTGGCCTGTCTTTTCTGAAAAGGACATAGCCCTCCATGACTATATTCCAGTCATGTGAGCTGTCCCACCACGTCTCTGTAATTGCCACCAGATCATAGTCTCCTGACTTAACACAGGTTTCCAACTCCTCCTGTTTATTTCCCATGCTGCGCGCATTGGTGTACAGACATTCCAGGGAGCGAGCTGAGCACACCGATTTCACCCTAGGATTATAGGAGGCCTCCCAGTCTTCATTAATTCTGGAGCGCTGCCCCACTGGGGCAAGCCCAGCTACAGCCCCATCCCCCTTCGAATCTAGTTTAAAGCTCTCCAAATGAGCCCTGCTAATTCGTGCCCTAGCATCCTTTTGCCTCTGTGAGACAAACCTTTCTCACTTGTCATTGTCCAGACTGGTGCCCTATAAAACCAGCTGTTATCAAAGAATCCAAAGCCCTGCCTGTAGCACCAGTCTCGAAGCCAATTGTTTATGAACTGAATCTTCCCATTCCTTCCCACATCATCAGTGGAAGATGGAAGGAGTGAGGAGAAGATCACTTGAGCCCCAGACTCTTTCACCATCCGCCCCAAGGCCCTGTAGTCTTTCTTCATCCCCCTCAGACTGCGGGAAGCAGCTTCCTCCCCACCTGTCTGGAAGACCAGCAGCGGGTAGTAGTCTGTCGGGTGCACCAGGTTGGGGAGCACCCTGGTGATATCCCTGATCCGGGCTCCAGGCAGACTACACACTTCCCTGTGATGAGGGTCAACTCTGCATATCGGGCCCTCTGTTCCTCTCAGAAGGGAATCGCCTACTACAATGACCCTTCTTTCTTTCTTAACAGAGGCAGTCTTGAGGTGCAAAGTCGACCCCCTTTTCCTATGTGGCCTTGTGGGCTGGCCTTGCCCCACATTCTCACCTACCTCTCCTTCAAGATCCAGGGCCTCGAACCTGGGGAAGCAGGGCAGGAAGGGGGGAGGGTTTCCCATGACGTCGAACTGGAACTCGCTTCCAACCCTCGTCGTCTTTTTGGTCCCCTACCTCTGCACAACAGCTACAGGGCAGGGGCTGTCTCGGGCCATCCCCCTCTGTGTGAGAAGGCAGGGGGTCCTTCCCCTTTTGGGGGGTATCTCCCTGGAACCGTTCCCACTGGCACGCCAGGGAGTTACTCCACCAGTCGATCTCCCTTTCACACTCCCTGATAGTCCTCAGCGTCTCAACCTCCTCAAGTCTTGCCACCAGGCTAAGCAGATCTTCTACCTGCTCACACCTCACGCAGGTGGAATGCTGTCCTCCCTCCCACGGCAGCAGCAGGCTCTGGCACTCCCTGCACCCAGAGACCTGAACAGCCACGGTTTGGGACGGGGTCTCTGTCTGAGTTGCTGCAGTCACCTTACTGCAAGCTCTCTTTCTGGAGGCAACCATATTGGTCCGCAGTCCGGGACACCAGCAACAGGGGCAGCAACACGACCTGCTTGTTCCTCCCTGCGCCTGGTGGGCAGCGGCCGGTCGCTGACCTCTCAAAGGCTTTTTCAAGGCAAGCAGCAGGGAGTGGTCACCATCACCGTGGGAACGCCACCCACCACGTCAGCCTCTCTCTCGCAAGGGCTGCTGTGGCTTCGGGGATCGGGAGATGTCGGGAATCGCGATGTCTCTGCGCTATCCCCTCTGATTTTCCTAATCTCCATTGACCCTCGCGGTCGCTGAAGAGTGCCGGCTGTGGCTCTAGCTAGGCTACCTCCGATCAGCTGACTGAATTGTTTGACCTTTACAGACTCTCTACAGTCTTTGCTGGTAAATCCCTTGTGTAGGAGCATATATGTAGAATAATCAATTTTCTTTACTTTTTCCAGATTTGGGACTTGCTTGGTCTCACTAGGGGGGCTCAGAAGCTCCACTTGGCACAGAAAGCTCTGGCACAGCTTACCTATCAGTGTCAGGGCCACTGCAAATTGTCTTGGGCTACCAAGAAGGGCCAGTTTGAAGGAGGAGGAAAAGAGCAATACCTCACTGAAAGGGTATCCCCTAAAGTCCTCCTGCATAGCTGCACACCAGATTTTGAACTGATCAGCTTGAGTAGCTTTTCCCTGGGAAACATATTCCCATCTATAATTAAGCCATGGTGAGTCCTTGCAAAAAGTGTGCTATAGCTCGCAAATTAGTACTGAGATTTCCTGTTATACAATAGAATCATAGAATAGTTAGGGTTGGAAAGGACCTGAAGATCATCTAGTTCCAACCCCCCAGTCGTGCGCAGGGACACCTCACCCTAAACCATGCCACCCAAGACTGCCCAACCCAGCCTTGAACACTGCCAGGGATGGAGCATTCACAACCTCCCTGGGCAACCTATTCCAGTGCCTCACCACCCTAACAGGAAAGAATTTCCTTCTTATATCCAATCTAAACTTCCTCTCTTTAAGTTTTAAACCGTTACCCCTTGTCCTATCACTACAGTCTCTAATGAAGAGTCCATCCCCAGCAATCCTATAGCCCCCCATCAGATACTGGAAGGCTGCTATGAGGTCTCCATGCAGCCTTCTCTTCTCCAGGATGAACAGCCCCAACTTTCTCAGCCTGTCTTCATACGGGAGGTGCTCCAGGTCCCTGATCATCCTCATGGCCCTTCTCTGGACTTGTTCCAACAGTTCCATGTCCTTTTTATGTTGAGGACACCAGAACTGCACACAATACTCCAGGTAAGGTCTCACAAGAGCAGAGTAGAGGGTCAGGATCATCTCCTTCGACCTGCTGGTCACGCTCCTTTTGATGCAGCCCAGGATACAGTTGGCTTTCTGGGCTGCGAGAGCACACTGCCGGCTCATGTTCCTTTTGTCATAATAAATAATTGAATAGTTTGGGTTGGAAAGTACCTTCAAAGGTCGTCTAGTCTCTTATGAACAGGGACATCTTCAACTAGATCAGATTGCCCAGAACCACATACAGCCTGGCCTTGAATGTCTTTCCTTGTCTTTCTTATAGGTCCCTTTTAAGAACTGAAAAGCCTCAATAAGGTCTCCTGGAGCCTTCTCTTCTCCAGGCTGAGCAACCACATCTGTCTCAGGTGCTCCATCCCTCTGATCATTTTTGTGGCCCTCTTCTGGACCCTCTCCAACAGGTCCATATCTTTGCTATCCTAGACTTCTGAGCTGGATGTTGCTCCCTGTTCTGCCCATTTTAAAAAGTCGAGTTACTTTTAAGCCTGGTGAGGCAAATAGTTTCCAATTCTGCCCTAAACTGTGTTAAAATGAAAAGCTCAGTACGTCAGGGGAAGCAAACTCCTGTACTCCTCAACCTGCATATTGTAAAGAATGAGGGGCGTAACATATGCAGAGACCCAAATCCTTGAGCAATCAGTTTTACAAGACTTCTTGTGCCTCATAGGTTATAGGATGGAGCCATAGAAAGTTTGGTGGATTGCAGGTTGTTGCATATTCATAGAAACCAGCAACTTCAGCAGGCGCTTGAATATGAAGCATTTAGGACAGGAAATAAGGAGAGGCTCCCTGTGCAGAGCAAGGGGAACTAAGCCTTCCTCTCATTCTGCCCCTTCAAAAGGTCAGTGCGGAAAGTGTTATAACACAAAGTGATTTTAACCTGACTTTGCTAATGTGACATTTGGAGCATGGCTGTGGCAGTCTGATGTGACAGCAGGCAAACGTTGTATTGTGTTAGTAAATGGCAGAGGGCCTGATAAAAAGGAGGAAGTTGTTCACATATATTTAGTCCGTGCTTCCCCCCTCAAAAAAGAAAGACTATTGAAAAGCTGCGAAGTGTGAAACACAAGGGTCAGTAAATCCGTGAAGAGCTTGTTGAATTCAGAGAAGAGAGCAAGATTTTTGAGAAATCAGTCATGAATTTTCACACCCAGGAAATGTTAAGTTGGATTTAAGGTTGCAGCTGTATATGGAAACTATAGATCATCAAAAGCTTTTTAACTGCTCATATCCAGGGTTGATAAATTCATCTGACAATCTAAGTGATAACCTGCAGCCAAATGCTACTAGGTTATTGCCTGTGCATTACAGGTTCATTTGTCAGCACTGTAGGCCTATTTTAATCACTGAAAACCTCCCAAGACTCAGGCAGCTTTAGGCCAGCTTATGATGTACTGATAGCTAAAATCGGTGGTGCACATAACTCAGACTGTGGGCAGGCTTTGGAATTAGTGGTGTTTACAGAAGCATGAGTTCTGGGAAGGACTCTTGGCTCACAAGTCATAAACATGTGTCTATGGGATATAGAGTGCCCTCCTGATGCCATGGACCAGTGGAATATTACATCCCTACTCTTGGCTTGGACTTGTGCTTCTGTTTCTGTTATTGATTAGTACTTCAATAATTTATTTTTTTTAACCAAAGCTCCATTTTTAGCCCTCTATAATCTATCTATATGTATGGAAGAAGCTGACTAAATCTAAGAAATATAAAAAATAAGATGTTGGGGTGTCATGGTCTAAACCCTAGCCAGTCAGCTTGTTCACTCACTCCCAGTGAGTGGTGCCGGGCTGAGAGCTATTGAGGCCCCCCCCACCTGGGGCTCTCCCCTTCCCCGCTCCTGGAGGAACGGGGAGGAGGATCGAAAGAGTGCAACTCCTACGGGTTGAGACAAGAACAGTCCAGCAACCAACGTACAACACAGATCACCACCACTACCACCAATGACAACAATGATAAAATAACAAGGGAAGAGAATACAATACCACCGGCCAAGAAACGAGTCCCACCCAGAAGCCCGTGTCCTTCTGGGTAACTCCCAGTTACCCCCCACCCCGGGCATGATGTGCTGTGATAAATGAATACCTCCTTGGCTAGCCCGGGTCAGGCGCCCCATCTCTGCTTCCTCCCGGCTTCCACTCCTCCCTGGCAGAGCATGAGCCTCACAAAGTCCTTGGTCAGGGTAAACATCACTTAGCAACAACCAAAAACATCGGTATCACCAGCACTGTTCCCAGGCTGGAAGTCAAAACACAGCACTGCAGCAGCTACCAAGATGGAGAAAAATGACTGCTACTGCTGAACCCAGGACATGGGGGAAAGACAATTGAGTCATAAGACTTATATTTCTGAATCACCTCGTGATTTTGAAAATGCTACCCAAACTGGATTCTCCCCAACTAGAGCAAGTCTGAAACATAACTGTTTTGTAAGAAGAAATAGTCAGATAAATGTGTCTCCCTCATTATCATAATCGAAGATGTGAGTGTGTAACCATTTTTCCAAGCTTTTCTCCCCTTAGACATTTGTTGTGATAATGAAGAAGATCTTGCCATAATATTGATAGTTTTCTTGGTTTTTTACTGATTTAAGAAAGAAAAACAGTCTATGTAGGAGCATTCCAAAGTTCCTGGCTCTGCCTTGTGGAACTTTATGTTGAGACTTTCTTAGCATGTGATCCTAAAAGGAATAAAAGTTTGTCATAAATGATCCATCACTTTCAATTTATTTGCAGTAATTGGCCTGGGGCTCTGCCACTTGTAAAATCTTGGCTGCTCTCGCATGGGCAGACAAGTTGAAATAAAAGGCTCTTTTTGCTGCCTACAGATGCACCTATGCAAAGCAATTCGTCTAGCACCCCTGGCAGGACTTTGTATGCTATAGGGTCATAGGCAGATGTCCATGGGAGAATACCTTTGAGCCTTCACAATCTGCATCTGTACCTCCATGTGCCAGTGTCCTGGGTTCAGCAGTAGCAGTCATGTTTCTCCTTCTTGGTAGCTGGTGCAGTGCAGTGTTTTGACTTTCAGATCGGGAACAGAGCTGATAACAAGGATATTTTGGTTTGGCCAAGGGCTCTGTGAGGCTCATGCTCTGCCAGGGAGGAGGGGAGCCAGGAGGAAGCAGAGACAGGACACCTGACCCAAACTGACCAAAGAGGTATTCCATACCACAGCACGTCATGCCCAGGATGTAACTGGGAGTTAGCCGGAAGGGCTGGGGGACTGCAGGGTTGGAGGAGGTATCGGTCGGAGCTTGGTTGGGCCTGGGGGGCGAGTTATCGGTCGGCTGGTGGTGAGATGATGTATTCTCTTCCCTTGTTATTTCCTTTATCATTATTATCATTGGTGGTAGCAGTAGTGATTTGTGTTATACCTTAGTTACTAAACTGTTCTTATCTCAACCCGTGGGAGTTGCATTCTTTTCGATTCTCCTCTCCATCCCTCCGGGAGCAGGGGGAGGGCAAGAAAGGGGGGGAAGTGAGTGAACGAATTACCTGACTGGGTTTAAACCACGACAGCCAGGCAGCAGATACTAGCAGAAATGCATGCTACCCCTTTCATGACAGATCTCAAGAATTATGTACAGCCTCTTTCCCTCAGACAGCTCTGTCATAGCCAGGCATGGGCTATGGAAAGGTGCACTTACCCCAAGAGCTGCTGCCAGTGATGGACTCTTGGCATGCAATAAAATGATGCTTGTTTGAAGCCCAGATTTCACAGTGCTTTTCCTGAACTTCAGGTAACTACAAGCTATGGATACAAAGGATGGTGAGAGAAGAGATTTCTAGCTCGAGCAGTACCTGTTGCTTTGTGCTTTCACCAGCTCACTAAAAGAACAGGTGTAAAAGTGGCTCAGCAGTATCCATCATTACAATATTATTGATTTCATGACTGCCTTTAATTTACACTCATTCAGGCAATATTCATTCCAGGTGGCATTTGTATTCTCATCATTTTGGATAAATTTAGGGTGAAATACGAAATGCTTTATTAAGACTAGATATTCTCCATTTGCTTGCTTTCATTTCATCTTCTTGGCTTTGCAACTATTATTAAAAACAAGCAAAAAAGGGGGAGACGGGAGTAAGGGAGAGAGATGTGACATTTGCATGACATAAACCAAGCACTCAAAAGTCAGCAATTACATGATCAAATGTAAAAGCTCACAAGTATTTTTCTTCCCCTTCTCTTCTTAAGTATAAAGAAGACTAATGTTGATAATCTCTAGCAATTCAAAAGTTACAAGCAACTGAGTTAAGCTCATATAAGGTCCAGTTAAAGAAACTAGAATACTCTATGCTGACAGACCCAATTTTAGCTAGGTGAAAGATTAGGTCATAAAGTGGATTTTAGTCACTTTGCATTAACAAAGTGAAATTCTGTCCACGTTTTACATTGCTAAGGATGGAGATGGAAACACAGAGTTGAAGTGTTTCATAATGCTCATCTAATTCAGTCAAATGGTTTGCCACTTAGCATTTACAGTTTCTTGACTAATATAGAAACAGGAAGGCTGCACAATATGGACAGAAAGGAAAGGCAAATTACAGGGTTCTCTGAATTTCCCCTATGTCAATCCTTTTGTATTCCTCCTTGTTGATACCGTCCCAAAGCAGAGGACTGCTAGAAAATTAGAGCTTGAAAACTAGGTTCAGTTCTTCCTTTGGCAAAAATGCTGAGAAATTCTCAGTTGGTTAAATTTTGTATTAAAAATAGTGATTTACATACACTGTTGTTTCAGATTCAGCATAAACCATATACAGTATTCCCTCTGCCACCATCATGTGTGTATTTTCCAGTCTTTGTAGAGGGCCAGTAAGAATCAGTCACTGAAATATTGGTAAACTCCTTTGTGCTTTCACTAGAATATTCTCCTGTGTATCCCTTTTTCTTAGATGATAAGATTTGCTGGCAATTGTCCTCATCTAAGATTTGTGAATTGCTGGTCATGAAATTGCCACTGATTACCTATACAAAAAGATGTGGGTGCCTCATAAAAGTCTAAAACAGAAGGAAAGCTTCCTGGCTTGTACACCTGGTAGGTTTCCCTTCCTATACTACAATTTAGCTGCCATTCTTAAGGATACGATTTTTGCCTCTAGTCCACAATTATGAGTCTAGATGAAGATGAAAGGGAATATTTAGATTAACTGTGTTGTGGTTTAACCTCAGCCTTTTGCATCAAAAGGAGCATGACCAGCAGGTCGAAGGACGTGATCCTGCCCCTTTACTCTGCTCTCATGAGACCTCACTTGGAGTATTGTGTGCAGTTCTGGTGTCCTCAACATAAAAAGGACATGGAACTGTTGGAACAAGTCCAGAGGAGGGCCACGAGGATGATCAGGGGACTGGAGCACCTCCCGTATGAAGACAGGCTGAGGAAGTTGGGGCTGTTCATCCTGGAGAAGAGAAGGCTGCATGGAGGCCTCATAGCAGCCTTCCAGTATCTGATGGGGGCCTATAGGGATTCTGGGGCCGGACTCTTCATTAGAGACTGTAGTGATAGGACAAAGGGTAACGGGTTAAAACTTAAGCAGGGGAAGTTTAGATTGGATATAAGAAGGAAATTCTTTCCTGTTAGGGTGGTGAGGCACTGGAATAGGTTGCCCAGGGAAGTTGTGAATGCTCCATCCCTGGCAGTGTTCAAGACCAGGTTGGACGAGGCCTTGGGTGATATGATTTAGTGTGAGGTGTCCCTGCCCACGGCAGGCAGGGTTGGAACTTGATGATCTTAAGGTGCTTTCCAACCCTAACTATTCTATGATTCTATGACAACACAGCGACCCCCTTACTCCTCCTGCAGTGAGATGGGGAGGGGAATCAGAAAGAAGGTAAAACCTGTGGGTTGAGATAAGAACAGTTTAATAATTGAAATAAAATGAAATATAATAATAATTATAATTTTATAATTGCAATGAAAAGGAAGATAACAAAGAGAGAAAAAAACGAAAATAAGCAAGCAAACAAATAAAACCCACAACAAAAAAAAACAAGTGATTTACAATAACTTGTTAGTCAAGCAGTAGAACAAGCTGCCAGGAAATTTATCCCATCTAAATTTCTTTTTTCAGAACAGGCTAGCCTGCCTTTTGTTCTACTGAAGATGATGTCAGATAATTAATCCTGATGGAGTGGGCAAGGGCAGACAAAACCAAGCAATAGGTGTTTCTCCTTTTCGTCTCAGACAATTCTATAAATTATGTGAAAGCAATACCCAGCCAAATAAAACATAAATGAGAAGTGATTAGATGATCTGTTGAATAAAACAGCCTCAAACTGAATTGGGTCAAATTGCATTGGAAGTGGGTCAAGCCTTTAGGAGTCCTTCCATACTGCTGATTGTAATGAGTGCACAAGGTTTTAAAACAAGCTTACTGGTTTTAATCAACAGTAGTTTGTGGTATGATGAATTACTGCTGTGTATATAAATACTTTAATTACGCAGTGCTTTAGGAAGGCGTTGTAGTCGTACCATTGTAAACTCTGAGCCAGCAAAGTTCTGAGTAGATTCTGAAATGTTAAATTGATTAGACATTCAGGACTTGCAGCATCTCATGCAGTCAAACCTGTAATCTGACAGACACCGTAAGAGACCTCATTTTGCACATGGCTTAAACATTCATCTGGAGCTATAGCTAATTTTAATTTTTTGAGGAATTGTTCCACAGCCTACTTTTATATCATTGTATATACTAAAAAAATGAACCAATATTAATAAGTACCCAACTATAGAAATTAAGTTATTGAGGCATATGAAATCCAATCCTTATTTCCTTTAAATGCAAAGATATACCAGGCATGTGAAAGTCTGCTGCCATGCCTCCTCAGAGGAGAACTAATGCAAAAGGTGTGCTTAGAATTCAGTGTTTGCAAAAGTGCCTGTACAACTAATCACATGTCATTTTGAATTTGGTTTTGGATGGGTTTAGTTTTGACACATGCAGAAATTGACTCTGCTTGTCAGGTGAAAATGATCTTCTAAATTCAGATGATAAATTTGTTTTATTCAGTAACTGAGTGCTATTGAAAGAGACTGATTTTCAGTGAACTGGAGTCCATTGAAAGAGACTTTAATTGTTTTACCCTGCTACATGGGATTGAGAACATAGATCTTCAGAGCAGTTCCTCAGACATTTGCCTGGTCTTTAATTCCCTGCATGCCCATATTTACACAAACATTCATCTGCTCTAGACTCACACTAAAATGTAGCACATCTAAGCCCTAGTACCTCAGGACAAGCTAGGTGTTCTCATACATTTCTGAGAGGTCTTGCTGGCTGACGTGCCCCCTTGTGATACCTGCTGTTCAGTGTGGTAAGCCAGTTTGGTACCTAGTGGCCTGAGTACAGACTCCTGTGTCTCTCTCTCTTTTATCAAATTTGTTATCAACACAGAATACTTTGACCATCACATCCCTGCAAAAAAAAAAAAACAACAAACAAACCAGGCAAAACCCAAAACCAACAAGCAAACAACCCACTATGTTTGGCTATAAATATGTAATTTAAAATCTTTCTTTTCTGAAACTTTTTTTTTATATTTGTTAAAGTTTACTAAATTTTGCTAAATTTAGTAATCCTTTTTAGTATCTGGGAAAGAGATCTAAATATTTTAAGTTATGTTTTGCATTTTTTGGTTTTGCTCAAAAAAGTTGCAAGATTATTTTTGAAGAAAAATAGAAGAAAACTATTTTTAGAAAAGTATTTTTAGTAAGAAAATAAAAATTCATTTATACAGTAATGAGAACTATAAATTGATTTTGTTAATTCATAAGATATTTCCACTGAAATGCTGAGAAAATTTGTAACTTGATTTGAATAGTTCTTTTAAAATTGGCTTTAAAAATTATTTGTCATTGCTATGAAAGCTATAGTAATATAATGACCTTGATCTTAATATAATGACCTTTGATCTTAAGGTCCTTTCCAACCCTAACGATTCTATGATTCTATGATTCTATAATTTAAGAGAAATATCATCTGAGCTGGCATACTGTTAGCAAAAATTAATTGCAGTAATTCTGTACAACTTTATCTACAAAAGGCTTGTTTTCTTTCCAATATAGAGCTAAATTAGTCATACACAGATTCCTCTATGAAAATGTCTCATGCAAGAAGCAGAGAAATTCAACATTCTTCAAATGGATTTTTCACCATTTCAAATTATGTGTATAGTGCTCTCTTGATTATTAAATTACACTTTGTGCTAGGTCAAGGTATAGAATATATGATTATCATTTGTTTTAAGTGAATAGGAATTAGATAATTAAGAAGTGTATTATTGGGTTTCACATAGCAAGTAATTTTGTGTTTAAGCTTAGTGAAAGGTTTGGATGAGGTGTAAAGAAGGAGGCTTTTATTAAGAAAATAGGAGCAGGAAGTTGGACAATTTCAAACCAGACCTACTAAAATAAGTGGGCAGGTTTCACAAAAAGAATATTGTTGAAGGTAACAGACAGTGTGCCAGCTAGATCATAAGATGGATTTAGTGTTTGCTTTCAGCTGAATGCACTTACCTTTCAGGTTATACAGCATTTCCTGTAGAAACCTTCTAAGGCACGGAAAGTCCCACTGAAGGAAATAGAAACAGTACACCTGCGAACATCACATCCTGACTTACTTAAGAAAATCACACCGATTTTATACATTATCAAAAATGCAATATCAGTTTATTCTGTTTGTTCTTTACTTCATTTTTATAAGCCAATTCAGTAACTCAATAGGACAGATGTATAAAGAAAAATCACAAGCTGAGTAGGTGCACTGTTCTTGCTGGTGAATTGCTTGTTTTGACCCAAACCTGGTTGGACAAGACCTGTAACTCTTTGGAACTTTTCTGGAAAACTTAAAAATGATAATGATATGCCCAAAACGGTTGACTAGTTTTGAGGAACTTAGACTCTGTACATGTGAGAAGGACTTAATGATAGGTATACAAGGATTATGGATCTACATGGCCAGGACCATGGACCCCCATGGATCACAGGCCTCTTGTCTCTCCAAGATTAGCTGCTATAACTTCTGGTAATGAAGCATGGCAAGGCAGTGTCCTTGTCCTCACACCATTTCTCTGCACCTCCCACCACCTGTGCCTTCTGGTCATTGGGATCAGAGTGGTTGCCCTACATGACCACTGAGCTGTGTATGTCATGCAGCTGTACATGCGTTAGCTGCTCTCTGGTCTCTTTATGGTCTCTGGTCTCTCTTTCATTCCTCCTGGTCATTTAAAATGTTTTTCAGCCCTATAACCCTGCTGGAATTTAAAAACAGACCATGAAAAACAATGAAATATTGGCACAGGTAAAGATTTTTGTTGGTCTTGTTTGAGATAGTTGAGGTATATTGCTCTATAAACATGATATTTTTCATGTATGTGGAGGGGAGGGGCGTGAAAGTTGTGAAGGGATTCAGTATTTTGAGATTAAGAGGATGAACTGGAAAGGACTGTGTTGTTAATAGCTAGTCCAGTAGAAAGTCTTAATACTGGCTTCAGAAATGGGAATCACTTTGACGCTGGTTGCATGAATTGCAACATTTATCTTCTGCAGCTGAGGTATGAAAAACATCTGCAGAAACAGTCTATCTAATGGAATAGGCTGTGGAAGTTACAGAATATTTTCCATAAACATCTGCAGAAACCGTCTGTCTAATGGAATAGGCTGTGGAAGCTACAGAATATTTTCCATTGAAGTGAGAAACTTCTGTTTCTAGGTGTATATCCACTGACATGTTCCAGAGATTATTCAGCAGAGCAAAGCAAAGCAAGCTACAGTTTAGTGTTGATGCTGTACATGGGAAACAAGGGCACTGCCAAGCAGCAGTGTCCTCCTCTGAATGGTGTGATTGAAAAGGAGCCAGCAACTCCTCTTGCAGCAAGGCCAGAGCAGAGGAGGATGCCGCATGAGCACTGTTCTGTTTAGCAGCTGTGTTTTTCCCCCATGTTTACACATGCTACTGATGAAATGAGGAATAGCATGGTCTAGTTGAGTGAAAAAGTGAATTAAGCAGCATGGGCTTTTGGCACTGGGAAACCCTGTCTTAGCACGTGTTGTGGCATGTAAAAGGGACCATAAATCCAGGCCTTTTTGTTGTCCCTTCTCTCTTCTGGTCCTGGTTCTACCAGGATGAAGAGTAGGGCATCTCCATTCCTCCGAGAAAGTCAAGATGTGCTAGATGCACTGTTGAGATGAGGAAGGCATTAAGAATAAGAAAATTACTGGAGCTGGAACTTGGAGGTCCCAGTATTCTAAATTTGCGAGTGGCTTAAACCATGACACAATTTAATGCAGAAACTAAAATCATCATTGCTGTCTGCTGTCAATTTTCTGGGCAAAATAGTTTCTTTCAGACTACGAATGTTTTGTCAGACTGTTTTCTCTTGGTACCTGACGTGTCTGTTTTGATTCTGGAAACTCTTAGATGAGTGTATTTAATGTTATGTATAGAAACAACGCTATGCTTATGTATAAATGCTTGCATGCTCTGGCTCTGGCTGTGCTTTGCCAGGCAACTTTATTCTAGAGCTGTCTGTCAGGTTTATTATATAGCAGCTCTATATTAATTATTAAATCTTTTATTATTTAGAGTAATTATAGTTTAATGACTCTAGTTTTCCATGGGAGGTTTTTTTCCTTTAATGCAGGCCTGGTTTTTTTGTAAATATTCAAACTCTGATGAAGAAATAAAAGAATTTAAAATTAATCACCACAACAACGAAGCATACCATATTTTAGGAAAATTTTGAAGAAAGCAGTAAAGTTAAAAGCAGAGACTATCACTTCAAAACTCTTCTTTATATCTTAATCAGTCTTCTGCATCACTTGATTTGCTTTTCGTAAAATACACGTTGTTCCTAATTAGTACTAAGAAGAGATTACTGTTGGCTTTTACCTCCTTTCTGTTTGTTTTTTTTTTTTTCTAGAGGGTTAGTAATGCAAACAGATTACCCAAAACAGCTAAAAGCAGGTGGAGGTTTGCTGAAATATCAGGAAAATAGAGTCTTTCTCTGGAACATTTAACAAGTTCAAATTGTAGTGTGTTTTTTTCCTCTTCAATGCAAGATTAGCTTACAGGCTAAAAAAAAATCTAAGCAAACCAAAATAGGTTCCTGAATGAGCTTTATTTTGCAAATATTATTGGGGAGTTTTTTCCTATGATTTTTAACACCATTAGAATTTTAAAGGAAAAATATAGTGGTGGTGATAAATTTTGAAGTTCAAGATAAGAATGCATCGTAATAAAATATACTGGTATTAACTGAAGGAAGCCAAAAAGCTCTACCAACATGAGAAATGTGTATCAGGGTGGGTTAAATTCTGATTTGCCTGTTAGTATCATCTTACGCTTCAAAACTGTTTTGGCTTCCTCATCCTGACATAAAATTCACATACACGTAAACAAAATGGATGTCAAATTGAAATTCATAAAATGAGAAATATCATTGTAAGGGTCTATTGGGATAGGCAGAAAATTTCAAGCACTGGTTTTCGAAAACCCAACACTTCTGTTGTAGGTCAGCAGTCTCCTGTGAGTCGATTCATGTCCTGGATCAGTCTCTTAAAGCCTTTGACAACTGAGCAGGGCACAGTCATTTTTTCTAGCTGTCGGTATTTCACACCGAGATTTCACGTCAGGCTGAACAGACTCACCACCTGCACCCTTCGGCCAGTGCCCCAGGCTTTGGGCTCCTCACATATGTGCCTGCATTCTCACAAGCGCCCCTCCTCCTGGTGGGTACCCCAAACTTTGTGAACTCCTCAGGTAGCCTCTTGGGGGTCAAAAAGACAGGCAAGAAATGCAGACTCCAAAATGGAATTTCCCAGCAGCCACTTGTACTTGTAAAAACACTCAAAGTATCACTCCTGAACACACTTTTCTCACCCTATGAATCATGCGATTCTTCGGTTAAATGGGCATCCTGGGGTTGTATAACATTTCTTGTTTTCTCATTCCCTGGTGTGCTGTCTCTAAATGTAGCAGTGACCCCGACAGGGAGCAAACCTCCCTGAGGACTGGGAAATACAATCTGTGATCCCATGTGGCTCTAACCCCTAAGCCAGGCTTCTGCATGGGGAGCTGATTGTCAGGGGATGATTAGAGCTTGAAAGGTTCAATGTCTGTGGCTTTCAGTGCCTCTTTGAGTGGCAGCTCTCTTGCTCATCTCAGCAGTGGAATCTGGGAGAGTGATCTAGGTGAGTATCACTACTTGGGTGCCTTTATAGTCTCTCTTGTATTTCTGCAAAGGGTCGCTTGCAGATGCAGGTTGTTGCACAAGTGGGATTTTTGTTGCTTTGATTTTTTTTTTTTCTGTAATCTTTCCACTGTTCTTCCTGAATAAAACAGCCTGTGTGAGTCAAACCTGGCTCTTTTGTACAGGAAAAAGCCCTGGCAGTCACTGTATAAATTCCAAGACAGAAAAGAGCATGGAGTTTGTAGCTTTGTATAAATGTGTTTAGTGCTGCCTCAGCTACCTTATTTTGTGTCTCAGGGTGAGGGCAGTGGGAATTGTGCTTTTGTGTATGACCCTGAATAGTGAAGAAGATATTCAAAGCTCTTTACGTGCTACAGTGTTTTCACAGGCCACCTGGCGTTATGGCAAGAGTAGATATTCAAGGACATAGTGAGTAGCTCAGATCCAACGCTCGTAATATGCACAACAGCTGCTGCTTTCCTCCCATTTCAGGCATGGTAACTGTGAAATTCCAACCTCTAAGTAATGCACTCTTAACTCTGGAAAAGTTTAAGGGTGCAGAACACAAGGAAGAAGCCGGAGCATGTTGTTTTCTGACCTTTCAGCTGGAGCAGGCCAGGCACAGGCTGCTGTGAAGCTGCTCAGCATGTGCTGAGCTCTCCCTTCCCAGGGGAGGGGAAGCACAACCCTGACAGATGGCAAGGGAAGGCCCTAATCATATAATCGTAGGTATGCATTCAAATGTGCTATAATAGAGCCTTTGTTTCGTCTCTGCGTTGTGTGAGATTACCAGAAAGCAGGCATGCTTTGCTAAGCAGAGGGAAAATAACCTTGTTATGAGCCACTCAGTCACTTCGTCATGTCTGCGCAATAGCTGGCATGCTGCTCTGCTCCTGTTCTCTGGCCAAGCACGCCTCTTCTGTGGCAGGGGACATTTTTATCCCTGTCACTTTATGCATTTAACTCTGGTTATAAAATTAATCAGGAAGGGCCACCCAATCCTCAAAAGGAGTACTTGGTCTGTATGTCTGAGCAGCCAAGATCCCAGCAGCAGAGACTTGGTGGCACTGCTTGGGTCAGCTGGAGCTGTCCACAGACTGGGGCTGCTCTCAGTGGTTGTGCTGTGCATCACCACACTGACAAGAAAAGCCTCTCTAGGGAAAGAGGTTTTCTAAGTTACTGATTTGTTTTTTTTTTATTTGTCCTCTCAACTGCAAAAACTGAGCAATACTCCACATTGAATTGAATTTAAAATTTCAGTTAGGTAAGCAATGTGTCAAGGTAAATGTAGTGAAATATTTCTTTTGGTCATGCATGAGAAAAATAAAATTAAATAGAATATTAAACATACTGGAGAAGGAAAAGATCACCCTGATCTTCCGTCTGATTCAAACATATGTAGCCAGGCTGGAGTCAGGGTCATCCAGGTTCCCAGGACTGTCTTTCCCATCAAGAGGTCCCCTGATGGTGGCCAGTCACAAATTCTGTCAGTTTTGTGTGGAAAGCTTAAATGCTGAGCCAGCAGATGGAAGCTGAGATTAGGCTGCTGGCTTGGTGTTTTGCATTTTTCAGCTACTGACAGACTTTAACCTGGTGAGTCAGAAGAGAGTGACAGCAGTCTTATTCCCGGTGTTTCTTCCCTAAATAACATAGCTTGGTGAATTTGACTTTAGTTCATGAGTAGCTTTTGGGTTAACTAAAAAAAAACAAACAAAACAAACCCAACATTTTCTGGCCATTTGCTAATGATTCAGATCTTTCCTTTGCCAGACTCTCCTTACAGTGCGCACTGTGCCTAATCCCACTCAGCACCGGAGAGATAGTAATTACATTATTTCCCCTTGGATAAGAGGTCTGGAAACACTACTGCTCTGTCATCTTGGGTTTCTTTGGAAGTCTTATAGATTGTCAAAATATATATGTTACCGTCCTCTGGTTTGCTGTCCCTTGTGTTTGAGTTAGTGAAGTATCATGGTATATCTTGAACTGTGCCTCTCAGTCTGACATTTCAGCACTCTGAAATCAAGCTCAAGAGGCAACAAACGTTGCCACAGCCTCTCTCACTGGCACCCTCACCTCCTGTGCCATCCGGGCTTCAGTTGTCCCTTTCCTGGAGAGACTCTGACAGATGGAGCTGCTGCTGGGCCCTGGGCTGCTGCCAGGGGGACTTCTTCACACATCAGTGGCATCCGTATCCAAACCTGTCACTGTCAGGATGTTCCTTCAAACCTGGGAAGCTCCTGGGCGGTCTTCCGGGAAGCCAGCCCAAGACTCTGTGTCTGCACAGGTTGATTTCCTGCCACATCCACTGTAGAAAGTAGATGAGTGTATGACAGTAAAGATACTTAAAGGCACACAACAATTAATAAAGTTATGTTATTATTTAATAATTGAGAAAATTCCTTCTCGTGGTGGCTGCCTGTAGTTTTACATAGGCAGTGCTATTTCCCACTTGTAAATTCTGGATCAAAAAAAGCACATTGGTTTTAGACTCTGCTAGGAAGAGGTGATTCCAAGTGATAAGTGAAATAAATACCAATTTTTGTTTGTAGACGGTGTTACATTTAGACGCGTATTAGACACCATATGTATACTTACACTCTGAGACACTGATGACTTCAATGAGTAATTTACAGCAAATAAACTCTTAGAATGATGAGGATTTTAGTTCTCTGAAAAGTTAATTACTCATAAAAAAAAAGGACAAACAATAACATAAGAAAACCCTTAGCTGGATTGAGATGTTGCCGATATTGCACATGCATGTATCCTAAAATATAATCATACCCTACCTATCTGATTTTTAATTTTTTTTTAATCTATTAACTTCCTTAGGGGATTTGAAGATAATTCATATTACTGACATATGTTTCAGTGGTTATACAGTTTGATTATGATTCTTGGTTAAGATTTCATGCTAGCAGTATTAAACCCCCCAAAAGTGTGATCTTATATGTAACTTCTTTTCAGACTATGAAGGAATATATTAAGCATCCTAAAAACTAGGAACTTCTTTTTAGAAAAATTAATGTAAGCTCTTTACACTTGCTTCATCACACCAGTCATTATACTTCATGGATAATCTGCCTTCATTACTGTATATTTGTTTATACCTTTCTCAGTTTCCTGAATTAAAGGCATAATGATGGTGTTAGCAATTCAGATTTTACGAAGTAATTGTTTTCAACTCAAAGTAAATATTTTATTTCATTTTATAGCTGTTTGATGCATAATAGATAAACAACCAAGATATTTAGGTATTAATCTGCATGAACTATATTACTAAATTTCTATGCAGAGATAGAAGCCAGTCTGACAGGTAAAACAAGAGACACATGTAAAATCAGGGAGGTAAAAACAAAGGTTATAAAGAATCAGTAAAATAAACTTTATAAGCTTTTAAGAATGCAGATGCTTGAACTTTTTCTGGAAAAATCTTCTTCAGCTGTAAAACAACTAGATTTTTTATGAATTCAGGATACTTAATGATATTTTATGTGCTACTTGCTTGTTACGTCTTGTTGGCTAAATACCATTACTAGTGTAGTGAAATAAGCCCAGTGTTAAGACTTCTTAGCTTTTATCCTGACTCTAAGGTTGGCATACACTTATTGGCCTTTAGCTGGTTTTACCTCTCTGTCGGTTTTGATTTATGGATGAATGAAATATAGGACTTGAGAGCTGGCTATGAAGAGTAATTGTCACTTGCTATACATACTGTTTTCATAAATCAGGATTTTCTATATGTTGTGTGCCCTGGAATTCTGGATGTCAGAAATAAAACATCAGATCTTCAGATGAAGGAAGTAGTTATGCAGGAGTTGAAGGTAATATTTCTTTGGGCAAAACAGATTTTTAACTCTAATTGCGAGGGTAAAAAACTTCAGGTAATTCAAATCATTGCAAAGGTAACATATTTTTCTTCTTTGATTCTTTCTTTTCTGGCAGCTTCTGCTGAGCAATAATCTTCTATCTGACCTGACATTTTCTTCCTTGTTTGAACTGCTATTCTTAATCTCAGCACTTCTGTCTTTAAACAAAGAAACGGTTGCCTACAAGTAGATAGAAATTCATGAAAATGGTTTTGATCATTAATTATTTATAAGCTTCTCTTGTGGTTTTTTTGTGGGTTATTTTTTTTTGTTTTTTTTTAAATTGGAAACTTTCAACTTGTTTTGGTTATTGCTGACATGTAATAAGGAAAACTGAAAAGATTCCCATCCTGTTTGACAAGGATATATTATGACATTTAAGAGTACATTAATTTGCTAAGAGTTTCTACAGGACCCACAACACGAAATGTTTATTTATACTGAAGAAAATTACCTCTCATGACTCTTGGTTTTGTTCAGCAATGTAAAGGCATTTAAAACAGCATTTCCAGCTATTGTGGTGGATTGTTATTTTGTGAAACAGCTTTCAAAATGAGTGAGACAAAGGTAAAACAGGTTAGAAGAGACTTTTCAGGCAATTTGCACAGGACTTACTGCAATATGGAAAGTGTTCTCAGATTTGCCATCAATTTGCAGTTTCCAGCTTAGATTTTTCACTACTTGTGTTTGCCCCATCTTCTTTGCTTGGACTTGTTCTCTGAATATCCTTGGTCAGAGGATTGCTGTTGCTCAGTGTGGTGCATTAGCTCTTCAGGCCCCTTCACAGTAGGTGATAGAAGGAAGGAGAATTAAGAGCTAAGACCTCTCAGTGACAATTGCTGGGTGACCGATAAAGTGCTGAAGAAAACATTCACTCTTTAAAAGAGAATGTGACCAGAAAGCAAAATGGAGAAAAGCAAGCCTCAGGACACCATAATTATAAAATCATAGAATAGTTAGGGTTGGAAAGGACCTTAAGATCATCTAGTTCTGTGTGTGCACCCTTCACTCTTTCTCTGGACTGAACCTCTCAATGGGTTACCAATAGCTTGTGAATGCTAACCTGTCAAATAGGACAGATGTGTCTTTAAACATACGAGGACTTGTGCAGTGATTATACTGGCATAAGCATTTTTATGTTGGCTCAACTGTATCACTGCTAGGGTTATTTGTACAATTTCCATCAGAAGCTTTATATATATGTGAAGGCTTAGTGTCATTAGGAGCTGGCCAGTATTGTCTAAACAGAGGGAAATGAGGGAAATCCATCTGTCCCATCTTGTACTCATTGCAAGTGTTTTCTCTCATCCTTAAATATCTTTTAGTAGAAAATATCTTCATGAGGTGTGAATAAGCACACTTATAAAAATGTAGTGGAAAAAGAAATTATCATATGTAGTGAACAGAACTGAAACTAAGGTAGACTCATATGGAAATCAGTGTGAGTATGTTACAGTAATACTGGCAATCATAATACTGATGTGCTTTTTGGTAAGTTTGCTTTACTCAGCTGATGTCGGTTACAGGATTACTTTTGCTTTTATTCAACAAGAACATGTAGCTTCCTGATACGCAATTAAGCATCTGTTGAATTAACTTTGTGAAATGTGACCCAATTAATGAAGTTGTAGTGTGTTGTCATGTTTTTGTCAATTCTGTAATAAAACATGTTGAAGGAAACATTTTAATTCATATTTAAGAGTAGTTTAGTTTTTTCTTTTTGGCAGAAGACTTTAGTAATATATAAGTATATATATAAGTAATATATTCTGTGACAATTAATTAACAACAAGGATTAGTTGTTTGTAATTCTTTTAAGCATAAAATTGAGTCATATCGTTCTGGACCAGTTTTCTCTGGGTTGGCTATTTTTCATACTTTTCTGTTCCTGTGTGAAAGAACAGCTGCAGATTCAATTTTTAAAATCTCAACACCCCTGTCATGGTATTCACAAACATTATTTCACAAAAAAAATATATTTTCCATCATATTTTTTCTTCCACATTTTAACCTGAGCAGGCAGCTTTCAATACAGTCTGTTGATCATGAGCATTGAAATATAAATTAAAAATAATGAAAGCTCTACAGAAAGAAGGAACATCATATTCTGAATATTGTGCAAAGCATTTTATTGGTGTGTTTATTTGAAGGAGTCCTACTTCCTCCTGTGAGCACAAAGACTATTTATGTCTCCCTCTCAAAACCCCTGTATGGATAATATATCCTTCTGCTGTATAAAAATATGATTTATTTCCCTCACTGACTACTTTCTATCACTGTAACTACTTTAAAATATCAAATATCTTTATTGCTTTTCTTGACTTTAATAAACATTGGTATGTGCTCTGTGAACTGTCCTTTCCCATTTGTAAGGGATGAGACATTGATCATGTGGTTCCTAGGTACTAAATGCTTTTTTTCCCACACTCTTAAGTTTCAAAGTCCAAATAACTCTTGCTCTTAAGTTCAGTCTGTCATGAAAGTTTGTTTCTCCAAGTAGCTCTACAATGCTCCATTCCTACAAGGGCTAGCTCCCGGCACCCGGGCTGGCTAGCTGTAGGCTACCTTATGTATACTGCACTACAATGCAGTTACCATAGAATCATAGAATAGTTTGGGTTGGAAAGGACCTTAACATCACCTAGTTCCAACCCCCCTGCCAAGGGCAGGGACACCTCACACTAAACCATCTCACCCAAGGCTCTGTCCAACCTGGCCTTGAACACCACCAGGCATAGAGCACTCGCAACTTCCATGGGCAACCCATTCCAGTGCCTCACCACCCTCGCAGTAAAGAGCTTCTTCCTTATATCCAATCTAAACTTCCCCTCTTTAAGTTTTAACTTGTTACCCCTTGTCCTACCACTACACTCCCTAATGAAGAGTCCCTCCCCAGCATCCCTATAGGCCCCCTTCGAATACTGGAAGGCTGCTATGAGGTCTCCACGCAGCCTTCTCTTCTCCAGGCTGAACAGCCCCAACTTTCTCAGCCTGTCTTCATCCAGGAGGTGCTCCAGCCCCTGACCGTCATAGGCACATTCTCAATGTTACCTCAACTGTAATGGAAGCCATGTAAGAATTTATAAATTTTGAAAAGGAATGATGTTGTATGTCACATGAAGCAATCACAAGAAAAATTTCTCAATTGCAGGACTTTAAACATATCACAGATTCTCTTTGTTCATGCTTCCGCACATATTATGTGTTTCTACTCTCAGTAAGTATTCCATACAGAAATGTTTTTGGAGCAATTGCCCTTTTCTCTTCTTTGTCCATCAGAGCTATCAGATTTTGGCCTGTTGCTGTAAAATTATGGCTAGACCAATACCAAGGTGCATGTCCTCCCAGTTTGGTTATAAGTAGATGCTGTGGACAATCTGGCATCTAATGTGCAAGGTGTATGTTGGTCTCTCTTCTCTCTAGGTCGTGATGTTTTAGAACTACAGGTAATAGCTGTCATGCTACAAATACAGATGGAAGTGAATTGGTCCAGTTTTTAGCAGTAATGATTTTAGTTTTTAGATGACTTCTGGGAAGATTTTATTGTTTAAGACTGTGAAGCATTTATTTCTTTAATTATTTCACAGAGGATTTTTGGCCTGTGACATTTATTTCTAAGAGTATGTATGTGAACGTGCTTTGTGAAACTTGCTACAGACCAGGGGATTGCGATTTTATTCCAAACTGGTTTTAAGGCCCCACAGATGGATGATGCTCATGTGAAAGACAAATCAGGTTTTAGAACTGCAGACTCCATCTTTTCACAGGGGTACAGCAAATGCCTAGCTATCTCTGCCCCCTCTATGCAGAACTGTTTATTCTGCATAAACAATTTTAACAATAAGATGTGTGGTTTATGTGAGGAAAAGTTTTGCCTCCTGTGAGTTCTCAGATTAGTATTTATCAGCCTGTAGGTTTTACTAAAATGGAGGTAGCTGCTCCATTCAGCAGAGCTGAATAAGCATGATCACTTTGAGCAAGAAAGGAGAAAAGGTTAAGATGGAACTGTTGGGTGAAATACAGTCTTTTCAAATTTGCCAGCTAGTTCAAGATCATCAGCTACCAAAATCAGTGTCACAAATGGGGTCATGAGCTCAAAATTTAAGTCTAAATCAGGTTGTGAATGCCCAGACACAGAGGCCTGAACAGAAATTTTTTGGCTCTGCTGAGACAGCTCATCAAACAAAACTTTAGGTGATATGCCTGTGATTTATAAATCTCTGATCAAAATGCAAAACTTTTAGTGTAGAAGTGATATGTTATTAACTTCTTGCACTTCTAAGCCACACCAAAACCCGAAGAGAAATATCAGAAATTAATTGATGCCAGATGTTTCCGAGGGTGGGACAAAGTGTGCTGGAGTTTCAGCTATAGTGGCAAAGGCAGCAGCCAAACCAATTAAGTTCCTATATCTGCATTACTCTACTCCATTAGGTACAGGAAGGCCATCTATGTGACAATAGTCCTAAAATAGCAGATGAGAGTAACAGATTTTAGCTCAAGTGCACATTGGTTTTAATTATATAACATAGTAAGTTTTGCAGTCAGGGTAGTAATGAGTTGCTAATTCCTAATCAGCATAAAAGATTAGGTTCCCAGCATATGTATTAACGAGCCTGTCTACTCTGTACTGACTGGAGCCTGCCACTATGACTCCCCTGGGAAATACGTCACTAAGAAAGATGTCCCAGTGGTTTAAATGAGACAGAATGTCTGATTTAGCTATGTCTTTTCTCCCAGCAAAATGTCCTGCATGGTGTGAGGCAGTAAGTAGGCATGTGATCTTTAAGCTGGAGATGTCTGTGCCCAATATCACAATTCCCTGAGTATGTAAATGAGTTCTCAGAAATACTTTGCATTTCTTCAAAGAAAATATTTCTTTTAATGATATCAGCTGTCTGGCATTCTGCTTTAATAACTCCTGCAGTTTTCTTGACGTACTGTCAAAAAAGAAGGCAAAATCAGTTGAATAATTGAGAATATGTGAACTGCCATAAACAATCGCTCTTGTTTGTTTCTCTGCAGAAAGAAAGGAAGTGAAGGTGGGAGAGTACAATGCTGTGGCTGACACACTGGAAATAATCAACAACAGCATCAGGTTCCAAGGTAGGAGAGAAAACTGGAAAGAGGTACAGGGTTGGCATGGATAACTGTATGTAGTTTATAAGACTGTGTGCTGTGTAAAGAAATGGCTTAGGATTTTTAATATCAAAAAGGTATGACACTGTATAAAGTGAAAGGGAACGGAGCTGTGATTTAAAAAAAAAAGGGAGAATTCTGAACAGAAAATTGCAACATTTTGGTATTGTATACTTGGTTTTCATTCCAATGACTAAGACAAATTCAAATTTATATATGTATACAGATACTTTTCTTCATCTACACCAATGAATAACGTTTTGATTTCATCCCCCTTTCCCAGTCCCCCAGTTCATCACACCTGAGGGTTGTTCTTGTGTGCTGTGTTTACACAAACAAGAAGAAGGTGTCTGTTTTTCTCTGGGAAGTGTTTGTTAAGCAGTTAGAAAACAGGTTTCCAAATACCAAAGATAGCTTTAAGATGGCCTGTGTGAAACAGGGCCAGAGGGTGTTGAGCCCAGAAGCATTCTCAAGGTCCCTGGCAGACATATGGGCTGTGCTGTTTTGCCTTCTTACCAGTTTTTATCCCATCCTGCTCCAAAGTTAGCGTGAGGACTTACTCTGCCCTCATAGTAGTTAAAGTGCGGGCATAACCACGACTTTCTGAAACTATGATCATGTCAGCCAGACGTCAGCTGAAATTATTTTTAAACGTCTTTCCTGTTGAATATAGGCGTATATATTATTTTTAAAGCTAATAATTAAGATTTAATCTGAAGTTCTGCTATGGTGCAATTTAGTAACAGAAAGAAAAGTCAGCTTTGGGAGATCTGTGTGGTTACCCCTGGGAGTAATGGATGAGTATCAAGCTTCTGTACCCTATGCTCTGCTACACTTGCTTCCAGTGTCCCAACACCCAGGGTCCACATGAGCATGACTGGAATTTCACTGAAGTGATCTTAACTGTGACTGCTTGTCCATCTGCCCTGTGAATGCATGCTCTGTGGTGGGAAAGGGAAAGGGGGGGAAAAGGATTTTTTTCTGCAGAAAATGTTGGATGTAAAGACCAAAGGATAACAAGTTTCCATTTCCTGAATTGTTTCAGCTTAACTTATATGGATAAACATACTTCATTGTGTAAATCTTTGAATGCTCTTCTAGGTGAAAACCAGAAGAGTAGACATAAAATTTAGTGCTGGCAGATGCTAGTCAGTTATGTACAATTCTGTGATCATTTGGTCAACAGAGCTCTTTCTGCCTGTGTACCCATTTTGTGATAAGAAGCTTCTTGGCCCTGGGTGGTCATTCTTGCAGCCCCCATGGAAGTCTGATGTGAAAGAATAGGCTTACGAGTTGTAGGGCACACAAATTTCCTTCTGAAGGAAAACAGTGATGCAAAAGGCCTTTTGCCATTCCCCTGTACCAAGGAAAAAATTAGTAAGCAGATAAAATGGAGTGTGGGAACTAGGGGATGCAGAGCTTTACTGCAATCATCAGAAACTAATTCTCATTAAACTGAGAAGCCTTTAATTAGTGGGACCAGACTGTCAATCAAGAACATGGCTTTAAACATAGTTTCTAACTTGAGACATCCAAGTCCACATCTGCAGGGATTTGCAAAGTGGATCTGTCCCTATAAAACCTTTGCTATCCATTTTTCTATATTATTCTACTCTGTAAAGTCCTAAGGGCACCAACAGCCCTGTCTCCCCCTGTCCTGGGCTTTCCCCTTCCCTGGCCACAGCTTGGGACCCTATTTCAGCCCCCCAGGTCTGTCGGTCCCTGTCCCAGTGATGCCACCCCAAGGCTTGCCTACAGCTGTGGTAGGTATCTAGACAGGCTGTTTGGATTTGCCCTTGTAATATTGACACTATGCAGAGAAACAATACTCTCTGTTTTCTACTCAATGCTTTGTCACTTGTTTCAGGAAAGCATAACCTCCTGGTAAACTTTAAAGTCATAGTATGAATTTCAGTTCTTATTTACACTTTAAAATGGGGATGGTTAGAATATATTTTATGGGGCTCTGCATCAAGGTATTGCTGTCTTTTTTCTTCCAAAGAAGTTGTTCACCTGCTCCAGTACCACAAACCTTCTTGTCAATCAATGTGACTAACACATGTCTGTCAAAGTCAGTGATTTAGTCAGCTCCTGATATGACTCACAGTTGCCAAATCTAGCAGATCATGGTATTGTACTTGAGAGGAAAATTTTCTTAGAGAAATTCTACATCTGGCTGAGCTTTAGCCTTTTTTCTTACTGTAATTCTAGGACTTGAGCCTCCAAAGGACAAAACAATTATACAGGAGGAGCTACGCAAGATCTCCCTGCCTCTCTACAGCATACTCTCTGCCCTCACCATCCTAGGAATGATCATGGCCAGTGCTTTCTTGTTCTTTAACATCAAAAACAGAAATCAGAAGTAAGACACTCATGTTACTTGTATCACTACTTCTTTTGTATTTAAATGCCATGTATATAAGGAAAGATGTAGAAAGATGATATTTTAGAA
This sequence comes from Pezoporus occidentalis, assembly GCF_034315485.1. Taxonomy (NCBI): domain Eukaryota; kingdom Metazoa; phylum Chordata; class Aves; order Psittaciformes; family Psittacidae; genus Pezoporus; species Pezoporus occidentalis. The sequence goes on along the minus strand of NW_026913126.1, from coordinate 1,233,213 downwards.
CTGTTTAATTGAAATCACTGTGCAACATATTAACATTGAAACAGATTGCCTATGTGTTAAGACAAATTCTTTTGTACTACCTGGAAAGTGGATTTATTGTAATTTATGTTTGACTGTCTGCTAGTCACATTAACCATAGCTAATTAATACATCAGTTAAATAGGAGGTCTTTTTACAAAATATTCAAAAACCTGAAGCAGTGCTAGACTTTCTAAAACTGCAAACAGTTTTATAGTGCATGCCTATAGATTTCATAGAGTTCTGCAGAAAGGTTATCTGTTTGCCTGGTTACAAAAATCTCTTCTTTATTGTTTTATTAGCCTAATAGTAATCTTTTCCTCTTTAATGCACTATCACCTTTTGTCCATAGACTAATAAAGATGTCCAGTCCCTACATGAACAACCTTATTATCCTTGGAGGGATGCTTTCTTATGCATCTATTTTTCTTTTTGGTCTTGATGGATCCTTTGTCTCCGAAAAGACATTTGAGACACTTTGCACAGTAAGTAATTCCATATATTCTAGTTGAAGATAGTCTTGCAGGAAGCTCTGAAAGAAATGCAAATAGAAATGTTCATTAGTTGGACATCTCATTCTGTTTAATCACTGATTCTCTTAGCTCTTCCTTGAGACATTTTTTGGGTCCAAATTCTGAAACATGCACAAAGCTGTATTAGTAATATTACTATTATTATTATTGAAATCTTCAAGTGCATTGAGATTTGGCCTCAGACTGAAAGAGTAGATGTAGTTTCTTGGTTTGAAATTTTACATATGAAGATTATTTGTTAAAGGTTGTGATAACTAATGATATCTGTGAAGCCTTTACATTTTCTTTATGGACTCCATATTACTTTAGACTTTGTGACAGCTGCTTGGCTGAGTCTTCTTGGCTAAGTCTCCAAAGACTTCTACTATTTCTAGGCTACACTATACACTCACACAAGCATAGATGCATGTAAAATATATTCTAGTTAAATCCAAACAAGCTATTCTGAAACCAAATTAAACACGTCCACCTAGAAGCTTGTCTTAATAGCTTGCTGTAATAAGTAACTTGGCTTACAGAGGCCATTGCAAAGAAAAGAAAAGAACTTCACTGCAAGGATATTCCTTCCAAAGCCAATACAATCATCATTTGAATGTACCAAATATTTTCTCCTCAAAACATTCTGTGTTTGGCCCATTGACTCAGAAGTACCTTGAGTAACAAGGATCAAATTCAGGTCTCTAGAAAGTTGCACTTCACATGCACCTTTTTTTTAAGGAGCCTGAATTTCTGATGATGGCATTAGAGAAAGGGAAACTTTACTTCCAGAGAATAATTTAAAGTGTGAAAGTTCTACGCCTAAACTTAGGTGGTGCAGACACATCTCAGTATTTCAACTAAAATTCTTCATACTTACTAGAGCCAATATAGAAGTGAAGTACCATGTGACTTGTTCAGATATACCGTTTCAAAACACTGGAGAATATTTTAGTATATGCTAATATACACTAGAAGATATAGTATAGGTGAACTTATAAGATTTTCTGTGCAAAGTCTTAGCTTCCTTATTTAGGCCTGGACACAGCTGTATTTTAGACACCTAAGTGTTAGCAGCAAAAGAAAGAAGGAGAAAATACCCAGTCTTCCTACAGCTAGAGCACAAATTCTCTGTAGAGCTAGAAGAAAGAGATGCCTCAAGGACTTCAAAAGGGTGATCCTGTTCACCTCTCCCAAACTAGTATATGTCTGCCTGAATACATAAGGAACAATAGGAAGCGGAAGATGCCAGCATCCATTTTTTATCCAGCAATTATGGCCTTTTTTGTGAAACAGTTTCTAATGGAGCAGAAGTGTCATCAGGAAACCAGTTGTTGGCGTCAATCTCCATCCTTTTCTGGCTTTCCATTGTAGAAGAATATAATGGCAGGAGGTGCAAATTTTAGCTCCTGGTGTCTACTCAGCCTTTAGGGTCTTGTATTCAGAGCTCTTGACTTCACTGTCAGGATATAGGCCACTGTATGACTATCCTACAACCCTCCTCTTGAAGCAGCCAAGCACTGTGGAACAGAAGGAAAGAAAGTGGGAACCAGAGGTACCTATCATGGAGCTGTTCTAGGGAACAGGTTTCCATCCAGATTTAGCTATATAAAACTAAATTTATGTCATCCTTTAAATGTGAAACAGCTCAGAATTTACTCTCAAAAATGAACCATCATCCTAAATCTTGTGCCTCTGAGCTAGAACATTTCTGCTATCTGATTTTTCTCTGATATACTTCTCAAAATGTAACTGCTACTCTCATATTATAAATACATCAAAATTTAAGTGAGGTCTGTCTGATCTTACATATCTCTTCCTTTTTTTTTTGTTTCTTTAATTTGTATCTGTCACATTATGTTAAGTCTGTTTTTCTGTCTGCCAGAAAGAGAAATATCTGAACGGGCTCTCAAGTATGCTAACTACTTAACTGACCAATAAAGAAAGGAGTAGGGCAGAATACTGTGTTCTTAAAGCCAAACTTTGATTAAGAAGTATTGTCATATGCCTTAAAGAAGATTTCTTTTTTATTATTTTAACATAGTGAAATGTTATATTTCACTATGTTAAACAGAGCAGAGCCTGTGAGATTTCTCCCCAGTCTTGGTTTTCTAGGTTTTTCAGTCCAGTACAGAAGCATTTCTGATTGTACTTTTTTGTGCCTGGCTGCTGATTTATTTTATGAATCCCAGTTCTGTCAGTGATTAGTATTACACTTATAAATGCAAGAAACCCTTCAGAATCAACCTACCAGGGAATTCTATTCTAACCTCCTGTTTATTGAAACAATTCTTGTAAAATTTCTTCCTCCAATTATACTTTTTTCAGTGGGGTAGCTTATGCTTCTCTTAGAAATCATTTATATGACCACCATTGACTGTGGCAATGCACTTTCCTTGTATGTAGAAAACTCTGAGGTATTGCTGGAGAATTCGTAAATATGGGAGACAAACCCACTTTTTTGTTTTGTAATTCTTCTGTCTCTTCTCCTTTCTCCCACAAAAAAATCCACTAAGTGCTGGGTGCAGCATATACATTTGGCTTCATATCATGAACATTTGTATTTCCATTTCGGCAGCATACTTAGTGGTTTCATAAGGACTGCTTACAGATACCAGTTCTTATAGGATGAGGGCGGTACAAATCTGTCTTGATCATCCATTTCCCTGAAAATGCATTATTTTGATTGCCCATTCTACCCATATTAGAGATTAGTTTAAAATTCCCTTTTTATGCAAGACTGGCTTAGTTTTTAAAAGAAGCAGCTACAATGGAGAGTGATCATAAAAAGCAGCTGAGCCAAAAACATATAACAGCTACATCTCAGGCACAGAGAAGAGTCATGAAAATGAAGGGAGACATTTTTATTTTCATTTTTTTGTGGAAATAAAAATTTTGATTTAGCTTTTGAAAGCAGAAACAAAACTAAAAAGCTGTCATTAGTGTTATCCCCTCTCTAAGCCAAGTAATCACCCTCCTTGTCTTCTATATTTCAAAAGCTATTAGATCTCACCAGTTGCAGTGCAAACACAATAGCAAGCTTATTTAATTAGATATACTATATATGGTCTCTATTTAATTTTTTGATTTTTTTTTTTTTTTGCAACACTTATAGAATGTCCTTAAATACTCCTGAATCAACCCACAAAACTGTGGAAAAATGGTTTCCAGATTGTAGCTATTACATCCTAAACCTATTGTCTGTCCTTCACCTATAGCACAGTGTTTGTAACATTTTTTGGAGGGTGAAGTGCTTTACAATATCTAGTCTTTTTGAATTTTCTACACCTACGTCTGCATATGGCATATGTTATACACTGTATCTTGTAGCAATATGAAAGGCAGATTTTGTCTTTCTTTACTGATTTTTCATAGTCTTGTGTCTGCCTCACTGAGAGAACAGCTAGGCAAGGTGGAACTCCATGGTCCACATTGCGTCTTGTCTTGTGAAACCCTGAACCTGTGCAAGATGAAGACTCCAGGGTAGTGTAAGAGTGGAGAGACATCCTGAAAACATCAAAGACTGAGAGACTGCAGTTAGGAGCAGGAAGGAAAAGCCATGTGTGAGAGGTTATAGAACAGGTTCCTAGCGATGGGGACAGGCTGCAGGGTGAGTGGGATGCTGGGCAATTTGAACATAGTGACTGAAAGTAACTCTGGAAGAAAGGACTTGCCTTTAATGGTAGAGGAGGCAGAGGGAGAAGATGTATGAACCTTCTATTTATTTATTTATGCCTTGTCTTCCATTGTCATTTTGAGTTTTCTCTTTATCACCATTCTTGTGGGGACTGACTAAAAGGAAATTGGGCAGTGCCATCTCAAAGCTGGTGCTGTCTTTGTGTACTCTGGGTAAGAACCACTTGGAATAAGACCCTGTGTGACCAAATGCCATCTGACCTTGATATTTGGTTAGCAGTTGATGATGTGTTCCTTATTTGTACCCTTTATGCTCTTCAGGCATTGACATTGGTTTTAGAGGGATTTTTCCCTCTTTAGACTTTATATTTACCTAATTATTTTCCTGAAATGGTTTAATTTTGGCCAGGAATTAGAAAAGCAGCAGATAAGAGACTCAGCTCCTACTGAACTGAAAAAGGATTTGGACCTCTAATCTGCTTCTTTGTCTCTCCAAACCATAGACTTTTTTTGTGGTTCTAGTCTGGACTTTTTAATTTTGTGTATATTCTTTAGTTTGTTTCCTTCTTGATTGTTTAGCTGTTAATTTTAATCTCCCTTTTGTATAATAGCTTCCATAATTGTCCTCGCTGTCATTCAGTCTGAGACTGATCTCACTCCTATTTAATTCAAAGGCAGTTCTGTTACTGAGTTTAACATGAGCCTGATCAGCTTCTATTTTAGAAATGACATTTTTCTTGGGGGGAAAAAAATTAAAAAAGTAGAGACAAAAGTTACAACATTGAATGGATCCTTGAAATAAAATTAATTCACATGCTGAGGCAAATGCACCACAACCTTGCCAGAGATTTATTTAGTAAGATAATATCTTTAGAAGATTTTGCCTCTCCTTCAGTAGGACAACAGACAGATTTTAAAACCCCCTTATAGAATCAGGAGCACTTGCAATATCTTTTACACTACCCATGGATTAATTCTGAAAAATGATCTGAAATACATTAAGAAATCACTACAGGAGATCTCACAGCATGTGAAGTGCCGCTGTACTTAATTTATGTGAAAACAGCAGGATTTAATTCTCTAATGTTATTGCCACTTACGTTTTACAAGAACTGTGCCAGTGCCACACAAATTCGGAAGAATGAGTTAAAAGTCATACACACGTGTCAAAAACTGTTTGATATAAATGAGAAAAGTATAATTCAAATGGATGAACTCATACTTTTTTGCCTGCGTGTACTCACACAGGGGATTTTGCCGTGGTTAGTAGAAGAAGGATCAAACCCCCATGAAAACTTGTTGAGATGACATGTTTTTGTTCATCATAATTACCCTTTATGTTCCCAGTTTGCCAAGAAAAATATAAGGCACTTAATTTTCAGCTCATGAGTAGTCCACAGAAATCAACAGAATTGTCTAGTTAAAGATAATTGTGGTCTCAGGGGCTAAATGCACAGCACAGTTTATTCTTGTGTTTGTCACTTCTAAGCATCTAAGTCTAGTACTAAGATGCCATCAAGCCACTCAGCACTGATGTTCAGCTGCAGCCTAACCCTGTCAGCACTGCAGCTTCAAACCCAGTGTGTGTGCAAAACTAGCTAATTATTGATATTCTCCGAAGGATTCAGCCTGAGTCTCATAAACTGAGCTGGAGAGTGGAACGTCAAGTCCTATGAAAGACAGATTTGATAGTTTTTATTTAAAAGAAACCATGAAAATTAAGATCTTGAGAAGGTAAAAATAATGCTTACAAGAATCTTTAATTTGGATGATTTCTCTGCAGAAACATAATCTAAATGTTTTGCTAACTGGAGAGGTGATAAGGAGTTTGTAGCTTTTTATACAAGTATTTATGGAAGTTCTTTGTGCTGACATTTGTTTTTCTTTATTCTTCATTCTGATTTCTTTTTTTTTGCAATCTTAAAATTGTAACAACAACAAAAAAGGACTCTCTAGCATATTCAGTTCAGAAGGCTAGCTTTGGGGCTTTTCTCTTGCAGTTTAACACAGGAATAAAATACATCATACATCACTTTCTTAATCAACTGCATTTGAAAATGTTATTATTGCTTTCATGAGTGTGGTACTCTCCCAGGCATATCTTGTGAGTTCATGACTGTGGTCTTCTGAATGCGTATGTAGTGGTTGCCAAACCTGGGAAATTAATGACACTTCTCTAAAAGTGAAACTTTTCAGCTTTTATCATTTCAGTCTGTTTTCCAAGATAACCTTATTTTATAATTTAATGTAGAGTTTTAGTTATATTTAATTATTTTTAAACTAAATATTATTGTTTGTCTGAAAGTTACCAGTGCCTAAAATTGTGGTTTTGTTTGTAAGCTTCATTCTTAAGTGTATATAAACAAAGACAGACTTTTACATCTTTGTTCAGGATGTTCCTGATGCTTTCACCATTTTCTAATTTTCCCTTAATAACTCATTGCTCACAATTAGATGGCTTCTTTTATTAATAATGAGTTGTAATTCAAATAAATGTATAGGTCTGTTACACAGATATATAATTAGTAACCACTTCACCATTCACATAACGAGATGATGGGAAAGGTGCAGATAGATTTTTGTGATGATATCAGCAGCATTCAAAACATCGGTTAAAAACCTGAAGCTCAAGGTTGAGAGGAAATATGATTCCAATGGAAGTAACTTTATAGAAGGCTGTTAAGCTATAAGTGCTTAAGGAAGAATAGTCTTACTTAGAAACTTATGGATAGATTTAAAACAGGCGTTTTGTCGCAAAGGGAAGTTGAAAAGAAAGGCTCCTACAGGACATAAGGAGTATCTTGTTCATAAATGCAGTGACTCTCGCTGAAAATTACAACATTTGTTTAAACACCTTACAACATTTGTGTAATGTTTGAAAAAGGCATTTTTTTTTTGTTTAAAATAAACATAATAGCTGTTCCAAGTCTGGAAACAACCCAGAATGTTCTGTTTCTCTGTGGAGACACTTTCAGTGTCTGGTGGTTTTCAACTGTGATGTCCACTAATAAAAAAAAATATATTTCTAGCTTTTTCAGTTATCACAAGTAATGCACCTTGCAAGAGCTCAATCAAGTAATTTATAAAAATCACAAATTCCAGCCATGGGTGCATACACAGTATTTTCATAAATAGGCCCCAAACCAATATAGTATAAGAAGTATAAGGAAAAGAAAAATAGGAAACTACATTTTAGCATCTGCATAGATATACTTGGTTGTTGTATACCAAACAGTATTATCTCCTTTGACACTTGTGAGAGGAGATGTTTGATTAGTCAAGGTATCTTATTAAGAAAAATAGTAGTAACCAAGAAATATAAGCAGATAATTGAAGGCATATCCTAAAATTCTGTGCAGGCATGAGAAATTTTGTAATGACCAAACCTATTTTTACAAATTACCCTTCTATAGGAACACAGGAATATTTTCAGGTTTTTGTGTCTAGTTTGGAGTAGGGATTTGAATGCAAATTTCCCATCTCCTAAGGAGATGTTCTTCCTGTTCTTTTGGTAAATATTGAGGGGAGAGTGATCTTCCTCAGCTTCTTCTATTGAAATGCATCATTAAAAACTTCCAACATGAGAGAATTCCTGATCTACTGTATAACATCATGGTCATGCACTCCAATTATTAGTGTTATTTTTATCATGTTCTTTCAAATGAGTGGGATTTGTAGGTATAATACATTTAACAATATAAATAGGCAGATATATGAATTTTGCTGTTTTCTAAATTTTTCATTTTGCTACATGCATTAATGAATTATAGCAGACAAATTCGAGGTCATTTTCTTCAAAACTAAAAGCTTGTTTTCATCTGAACCTTATTGTCTCATTCTTAGCAGGAGTGATATCATTTTTACAAAATCTGCTGGCATGTTTGAAATATAATGTTTCCAATATAGTCAATAGTTATATTATTCTAATCTACACAATCCAGATCAGGAATACATGACACTTTTTCAACCAAAAATTGCAGAAATAACATTTTTCTGAATATTGGGTTAGAAACATATTATGATCATAATTGATTTTATTACTATTCCCAAGAGGCAATTACTGTTTCAGTGAGAACAAACCAGTGTCTTATTAGAAACATGAAAATACCATGTATCTGTTTGCCAAATATATCACTAAACTGTACACAAAAGAGCTGAATACTTATTAATAGCAGCAAAGACATTGAATGCTAAGTATGGTTATCAGTGCTCAATTGATGTGAAGTAAAAAAGATGTAACTGGCTAATACGAACATGTTGATATGAAACATATTTTTTAAATCAGAGCAGATTTAACTTTGGTTTTACTGAATTTATTAGTATAATGTACGATAATGGATAACAAGTAAGATGTAAAAAAATAACATATTAACATGAAAATAGTGTGAAAAATTATTCAAAATAATACTTTGCTGACCTATCTATTCCCATTTGGGGGGGGGTTACAGGTTTTTTTTCTAATACCACGTTCAAAAATGTTACAAAGTGGTAACATGTGGTTTGAATCTAATCACGATTGGTTTACTGGTTTTATTAACAAGATTAACCAGCAGTCAGTGAATGATATGTTCAGGATCAGTATTGGCAATGCAACAGATAAACCACACCATTAGATGCTAATAAAACATTAATGCATACATAAAAATATCTAAAGAGTCTTCTATGAGCAATCCCATCATTTTCTAATAAATGCACAGGCTGAGTTACAAGCAGGAGCCTCCTGCTCACAGGATGCATGGCTTACCAGCACACCCTTTCTTCTTGGGGTGAAGGTTCGCCCAGACACACATTCTGTGAGACGTGTGGGCTCTGTGCCCTGGTATGTATCTCTGCAAACTGATAATGCCCACACAGGTGATGCAACACCCCTGAGTTAACACTTTACATTTGAGGTGTGTGTCCCTGCGCAGTGCAGAGTGTTACCAGATTTGGGCATATTTCCTTACAGACAGTATTTGGTTGTCAATTCACATAAATTCTTATTTGTCAAGACCCAAGGTGCTGTGTCTACTATCTCACTGATTCACCATTTTTGACCATACATATTTATTTTAAGGAACAGCAGTCATTTTATGTTTCTTATTGCTTTATCAATACTTTTTGAGTGAGTCACATAACTATTTTTTTTATTTTTCACTTTGATACCCAGTCACTAATGATTACTAAAAATCAGAATTTCTATTCCACAGAAATTTTTTTTGGAAAAAAATCACATTTTGAATTTAAAAAAATTGAAATTCTGAAGATGTGTGGAAAGGCAAAAACTAGATAACATGTATTTAGAAGTGAAACACTGAGGTTACTCTTAATGTTTATAATAGATTCCAAATTTTGCATCCTACTGCAACACTTAGTTTCTCATCAATATGCATGTCCTGAAGTTATAAATTCAAAATCCCAAACACTGCAGAAGTCAGATGTGAAACTAGGCTGGTTTCCAGTGAAAAACATTTCCTCTAGGTCATCCAAAGGATTTTTTTTTAAATCCTATTTCAGAATGTCCTGGTTTTCATAAATCAAATTCTTGTATAGCCAGATTTATCTCTAGTGGCCAAAGGTGCATGGTCAACATGGCTAAAAGAAGGCTGGCTTGCCTTTTTTCTAGCTTTGCTTTCACTGTCTGTAGCCATTGTTTTTCCCCTTGTTTTTCCATCTGCAGTATACAGTGCATTTTATTTTTACTTCTTTGCTCCCTTTTGTGCAGTCTCCCTTTTTGACAGCCAGCCCATGTGGAGTCTCTAGAGGGAGAGGAAATTGTTCATCCTCCTTGTGATTTCTCAAGCTCTCAGATTCAGCTGCGAGGCTTCCAGCTCCCCGGCTGTGCCTCTCTCATGGTCTTCCACTTGTAACATTGCTACACCCTGTAGTCTCTAGTCCCTCTTTGGAGAAGGAAATAGGTCTGTTCAGTGCAGAAAAGACTTCAAACAACCAAACCTCCAGGAAAACAAAAAGAGAAACTTCCACAGAATTAAAGCGGCTGTGCAGGCAGAGCTTACTATAACTCTCAAAGTCACTGGCTTAGCTAAAACCAAGTATGAAAGTGAGGGCTACCTACAAGTATGCTATGGGCAGGTGGGAAATTCCACAAATAGCTTTTATGACTCATATTCTGTCCTTCCTGGGAAATTTGAGGGTTTTTTATTAAAAATTAAAAAAAAAAAGAAGAAGTCATTCTAGGTTTTACTCTAAAGAAATCAAGTCATTTTTAGTTTAAGTATCTGGTTTTCTCTTGGAAGCTCTCTATGAGGAAAACATCTAGATAGGTCTATGTCAAAGCTGTGGCCAGTTCAAGATCCCATTACTCCATTGTTCTGTGTAAGCTCACCGTCTGCTTTTTCTTAGGCCCGTATTGCAGGTATTATCTTTGATTCAGGTCTTGTCTCTGAGGCCTGCTCACCAAGGCTATGTTCATGTCTTGCTATTTTTCCCTTTATGAAAATTTAAGTCTTTTTTTTCTTTTCAGAATGCTCAAGGTCTGCATTAAGTGGTGCATACCTCACACAGTATAATTTCTTCTTATTTAGTCTGAATAACATCTCTACTTCTCTGTTAATTTCTGTTCAAAGTGTTAATATTGGCTCCCTGGGTACTTTTTGTAGTCTCAGTCTTTTGGTTTCCTCCATTAGTTCCTTTCCTGTCTCCACAGAACACAATAAAGCTGGAAAAAAAAAAGGTAGAATATTGTAAGAGTTGTAATTTTAATAAGGAAGAGATTGTTAATTCAGTATCCAGATTTGTTATACTTGGAAAGAGGATGGAAGGAGGAGGAAAATAGCAAGAAAGAGACAATTCTGAAATGACAACATGTTTTGAAGTTCTTTGAATATTTTTTCCCAAGGTCTTGAGGAAAACTTCGGCTGAGATGACGATATCCATATTATCTACTGAAAATTAAGTACCTTTGTCTTATTTTATATATATGTTTATTTTTTGTTTAGGTCCGAACATGGATTCTTACAGTGGGATACACAACTGCGTTTGGAGCAATGTTTGCAAAAACGTGGAGAGTTCATGCAATTTTCAAAAATGTAAAAATGAAGAAGAAGGTGAGGGGAAGTAAACTCTTATTGCCCTGTTAATATAATTTTATGGTTTGCTGCCTTTCCTGGGTGGCCATACTTGTGCTGACTCTGTTCATGTGTCACATTCAAAGATCCTGAATGGTTTGACATGGGAGCTTTCTTGGTGTCCTTTTTAGTCTCTGAGAGGTGGAGTTGATCATCAGCCCTTCAGTCTTTATAATGGGAGGTGGACAGTGGAGACGGCTATTAACTGTCAAAGTGAATTTGGATCCTCTTATTTATTATGTTGTTTCAGCATCCAGAGGTCTCTCCTGGTAGATTCACAGATGTTATGAAGTGTTTTCTGTGTATGTCTGTTTGGGATACAGGTATTACACACACATTTCTCATGGATTGGTTGGAGGAGGCATGAAAAAGTGCTGTTTATACAGCTTGCTTTCTAATTTGGACTGAAGTTGCATAAACTTACCCTAAGACTGGTAGGAACTGAACCACAGTAGCTGTGTCCAGCATTTTTGGTACAGCACATTTTCTGTAAAATGTTAGTCTCAGCTTAGGAGTAGTACAACACTTCATGTATGCACTGTTCATTTGATATCTTTCCCATGGAGCTTCTTTTCACACATGAAATGGTTTTAATTCTATGGTTTTATTTAAAAATGGGAAAACTGGTAAGTAGAAATCATTTGGATGGAAAAAAGACATTAAAAGAAATGTGCATGAAACAGAGAAATTAAATTATTAGAGAGAAAAGTAGTGCCAAATGCATTTCCTATATACAGCTGAATAGATTTATTCTAATAATTGTTTAAAAGTAATTTACATTCAAAATAAGTGCAACAATATTCCAAAATCTCTTCAGATTCCTGTTAATTTCCCTCAGTGTGTGGTCACGGAAGAGCTGTATTACTATTTTTCTGGTTGTACTATGCCATTTGTTCCACAGTTGCAACATGTAGGGAATTGCTGTCACCACAAGATACACATATCCCTGAAAAGGTTTGGACTTCAGATAGACAGAGAGTTAATTCAGTTTCTAAGAGGATTTATGTCTTACATAATCAAGGAAATACGAGCTGTGGTTGGAACTGGATCTACCACTGTAGCACCTTACAACACAACCACCTAGCATTTACCTCTACTCATGTCAAGTTTGCTTAAATTTTTGCTAATTAAATCCCAAGCATCTTTCAGTATAAAAAATAATGGAGAGTAAATAACGAATATCTTAAAAGTAACTAAGATTATAAGTTTCTGCACTAGAAGCAGGATACTCTGGATGGAGGGAAGTGGAGATAACCCTTTCTGCACCTGTGCAAAGAGCCCACCATAATACAGTTTATGCTACCATAGTCCAGTGTACATTTTTCAAGGATCTTACACTTCCTGTGTTAAAGATTTTTAACCAAAGTCAAGTCAGTATTTTACCTTCTTGAAAAATGAAATTTTATGTTGCAAATATATTTTCAGCTATATTGGTACAAATCTTTGTAAATTAGTGAAGCTATAGAAGAGACTGCCAGTGTAACAGGTAAAAGCTTTTACTTTATAACCTTTATTATCCTGAGAATTTTATCATTTCTACAATACAGACTATTCCAAATTGGAATGATCAGGTACTTCAGTGGGCTGTCACTAATTATTTTCTTTAATGCTTTTCAGAAAACATTTCATTTTACACCTTTAAGTTGCTACTCAATAAATTTTGCTGTCTGTAAATTAAACATAATTCTCAAATTCTACATAGTGTCTATTCTTCAACAAGCCCATCAACAACTGCAAATTTCAATTCTTCATTCACAGCTGGATTTTAAAGTTTATTTTAGATCAGTTAAAAAGACACTGACTGTCATAAGGGAGATAAATTTTCAGACATCTGAATGCTGGCCAATGAGATGCTTTACTCTGAGTTGTACAAGAAATGTCAAGTATATTAGGACACCTTATTCAACATTCTGTGATTAAGTAAATAACACATCTTTGTTCTGTAAACTTTAAAGAATGGCTTTTCCACAAAATTCTCTTTATTTGCTCTATTTGGACATCCCACTCCAGAACATGACCGTGAATCATAATTAGACAACAGTTTTCTTAATGCAAAACAAATTAGCTATCCATAATAAATGTTTACTAGTCATACATTTCCTGTCTTTGATTTGCCAGGACAGATAAAACAGGTTTTAAGAGTTGATTGAAAACCATGGTGTTCTTTACTTACGTCTTACAAGAATGACCATGAGCCAACACTGTGCCCTTACCAAGGACATTTAGTCAATTTCAGCCCTGGTGAGACCCCATCTGGAATATTGTGTTACAGGGACCTGCTGGAGAGAGTCCAGTGCAGGGCAACTAAGATGATTAAGGGAGTGGAGCATCTCCCTTATGAGGAAAGACTAGGGAGCTGGGTCTCTATAGTTTGGAGAAGAGGAGACTGAGGGGTGACCTTATTAGTGTAAAAAGTGTCATGAGGATTTTCAGTTGCAAACAATGATAGGACAAGGGGTAAACTGGATTCCAAAACTAAGAAACTTCTTCTCAAAGTTGCCCAGGGAGGTGCTGCATGAACATTCCTGTGTAACCTTATCTAGGTGTTCACATTAGGTCCCTTCCAATCTCCAGCATACTGTGATACTGTGATTTCAATTTCAGCAGATGTAGTTTACAGACAAAGTATTTTGTATCTATGGAAGGAAATAGAGATTTTCAGAAACAATATCTAAACTGATAAATAAGCAAAGTTAGTGCTGCATGAAGAAGCACATTAATGTTTTTTGAAGTAATTATGCCGTGGCAGAACAGATTGGCATTTCGATATGAGAGTACAAAGTTCCAAAATTAACTAAGTACTGTGGATCCTGCTCATCATATTCATCGCTTCCGTTTCCACCTGTATATAACAGTAAAATCTCACCTTTCTATACACCACTTTTGCCTGTTATCCTGAATGTTTTCATCAGGAAAAATTTCCAAAGAGTGCAATTTCTTCACAGAGAGAAAGACTGTCTGTACAGCTTTTGAAAATATTGGTTCATTCATTTCATGGAAGTGGGTGTTAGGAGTGAATCTGTTTATCTTCATCAGACAGTGCAATCTTGCTTCCAAACTTTTATTGGCATTTATCTTAAGTGTACAACATGGTTTTGTGAAGAGATGGTGGATTTCTCTCTCATTGTGAGAAAATGTATAGAATTATGAATAGTAATACACTATATTTTAGTGCAGTGGAAAGTGGAACTAAATGATTTAGAGGGTCTTGCATTAGTTGAAAATTTTTATTAGCTTCTAGTTACAAAGCTGACAAAAATCTCTTTCATTTTCACCCTTTAATACATCCACTCCTTTGTTATTGGGAAAAAAACCCACCCAATAAAATTCAGAATACACTCCTTCTGTTATCAGGCTAATAACAGACAAATTTTACAAAATTCCCAGAGCTCTGTTACCATTTTTGATCCTGCTAGGGCTCAAAGGAAGCAAATTAAAATGTATTAATTCTAGCTGAATCTGATCCAGAGGGGTGCAAGGGAATCAATTTTTGTCAAATGGAAATGACAAAATCAGTAGGGGAAATAAATTATTTTTTAGTTTTAAAAAGGTTAATAGAGATAATGGAAAGTGGAATGGAATTAGTATTAAAAATAACTGTAACACTTATAATTGAGGTGCAATTCTGGTTTTGATACGTCTCCTTTTTGTTGGTTTTCTAGGCAGCAGAAGATATTCTGCTGCCCAGTGAGAGGATGGGCACTCTCATCAATGAGAGATGGGGAGTGCTTCTATGCTCCCCTTGCCAGCAGAAGGACTGGCCGTGGGTAAGGGGAGAGACTGGAGAGTATCAGTGGCAGGAGAGCATGTGTTGTCCTGTGAAAGCCTTGGCTAGCCTAAGTTTAGAAAGCTGTGAGGCTTCTTTTATGATGGGAACTGCAGTATCTTAGGTTTTAGGGAGCATTAAAACAGCTCTGCATAGTGACTGCTCCTCCACAACTCTAGTATGTCAAATAAAGACTGTTTGCTTTCAATAAATAACCAGAATAGTAATTAAGTCAAAGCAGTGGTATTTAAAGCCTCTATAAACATTATATATTCTATTCAGAGACATATATTTGACCATTTGTAAGTGAATGCAATAATGCATGGTGATCTGGGTCACAATGTTGCTTGTTGTACTTTGTGTTCCAAAGTTCAATACTTCTTAGTTGATGTTGTTATAAGCTCATCTACCTTTAACATAATACATTCAACCTCTGTCTACTTGTACTTAGTTCTTTAACTATGACCTCAGGAAAGGGATGGTTTATGTTTAATTTTCACTGAAAATATTGTCAATCTAATCAGTTGCTACTACCATTGTAGACTTCTGGTGGCATATGTCTTTATGTTGACAGTTGTTACAAGGTAAATAGAGAATATAATTGCACAACGGATATGTCATAGCATCTTTTTTTAAGATTGCTGTAGTTTTGCCAACATTATTCAGCTCATCGATGATATTTCGTAAGCCTTTCTCTGTTCATAAATTTACAATGTGACTGTAGAGTTCTCACAGATGAGAAGGAGTTAAAGAGCTTGAACAAGTATTGAGATATTGGTACTATCACAGACTTAGAAAGCAGCACAGAAAAATGACTTATCAGTCCAGCCTGACTTAGCTATGCCTATCAGGCTGCAGTCTGGGAAACTTATTTTCTTAAATTCAGTCTAATAAGTCCTTAAAAGACTTCTGAAGGGAGCTGTGGTCTTCAGGCACTCCAGAGACAGATAGGAGATTGTACAGCCTACTTTGTTGACATTAGAAGGGTGAAGGGAGTCTGGCACTGAAAAGGAACCACAGGGCCAAGGGGTCAGGAGCAGAGGAGAGACTGAGAATGAGAAATCAGATTAGCTGCTAAGGGCTTTGGAGGGAACGGGAGCCTGTCCAGATAAAAAGAATAGGGAAAAACTTGGGATTATAGACAGTGAGAAAGAGTTGAAGAGGGAACTGAATTTGGAATTCCCAGAGAGTTAAAGGAAAACTGAAAGCCAGCAAAGAGTTGAATGGGGCAGGAAGGGTTGTAAGAAGTCCTCAAAAAAGCTGTGTATGGTGGGATGTAGGGCCTGAGTTTGGGATTCAAGTGGCAAACTCTCGCTGAGGGACTAGTTCTGATTTAAAATTAGATTAAGATTGTAATTTTGAGGCAGAATGGTAGAGCTGAAAAGTAGGGACATAGACTGGGAAAGTAACATAGGAATGGAAAAGGAATAGCAGGCAGGAAAAAGTTGAAATTAGGACTGGCCAGAATGGTTGCGCAGAAGTCTGGGCAAAGCATAGAAACTGAACACAGGATTTTAGAGTTTTACTGTTCTTTTTTCTATTACTATGTATCTGCAAAACCTAGAGGCAAAATATGTGCCTTGTTGTCCCATTATGCTGTTGTACAGCTCATGATAGCTGCTGGTTACTCTTTTAGTTCCAGCTGATGAGGTGTGCAAAGATCTAAAGGTTTCTTTTGCTGATGAGTGCAGCTCTCTGTAATTGAATTCTCTTTCTTTTAATTTTCTTTAAAAAGAATGGGTTCATGAAAATGTTAAAAGGCTTATGTTGTGGATAAGAAGTTAATAATTGAAAACCTACAGCTTGCTAGGATCTCTAGAAGTATATGTTTGTTTCCCCATGTGCATTATTAGGACACTAGTGCAGCCTTAGTTTCCTACAGGATACCAGTGTCATGGACCAGGCACAATCAGCCTGCTCTGGCCATGCAATAGAAAAGGGTAATAAAAGAGGCAGTCTTCTGTTGCAGTAGTTTTCACTTAAACCAGAAAAAAACACATAATGAAGAAGGCAGTAGGAGTTTTGAGAAAGGTGGTCTCGTGTACAAGACAGTTAAGCACCAACATGAAGAGAAATAATTGCCATAATTGTTATGCTTAGAAGTCTCTATGAGTACTGTTTCCAGAAAAGGATAGCACTTGTTTATTGGGAAGCTGATTTATTACCTGAATGAAGCAGTGCAGGAATTCTCAAACTTTTAACCTCATTGCCTTCGCACTCCATTTTTTTAACACAAATTTGTCCACCCAGCCTCCCTAATCCATATACTTTATGGTCCATAAGCTGAGGCACATGGAAGACTGGGAAGGGTAAGAGATCATCCATGCTCTTTCTGGAGTATGGGGCATGTGGGTTGCTCTGAGCAGCACCCAGTCCTGACCCCTCTATTCGGGATAGGAAGCAGCTGGCTGTGTGCTATCACCCTGCAGAACCAGTTTCGGGGAAGCCATCAGTAGCTGCAATGGCACAGCATCCCCTGAAGAAGCTTTGAGAAGAAAACAGCTGGAGGCCAAATGATTACAAGCTTATGTGTAGCAGCCTTCTCTTCACAACTCGGCTCTGTTTATTGCTATCCCCATCCCTCATTTTTAAACCTCTGTGACTAAGTTTATAAGATGAGTTTAATCTCTAGTTGTAAATTTTTTTATAGGCTTTTCAAGCCACCAATGGAATTTAGAATTTATTGCAATTTATAATCTTTTTCACAAAAGTCCTAAAGAGGTCTTTAAAAAGTTACTTACTATCTTAATAGTTTAAAAATAGATGAAGGAAAGTTTTTCAGATTATATTGTTTAAGGTTTAAGTCAGAACCTCACAGGCCATATCTTATTTACTCACTTATATGCCTTTGTAGGTGTAATTCTGTATTAGCATAAACGTAGTTCATATTACCTCATTAGTTCTTTCTGTAATTACTGCTATAAAATATTTTTCCAGGTCAGTTTTCAGACTGTAAATATTTATATTCCTCCAGGACATTTTTTTTCAATCTAGCTAGAGGTTTTTGTGTGTACAACAAAAAGCTATACGCTGGATTTCCCCTAGGATACACATGTATTTCACTAAGTATTTATGAGAGATCATAAGTCTGAAAAGGAGATGTGTCAGGATCCAAAAATGTGCTTTGGGTAACCATATCAACAGTGCAACAATCTATTAGGCACCATCTGCTGAAAATGAACCAGCATATGGATACCTAAACAAATGTTCAGCATTATTGTTCAGTCTTTGAGCATAAGAAAGATAACAGAGATTTGAAATTTGCTTATGTTTGGGAGCCTTTTTTTTCATTATGAACATTTACCACTGGACCAAGTAATCCATAATACTTACAGTGCAGTGTAAATTATTCAGGTAAAGCTTCATGTCTTATTAATATACATATAGTACTTTCTAAAGTGATATAAATGGAAATCTGATTATTTAATAATTTTTTCCCCGAAATAGTTCTAACTATATATTTTAAGCCCAAAACTTCAAAAATAGTCAGTGTAATCCTAGAATCCATATTTAGATGTAAAATAAGCATCCTGTTTTTCATAAGAGCTAATCAGCCAAAATGCTAGGCAGGGAACAATAGGAATCACATTTCTAAAATTTACATTCATATAAATGTGGATCGTGGAGATAAATCTCAAGCTCATGTCACAGAAAGAAGTTGATCTAATAAACTGTACACCTAGGAGTAAAATATGCTTTTGAAGTGATTTATGTATAAATTTCTGCATGGTACAGTTTGATAAGGCAAAACCTCAGTAG
Source organism: Pezoporus occidentalis (assembly GCF_034315485.1). Lineage (NCBI taxonomy): Eukaryota > Metazoa > Chordata > Aves > Psittaciformes > Psittacidae > Pezoporus > Pezoporus occidentalis. The sequence goes on along the minus strand of NW_026913126.1, from coordinate 1,214,458 downwards.
CAATGGAAACAACGAAAACTGTGCAAAATATAACTGCTCATAAATTGTTCTACAACCATAATTTCTATGTATTATGAGACTAATGGATGACAGAGAAATAAAGAACATGTCTCTCTACAGTATGAGGCAATTTATTCCTGAATAGCTTGAAATTGGATTGTAAATGTAATCAAGTGCATTGATGTCCCCAGCTATTTGGTAACGATTCAGTATGCTTTCCCATAGAATTGTTCATTAAAGAAAATATTAAAGTCTAGGTATTTTAATGTTATCTCAAACAAAATCAGAATATTTCTTCCACAACATTCAAATCCTTTGTGCATTTTTTTCCTGAAGATGGGATCCTTTTTAGCACTAAAGATGAGAATTCACATCCCTGGTAGAAATTCCTCCACACTTATGGCCCATGGAATCTTGGTCTCAGCAGATACATTTCTCTCAAACGTGAATTTGACCTGCTGTGCTGATGGGATGTGCAGTTCTCTTGAGGCAGCATATCTTCCTTTACTTATGGTAGTGAGAAGAAGTTAACACTATGTTGAGGTTTGTTTCTAAGACTCCAAAACCTTGTATAGCAGGAATGATTGGTTCTAATGGTGTCAAGTTGTATTTCTTTAGTGCCATTTTGATTTTTAAGACTACAGTGATTTTCATTTTTCTTCTTTCAAGAGAATTTTGTGAAACTAGCCAAGTTTTATAACTCTATGTGCTCCTTATGGTTGAATTAGCAATGTTAGTAAAACAGTCATCTCTCCAATTCTCTAATGCATTGTAGCCAGAATAGAGGCTCAGGCTTTCAAATATGAAGATTTTTATAATTTTTTAAGCTGCCACTGAATTTGTCACATTCTCTAATTTCTGTAGTTTCTGTCTTCTGCTCCCCTTAGGGAACATACCCATAGGATATTCCCCCTTTCTTTTATATGAATTGGAAGTGTCTTTTAATTGGATAAATTCTCCAGGCAGCAAGGCATAGACTCAGCACGTCCACATTTGCAATGCAGTAACTGAGAGAGTGAGCCTGCCCAAAAACGCCTTTCAATTATCCCGAGCATGAGTCAGAAAAGAGACATTCTAGAAATATGTGCTTTAGCAGGCTAGTGATTGTAGCTATTTAATTATCAAAACCACCTTTTTGATCATATCTAATTGTCTATTATTAGTAGTATACCTTGCACTCCACTATCCTGGAAAGCAGTGGCAATCGTCAAGTTCTCAGACTGCAGGGGTCACCATAGATCCTCACAGAAAACAAATTCATTTTTTAATTTGTAAGTAGATATACAAATCAATTAAAATTAATTCAAGTTAATTAAAATAATTAATCAAAATTAATTAAAATACCTCTAAAAGAGTAAAATGTCTTAAGCTTACATTTTTACTACCAGAGACTTACTGGTCAATAATGCTAGCAACTACAAAATATGCTTTTTAAAATATAAGCATTCAGTCATTAAAACTAATGTAATTGTAGTGTGAAAAGTGTTCCCAATACTAATCATAGAACCTATAATAAGACATACTCGTAATAGCTGTTGAAAAAAACATTGTGGTGTTATTAGGAACAATGCATAATGTGTTTTCAATAGTCCTTTTTCCTCATTCCATTACACAATAGAAATTAAGAATGTATTACAGAATGGTTTTATAAAATATTAATGGCTTTAATAATTCAAAGATAGATATTTCTCTAGGCCCACATATGTCAAAGTTCACCAATCTACCACTGATTCTGTATCATCAGCCTCATGGCACCATCCTACTTGTGCTGACCTACTAAATGTAGGAGAGCAATCCTGAGATGCCTACTAATCATACTGAGAGAAATGAAAGGGTAGTTTATGCAATGGTGAGAATATCCTGAGCTTGAGAGTGGTTGTATGGCCCCTTTTCCCCAGCCTTGCAGACTTCATAATTTTTTCCCTGAAACTCTGAGGGCTTCAATAATTGCTGTCAGTGCTATTCATTTAATGAAATAAGGTCTATGAAGCTTCACAGAGAGATCCTTTAAAGAGGGTTTATCTCTAGAGATTACATCTGAGGAAAATGGAAAAAAAAATAAATTGATGAATAACATTAAATGCTTATCCAGATAGTGGCAGAAGGCAAGGGCCATATCTGTCAGTGAGACTAGAAAGGGTGGATCTACACAAGAGAAAACAGAATCTGTTTCTTAAACAGAAAAAAATACCCCAAACTTTTCAAGTAAAAAAACAAACAAAAAATTTATCTCAAAACCTATAAATAGATGCAAAAATACTCCTGGCCTTGTTATGCCTCAATGAATTCAATTAAACAAACAAAGAAGCAAACATATAAAGCACCAAGAGTTAGCTAATAGATCTTCCTTTAAATTTAAAGATATTTTATTCTGAAAAAGAGAGGTGAAGTTCTTGGCAACAAAGACTAACTCTAAAAAAAAGGTAGGAGGAAATGAACTATTCAGTCCATGCTTAAGAGCTATTTATACTCAGAGAGTAATGTGGCATCCCTGAGAAGAGGGAAAGTTTTCATACGTAAGGTCATGCACATTTGCAGTGCTGGTTTCTAGTAATGTAAGAGATAACAGAAAGCTTTCCTCAGCTTAACTACAAAAAGCAAGCCTAGTGTTTAATTATTGTTGTTTTATCCTCAACCGGTTGAGGATAGGATACTGCAGGGCACAATGAACGTGCTTTAGAAAGCAAATTAAAAAAAAAGCCCCACAAAAGGTCTGTGAAATTATAACCAAATGGACAGTTGATGTTGCCGTGGCAGGTAGTACAGCCTATGGTAGTTCCAGAAAGTGCCCAAGACTTTCATGAGCAAAAACTTCATCCCAGAACTTTAGACAGATTTTATGTCTCTTGTGATCAAACTGCAAGGTCCATGTTTCTTTGTTCATACAGTGATGTTGCTGAGAAGAAAATGGCCTACCAATTTCTCTTCTGAGTGAATTTGTTTTGAGGACAGATAGCTTCATATCCAGATATATAGTCCAGACTGGTAACAGTGGCATTTATAACAGTGGGCAGATCTGCCAGGATGAGACAGATTCACCTATCCAATCACAGATGGTAGAAAATATTACTCACAAGCTGCTGTAAGAGAGCTTGGCTTCAGCAAGGAGTCAGGAGCACTCGCAAAAAATGGATTTTATTAGCTACCATGCATTTCTCCCAAGGCTGATTTACTCTACCCTAGAAGGAAGATGAAAAGGGAAAAATAAGAATCTTCCTCTGAAAGAAGAATATTTGATTGTAAGGAGCCTCAGTTGCTCATAGCTTTCTTCTGTCAGACAGAAATTGTTGAATTCACAAGATCTGAGTCAAGACTCCTTCAGTGCATCTGGTGTTTCCCAAGGAGTGAATGTACTGATCTTAAGGAGTGCCTGTGGGTGGGAGTGATGGCTGGGGAGAGGGAAAGCTGGGCTTCCTGAGGGTGGCGGGGGGAGATCATCAAGGCTTTAGAAATGCTGCTACTGATACCCCAACAGCATTTGTCAGAGCAAATTTATGTTAGGAAAAACTGCTAATCACTAGCAGAAGTGAAAAAAATAGTTGAATTCCAATGTCTCAGTCTGAAAAGCTAACATTTAGGTGAAGAGTTGTGCTTCAGAGCTGCATTACTGCAATGGTTTTGCCAGGGACCGACCAGCGTTGTGATGAGAGTGTGAGGCAGCTTTGGGAGCCCTGCTTTCAGCCCGGTCACCCTGCATGCAGCACTGGTAGCACTGGATTTTGCAGAGCTCATTACAAAAGCACAGATCACTTCCTCAGGTTATCTTATGGCCTTTCTTTTGCTTGCCTTCCTCCTGGCTGGCTGGCAGAAGTAAAAGATAAATAATACCTGCTGCTAGTGACAGCTGCTGTTATGCATCTCTCCCCTTCTATCCCTGAAAGGGCCATTCACAATGTAATGCAGTAAAAAATGTTCAAAGAGGTATTCAAGGAAGAGCTCCACTGTTTGCTGTCTTTCAGCTTTCTTTCATTCTAATAATTATTTGCTGCCCAAAAAGGTTGCCACGCTTACATATGAACTAAAACATGAATATCAACCTGCAGTATTGCAAGGTCAGGTACAAATAAAAGATGCACAAAAGCAGCAAAGGGTAAATAGGCATGAGATTTTTTTGACCCTGCTAGTGATTGGGTTGTCAGTAATACTGCTTTTAATGGGATCCTTTCAGTCTTGCTTCTGGCATTACTGTACAAGTTTGATTAGTATTTCTAGGTGTTGGGAAAACTGCATCTAATGTAACCCTACTTTCACTATCAGTATAGTCCATACAAATTTGGAATACAGTGGGTTAGCTGCCACGTTTTACCTGTGCTAGATAAAATGTTCACTATTTTTATTAGAAAGAAAAGATAAGGCATCATTACCAATATTTCAGTGTTTTGCAAGGAACTTTCATGGTTCAGTAGAGCAGAGGGAAACATTTCTGTTTCTGAAGCTGTTTCTTCACATAGCTCTAAGTTTCTCAAATTCATGGTTTAGTAGAAGTTGATTGTCTTCACAACCTCTCAGAGGGGGTGAGGGAGAAGAGCGAGATGTTTTGGAACAGTAATTTCTCTGATCCTAAATTGTACCCAAGATAGATGTGATGAATTGTCCTTTAAAGGCTTCTGCATCTGCCCGCTGGGTGTTGAAAGAGGCTAGGCATACAATGGTTAAACAGCCCACTTCAGCAAAATAAACCTTATCAGTTGAAAAGAAAGACTAAGAATATGCCAATAAAATAAATTACCTATCCATTTAAGAGGGAGAAAAAGAAATTTGGGTTGAGGTGTCTACATTTTACCTAAATCCAAATTCTCTTTGAACTTGTTTTTCCATTCTCTCCCATCTCCACTCATATTAGGAAGAGCACTAGGTATGCCTCACCTAAATCCTGTTTAAAGGCTCTAGAAAAGAAATAAAAAATGGATGGGCTTCTTCTACAGAGGGGAACCTGAGTGATTAACAGTCCCTTTTCCGTTTTGATTGCAGATTGGTAAACAAATGAAAGGTTAGGCATAGTTAATATTTTCCTGAAGAAGTCAAGGGACCAAACTATGTCTGAGAATCTTTGTGTAATATCCACTTTCCTTTTAGCTTAATGAAGAAACACACTGGAACAGTCTTCCTTCCCTTGCACTTCCCACTAAGACACCTCTTCCTTGTGAACTTCTTCCCAAACCACCCATCAGTGAGACAGACCAGAAAAGCTGCACCTTTCCCCTTCACCTGCCCTCTTCAGGCATGCCTATACTATCTCTGATGAGATGGATGTACTGCTTTATTACTGCTGCAAACATGTGGAGAGCATGATCTTCTGGTTCTTTATGGTGATGGTAGCTACTTGTATTTAAATACCTGGTCTCAGGAAATGAAAATAATGCGTCGTCCTCTAAGTCATTCTGATTGCAAGCCTTTGTTTTACGCTTAAGTGTACGCCAAATGATTTATAGAAGAAACTAGGAGATTAACACAAAGCAGTGCACAATATTGCAGAAACATCTTTCAAAATAAAAAAGAAAATATATCTCAGTGAGTAATATGAAAAACAAATTTTCTAAAGCTCCTTTTATGTTATTTCCAGTTGTATTAATTTTTATCAATTCCTTAAGCTTGATAGGAATTTGGTGCAAATATAATTTATTCTAGGCAGGAATACCAGCCTCTCCTGTATTAAGATTAGCTGACACTTCTGGGTTTATAATGCATTTTCAAAATTCTAGCAAGTTTATCAAATTGAATTGATCACAGTTTCATTAAGCTGCTCAGGCTTAATATTTTTTAGTATTTCATTTGGATTAAACCAGCTGTTTCTGAGAACCAAAACTAGGGAAAATATGCATGTTTGTCCATTTTAAAACAATCTGGCAATATTTTTTGAATATTAGATGAGTGTTCATTTGCAATAGAAGTACGTATTAGTTTAAAAAACATGAATGTAGGCACAAAAGGACTGACAAAGTTAATTTAAGCCTGATATTTGAATATGCTTACAACTTTGCAACTGAAATACTATACTTGCAGTGTACTTTTTCTGTGTTGCTATGTGTATAACAGTAGCAATAATTTGGGATTGCATGCAGCTATGCAAGACTGTAATACATGGTTTGGCTTGTTATTTTTGCTAGCAACTCTTATTTTCCTTTTTAAGCCTAAAATCCATGCAAAAATGAAAACTTTTTAAGTTGCATGAGCATAGAAGTGTCTAACCTTTGTAAAATAGAAAGCATATATCATCCCTTTCTGCTCCCTGGGTAACAGGCAAATGTTAAACACACACACACAAAACCTCAAAAATGAACTTATCTTTTAATACCTTGCAAGTGTGTTTTCTACATCCAAGAAAGTTATGAAGAAATGAACACTGTAAATCTTAGTGAAAACTATCTCAACTCCTACTACTCTGAGAAATGTACTGAACACGTTTCCACATTTGCATACATAATCACAGTAGTGGCTCTCTAGAATAGTTTTGTTTTTTTTTTACTTTCCAGGAGTTAATATTAAACTTGGACCTCAATATTAATATTTAAGAGTCCTCCCAATTTCTTTTTAGAAATCAGAATGCACTTTAGATACTTCTAATAACCGTGAAACAAACAGAAATAATTTGTGTCTTCTTGCTTTCATCTTTTGATATTTCTGAAACTTTTCTTTGTTCATTGTTAAAAACCATTTTGTTAGCAACCTGTGTTTTTCTCCCTATATAGGAATAAAGCTGTACAGGGATCTGTCTATGGCTCATGGGAATCTCCCCCCCTTTTTTTTCTTTTTTTTTTTTTTTGTCTCTCCAGATCATTAAAGACCAGAAGCTACTGGTGATAGTTGGAGGGATGCTACTGATTGATCTTTGCATCCTGATTTGCTGGCAGGTTGTGGATCCTTTGAGAAGGACAGTGGAAAAGTATAACATGGAGGTATGTCCTCAAGCCCAGCTTTCTATAAGACCAATATAACCATGCACCAGGTTAAATGAAAGCAGGTAAAGCTGCGTGTTTGGGGGTGTAAGAAGGGTTTTGTTTTTTAAAAGCAAGTAGAAATGAAATAACTGCAACCAGAAGAAATTGTACTTGCAGTTAAATGTGCCACATTTCGGTCACTTGTGAGGGATTTTAGATGAAAGTGTAGTAAACACAGGAGACTCCTCTGCTAAGACTTCTATTAGAGTCTGCTGCAATAAATAATAGATTATCAGAACCCATTAGCAGATTTCAGTAAGAGCTCATTCAAGATAAGTGCAGAAGAGGTCTCTGCTTAGACTGCATTCTTTGTGGATATGTTCTGGAATTACATTGCCTACTGCTATCTTTATTTTCAGTAATAGCATGTGCATACACACATGCTGATTGTTCGTATTTTAATGTCATTCTGTCATTCCCAGAAAGGTCATGCTAGAGATTTTGATAGGGAAAAGATAATAGCTTAATGCCACCTGTACAAGTTTGCCAGCATTCTGGTAGGTTGCTAGAATTAGAGCTTTATAGACAAACTGACAGAAGAAACATGGAAGCAACAAAGCAGAACTATGGGAAAAAAATCTGTTTGTATGCCGATCAGCAGTCTTTGAGAGTTTAACTCCAACATTGAAACTAGTGATAGCTAAAAACTAGATTATATGAGGACGACCTAGAAGTGTTATTTTGTTCTCCAATAGTTGGCAATCAGAAAGTAAAAGAATGGTAGTTTTCTCTTCTGATGTTAATGTCTGAAAGAAAAGATATGTTATTTTATTACATTATTTTTACTTTGTTCTTTTTTTGCAGTGTACCTCTGGAATTTTATTAGGATAAATAAAATTATTTTAATATTTTAATTATATTAAGAGAAATAAATTATTGTAATATAATTTGTAGAAGATATCTTATAATGATGCCTTCCAAACCGCAAGGGATGCCTCTCAAGAAATCATTTAGGGTCTGAAAAGATATTTCTCAGTTGTTCCCTAGAGTTTAAACTTCATTTTGGAGAGACTCTCTAGTTACAACGGTTGTCAAAAAAAAAATGGAAAATGTAACTGAAATTGCCATGTGAGACGCTTCTGCTCTATATTTGCAGAGCTTGAAACAGCAGCTTGTCAATAGCCTTGTTTACTTAACTTTATTCCAGCTGTACTGGAACTGATATTTCAATTGTTAGTGGTGTTAACAGTTTCACTGCTTATATAAAACCAAACATATTATGATGAGTCATCATAAAATCCAGTTGAAATAATGCTGTTTAATACTGTGGGTGAATGAGTTAGAAGGACTTTTACATTTTTTCCCTGATCAGAGGGAAACCATATATAAAGATCTTGATATCTGGTCTTGTCAGAATCACTTGAGTGAAATTTCTGTTGACAGTAGCAGTAACTGTAAAGTTAGCAAACCATAAATATCATATATTTGAAAAATAATGTTTATTGTAGTTCTTAATGACCGCAGTTTCCATCTGAATGTACCAGTGCATGTTTTTTGGTTGTGTGATGTATACAACTAAAATAGTATGCTTGTATGTTTGTTCCACATTTGGTGCTACCTAGACTACATGGCTTCACAGCAGTTGCCTGAACTTTGATTTAGAGCTGAAATTCTCTCTGAACTATGTAAGCCCATGCAAACTCACAGTCACTGATTGCACATACAAGAATGTTTAATGATCTGAACACAGCACAGAACTGAGTTAAACTTGCTGTTTCAGCTCTTAGTTGTAAGTTGTGCAGGATGTTTTTTTTAAGCTAATGGATTTGAGGAGGGAAGGTAATAAAAGTATTATGCATGAAAATTTGGTCATTAAAATACTGTAAATATGTTTTTATCTTATATAAGCAGTGAGGTGAAGTGCCATTTGCTTTCCTGAAGTACGCCTCCTCACATCTCAGAAACTCCTTAGCAAAAGCAAATGACAATTTTGTTTGCTTTTTTAATTATCATTGTTATTTTAGTTTGCTTTTTTAAGTTTTAGTGTGTTTTGAGTGCATTCTGCAATGGTGAATTCTTTAATTGATGTTGCCTGAGCAGGTATTTTCTGTTGTGTGTTTGAAAAGTGCTTACCACATAGTAAACACTACTGGAGGCAAGTTTCTGTTTTATTTCAGGAACAATGTGTCACGTATATTCCATGTTCCAGTTGCTTCAATGAAGTAATTTTAAAGGCGTATGTCCTCTCTATTAAAGTTAATCTAAGTGATAGAGACTAAACTAAATGTAGGCTCCAAAGTTATGAATGCTTTTAGCCACTCTAGCTAATGAATTATGAGAGTGCTATTTTAAGTACTAATGCTCATCAGCTTCCTATATAACAGTTCTGCATTTGGCTACTATTGGGTGGCCTTCTGCTAACTGGGTCTTCATAAACATGTCAATCAAAGTAACCAAGACAAGGAGGCTAAAAACAGACAGTGTCCTTAGTTGTTAGGCATTGTTCACAAAATAGTTTATTTGCATATAAACACCAGCAAATTCTCAAGCACTTTTTAAAAATCCAGACACCTTTTCCAGAGCTTTCTGTGAAGTCATCCTACCCATGAGTTAAAAGCTGAGGGTGGACAATCTACACCTAAAAGGACAAAAGGAAGTGAAGGCACTTGTGGTGACTCTCTGCTCCTGAAGGAAGGAAGAAATCAGATGGGATGTTGAGTATGTAAATTTGCAGAGTGGTGTCTGGCATCCTTACCCTAAATGTCAGGGTTGCCATAAGAGACCATGTTCAAAGTTTTAATGCCTGAGCCATAAAGCATTCAGATTTTCCAAACAAGTACACCAGTTATTTGGTGTAAGATATATAGTCAATAAAATCATTGGATAAAAGCAAACAGCTTACAGATAAAGGCAGGAAATACTTTAAAATTTCTAAAGCTGTATACTAATCACCTACAGAAGAACTGTAAGGTTCCCCCTATGTACACTTCATAAAGTGTACTGTAGGTTTGATTCTCACTTAGCACTCTAATACAAAATGCACCTCAACTTCAAACAGCAGTGTAAAAAATGGGAATTAATCCAAAAGTTACCACTGTTCACTTGCTTTACTTCTTGCACCAACTGCCACTGTTTTTCTTTTCCCTAATATTTCAGACCAGTGATGAGACCAACCACTTCCTTCTTCCTATGCTGAACTTTAAATTTTCTTTTTCATCTTAATTCGCCATTTTTGTCATAATCAGGGTGTTCTACAGATATGATCAGATCTTTACTAGATTCCTGCCAGACTAAGTCTCTCTCAGTCATGTGAACTGGAGTACATCTTCTCCCACCATCCTGCCAACCAGGTTTTTGGCTCTACAGGCCATGAGAAATTCTGATGCTTCTGCGTATGTAGTTGTGGAATAACTTTGCCCCAGCAGCAAGGCTTTACTACCTTTTCCCAACTGCCTGGATTTTGTCCTGGTTTCTTAAGACAGCAACATCTATGTGAAAGGATGCTCTGTGTTTTTTCCCACTGCCTGACAAATGTTGTTTGCCCGTTTCAATTAAACCTGACAGATCAGATACAGCTCTTAAGTACCTAGCACTGATAGACATTTGATGTACAGCTTATCCCTGTGTCTAAAGACAGACACTATAAGTTACCTGGTATGGGGGTCTTCACACTTAATTAGACACAGATAATCCAGCCACAAGACAAAAAATACATAGGAAACCAATTTGCTCTAATTTCAGTTGCTGACTGATACATCTGTGTTGGAAGGAAACCACAGTCTGAAATAGCAAGATCCTTTGCAAGTGGAATCTGTTTCTTCCTGTGAAATAGCTGTATCATAATTCAGTTAGGTACTTACTCCAGTTCAGTAAGTCTGTATGTAGACATACAGACATAAATAGTCACACTCACGTCTTGCTCATAATACAATGGTGTAGTAATTCTTTAACTTGAAAGCCTCTGACTGGCTTGTCTTCTTCCAAAACAAATATCTATGACACAGATTGAATCACTGGGGCCTTGGGAGCATGATAAAGTTTAATAAATAGGAACTTGTATACTAGGACAGATAGACTATATTTTTAATTCTCAAGGAAAAAAATATCTTGTGTAGTGTTACACTCAATAAAACTAGCACTTTGCAAACTGGATCCCAACATTTATTGTTAAATTTTAAAACCTGTTTATCCAGGGCAGCAACCTTTGTGTTCTGTGATGTCATAGTACCAGTTACTTAGTTATCTCTGTAGTGTACCTTCTTATGCAATCCTATGATAACATTACCAATATTTAAAAGTAAACATTGTTCTGGTATCTGGATTACCGGTATTTAAGGTTTCACACTGAATTGTCCTGGGATGGTAAGAAACGTGAAATGGAGAAAAAAACAGGAGAGTGCCATTTTAGTAGATGAAGAAGGGAAAAGTGGATCAATGAGACTTCCTACTTGGGCTTCTAGCATTGATAAAGAAATAAAATGTGAAACTAAGAACGTCCAACTTTATATGAGGACATTGCTATAACAAAAAAATCAATATGAAAGAAAGATTGGGTAGGCCATGCTAGTGGCATTTTAAGTACATTCTGTTAAAGAAAACTTAGGAGTCGATTGAGATTAACAAATAATTCATTTCAGTGAGTGAAGCAGAATTCCTATGAATTCCAAAGATATGACTATGCTGTCGGACACATATTACTAACCAACAAGCCAGAATGTCAGCTTTGACTGATATGCTGAGGGAGTCATAGACATTGCAAAAGCAAAAAATGGCTATGTAAACTAGGCAAATTTGCTGCTCAGACTTAACTCATTTAGGAGCAGCAACCGCTTTGTAATTCGGCATATCAGAGAACCCACAAAGAGAGAATTAACCCTTGACTTCATTCTGAATAGCATACAGAATCTATTCCAAAGTTTTGGTTTCTGGGGGACTTTTCTGTAGCTGCAAATACATCATTCTCAGCTTTGAAAAAGCAACAACAAAAAAAGATCAGTAGAGTGGTACTCAACTTCAAAAAGGGGAGCAACATAAAACTGAGGAAGCCTCTTAAATAGATGCTAAAGAGGACACTGTAGAGAGTTAAATCTTTGCAGGTGGCCTAGAGAGTATTACAATATCAAATTGGAGACAGAGTAAATGCATGCCACACATCAAGTAAGTCTTGAAAAAGAAGAGGCTCAGCATGAGGAAACAGCAGGAAGACATCCTTCAAAAAAACAAAGTTGTATCCAAATGGGGAAAATAGGAAGGACCTTAAATTCTAGTAAGTTAAATGCAGAACACTATAAAGCAGTCTAAAAAAAAAATCTTGCAAAAAGAAAAAAAAAAAAAAAGAATAATAAATCCTTCTCTAAATACTGGTACCAGGAGGTTTGCCAGGGAATCTTTGGGGACAATATTTGATCAGAATAGAAGAGCGTTACTTGCAGAAAACAATCGTAAAATGATTAAATGATTGCTTTGCTGCTTTGTTCAGCACAATTCTTTGCGGAAGAGCTCGTGGAGATTGCTATGCTAGAAGCCTTCTGATGAACTCACTGAGGAGTAACTGGAGTTGCTGGTAGGAACAGAAAAACTGATCAGAAATAAATCACTGGAAACAGATTATATTATCCCAGGCTTTCTAAAGCAATTCAGAGTAGTAATAGTCAAACTACCGAGAGCAGTATGTAATCATTAGCTCAGAACTGCTTTGATATCTGACTGAAAAGTTGCAAATGTCTTGCCATGTTTTTAAGACAGAGTGGAAGCTTCAAACTTGTAAGTTAATGCCTGCAGCAGGCCAACTTATAAAAATTAAAATCAGGAGTGGAATTAAAAATTGAAATGCTACTTTGGGGAAGGGTTGACATGGCACTTGTGAAGGAACAAATTATTCAGAAACTCAGTGAAATCCTTTGAAGAAGCCAGCAGGCATGTGAACAGAGGCTGACAGGGCCTGCAAGACCTCCAAAAAGGACTCAGCAATTTCTTTCATCAAAGGCTTTCATGGAAATTAATAGCCATGGAGAAAGAGTGAAGCCCTCAAATGGATATAAAATTCTTTAGAACAAGGAAGCAGATTAAAAAATAAATAAATATTAATTTTCCAAGAAGGATGCATGTAGCCTGTAGAGTCCTTTAGGAGAAGTCCCTGTGCTGAGGTTTGTGCTGTTCAGTGGAAGAGGAAGTGAATCATGAAATGACAATATTTTAGTAGTTATAATAAGTTGCTTCAAAAAATAAAAATGAGGGTTGATTGTGAAGAATTCTGGAGGGACATTGCAAAACTCAACATAAAGTTAAATGGTCTTTCCTGATTGTGGCTGCAGCAACAAACCTAAAGATTATTATCTCATTTGCTATGCCAAGTCTATTGATATAGAGGAAGATGAGATTTTAGGTTTTGATTTTAAATTCAGCTGGAGGAAACCCATAAATAATACTAGGTAGATTTAGTATGACTTATATCTCTTTGAATAAAACAGAATAAGCCTGGCTTAAAAAAATTACAGCTGCCTAAGTTTTTTATTCAAATAATTAATGCAGAAAAAAAATCACAGTGTGAGCTGACTTGACACAACTTTATGAGTGCCCTGAGATATTTGAGATTATTCACAGTAGATGGATGCAAGTTCAACAAGTCTGGAGGAATAAATGTTGTTCCTGGGTATCTGAGTGTCTTTTCTGTGAGACGTCTCCTAGTGTAGTACCTGAAGAAATGAGCATTCCAGAGGTATTATTTGGACTATATGTGAATTCATCTAAATAAGCAGTTATAGAAGTTACTTACGGTAGTAATGCCAGTCCACTGATAAGTGAGAGTTGTGTGAATGTAACTGAGATGTGATGTAATGAAAACACCAGAAGGAATCTGTATCTTAGGTGTGAAAGGGCAAAAGCATGTCTAAGGTGAACATGGTGCAGTACCCTAATAGTTAGGCTAATTAACTAAGATCAGAGGCCATCCAATATAAATCTTTTCTTTAGGACAGCTTTTTGTCCTGTGAAATTGATTTGTCTCTACACTTTTAAACAAGAAAATATGAGAAATTTTGGATTCAACTGCACAGATGTAGATCAAGTATCATTTTCATAGAAAACATTACTTAAACCATAGATTACTTGCCCCCTTGCTTTTCCAGTATTCTTTCATAATCTTTAATATTTTTTTAACTTTTTTTGTTTTTTTCTTTAATATTCATCTTCAATCATATTGCTGCTGTAAGAACTGAAAATACTCTGGCCAAAAATGACATACAGAGAGGGAGGGATGGGTGTGTTTGTATACACATGACAAATATATGGGAATAACATAGGTCTGGAATTAGCAAAGTTGTTTGGTTCACATTCATGTGCTTAAGTAGAATTATGCAGATTCTTTGCCATTTTGAAACAATGAAATCATGTTATTTTCTCTTTCTGCATATGGATATATGCATAAACAGATGTGTTTAAGGGGTGTTTACATTGTGCTGTTGGGCTATTCAGTCAGCTAACAGCTGGATTAGAGAGAACTTTGTCAAACATACATTATGAAATGAAGAATATAATTGGCTGAAGTAGTTTCTGGGGGTGTTCAGCCTAATGCAGGTCAG